>NC_060213.1:50645000-51376250 GCF_021130785.1 Homalodisca vitripennis
CATTACTAACATAGGAGTAGTAAAGCAGTTTTGCGGTAATCGATACAATCTGACTACCAGTTTCCAACACAATATTTTTTCGTTCACTTAATGAAATAACTTGAGGAAACATCATATTGAACTTATTCTTAACAGAACTTTGATGCTAGCATGCGGAGTGAAAAGATATTCAGGATGGATAAGGTTTATCGAAATTCCATGAGGAGGGATAGCCGACATTATCTTGAGGTAGTGTCTTTACTATGTAAAGCAATAATGCCTGTGTGCAAAACACAACATGGAACAAAATTATTTGAGAAAAAGTTTTACAGAATCTAAAATTTTCAAGACTTTACATAATTTTATAAAGAGTATTCGAGAATGACATAGCCTATATGTACGTGATGTGCTCCTGTTTCGGTAAATCAATATAGGTATAGCTAAGTTTTCGGGTTAGCGCCACATAAAACATTACTTACACAATTAACTATGGTGAGCCACATTCATCCTATACTAACTTCAAATTTTGTTGTCTCAACAATATCTTAATTAAAAAATTTATTTCTTCTATATTTTTTCGTTGCCATCATTGTTACCTATGAGATCAGTGTACACTTATCCACTATTTCTGTCATATTCCATAGTGAATTGCATCACTAAATGCAATTTTACTAATTTAGAAAGGAAACTTCATGCAAAATTGAAAGTCTATAGGTTTTTTCTTTCACGAGATATCATGCAGACGAACAGGCCAATGTCGCCTAGCAAATAAAAAGTATAGTTTAAAAGTAGAGCTTTGTAACCTTCTGAATCGCTATGTAAATAATCTCCAAAATTTGGTGGAAAAATTCTTCCCAAATTAGTTATTGTCAACATCACAATACTAATCCTGGTGTATTCAACGTACAATTTCACTATTTTTTTCTGTCCAAAACCAACTATTCAATAAAAATGCATAATTGGTTTCGTTATAAATCATTTCCACAAAAACCGATGTTATTGTTCAAGTTAGAGGTGTATTTAACAAAGTTAAATGGAGAGCTGTTATAAAACCACTGGAGTAAATAAACATGTGTGGGTTTATTAACAATTTGTACAATGAAATACGGCAGTCGCTTTATTTGGACTGCAATGCAGGAGTATTTTTTATTTTTAAATTATTTAGCTTTTAGATAATGTTTTAATAAATATTTTATATTTAATAAGATTAAATACTATTTTTAGCATGCATTACATTTTAATTTTAATTTGAATAATTATCAAAACATAGCAACCTTCGTAGCCAAATATGTTTCTAGCCTACATAACATTAAATAATATTCTAATAAGTGTATATGCAATCATTAAATAACAAACTCTTTAACGAATAACAAATTTAGTGTTGCTTTGCTGTAATGAAAATTGCTAGTAGGGCCTAAATTATCATAATATAAATAAAAATTTGTAAATAAGAATGTAAAAAATTCTAAAACAGCCAAGATACTAAAATTTAAATTTAAAAGGTTCCACACGTTCACTAATCAAAAACGAAAACCTACTATTTTATTAAAGGTACAAGATGTAAAATAATGCAGTAGTAATTTAATATTTTAACATGTAACTATAATCCAATAACGAGTGCAAGTTCGTGGGGAATAAGATATTTACTAAACAATAATAAAACATTTGATTCATAATCAAGAAATGCTCTACCAAACCAGGGTTGTAAAAAATACATTTTAGTCATAGAAGTATACAAATTAGCTGATGATTCTCGAAACATGTATTTTAAGTATTTAAAATAGACATAACAAAATTGGCGTTGGAGTAAAATATTGAATAATTTTATTCCAGCCAAACTTTGAAAACCTTTGCATTACGGATAGTATTACTCAATTATGCTATGATTAATATTTTAGGTCTGAGTTAAAATAAGAGGTTCATATGAAATGAACCTATCTCAGACGGTTTTCGATACACCCATCCCTGAGGGCATTCCTCTATAAAATATCCTGAATTCCATTTTTATGAACCACCCGAGCAACCAGCCTTCCTATAAGAACAGCGTATAAAAAGCTTAGTTATATGTGTAAAAGATAATGGAAGCTATTCCAACAGTACCCATTTTCATAAATGCATTAACACAATTAAAAAGCAATATGATTAATTCTTTTCATAAGAGATTTTTATGTCCTAAAACCCTCATTATTAATGTATCTCATTCAAGTGACATTATTTCTGAGGTTCAATGAACTTCAATAAAATGCAAAAACTAACATTGAAGCCCACATGGACGTACTACATTTATGGTTCGTTAATTTATAAATCAATTAGCCAAATCCTCAATTAGTATAAAACCAGGGACGACTAGAGCAGTATAGAATAGAATTCACTACCCTAGTTAGAACCCGAGTGACCAATCAGCCATACTATGTACGGCTGAGCGGTCAGGTTTGTGTTCTATATATTATACTGTGACGACTTAAATGACTCGTTATACTGGTCTCGTTTGAATATAAACGATAACGTTCACCATTTAATTAGGTTTCCAAGTACAGTACTCAAAACTACATCGTTCAATGCATAGTATCAATATATTAATAATAGAATAACTGTTCTCAATACTTTAGTCACATCCGTAACGCTATTTTATATTGTTTTATTTAATTATCAAGCTAAACATGTATTAGGCCTTATTCTAACGATGAATGGATTAATCATAACGGTATTAGTTTTTCTGCAAATTGCTAATGTTGGATTAATCTATAATTTTTTATGTGAGTAGGAAAACCCATTATGGAAGAGAAGCAGGTTTTTATAAGATTGGTCAACATCGCTTGTGTAATAAAATATAATTTTCTACGGATGGCTGCGAGCGGTTATAACAGATCGGTATTCGTAGAAACATTACGACACTATTCACATCGAAGAAGTAAACTGTTACAGTTTAGTTTTGGAAATAATTAGTCATCGCTCTACTATAAACTTGCAACACTTTAAACACGACATATATCCATTCTTACAGAATACTTGTGTGGTTTGTCACTAAGGACAATAAATTTAGGACACTACTCATTGTATTTGGTACTGAAACAACATTCTATCTCCTGCGGAAGTGATAGGATGTTCAGTAGGGTTAAAGTTTCAGAAAGAGACCACCTCTTGTTTGTAATCCAATTATGAGGGCTAAAGCACCCAGCTCAGTCAGCAAGGTAGCATACCTTGGAAGAAGGGGTGGCTAGCTCTGTTCCAGACTCTTCCAATCAAAACGAGTACCTCATTACGGTTAAGCTTAAAAATGTTTTAGCACTAAAGGCACTTAATAATTTTGCTTTGATATTCATTTAAATTTTCGACTAAATGTATAGTAAAAAAAAGATTTCAGAAGCAGCGACTTAGATAGATCGCAGTTAAAGAATACATATTTTATTGAACACATATAAAAATTATATAAAACATTATTTTTGTAATAGCAATACCAAAAAAGGACCAGTTCTAATAGCTTTGTAACTTTACAAGTTCTAATAAAATGTTCGAAGTGCCGCCCTTCTGTCTCAATTCACTTTCTGAGTCGTTGCACATGCACTCTTTGTACCCTGATTAAAACGTCTTCGCCAATTGAGCTGCACTCGTTGCGTATCCTTTCACGCATGTCTTCGGGAGTTGTAAGGGGCGTGCGGTACACCTTATCCTTTATGGCTCCCCACAGAAAAAATCCAAAGGAGAAAGGTCAGGTGATCGAGGAGGCCACACTACCTAATGGTTTAGGAGCTACGTAGATTAATTATTAAGTAATATTTTGACAAATATGACTCGTTATTTTAGTTAAATACTGTATTTGGGTTGGAATCATTGTTTACAAATCTAATTATTGCATTTTTTCACTATCCAGCTGTAAATTTGTAATCAAATTCAAATCATATTCTTGTAAGTTATGGTGTTTGATGAAAAGGTGGATATGTTGTTAATATTTGTTGAGTATCACAAACACAAACGCGATGCTGGAAATTTTTATGTTGCAATTTATCCTGATAGACCACATCCATCATGTAGCGTTTGCACTTCTTTAAAAAAAGCCCGTTCTGCAGGATCTTTGGCTCCTTTGGCTCCAACACATAAAACTAAGATTGATTAAACGTGCTTTAAGAGTTTATGCCACTGATGATGAAAACTTCCTGTCCACGTAGCTCCTGATCCAATTTTTTGTGGAGGGTGACAATTGGAGTAAGTGGACTTTCCTTTAGTGCTAAAACATTTTTTAAGCTTAAACGTAATGAGGTACTCGTTTTGATTGGAAGAGTCTGGAACAGAGCTAGCCACCCCTTCTTCCAAGGTATGCTACCTTGCTGACTGAGCTGGGTGCTTTATCCCTCATAATTGGATTACAAACAAGAGGTGGTCTCTTTCTGAAACTTTAACCTTACTGAACATCCTATCACTTCCGCAGGAGATAGAATGTTGTTTCAGTACCAAATACAATGAGTAGTGTCCTAAACTTCTTGTCCTTAGTGACAAACCACACAAGTATTGTGTAAGAATGGATATATGTCGTGTTTAAAGTAAGGTTGCAAGTTTATAGTGGAGGGTGCAATATAATGCAAGGGGTTTCGTTGTTGAACCTGACAGACTATGGTTTATCTTGTATTGAGAAATAAAGTTGATAAAATATGTACATTACAATAAAGTGAAACTCTTAACATTATCTTGTTAAAGTACATATACCGTTTTAAAAAAAATTATCTTTTTAAAACCTTTACACACTAAACTAAACTTGCTAAAAAACTGTTATCATAAATTATAAGATAACAATTTTATGTACTTGTCCTCGTGAGTCACGGTTATACGTCAAATAACACATAACTATTTAAAAAAATATTTGCAGGATTTAAATTTTCTTAGCAGAAACTTTATGATTAATATAAAATTGTTACGATATTTTAAAGGACCATAAAATATTTGCCACGAAGAAATGTTAAGGTAAATTCCTTGTGGTAAATATTTCGATCAGAATGAAAAGTAAGAAGGCTTTAATGATTGATAAAATAAAAACATTGCACACTATATATAAAAAATTATATAGAAATAGAGATTCAAGAAATATACCAAGCCTTCAAGCCTTCACAAAAATATGTCAATGTTCCACAAAGGATACACGATGTTGACGCTCTCTCCACCCTCTAGTATTACCCTTATATATCACATGAATGTTCACATATAGCGTTATGTTTACGTAACGCAAAGAGTTCGTGAGGCCTGCCAAGACTGGTTTTTATAACATTTCTTAATGACAATTTCCATAGGTTTACAATGTTTTTAACTTTAGTTTGAAACCATTCCGTCTACGGTATTTGGATGTGAAATGTTCAAGACATCGCGAAAGCCCAACAGAAATACAAGGTATAATTCTGGAATATCTCTGCTTGATTAACACTGAAGATGCTGTACTACCGTGTATAGTTGCAAGGATAATTTGTATTGAACATTTAACAATCCATCATTGCTTTATTTACATACATTTAAAAAGACCCAGAGATATGAACATTTTCATGTCTATTCCTTAAGGGGAGTTGAAGGTCGAAGGGTCAAAAAATAACAAAAAAATTGTTTTCGCTAAATTTGTTCTCTGTATCTTTCTGTACATTTTGATACCAAACATGGCCTATAAAAGTTGTTCTAAGTATTTTTTATTTAATTTTATAAAATAGTCTGCATAACCAATTTGCGACCAGTTCAGCTTTCACCAACTTCTATTGACGATAATTATTTCTGTATTTGTTTGCACTTTGCATAGTACTCAAAGTGAAGAGTAAAGGTTGAAGAAAAAATCAATGTTGGCAACACTTACTGCATATTATTTGTTGTCTATTGCTGTTTTTCTTGTCTGCTTAGACTAACCTAGTATTGTTTACTGTTGTTTTCTGGTTTGTCAGTGAGAAAGGTAAACAAAGTGTAGTTGTTTGTGTTTATTATTTATAATAGTGAAAATATTTTAGAGTTTAGTTGTAAATATGCCGAGAGTGCAAATAAAAAAACGTAAGTTTCACGGTAACAGGTTTACAAATGCTAATCCAAGGCAGAAAAGCAGAGACTGAGGGTTAGGCCTAGGCCTTCAGTCATCAGTTCTGCTGAAAAGAAAATTGTAGGCAAATTAGATACTTTATGATAGCTTTGATGCTTCAGATAGAAACTTATTAATTTCATACAACATTTTTGTGTTCAGTGTTTTCTAACTTTGTAGCTTGTAAGGAGTGTGGATCTGACGTTTTGATAAAAGACTATATAGAAAAGCGTAATGGGCTGGCAAGTAATTTAGTTCTAAAAGTGTACAAATGATGCCTGCACATTTAGTCGTGAATTTTTACTCTTCTAATTTTATTGATAAAAATAATTACTTTTGATATCAATCTAAGAATGTTTTATGGTTTGCGGTGCATTGGAAAGGGGCCAGAAGCTGGAAAACTTTTGTGTGGAACGTTGAACTTGCCTTCGCCTTGCACCTATGTAAGTAAATATACGAATACTCTCAGAAACTCTCTAGCTACTGTTACTGATAGTTGTAATGAAAAATGCCACATTAGAAGCAATAAATGAGAATATAGATAATAAAGATGAACAAAAAATAGTACAGACATTCCAATTCCAATTGCTTTTGATGGAAACGTGGCAAAAGAGAGGATTCGCATCCAAAAATGCGTGTTGTACTGTTACGAGTGTTGATACCGGAAAAGTGTTGGATGTGGAAGTGTTGACAAAGTACTGCAGTGGATGTGAAAAAAAGGCAACGAAGGTAAAATAAAAAGTCATGAACCTAATTGTTTAAAAAAATTATGAGGGGACAAGTGGCGGCCATGGAGTGCGTGGCTGCTGTTGCAGTTTGTCGACGATCGATACCTACACGTGGCGTACGGTATGTAAAATTTTTAGGTGACGGCGACTCTAAGGCTCATCTGGCTGTAGTGGAAGATAATCCTTATGGTGATGACACCCCTGTTGAGAAGCTTGAATGTATAGGGCATATTTCCAAGAGAATGGGCACAAGGCTGCGAAAATTAAAAAGCAAGGCTTGGCGGTAAACCTCTGTCAGATGGTTAATCTATAAAGGAGTAGGTAGACTTACAGATAAAGTTATTGATAAATTTCAGTCATATTATGGGCAAAGCAATTAGAGCTAATGTAAATAGTTTGGATAAAATGAAACGTTCTGTATGGTCCATATATTTCCATTACATCTCTACGGATGAACACCCGAGCCATCAGCTATGTCCACCTGCACCGGAAACTTGGTGCAAGTTACAATAAAGCTGTTTATGAAAAAAAAGACTTCAAGCATGAAAAATACAGTTCCTGTTGCAGTAATGGAAGTTATAAAACCTATTTTTCAATCATTGGCTGATCCTAGTCTCCTTAAAAAATGCCTACATGGATAAAAACCCAAAACGTTAACGAGTCTTTCAACAATATTGTCTGAAGTAGAATACCTAAGAATTTATTTGTGGTAGAAAAACTTTAGAAATAGGGGTATTTGATGCAATCTTGACATTCAATGATGGAAACTTAGGTAGATTAAATGTTTTGAAAGAACTTGGGATTGTTAACTACGGTATAAAACACTGTAGTGGCGCTGAAAAAAAGCTGATGAGGTTCGACTTCAAAAGGCTCAACGGGCAGCACAGGATGCAACCAAAGAATCCCAGAAATTGCCTAAAAGAAGAAAGAAACTTGAAGAAGAAGAAGGAGCATCCTCTCATTACTGCCCAAGTGGATTTTAAGGTAAAAATATTCACAATAATAAGCTGATTTTTTACATTTATGTCGTTTTCCGAAAGTTGCATTTTTTTAGTTTTAGGAACCATTATCTCAGGTACTAGTAGAGTTATTGCTTTGAAAATTTTTACTGGCTGTTTGTATATATGTAATGTACAAGATAAACTAAAATGAATAAAATTCTTCAACTAGAAAAAAATATAATATTAAAAATTTTTTGAAATAAAAAAATTTGCGATTGAAATATTTATAATTTTCAAGTTATATTACCTATCAAGCTAATTGTAGTTTATTTTACTTATTATGATGCAACAATCAAGCATAAAAAACTTCATGCTGTTAGTTGCTATGGTTACCCAGATATGTGTTCCTAAAATTCTTACTTTTAACATGGGTGGGAATGGGGCCTTCAACTCCCCTTAATTATGTAATCCTTAAACCCTGTACACGTAATACGTATTATCTCTTTCATTAACCTAGGTACATGCATTCTGAACACATGTCTTACTTTATTTTAGATTATTAATTCCCATAATTATTCTCATAGATTAGACACTATATATATATATATATATTGAATGAAAATGTGCTATTTCAAAAACTTTTTGTAGACGTCATACATAGTTTTAAACCTCATGGTAAAAATTACTTATATTAAATCACCCTAACTTTCAGTTTAATTATGTTTTATAGTACCTAGTTTGAAATTAAATTTTTTAGTAAGTTATATTCAAAAAGAAATCTATATAGTAATATGATTCCTTATTTAGATTTTTAGCTTATTAGAGCAATACCACGAATTAAAGGCTGAGCATTAGCGAGGTATGTAACTCAAGGGCCTGAACGGTTTTCACTTCAGTCCGTTAGTATGATATATGAAGAACAAGTTGACTATAGTCTTGACAATTTTAATGAGGCTTCCTTGGTTAAAAGCAGCGCAAAATACGATTATGGTACATGTCACTCCATGAGATTTGGCAGAGCTATACCGAACATTTTGGGCATCTTTCTGGCAATACTAAACTTACAGTATAATTAGAATGGTAGAAAAACTGATTACAAGCATATGGAATTTTAACATTGACACAGTAAAACATTTAGCCTAACTTACTATCATATACATATAACCTGTAAACTATCAACCCTGTCATAAATATGATCAAGACTATCACTTAGTTCGCTGGCTACTTTTTTCTTATGTCTGCTACAACGATGTAAAAACTTATTTTCTTTATTATTCGCTGTTACCAAGAGGTGAGGATACAAATGACGTCATCTTAACTTCTGCTCCCAATGTTACCTCATTTGTTTCCCGTCACGTACCTTCGAGTGGGTTGTACATTGGAAAAAAGAGGGTGCGTGACACGAGCATTACACTATAACCATTACTATACTATCTCTTTCATGATTACCCTATCTGAGAAAATGAAAAATTAAATTGTAAATGGACATACGGGGATAAAGTATAAAACTGTGGTATAAATATAAACTCGTCTAAAATCCGTAATGTTTTTCCTTTAGAAACTTACATTTCAGTGCATTAGATTTAAATTAAATGAATATCCTTTAATATTATTTGTTTGTCATTGATAAAAAATAGAGTTTCTTAAACAAAAAAGTTTCTTACTCCGGATGTAACTTTAAAAAAATAGTTTATAAATGTTATTTTTTATGACTACCACTTAAACATTGTCAATTGGACCACATGTTCACCAAATAGAAGTCGAGACTAAAATACGTTTCTTACTTCCAAATGACAATCAATAGTTCTTACTTGTTTTAAGAACAAGAATTTTATTTTAAATTACATTAAAACGTACACAATTAAAATACGTTTTGGCTTAACCGGATATGCGTGACCAGTGAAACATAGAGATGCATATTCTTTGTCGTTATACAAATAAACTGCTTCATGGCATTTGCCATTAACAAGTTGTTACGGACTTTTTGTAACACTGAAGAATGGTAAATGGCCGGAAAAAGAATTATGCTTCATTCACAATCCTTCCATCATAAAAAACAAACATCATACATAGAATAGTTTATGATTATATTTTCTTTCAAGTATTTTACGTTGTGACTTTAGTCTGAACTATTCCATTAACATTTCAAAGTAAACTAACTGTAATACTGTCGTTTTCAAGCTTATTAGGTTTTTACGCCATCTTGGTCATTTTCAGTTACAACTAAAAATGATACCTTCAAAACCTTAGTAAACAAGGAAATTTAAAAAGTACCTTTCGAAAAGGATGAAGTTCTCTGGAATATATTTGTAAGGTAAATAAGCATTCAAGGCGAAAAAATTGCAAAAAGAGAACAGAATACAAAAAAAAAAAACAAAAAAAAAAAAAAAAAAAAAAAAAAAAAAAAAACAGTCCCTTCACATTAGTAGCTAAATGCTTTATTTCGCGTATTTATCTTTATTTCTTCCCTAATCAATAGCGTGGTAGGATGGAATTCCCTATTAAGTATATAACAAACTTTTAATTTCTCGATATACTACTATTCTAAATGAATATTTTATTTTACAATATATATATATATATATATATATATATATATATATATATATATATATATATATATATATAAACTTAACCAGAATTCCTTTTGAATAAACGCCGCAGAATTTCAATGAATATGCATTTACGTCAGCATTATAAATTTTTGGACGAATTCAGCGTTTTAATACATTCTAGGAAAACTATTTCTCGATGTTTTCACGACTACTTGCTATATACAATTGTATTACTCACTCGTGTTACAAAATGTTCATATTCGAACATCTACCACAATTTGGCACTTATATTAACTCCCATTTAGTGAATTCCCATGATACCCATCGTATCTGATGAAATTGGGTTATAAGTTGAATACTTTACAAACTTGTTAAGAAAACTTTGAATAAAGAGACCTGTTTTTGTAACATTATGAAACTGTGTAAACCTATACTATTTAACAAACCCTATTCTACCCGTATGAATATGCGATCTTCATGGAAATGATTTGGTTGTTCTATTTAAGTAATGAGGCGTACGTGTGCAAAATTTCAACTTCGTGTAACATCGTTAAGTTGAACAATTAGCTGCGAGTGAGTCAATAATTGAGTGCGTCAGTGAGGACTTTATCATTTGTATACAGTTATCAAATGATTAAAGGAGTTAGCATTGCTGCCTTAATATTTCTATAAACAAAGGGATTAAAAATTATAAAACTTGATTATGATATGATCATATAATTTTATTTTATTGTAGCATGAGTCTGGACTATTAAAGCGGGAAAATACAATCATATGATAAATTACGTTTCCGTAAACACTCCGATATTGGAGATGATTTTATATAAAATGCTACCTTCCCTTGAAAGGGAATCGATACACCATTTTAATGCAGCCTTGATACACAGAACAAATTGTGTAAAAGGAGCCACAACCATAAACCAACTTGTCTGGATCTGGTCGATAGAATATAAAAAGCAGTACTGAGAACATCATCTTGTAAAAACGAAACTGCAGGGCTTACTGGAGACGCTAGAAATCGACAGAATCAAACAAGAATATTTTTGTAGTACTTTCCTTTAATCAGCGGTTCATTTGAATGTTTATGAGTGGGTTGGAATTGTTAAAAAAATAGTCTTATTACAAATTTTGCCAAATTTGTACTTGGTAATATGTGTAGCTCCCGAGATATAAATAAGATGTAAACAACATTCACAGGAAGACAGATATACGAAATCTTAACCTTTTTAGCAAGTAATTTTATAGTAAACTTGTTTACTATTTTATAATACTATTTATTGCAAAACTTTTACTCTCATTCCTGATGTTATTAATATTTAAAATAACAAAACAATATTGAAGACAATATTTTATATTTTGACAGATGTGAATACAACATTATTGTATAATACTATCCAACTTTCTTGAGTTGAATAAGATATTAAATAAGGCAAGATTTGGTTTGATTCTTTTTCCTACTTAAAAAGTTTCAGTCTAACCTAACATAAGTTTTACTAGGATTTAGAAGGAGACGATGTTAGTTATCAATAAAATGATTTTTTGATGTGCGTAAGTCAAAAATCAATCCGATAATATATTTTAGTGGAACTGAAAAATACTATGTTACATAAATTTTGTTTTTACCTATAAAGGATAGGTTAATTTCGTATAATTTAGTAGAAAGTAATTTATATTTTTGTAAGTACTATTTCTCTAGAACGTTTCGCATTTAAGTCTAGAGGACGGAAACAAGAGCAATGAGGGTGCCGATGGCCGAGACGTTGTACTGACTTAGGTCTGAGTTAGAGATATGACATGTTCAAATTGTGTATGTTACCGTTGCACATTTTATCATTACAATCGACCTTGTACTGTGTGGCATGTAACCTCCACTGTGATCGGGTCGGTCAGTATGTAAGAGCTAATCGGGCGACCTATGACCGAGGATCGGAATGGAACATGCCGTTTATCGGTGAATTGTTTGGTCGAGTACGGACTTGTGGTGGAGGAGTGAGCGGACGGGTAAACTGGCCGACGCGACGTCGGAGACTGGACGGGTATTCATGATTTAGACGTAAATGTAATTAAATATTATTATATAATTTGGTTACACTTTTGGTTCCAATAAATTATGGCGGGCTAGGCAGGTTAGACGGGGGATCGTGGGGTTGTGGGGACGGGAAATACGGGCAGCATGTGTCAGGTATCGAGGGTCGATATATGTTTTAATTTTAAGGAGGTTCTAATTATGGGGTAATATTAATCAGGGATTCTAACTCAAAGCTCGCTAGAGGAGTGTCCTAAAATAAAGACCGATCCGGGCCTTTGGGAGGATTATAATTAGGTTTTTTGTGTCGGGATCACCACATGGTTCCTCACCACTACCGGAAAATAGGTTTAAAGTATAGTAATAACCTACCCTCGTTACAGCTGCACCGACTCTGACTCTTATTCTCTTTGATAAGATATGTATAACGTGATCTTCCTCTCCTTATAAATTTGATTAAAAACGTAAATTGCATTTTTTTAAGAATCTGATTCCATACACCATCATCGAACTCAGTATTTCTTATTAGCAATGAAGCTTTATGAAAAATTCAATGTATATATAATTTGTTGTATACATATATACTTTAATATGTATTATATATAATATGTTATGTATATATATATATATATATATATATATATATATATATTTTAATTCAATTCAATACTTCTTCATTGGCAATAATTTAACAAGTATACAAAATTGTATGACATTCGTCACTAATCGTATTTTTATGCCAATAAGCTTCGTGATGTATACAAACATTTCTAATTTAAAAAGATTATGTCAAAAACTTGAATCTAAAAGTACATCAGTTTAAATGTATTCAACAAATTTCACAATTGTACATATACACATATTTTAACTGTTTTAAATCAGCTGGCCTTCAGCTACTCACATCTTTAGCTCTGACAACGCTCGTTCCTGTTACTTTTAGAAAACTCTGGAAACTTTAGATTGATTTGTGACGGATTTGACCTTTTCTGGCAAACGGTTTATAAATATGACACCCAACTCTGATGGAAGATGGCCATGAAACTGTAGCCTGTTTGTGGGACTGCAGATCTCTCGCTCTTGTATTATAACCATGGACATTTCTGTTCTGCAGCAGCGTGCAATTAAAACGACAGGACAGGCTCGTCTTAAAAACATACAGTATAGGCAATACCATTATTTGGAACTCCTTAAACAATTCTTTACACGACTCTAGAGAAGTTAAGTTATTGTTAATGCCGAACGGATTTTCTCTAGTTTAAAGCTCGTTTGTGCTGAGAAAATTTATTAAAATATGCATACAACGTGAAGCTATTACGTTAAACTTTAATAGGGAAATGTTATTGCTTTTTATAAGTTTACCATATTAATAAAATATTTTTTATTAACATGAAACAGAAGGCATGGAAATATTATTTACAAGCTATTATTATTAAATAGCATAATCTTAATAACAAAGGACCATAAATAATTAGTCATAGTAAAAGTTTTTGTAATTTTTTGTTACCAATGTAACTTCAAAAACCATCCGATTAACCATAATGTTTGTTTTACTACGTTTATTATACCTTTGTAAACACTTCAAATTTACTACGGTAACTTTAAAAATAACCTGCAATGTTAAAGAATTACAAATTAACCTATTTAATAAATATATGCTTAAAAGAATAAAAGATTAGCAATATCTGGTTACAATTATTTGCTTGCATTTTCATGAATAGTTATGTGTAATCTTAAATTTACGTGACAGGAAAATGTCGCAGAGATCGAAGAAATGAGGTGACATGTCAACAGCAGACAAAAGTGTCAAGAGTTGTCACCGAATAACAGTGAAGTGTGACTCGTATCTTTACTGCTATCCCTTTTGTCACCTCATGCCCTATCGAGAGACGTATGGCATGAACTGACGTCTAAAAAGAGTTTGATACATCTTAACTATTTGACGTGTTTATCAATATTTTCTAATATAAATAATTTACAGTTTTGTTCCTACATTTCATGTAGGCTCTGATTTTAAGAATCAAAACTTTTGAACAATTTTGATCAATAACTTTCTTCCAACTTAAATAAAGAGTCAAACAGATCTAAAACTCGTATCTGTGAAACTCAAGTTTCCACTCACTCATGTCTAAAGTATCATTGCATTACTAACGTAGGGGTGAGATGTACTAAAGCAGTCTTGTGGTAATCGATAAAAACTGACTACCAGATTCCAACAAAATATTGCTTCGATCACTTAGAAAAGGAGTTGAGGAAACTTCTTATTTCACTTAGTCTTAAAAGAACATTTATGCTTGCTTGCGGAGCGACAAGATATTCAGGATGGGTAAGATTTGTCGAAATTCCATGAGGATGCATAGCAGGCAGTACTTAAGGTAGTGTCTTTACTAAGTACAACAATAATACGTGTGTGCAAAATACATCACGAAACAAAATTATTTTAAACAAAGTTTAAGAAAAGCTAAGATATCCATGGTTTTAAATAATCTTATAAAGAGAATTCGAAATGACATAGCCTATATGTACGTGATCTGGTCCTGTATCGGTAAATCAATATAGGTATATACAAGTTTACCGGTTCACGCCACATATAACACTGCTTACATAAATAACTATGATGAGCCACATTCAGACTACGGATGCTAATCCTATACTCATTTCAAAATTTTTGTTGTCTCAATAATTACTCAATTACAAATTTATTTCTTCATTGCCATCATTGTTACCTATGAAGCCAGTGTAAACTTGTTCACTATTTCTTCAGTCCTATCGCATAGAGTGACTTGCATCACTAAATGAAATGTTACCAAGTTAGAAATAAAACTTGTAAAATTGAAAGTCTCTAGGTTTGTTCGGCCTCGAGATATCATGCAGAAGAACAGGCCACTAACGCCTAGCAAATAAAATAAACAGTATAGTTTAAAAGTAGAGCCTTTCGAACTTTTTGCATCGCTATGTATATAATCGTCAAAATTTAGTAAACAATTCTTTCCAAATTAATTATTGTCAAAATCACAATTCTAATTTTTTGTATTGAACATGTAATTTCACTAAAGTACTGTATTTTTTTTCAAAAACCAACTATTCAATACAAATGCATAATTAGTTTCGTTATAAATCATTCCCAGAAAAACCGATGTTATTGTTCAAGTTAGAGGTGTATTTACCAAAGTTTAAATGGAGAACTATTATAAAGCCACTGGAGTAAATAAACATGTGATTGTTTTAGTAACGTTTTGTACAATGAAATACGGCAGTCGCTTTATTTGGACTGTAACGCAGTAGTATTTTTAATTTTAAAATTATTTATCTTTTAGATAATGTTTTTATATTTTATAAAATTAAATACAGTTTTTTAGCATGCATTCCATTTTAATTTTAATTTGAGTAATAATAAAAACATAGCAAATTCCGTAGCCACTTATGAAATATGTTTCTAGCTTACATAACATAAAATAATATTCTAATAAGTGTATTTTCAATCCTTAAATAATAAACATTTGAAAGAATAACAACTATAGTGTTGCTTTTCTATAGTGAAAATTGCTAGTATAACCTAAATTATCATTATATAAATAAACATTCGTAAATAAGAATTTAAACCATTCTGAAATAGCCAAGATATTGAACTTAAAAATGTAAAGTTCCACATATTCACTTATTAAAAACGAAAACCTACAATTTAATTAAACATACAAGATTTAAAATAATACAGTATTAATTTAATAATTAAAAATGTAACAATTATCTTAGGATTTGCTCTGGTGTGATAATCTCGTCGTAAATAAGATAGTTACTGTAAAATATGAAAAAAATGTTTCACAATCATCAATACTCCATCAAATCTGGGTTATCAATAGTACGATTTAGTCAAAGAGTATATAAATTAGCTGATGATTCTCGAAACATGTATTTGAATTATTTAAAATAGACATAACAAAATTAGCGTTTGAGTAAAATATCGAATTATTTTATTCCAGCTAAACTTCAAAAAGCTTTGCATTATTGATAGTATTACTCCATTATGCTTATTTAATATATGCAATTAATATAGGCACTAGACTAACTGATATATTCTAGATATATATATATATATATATATATATATATATATATATATATATATATATATATATATATATATATATATAATTTAAAAATTCAAAACGTTGGTTTTTGAAGAGTTTGTTGTAAGATTAAGGCTGTGAAAGTATTGGACACAGTTGTTGATATCAACAAAAGCCTGTTGTTCCAACACTTCAATTGATGTTGCATTGAAAATGAGAGTCGTATCATCGGCAAACTGCACTAATTTTCAATGCAGAAGCGATGATTTTAGATCATTGACGTAAAGCAGGAATAGCACAGGACTGAGAATGGATCCCTGAGCGACTCCGTAACTAAGTTCTATTTGTTTGGACGACTTGCTAGATATCTGAACAACTTGGGATCCGTGAGTTAAAACACGAACTAAGCCATTTAAGAGGCACGCCTCGAATACCGTGGGACTCAAGTTTGTCAAGCAGTGTACCGTGGTCAACGCAGTCGAATGCTTTGGACAGGTCTAAGAACACACTCATTGAGTGGTTACGACATTCAATCCCCTCTACAATTATATCGACAAGACTCACGACTGCGTCTGTTGTCAATATTGCCCTTCCTGAATCCAAATTGTTCACTTCAGAGCTGATTGCATTTGTCCAAAAACCGAAGCATTCTTATAAGAAAAAGCTTTTCAAAAATTCTGCTCAGCACTGGCAAAATTGAGACAGGCCGGTAGTTGGTGATTGAAGTTGGGTCGTCCTTCTTGAAAATTTGAACAACTTTAGCAATGTTCAGGAGAGAGGGGAACACTCCTGTTTGGAATGAATAGTTTACCAATTGAGTTAAAGGTCTCACTAAATCCTTGCAGCATTTTTTATGAGCCACGCGTACATTAGATTGAGGTAATTCGATTTTTTGGCTGGGAGCTGCTGAATAATTCGGTGAAGCTCATCCTCAACGACGGGAGCCAACGCTATTGACGATGTTGGGCTCTGTCTTCGCGAGGGGCGTACTTGGGGTTCAGATGGCCGAGGACCCTTCCCACCAGCAGCGGATGCTAATGTAAATAAAAGGCGTTTGAAAGGTATTTTGCCTTCCGATCATATGTTAGTTTGCTTATTTAAAACGCATATGTGACAGATACGGCCAAATACAAAATAATAGAATCGGAAAAAGTAAGCGCTCTGTGGTGTAATGGTAACACATTCACCCGGCAAGTGAGAGATCCGGGTTCGACTCTCGGCGGAGCAAGTACTTTTTGTGATATATATATATATATATATATATATATATATATATATATATATATACTATTTCACTTATTGAAATGAAAAACGAAGATTACAAGGCTTCTATATATTTCGTGGGATTTAATACCCACATATTCAGGAAGCATAATATAAATAAAGAAAATTAGAAACAAGAAACACAACTAATAAAATAACAAAAAATGTAAATACGCAACTAAAACATTCAAAAACCCAGCTGATATATCATTAATGGCACAGATGGAAATTTGGAAAAGTTAAAATTATCTTAAATTTAGACCATTTGGGTATTTTGATTTTAAAAGTAATTGATGTGCTTGTTCCAGATTTTTTAATTTTAATCTATTTAAATTTTCTTCATGACAAGGGAAGACCTTATTAATTCCTTTAAGGTTATAACATTCTTCAATTTTGTCTTTTTTGTGCTCAGCAGCATGTTTGGCCAATGGCTTCTCCTTGTCTTTATGGAAAATATCAAATCTGGGCCCTGTTATTCTGACTCTAAGGTGGTTAGATGTTTGTCCAATGTACTGTTTGTCACAAAATTTACAATTAATTTGGTAAATTACATTCTTAGAGTCACAGTTTAATTTGCCAATGATGGGATACGTTAAACCTGTTACGTTACTTTTGAATTCCCTAGAGTTTTTCATAATTTTGCAAGAACCGCAACGTGGTTTGTTGCACGGTTCACATCCATTAGTAACGGGTTGGTGTAATTTAGGTAGTTTAGGTTGGACTAGTTTGTTTTTTCAAATTTGGAGGTTTTCGAAATATTACTCTAGGTGCTTTAGCCATAAAAGTTTGGGTATCTGGAGAGGAAAGTAGGACATTATGGGCAATTTTCATAATACTGTTAATTTTGTGTAGTCCAGGAAAAAACTGTGTAATAAACTTTGGTTGTGTTTTATAATTGAAGCTTGCTGGATGTTTTGGTTTGTTTATTTGATTTTTTAAAATTTTGTCTGGGTAATTTAAATGTTTAAAAGTGTTGCTTAATTTTTAAATGTAATTTAGGAAGTCTATATCATTGCTGCATAGCTTCTTGGCTCGTATAGATACACTTTTTGGAATAGACTTTTTTATATATATTGGATGGCAACTTGAAAAATTTAGATAGTTCATTGTGTTTGTTGTTTTAACATGCAATTTTGTTTTGATGTAGCCTGATTCTAAGAAAATGTCTAAATCTAAAAAAGTTATTATAACATCAGAATAGTTCCATGTAAACTTCAAAGGAGAGAACTCTTGAAGATTCTTCAAAAATTCTTGCAAAGATTCCAATCCATGATGCCATATGAAAAATATATCATCGATGAAACGTACCCATTTTAATGGTTGAAGATTTTGTGAGGCTAGAAATTTCTTCTCGAATTCGCCCATGAATAGGTTAGCATATGAGGGAGCCATCCTGGTACCCATAGCTGTACTCGAAATTTGTAGATAATTTTTGTCGTTAAATTTAAAATTGTTCATTGTAAGGACGAATTGCATTAAATTAATCAAAAAGTTGGTCGATGGAATAACATTATTTTTTCTAGCGTCTAGAACACTCTCTACAGCCTGCAGACCCTCTTTATGTGGTATTTTTGTGTATAGAGAATTTACATCTACTGTTACTAGAAATGAATTTTCAGGAATTGGTTGTTTAACAGTAGTAATTTTATCAATGAAGTCAGTAGAATTTTTTATATAGGATGGTAATGATTTTACAAAAGGTTGCAGTTGATCATCAATATAAGCTGAAATTCTTTCTGTTGGACTCCCATAGCTAGAAACAATAGGTCTACCAGGTGGAGGACGAATGGGTTTATGGATTTTTGGGAGTGTATAAAATATTGGTGTTCGGGGCCATTTTGGACTTAATAATTCAATATCCTTTGAAGACAAACCTTGATTGGGACCATAATCTTTGAGGTAGTTTTTGATAACTTCGTTAAATTTATCTGTAGGATCTTCCTCCAGAAGGTTTGTATGTATTTATATCAGATAACTGTGTGGTAGCTTCTTCAATGTAATCTTTTAAATTTAAAATAATAATCTTACTTCCTTTATCAGCCGGGAGAATGATTATATTGCGATTGTTTTTCAGTGATTTAATGGCTCGAATTTCATTTTGGGATAAGTTATTCTTCTTATTTAAAGAGTTTTGAAATTCCGGATTTGAAAAATTAGGTTCAATTGGGTGATCTGCAATTATTATATATATATATATATATATATATATATAATATATATATATATATATATATATATATATATATATATATATATATAGTTATATATATATATATATATATATATATATATATATAACTAGACTTTACGTCTGAGGTATCCATCCCTCAGGGCATTCCTCTATAAGATATCCCGAATTCCATTTTTATGAACCACCTGATAAACCCGCCTTCCTTTAAGAACAGCGTATAATAGGCATAGTTGTATGTGTAAAAAAGAATGGAATGCTATTCCAGCAGTACCTATTTTTTGAACGGCATAAAACCAATTAATAAACATCATTAATTCTCTTCATAAGAGATCATTATAGTATGAATAAACCCTCATTATTAATGACTCTTAGAGTTGAAATTATTTCAGAGGTTCAATGAACGTCAATAAAATACAGCAACTAACATTGAAACCCACATGGACGCACTACATTTATAGTTCGTTAATTTATAAATCAATTAGCTAAATCCTCAATTAGTATAAAACCAGAACCACTACAACACTATAGAATAGAATTCACTATCCCAATTAGAACCCGGGTTACCAGTCAGCAATGTTGTGTACGGCCGAGCGGTCAAGTTTGTGTGTTCTATATATTCTACTGTGAAGACTCCAATGACTCGTTTTACTGGCGTCGTTTGAATATAAACGATAGCGTTTACCATTTGATACAGGTTCCAAGTACAGTACTTAATTAATTACATTGTTGAATGGATAATATCAATTTAATAGTAATATACTAAATATTTTTAATATTTTTATCACGTCCTTAACAGTGTTATTTTAGATTAGTGTATTTAATTATCAAGCTAAATCTAGTATGAATATGTAGTATCTAGTATCTTTTTCTAATTACGGCTAATTCATTACACTTATTTATATAAATTTCTTTGTAAATTATTTTCATTATATTACGTTGATTTATATATATATATATATATATATATATATATATATATGTATATATATACAAATATTAAATTTTTCATACTCCACCAGGCAGAATTCTAAATGTTGTATCTGTTCAAAAAAGACTTTTAAAGTTTATAACATGTATTAAATCATAACGGTAGTACATACATTTTATTAATCTACATATAAATAATAAATAAGTACTTTATGACTAATGTACAACTTTTAAACTACTTATTAAAGTACTTATTATGGCGTTTAACATAATGATGATAATAAACTATGTCCCCCATTTCATTCACACTTCCACATTTTCATTCATAGCACAGCTGAACTAGTCCTTTTTGTAAGGCTATCCTATGGTAGAACCATGTTACATTAATTTTATAGACCTTTTTAGATCTTAAATACATTTAAACAGAGACAACCTAGATATATCAAATATTGGTTTTCATTTTTTTGTTCTTGGCTTTGTAATGGAGTGGAATGAGTTGTACTTATAAGTGTGGTGAGTGTATCTATAGCATGTTTTTCCAGAATAACGAAACATAATAGTGTGTAGAAAGTGATATTTTAAAAAGAACAATATAATATACTAACTAATTCATAAAATAACTTTAAATATTTTAATCTGTTAACGGCTTGGATAGCTAAGACGAAATATATATTCGAATTTTCCTTTTAGTATAGTTGGATAATTTTATGTTCAATAACGACGAGAATCTGAAAAACTTCACTTTGCACTTAGACCTATCATAGTTCTAAGATTTTCAATTCGAATAACGTTGATGGTAGAGTCCTCCTCCTATTGAGATCCCGTAAGGAGTGGTAGCGGGCTCTGTATTTCAAGTCGTGTCACCTTTATAGAAGGGAAGGCTAGCTACGCTCTAGCCTCTTCCACTCAAAGCGAATAGGGGAAGGTACTCCTTCGTGTTGAGGCTAGCCATAATCTCACTAAGGGAGCTTCACCCACTCCAACATTCATTATCCACAGTATACTAGGTCTATTGATCCATCCTTTGAACTGAATATCTCGAGATTTTGGATTACTGATGTAAAAAAAAGCTATGAAAAAATAGTAGGAATATACATGATATTGGAAGACCAAACAACCTATGAGGTTTCGCGCGAAAATATGAGATAATTTGCGGCTAATCATAGGACTTGGTATATTACAAGAATGTGAATTTAAGTATGTACCGAAAATGCTTGACATAGCTATAGTATAGCTGGGTTAATTAGTGTTTTCTGTACGCTAATATTCCAATCTCGTAATACACTCTTCGAAGCTCAGAAATGTCATCAACGCTTGCTGTTGTAACTGAAGTTGTTTACAAGCCTCAGGATCTGCATATTCTATTTAAACCAACATAATATCTAAAATTACAATGGTAGCAAACTAATTTCCTTCCCGTACCCAACATCAACTTATTATGTGCAAATTGAAAGATATTTCAAATTATTTGTATAGCTGATATTATAAAAATCAAATCTGCATACCAGGATAAGTGTAAAAAACTACTTATGTCGCTACATTAACACTGTAAAAAGGAATGGGTTGTGTACAGTTTACAGGCAACCCATTGGTCTCTAATATGCATTGGTAAAGATGAATATTGTTTTGTTGTCCTACAAAAAAATAATATTTTAACTGAAATAAGTTTTAATATTTCTGTAAGATATTACTATTTAAAATTGTTACGCTGTTGTACTTAACATGTCTAATAACAATGAAGTAAATTTCTAGTTTAATTATCACATTATCATTGATAAATTTAATTTATACTTAAGTGTGTATTAATTAAAGTGACGTTCACAATTTTTTATAAAATTCATAATACTTTATGGTAGGGACGCCCTGCAAGTAAATTACAGTGTTAAGTTTGCCGTTAAGGCCAATCTGACGAAAGATAGAGGAGCCTTAAAGATAAACCTTTTTCAAAAATGAATTGGTTCAACACTATAGCTTAGTATAAGTGACACTGACTAACAATCTTAGCCTTCAAGATTAATATTAATCATTTACTATAATGCCTTGACTATGACACTATTCCTGCGGCGTACCACTGATATACTTATTATGAAATATATAGATAGTCCTTCCAGTCCCTGCCGTATCAAAGCATGACCTAATCTATTGTGTTTCTTCAGTAAATATACCTAAGATTAAAGCTAGGTTTATCAAGTATAGAGACTTTAAAAACATGAATGAGGCTGAATTTATGTCCGATATTTTATTGATCCCATGGCATAACCTAGAGAATCTTGACTCTGTTGATGACATGGTGGATGTTTTTAATAAACAAATTTTATCTGTTTATGATAAACATGCTCCTTATGTGACAAAACGAATAAATAAGAGGCACCCAGTGCCATGGATGACAAAGGATATTCTTAGCCTGATGGCCCATCGTGATAGGTTATATCGAAGAGCGAGGCGCTCTAATGACCAGATATTTATGGATCAATACTGTTTAATTCGAAACAGGGTTAAACAACTTCTGCGTAATTCCAGGCTGAGATATACTCGAGGTCTTTTTTAGAATAGGAAACAGTCGTCAAGCGACTTATGGCGTAAGGTTAAAAGCCTTGAAATAAGAAAACAACATATTTCACAGCCAGTTCTTATACCTCTGAATGAGTTGAACCAATTTTTTACATCTTGTAGTCAAAGTTTCAGTCAGGAAAAAGTGGAGGACTACTTAAAACATCTTCAAAACCTACCTCACCGTAGTTGTGGTTATCCTGAGTTTAGTTTTAAACCTGTGATACAAGGTGACGTGTTGAAAGTTATATGCCGTATTCGCAGAAATGCTTTTGGGTACGATGGCATCCCAATATGCCTCATAAAAAATATTCTATTTGCTGTCCTTCCAATAGTAACATTTATTTTCAACACGTTTCTTAGGAATGGTATTTTCCCATCACAATGGAAGTCTGCTTTAGTCCGTCCTCTTAATAAGATTTCAGCACCAGTATCATGTTCAGATTATAGGCCGATAAATACTCTTCCTGCATTATCTAAAGGCCTAGAGAGAATTTTGCACTGCCAATTCACTGAATATCTATCTTGAAACAACATATTTAGTGACTATCAATCTGGTTTTCGGACTAATCACAGTACAGAAACTGCACTTTTAAAAGTGACGGATGACATTAGGCTTGCTATGGATCACAGACAGGGCACAATTCTCACTCTTTTCGATTTTTCAAAAGCTTTCGACAGCCATAAAGTATCACTAGCTAAACTAAAGCTAATAGGGGTTTTCTAGTCATTTATTAACTTGGCTGAGATCTTATCTGTCAGGGAGACGGCAATGTGTAAAAGTGGATGACATGACTTCGGACTGGGAAATTGTTACTTGTGGGGTGCCACAGGGATCGATTCTTGGTCCTTTATTATTCGTACTGTACGTGAACGACATTCATTCTATACTTAAACATAGTTCATATCATATGTATGCCGATGACCTGCAAATCTATTCACACTTTAAAATTGACTCCATTAATGAATGTAGCACCAAAATCAATAGTGATGTCATTAAACTATCGTTATGTGGTCCAAAAATCATGGCCTGAGACTAAACCATGCAAAAACAAAACCAATCATTATTTGTCACTCTCGTTTACGAAACTCAATAAACTTCAGTACTATTGAAACGTGAACTGTAAACGGTAACACTATGCCGTACTACGACAAGGTGAAGGATCTTGTTTTGACTATAAACTCGAATTTGACTTGGACTGACGCTGTTTCTCGGAGATTTGCAAACGAGTTTTCGCATCTATTCTCTCACTCAAACGTTTACAACGATTTTTACCAGAACATATCAAGCTGCTCTTGACTAAATCACTCGTACTTCCACATTTCAATTATTGTAACTCCGTGATCAATGATATGACCATAGTACTTAGTGAGAAGCTGCAAAGAACTCAAAACTATTGTATACGTTACGTTTACGATGTGAGACGGGAGCAGCACATCACACCGTACTATATTCAGTGAAATATTCTAAAATTAAAAGATCAAAGATCAATCAAAATTCTAAAACTAGTTCATTCAATATTGAAATGTGGTTTTCCAAGATATTTTTCTTAATATTTTAAATCTGTGTCTCATGTAGTTGTAAGAAACACTCGCTCTGGCTCAAACATTTTGAGAATGCCTCAGCACAGGACTGCAGTGTTTGATAAGTCTTTCCATGTAATAGCTTGTTGGTTGTGGAATGCCCTTCCCCAAACAATTACTTCCATCGATAGCTGTTCTCGGTTTGTGGTGAAACTGAAAGATATGTATCTTGAGCGGTTAGCCGGGGCAGTTCCGGTCTGAGATGCTGTGGGAATGACACTGGCAGAGGGATGAATGTGGGATTGTGTGTGGTATTTATTAGCAATAAATACTTTAATTTATTTGTATATTAAAAATATAACTTTATTTTATATGTTTGAAGAATAACAGAGATAATTAATTTATTAATGTTTTAAATTTTAATTATAACACGTTAAAATATTACTTTAATTTCACCACATTGTGTAAATGTAATTGTTTCTTTATTTTATTATCATTATTATTTTTTTATTCTTAAGATAATATTTATTTAATGTTTTAAATTTTACGTTGTCGCAGGTTAAGTGTAAGAAAGGGCCATGCGGCCCTAACTTTGCCTGTAAAAATAAAGAATTTTTCATTTCATTTTAATTTAATTTCATTTCATTTAATCTTTCTTAAGGTTACATAAATAATATTTTTAAGTGTTAACCTAAATACAACTGCATGCATAATTACATACATTAATACTTAAAAAATTATAATAGACTCTTTGACTTCGAGGTAAAATATGAGTATACAATAACTTTATTATCTTTATAACCACAAAACAGAGAGTGGTTTTTATTCTTCTTCACAGATAGTCAATATTTGATTTTATATACATACATTGTATGTTAAACAGACTGAATAGAGGTACGTTAAAATTAGATACTTGACCATTTTGTGGGTAAAAATTACTGGTTTTCACCTAAAATATTACAGTGAGTGATTTCTTGATACGAGGACACATATTTATTCAGCAAGCCTCATTCACCCTCTTAATAGGTTGAGTTTTTGCAAAGCTTATCTCTCAAGGGACAGGAAAATTTCATTTTAGTCTGCCTGTCTGTCTGTCCACAATATATCACGAAAACATACATATATAGATTGCAAATTGTGCATAAATCTTCATTTCTATAAGCGGAGTACTGAATTCAAATATAGTGCATGTAACTCCATGGGATTTGAATGAACATTAGTAAATGTATTTATATTTGTATTATAGTCAACCACGATTGTCATGAGAAAGTAATAGAATTAAACACCTTTTTTGAATTTACTAACGTTAAAACCTTCGCCAATTATTATAATTTCTTCCGATATGTAGCAAAAACTTGTATATATTTAATATATAAATATATACAGGTTTTTGCACAGTGCAATTTTAAGATGCTCTATTTTGGACTATAATATATAAATAATTACTTCAATAATATTTCTATATTGAACTTCGGTTGTTGCAGACTCTTATTTTAGGCAACCAAAAATATAGCTTTGTAGTCCTATAACAAATCAAAGGTATACGTACAGGTATAGGTATTGATCTTTAGCTAAAAAGTACACTATGACTATTTCTTTTTTTATTTAAAAAGTTAGTTCCAATAGTTGTGGATCTATTAACTGGCAAGGCATATCTATATATGTCCAGTACAACTGACGTTTCAACAGGCATAACTGTTTTATATTGGATATTCATTAAAGGCACTGTGGCACATCCTTCATTAATCTATTGAGGTAATGAATATTCTCATAATTGAATCTCTGCTGATATAATTGAGGATTTCAACGTTAAATTTAAGCGGGTTGGACTTCGGAAGGCCGGCCTTGCTGGGAGACTTCTTCTCCAATGCTTAGGATACATACACGCTAAGGTGAGCACCATTGAATTCAGCCTCTCTGTCTGTTATAAATATTCCGTTACTCTGAAAACTAAGAGCAAATGTTATGATTTCGAATATATGAAGCTTTTCATCACTTTTGGTGGAATAAAAACCCATATAATGTCCAGTTAGTAACTAAATATTACTTTACTATCACTTATTTTATGAAATAAAAAATTACTTGGTACTGACTGTTAGTGCTTAACAATAATCGTATATAGTATTATAATTTACTAAATTTATTCATTATGTTTAAATTTCAGTAGTTCCTTTTCCTTACAGACATAAGCAGACATACATAAGTTGACCATAAGCTATAAATAGAATTCAAGAATAGGATAAAAGGATGAACGTAGAATAAAGATCTCACTAAGTTTAGAAAATGTGTAACTTTTCCTCTTTGAAAGATATGAAATGTACTATATAAAAATACGAATTTTATTATACTTAGATAGTCATAAAAAGGTAAGTTAACTCCAAAAATTCTTTTTCAGTGCGTACAAAATAATTTAAAATCATATTTAACATCTGGCTATTGTAAAGCACACTTCTAGCATTTAAATCTTTCATATGTTTACTCAAAAGCAGTTTCAGACCGTTATGCTTCATCAATCTACAATTCTTAATTTAAATTATCAACCTCGCCTTAACAGTGTACGTTAGTCAAATCAGTTTTATTGCTTTAATCTTAATCTCCAGCGTAGAGTTCCAATAATATTAACCCTATTTACATTCCTTCACGTGGCGACCCGAATATAATGGTTAACGGTTAGTTAATATTCAAACGAGCGTTTTTGTTTCTCCTGAATATTCACTAATGAATGTGTAACGTACAGTCCAGTTCACTGCTGCAGTTGTCGTCAGTAATACTGACTGGTCAAGTGTGCTTCAAATAGGTTGTTATAGTTTAGTTAGTTATGAATGAAGAGTGATGGTTGTCTAATAGTCTGATACATTCATGGGAATTTTGTGCAGATATAACTTTTATCAAAATTTACTATATAAATTGGGGTATTTCTATTGTATAAGCTATGTACACACATATATGTTAGTTATTTTATACAGGTCAGCCTTTGACTTTTGATTGTTCTAATTATTTTCTTGAGATAATAGAAAGAGTTATCTATTATGTAGTACCTATTCGTAGTTGTAATTCCGTAACACATTACTTTGTAGCCTCTATTAGCTCTTGGCGGTTTCTAATAACAACTATTTACACTGGATATTTAAAATTTTATTGACACTGAAGAGATCTTGAAAATTATATGAAACACAGCAGAAATGAAACAAAAACAGTTGTGCATGATTATAAGACCAACAAATCTATGAGTTGAAATTAATTATTGGTTTCTTAGTTCATTCGTTGCGCCCAAAACGTGTTTAAAATATTAATTCAAATTTGAGCCTGTGAGGAAAAAAAATTATTCCATTGGTAGTATTTTATTTTATTTTATTTCACTAGAAGAATAAACACACTGTTAAATCAAAATTACAAACAGTGGGGTTGTAGGAACCATCTATCTAAACCTACGAGGAGTATAACTTATATGGTAATTTTAAATCTGAAATATTATAGCCTACTTTCTTAAAATTAAGAAAAATTCAAACAATTAAGCTCGTTGCATGGAACTCAATGACTTGAATTCTAAACCTCCTGCTTGGCATTCGGTAATAATAGTCATTACAATAAATTCAGACTCCTTATTAAATTTTTCTATTATAAGTACTAAAAACAGATGAGTGACCCAAAACAGCTTTTTGAGCGCTGCGAGTGAACCAATTATATAACTAACCCTTTATATTTGTTGGTATTTTTGTTACACCCAACATATCAGTTATATTGAACAATGAACTGCAATGGTATAAGTTATTCTGGAGATTTTTGAGTTATTAATGGGCTTAAATAAAAATTAAAGTATTGCTAAAAAGTAATTATTACATGAAAAAAACGAATAAGTCTATAACTTAGTTTTAATAAACTACAGTGAAACGACATCATGGTTTGAGGAGTAATAAAGCTAAATGCGTTTTATAAAAATCATTAATTATTTTATTTCAGATACCGTATCAACAGGTCCATTTGATTAATTTGTCTCTAACTTTTTAATGAACAAGGGATTCTAACTGAGAACTTTTTTGAATGCTGTCTTATGGCTTTGATGGGAAGTCAACTCCAATATTGAAAATAAAATGCGAAACAACAGATATTGCTTGGATATATAAACTATTGGACATCCAGAACCTCATTTCTGACCTTTGCGAGTATAAATGTTGTTTCATACAAGTGAATAAAATTTTAGCTACGAAAATTAGTTAAAGGTGATTGATAGATCACATAGAATATCCAATACAACGAGTATTACGATAGAAAACTAGATTGTTTAATTACTCACATATTGTTATCATTACAATTTACATAGTATAATATTGGTAATGTTCTTAACCATTTACAGGACGAGTCAGCTAAGCTTTACTAAACGTATATTAGGAGAGAGTTATATTTTCATGCAGGTTTTTATTTTAAAACATTTGAACCAGGAACTTCCAGTGTTGGTGCATTTTGTTCCTTAAAGTAGATGAACATATTTGAAATACGAGTAAATTCCCGTATGATAGTTAGGAAGAATGCATTTAGTTTCTTTGTTACAGTTCTAATAGCCCTATACGTTTAGAACACCCTAGCTAACTAAATGTTTATAGTTATTTCCTGAGTGTTAGCAGAACCTATCACTTGAGAGTCGGTTATATATCTCTGTAACGAATATATCGTCTTTTTCAACGATATCTCGAGAACTAAGTCACCTATGGAAATTTTTCATAAAATAGCGGCAAAACTTGTGTGGCGACACGTGGTGTGGGGCACTTCTACCAAGGATATACATATTTAAAGATATCTTTCTTGACATCTGAAGAGTATAGCGTATACCTAAGGCAAAAGCTGTATAACGGACAATATGAAGCTTTATATAGTAACAAAACGGGGGCAACAACACTCTGAAAATTGTTTTTATTCTTGTACTTGTTTAAATGTACTAATTAAAACTAAGTATTAAAAATCTGTTCTTAAACAAATTATTACATTGTGTGCTATGTATAGTTCTAAATACCAATTGTATAACATCTGTATTATAGCAATATAGCTGTATAGCTCAATTTGTGCTATTTTAAGATGCATTAATTAATATATTGAAAACATGTTATGTGCCTGTAAGCAATACATTAATGTATTATTGTGGTGTTGCAATATAACGAATTGCTCATCGTCAAGTGAAATGTTTAAAGTGGCACTAATTGTGTACATTTATAAAAACCTACAACTGCGGTTTTGTACGCTGTTCAATAATTTTTATTTCTCTTGTCTTCTATGTTTTAATTAAAATGTATAAAAGTATAATTTTATGTTCATTACTATATTATATAAAATCTCGCTTTATTTTCATGAATGAAGTCTAAAATTTTCCCTAATTTTGATGAAACGGAATTTTGAGTAACAGAATATTAAATAAATAAATTTTATGAGGTACAGACAGGTTGAATTTAAAGGTGCTCACCTTAGCGTGTATGTATGCTTAGCTTTTGGGAAGAAGAAGTGTCCTAGCAAGGGCGATCTTCCAAAGTCCAAGCCTCTTATATTTGACGCTGACATCCTCCTCAGCCCTATCTGCAGAGACACAAATACGAGTTAGAAGTAATAAGATCATCATATAACTACTTCTAAACCTTTTATCATAAGCCACAGTTATTTAATCCGTTTAATTGATTCATGTATTATCGTTAAGAAATAAAATTTCATCCCAAACTACATATTATGTTTGAGACGCAACAAAATTAAATTTTTATTTATTTTAATTTGTTTAATGAAAATAAACTTTATTTAGTAAATAGCTGGTAAATATGTTTATTATACAGAGAGTTATCTAATTTTAGTAGTCAAAGAAAGCCTGAAACCTTTTTATTTCTAGAATATAAATTGAATATTACTACGCTTTTAAAATGCGATTAATAAGGAATATTACAACGCTAATAAGTTAATACAACACTTTTCTTTGATGTTTTTTACTTTGTCTCATTTTATTAAGAATATGAGAGAAAAGGATAAATGCTTTTCCTTATAATTAATTTTAGGTCAACTTGACTTATTTAAAAATATAACAAAAGTAATCGCTTTTAAAGTAGGAACGGATTATATAATTGTTTTTAATAATAATTAGTTGAGCATATGCGAAACTAATGAATCAATGAGACAAAATAATTTATATCTGACTGTCTAACTCTCCATACTGTTTGTAAAACCCATTTATTAAGAAAATATCTTCTTCGGACCTGCGAGGTGGCGGTGAATGAGGCATGTGTTTCAGTTATATTATCTAACTGCAGCCCACAATAATTAAATAGTCATTGCATTTTCCACTGGTAGTCTGGTGCACGTAGTCAGGAAATTTTGCATATTTATTACAAAGCTACAGCGTCTATTCTCTATATAGTTGAAATTAATTTTTCATGTTATACCCGATTCAATAATAACAACCTTAATATAAATGATTACTTATTTTAAAGTCATTCATGTAGACTAAGATGTATTCTCTATTTTTTCAGTAACCTAAAACATGTTTTAGCTGCAATAGCCAAATTATTAAAATTGCAGATAGTTAATAGGACCGGTATTTGAGCTATAGAAATGTGTTTTGAGTTTTGGTACGTTCTAATTTTGTCTATAAAGTTATATAGTTACCTAGTGACATAATTAATAGTCAGTGTAGCTGGTAGTGGTCCTTGGTATCATTCTAGCGAGAAGCTCACAACTTAGCTATTAAACAGTAGGACTATGCACGAACTGGGCTTTTCATGTAAGAGCTTTTTCTTTGGACAAGATGCTTAGAAAATTACACGTAGTCCTATTATAGACCTTTGCGCTGCTCCCGGAGGGACGGGATATTTGGATGGAAAAGGATGGGGGTAGGAGTCGCCTCCTGTCGAGATCCATTAGGATGAATTCAAGGCACTAATCTCAAGTCATATGCCCTTGGAAGAAGGGGAAGCCTTACGACGTTTATCTCCCGCAGTAGAATAGACCTATCATATTATTCTTGCATCCCAGAATTTGGCATTAGCATTTTGTCATTTCCTTGATTATGAATCCTTCTTTAGAAGAGTTCATAATAAAGGATCATGTGTTGCTCCTGCACATCCATAAGGTTGCCCAGATTTAAGTGACACGTTGGTTTTTGGATGTGCCTAGTGTGGGTTCAACTGGAAGGCATAAACAAGCCAGAAGTGAACCCTCCTGTGAAAACTCAAGCATCTTAATGTGTATCAGAAAATTCTCACGCGTTTAGTCCTCTCAGGAAAATAGGAACATGTTCCATAACTGGTTTTTAACATAAATTAATTGAGCATTGATGTATTCATTTGATTTATTCATCTCGTGATTAAGCATATTAATCAAAAGATAGAAAAAAATTACATTCTTATCCATCGAACTGTCCGCACTATATTTCAAGAATAAACTACCCTACAGACAGGACAATTTTTCATCTAGAATTTGAAGTTTTTATATATGCAGTGTCCTGTAACGATAATGGTGCACGTCACCCCATGGGTTTTTACCAAGATTTATAAAATGTTTCTACTATAGCCTTATAGATTACTATGATTCCAACGAGGAAATCGCAGAATAAATACATGTCTAAACAAACTTAATACATTTCAATTATGCCCTAGTACTACATGTAGCATGTTAAATAATTGTGTGGACTATTTCTATGTTGTTAGGTAAAGTAACGAAATTTTTAATTCGTTTATATTTATTCAGGGTCGTTCAAACACAACATTCTAAAAATAGTATTTTGGGTAGGTTATTTAACTTCTTCAACAGTTTGGATTTGCACAACAAATTTTAAATAATGATTGTATTAATTATCCAACAAAAAGCATATACTACCGTTATTGGATTATGATAAATCACAGTGATTACTTTGCTAGTGTAAATGGAGACTAAAATATAGACTTTAATAAAGAAAAGTAGGAGTCCCAAAGATCATTCCCTACGTTGAAGTGTTTGTTTGATGACTTATAGTTGTGTATGAGGTGGATGTTTTTCAAGGAGTGTGGAGATTAATATTGAAAAAAAAAATCATTAACCCACAAAATATTATATAAAAATGTTAAACAAGTCAAGACCGGAAGGTCAGCACACAATAACTTAATAATAAAATAGGAATTTTAAATTTCCACTGATTGATATCGTCAATGATCCATTTCATTATTCATTACCAAAAAAGTATTAAAAGTACCAAATAAAAGCATTTTATTAATATTAATGTTTTGCCGTCTGTTTAAAATGTAAAACAATGGATGAAAAAATTATGCATTGATATAAATTGTAAGAACATGAATAAAGACAATGGATTGGTGAAAACATAAGTAAAATAGAAAAAAACAATTAAATATTTTACTCGTTTGTGAGCTAAACTGAGGCCTTGATATTTTATAACAAAATGAATTTGATGATTTACCGGAAGTACTGCACATAGCTGGGTTGTGGCTGTGTTAATTAGTTTATTTTGAACGCGAACATTCCAATCTCGTATGTAAACCGTTACAAGCACAGAAATTCCATAAACACTGACGTTATAACTCAAGTATTTCACAAGCCTTCTAATCTGCATACTCACCAATATATCCAACATTATAATGGTTGCAAACTAGATTCCTTAGCCCTACCCAAACTATATGCTTCTCTCTTATTATAAGGTATAGAGATTCGGATATTTTTGTATTCGTTATGCTTTTTAAACATACTTTACAAATGAGTTTAATGATGTTAAAACTATCTTTTGGTGTTGTTCAATTCTAAAGTTATCCCTACATCTAGTTTAATGAGTGTGTACATGAACACGCATTAACCGTACCGGGTTTCATAAATACCTGTGAAGGATGACCCGGTGGTTTTTGTGTTGGATTTTTATTTGAAGCCTAATTTTATAATCATAGAATATAGTTTCTAATTTACTTATTCTTTTATCGAGACAATCCCGATCCCTTCCTTTTTGCTTTCGTCCCTTTTAACTTGCTGTGACACTGTTTTAGGAAACAAATTTTGAGTAGTTAACTGGTACACACAAATTAACAGTTTATAAAAATTTATAAACTGTTATTGCTATAGAACTTAAATAAGTTCTATAGCAATTTTCTAATGTTTTTAATGTGTTTTAAAGTTTTCATTGTGATGTATATTTAAGTTAACTCATATAATTTTTATATTTGAGTAACGTCTATGCATCATTATAATCACTGAGTGACTTACTATAAGAATATTTTATCTTTTACCATTTTAAATTTAAACTAAAGTTCCAAACTCTATCACAATTTCAAAACATCTCCATGCATTTAAATAGGAAATTAAATTAAAAGCCAGTTGGAATTTCAAAATGATTATTGGTTTAATATAAACATATATTTTGTATAAATTGTCAAATCCAACTAACATCCATACATCCTTCCATACTACATGCAAATCTGGTATAAATGGAATAAGAATTAAGCTGGTCGTCTAATTTAAAACTGACTGTAAAAGAATTCTCTAATGGACTTATATTTAAAATAGATATATTTTACAGTAGAGATCAATCTAATTGATGTAATTAAACCAGTTACAAACGAGAGGAGCAGAATAATTTATTAAACATTGCAGAAAACTATATCCTCAAGTGACTATTTCGTTACACATGTATTAATACCACAGTTTTAGTTAATTAATAATAAAATTTTTATAGGTGCCTTCCCGTTTATTAGAAATCTCAAATACATACAACATTTATTTATAGACACAAACGCAAGTGCTTAAAAATGCCAACATGTTTAAAAAAAAACACATAAATATATAATGAATAGATTCTCGTACTTGTGAGTTAATTATATGCAAAACCTACTAGAAACTCATTAGACTGTGGTTATTTAACTGCAAGTGGATGAATTAATTATCTGCTAAAATGGTTTCAAGTACGGCAAGCTTCTGCAGAACAATTTTATTGTGTCTAATGCAGAAAGCTGGAGATTTGTTCAAATTTCTCACATCAGATATAGTCCATTGCTTTCAGTTCTCTTTAGCTCCAAGTGTTTCCAATGAATCCTAATTGGATTTTAAACCTTTCGATTCTTGAATTTATTGCACAACATCTACATTATAAAGCTTGTGCATGTTTGTAGATGTAACAATAAATTGTCCTATATTTTGTGTTTTAGACTATTCTAAAACTATCTTTGATAAAATATGGTTTATAACATGCTTATGTAGAGCCAGCCTTCCGTTTGCTCAAGATGTTGAATAGGTTAACGAATTTTTACCATGTTTTCGGTTTTTTCTGTGAAACGGTTTTTTTTTATTTGAAGAGATTCGCGTCATGCATGGTATTATAAGATATCATCCTATTTGCGCTCTTTGAGCCCTAAATTGTTATTTTTATTTTGAGTGACTTATTAAATAGTTAATATAAGACGAATTAAAATGAAATTTATGAGAGTAAGTATTTTGCCCTACCCTTAAAATACCCCCTCAGTGTTCTTAAACGGGTTCCATAAACTATTATAAGGAAAGGTTTCGATTATACTTCATTCGCATTCTTATATTTTGACCAAAATAATTGTACTGCTAAGAATTCCCTGTCAAAGTCATAAAAACATAACTCAAATATAATACAACAAGCCAAACCGCCTATCGTGTCAACAGATTTAAATAAAAAAATTGCAATCACTCTATTATCCTTCAAACATGAATACTCAATTGGTGGAAACCCTTATCCGATATCAAACATGAATAATCTATGATTTTTTTTGTTTTTAAGAGTTTTTATGTAACACAATAACTGAGAAAGTAGTAGCAGTAGTTAATTTGGATATATTAAGTTTAGCACAATCAACACTAAATCCATAATCGTTGTGACACTTTCGGATCTTTCATTAAGGTGCTGCCGTGGTTCCGTAATGCTCAGGAAGATTTTTGCCAGATAACACTGAAGCCTCGTCTGCTGTGACATTTCATGTCCACACTCAGTACTTAGCTGATTTAAAAACCTTGTGGAATGATATTGTAGTACTGGAAATATTCCAGCAATAGTTTTTGGTGGTAAGTTGTGCTAAGCCAGTATACCCCAAATAAATAATAATGGTTGGTCTTTCTGATCACAGACTCGAATGATATTGCGTTATTTGATTTATTAGAGTTAGTGACGTTCTTTGACAGTGAAAGAGTGGAGTTAAGATATTCTAAAATTGAAGTCTGACAAATGCTTAGGTGTACTCCTATATCTCACCAGGAATAAGTTAACTGTATATTTATGATAAATTATTATTAATTTATTAAACACGTTTTTTACTCATAAACGCTTAGAGGTCTCCTAAAAATTAGTTTTTATTATATCCTTAATTTAAATTATTCACTATTTTCTTCATCAATTTATTTAATTTCAATTATCAATAGACGAAGCCTATACACACGCATGTATCTACCAAACGTTTTGAATTTAATTTCTTTCAAATATTGCATGACCAAAAACAATACAATTAAATAATTCAATTTCATAAAAGTCCTCCTGTTGTAAATGTAGAAAAGGAGAAATAATTAAGTACATTTAAATACTGACTTTTTGTCATAGCACGTATCATACTCATCCCTTGAAATTAAAAGTTGACACTTGTGTCGTGATGTACTTGTAATCGTTAAATATAATCAGAAAGTGTAAGAAAAAATTAATATAATTATCACTAATTTAATAATATGTTTAATAATGAAGACTGACAGAGCTTAAAATTGTAATTGAACATGAACCTAGAAACAGCAATTGTAGGAATTATCAAGATATGGTAATATTACAAGCACATAACTCGTTATTACTATGAACCAGTTTCGAATCATTATAAAATAACAATGCTTGTATTTATGTATTAATTTTCACAAATTTTGAGAACCATTGACAAAAAAAAATCAACCAATAAATTCAAACAAGCATTATGTATGCTTTAAATATGAACGCAAATTATTTCTAGCTGGCTTCCCAAACTTTAAAACCATCTGTACAAAACCTAAAATCAAAGTTTAATTTTAAAATTAGCTATCACACTACTCAGTTCATCACGATAATGATGTATCTCTGCCAACAATGATTATTGGTTGAAAACCCGATTACATAGAGAACAATATTAGAACCGCGTTGCTGACCACTGACCGTAACTCCCATGGGGTGTGAACAATCACTAACTTAACTCAATAGTTTACGGTTCATACGCCACTAAGCTATTTAGCTATTTTATACTATATACATATACATAAATACATACATACATACATACAATACATTGTTTTAGCGTGAGTTTGCTATCTGTAAGTTATTTATATCTATTATTGTGACATATTGCGTGTTCGTCTAGATCTATTGCAACCCATAGGGTTAAACATGCATGCTGGTTGCAGATCGTAAATTAGACCCACTATGTTCCCCATCTCCTTGCTTATCATATAGGAATATAGTTGAGAGTTACGAGGGAGCAGTTGGTGCTGTGGGCAGAGACCTCTGGTTCCTGAATCACCGGCGGTGTGGATGAGCTAGGCTAGAACTTTGGTTGCAGGAAATTGGTTATAAGTCCTGCACACGTAATCGAATGCTCATACAGCAGCCCTCTGAACAAGCTGCGGAGCGTCTTACCTCAGGGGACCGGTGAGTTCCTGGAGGTTCGGCAAGGACTGATCGAACAGGTTTGGACGCTCTAGCGGTTAGCATACTCCTGCCCCTCCTCACACTTCTATTAAATACCGCCCATGTTAAATTGACATATTTTCGGTACCATTATCTCCTGTTCTACTAATAGTACACTTTTGAAATTTTTTGTATTTACTTATGTATGGTTGCTGAGGCATTGGACGAAAAATCTATGTTCAAAAATACATAAAAAAGTTTTAACAATTTTTATTTAAAAAACATGTTTTTTACAATTAATTTATTTATAAAAATATTTTTTCCTTGTTCAGTTTTCTACCAATTTAAATTCTTTTAGGTCCAAAGCTTACTTATAGAATAAAGGAAGTGCAGAAAAAATTTCATCAAAATATCTCCAACGGTACTTAAGATATGTGTACCTAAGTATGAAAAAAACTTATTTTCGGAAATCAACGATAAACAAAAAATTCTTTGAATATTTTACTTTAATTTGACAATTTACTGATAATCTTTGATCACTCACTTTTAAAATCCTCCAAGGCAGTACTCAGTATCATCCACTTCTTCTTCTCTCAATCTTTCCCTTCTTCTCTTGACCCTGGACTCCTTGGATGCCAACCCCGCTGCGTACTCCGATTTTCTGATTCGAGCTTTGTCAGCAACCTTCAAAGCGTCTATTGTGTTACTGCCGATATCTGAGATTCCCAGATGCTTAAAAACTTCTAGTCTACCCAGGTTTCCATTATTGAAAGTTATTATGGCATCGTACACCCCTAGTTCGAGTGTTTTACGGCCAACAAAAACATTTTTCGGCAACCTGGTCCACACAACGTTGTTGAAACTCTCGTTGACATTCTGGGTCTTTCCATGCAGGCAACGCCTAAGAAGAGTAGGGTGAACTAGGTCTTTGAATACTGGTCTTATGGCCTCCATCACTGCCTTTGGCACTGGGTTGTGCTTGTGTAACTTACCCTCAGCAATAGCTTTTTTATACTTGCACCACGTATCGGGAGCATCTGGGCAAAGTATATGATTAGGTTCTTCATCCGTGGAAATGCTATGGCAATAAATTGCCCAAACAGCTTTCCTCATTTTTTCCAAGTCATTCACATTTCCTCTTATAGCATTGCCATAATACTGCTGAAACTTGTCGATGACGGTGTCCGTCAGCCTACCAACCCCTTTTATGGATTTCCCATCGGACAACTTCTTACCGCCCAACTTTTGCTTTAGTTTGCGAAGCCGACAGCCCATCCGTTTGGAAACGTGTCCTATGCATTCCAACTTCTCTACAGTAACATCACTGTAAGGATTACTTTCTAGGACAGCATTAAAAGATTTACTGTCTCCGTCACCCAAAAATTTTATGTAGCGAACACCTCTATCCTGTTCCGATCGCTGGCAGACAGCTACAGCAGCCGTCGTCTCCATACCTCCACTGGTCCCTTCATAGTTTTTTTGACAGTGTTTTTTATGTTTATTTTCTTTTTCAACAGAGCCTTCATTTCTTTTGCACCCACTACAGTATTTACTGAGAACTTCAATGTCTAAGACCTTCCCAGTATCTACACTTGTAACCGTGCATACGCCATTTTTTGAAATGAAACCTCGCTTCTGCCATGAGCCATCAAAAGCTATGGCAATATCAGTCGGTATTGTCGCCTCAGAGTTTTCTTCAATTGCCTCTAGGGGGTAGCCTTTTTCATGGAATCTTTTGCTACACAATGTAGAGAGTCCCTGACATAAGAAGTATACTTCCTAACATTAGTGTTAGGGCTGGGGAGATTCATCATGCCGCAAAGCATCTTTGCTGCTTCCGGACCTTTTCCGATACAACGGAGTCCATAAAACAATCTGCAGTTCACCTAAAAAATATTCTTATCTTTAGTTGTATTTGATGTCCAGAACTCTGTAATGAATTTACAATCCTTATTGCAACATTTCAGTATAAACTTGCAGGCTAGTCCATTGCGACTATTGATTTCCTCGTCGAGTATCAAGTCGGAACCGCACTGTTTACATGATGCAAATTGACTAAAAACTGAGGACAAAATTTCAAAACTTACAATAAAATTACTAGAAAATGAATTATACTGTTCACTCTGTTCCAAACTAGAAGAAAGTTTCTTCTTTGAAGCACTAGGACCACCGGTTTGCTTTGGTTGACATAAGATTCTTGAGCTTGTAGATTGTAAAGAGCTAGAACTAGATAAATCTACACTATTTTTTCTAGTACATTTGTTTCCTGTAAACTTTCGTTTAGAAGCACCAACTTTTCTGTCTAGGCATTGTTTCTAAAGCAACCAAAAGAAATATCCAAAATTACAGTCACCAACCTCAAATGAAGTCACATAATAACATAACCAAAAAGATATTGACAAGTCGTCAGCTGATTCAACACAGATTTCTGGGTAATTGAAACAATAACTATTGCCAACCTGATAAACAAAAACTACAAACTAAAACCACTCAAATAATACATGTACTATAGCTATTGTATGAAAACCCACTGATGTGAGGCAATTGGTGCTGAAGTTCTAGCAATCAAAATGTGCGACGGCATGTTTTCAAAAATTATTTAAAAATATTTAAAATCAAGTTGACACCATGTTTTTGGTATTAAAATGTTCAGAAAATACTAAATTTGTTAATAAAACAAAAAACTAAATTAGAAAAATTTTTAAATTTTTTAGTGTTGGACTCCCCTTAATTGGTTGTGGTCATGACCATATCCCGTGTGATGGAGAATTGTGTTCTTGTTACGTTTGTTGAAGCCACAACCTTAAAGCATAACATGAACATGTACCAGCCTAACCGTAGTTCCTGCCGCTTCTTTCCGTTGTTTTTCATGTAACCTTTGTACCCAGGAAATACCTTGCCCATTGTGGGGTAGGCCGTCTACGGCTATTAAAATAATTCTCTCGTGAGGCTTTTCCTTTAGTGGTTATTATGGTATATTCCAGAACTATACAAACATGCTTTTATAAAAGGATTTGTTTAGGATATTATTATAAGTACGTTAAAGAGGATTAGTTTTCGTTAAAGACTCAGCTTTAACTGAGCATTCATTAGATGTGGTATATATTAGTTCCACACTGTTCTTTCTGTCAAGATAAAGACATAGGAAGTAGGTTTTTACTATAACACTGATATTAGAGTACAGAATTGTACAAAGCATATCCAGAGGTGATTTTAAAAGCTCAACCAATAAAAAATAATTCGAATCTCTATTCCTTTTATTGGGAGAAAGAATATAGTTTGGGTTATTGTGAGAAATCAAAATTGATGAGAACTCAATAAACAATAATTTCAAGAAAAAGTCTTGGGCCTAACACGATAAATACGTAATTTCTATATTTCTTTAAACGTTAGGTTCCGTTTACACTGGCAAAGTAATCACAGTGATTTTTTTATTTAACTCCGAAGGTTTTATGTTGACTAATCATTATCTGAAATGTGTTTAATAATCCAAACTGTTAAAGGAGGAAAATAAACCTATATATATATATATATATATATATATATATATATATACATTCATTAAATTTGTATAAATGGCAATAGCCGAATTTAATTTATTTCAATAAACATTGAATCGCAAAAAGTACTTGCTCCGCCGGGACTCGAACCCGGATCTCTCACTTGCCGGGTGAATGTGCTACCATTACACCACAGAGCCCTCACTTTTTACGATTCAATTATTTTGTATTTGGCCGTTTCTTTCACATATGTGTTTAAATAACCAAACTAACATATGATCGGAAGACCAAATACCTGTCAAATGACTTTTATTTACATTCATTAAATTTGTATAAATGGCAATAGCCGAATTTAATTTATTTCAATAAACATTGAATCGCAAAAAGTACTTGCTCCGCCGGGACTCGAACCCGGATCTCTCACTTGCCGGGTGAATGTGCTACCATTACACCACAGAGCCCTCACTTTTTACGATTCAATTATTTTGTATTAGGAATATATATATATATATATTCCTAATTTTAAAAGGTTGTGTTTTAACGAGCCTTAATATATATAAAAATAAAATAAAACTGTTAATATTTTATCTAACAAGGTTGGAATATACCACATCACGTGTACTTTCGCTGATGTATAATGCAAAATATCAAGTATATAACACATTTGATTTAGCCATATGTGTTACTATGTGGCATGTTAAAATATATTCAGTTTGTTTAAGGCATCATTTATTTATTCTGTGAATTTATGGTTGGCGTTATGGTTACCCATGAGATTATTGTAGAAATAATCGTTACCGCTGAGTTAAATTCCATGGAGTGACATACAACAACATTGAACTCGACATTGCCTATGTAGAAGCTTCTAATTCTGAAGCCAAAATATCAAGTCTATATAGGTCAATTCATTCTCAAGCTATCGAGGGGAGATTCTGACAGATAGACATTCAGTTGTAGCAACCCTTGGATTAATAGCCTTCACTTATGATCCACCAATTAATGTTCAAAACGATGATGGGACACGTTTCTATTCTAATGTTATGAAAGCGATTACTTGTGGTCAAATTCAAAAATTTCAGTGGAGAAAAGTATGCTCAGAAAGGCAATAAAGAGCACGCCTCCTTCTCTTTCCTCCTTATTAAAATAAGGACCTTCTTGTAGTGAGGTAATCATGTTACAATCATACAAAGTTAAAAAATTGATTCAAAAGTTTGTAGTATTATCATATTATTTAACGTATTTTCAAAGGCGTAATATTTTGATTAGACAAAGTTTTCAAATCTATTATTGAGTAACTAGAAATGTTTTAGATTTTGAATTAGTAACATTGGATGATTCTTCATATAAAGATATAGTAATTTTGCTTTTTCCTTATTGGTGATACTACAGGAAATTCTTTACTTTATTGCAAAACAGGTTATAAATAAATACATTTCTGATAAAAATACGTCTAATCTTTACTCACCTCGAACATATTATATAGTGTGGGATGAAGGATGATGTCATAATACTAATACGTAGATCAACTATGAGAAATAAATATCAGTGAGTTATGAGAAAGCTTAGAAGGTGTTTGAGCTTAGGTGAAAAGCTTAGGTTGTATGAGGATCAATTCCATTTTTATACAAGAAACAATTACGTGGCAGTACTCAAATGTACAAAATGTGATCTTTTTCAGTTGACATCAATCTGTCATGCAATATATCAAAGTAAAGCTCGTCAATATAAATCAGTTTGCAATAAAGCCACACTCGTGAAAACAAAGCTCTGAATGTACTCTTGTGTTGTTCTGATTTCGTGTCCATTAAACGATTAAACGGCTGTCATGGAACACTTTTCATACGCTTTTTATACTGTGAACATCAATGAAAATACAAGAATATTTTAGCAAATCAAAGTTACACTTAAAAAACTATATTTTTATTTATTATTTGAGAATTACAACATACATGTCACGAAAATAATCATATTGGTATTAAACATTATTAGATGGTTTATAAATTCCTATTGGTATTCTAAGTTTGTCACACTGTGGAACAGTGTAGCAAGTTCATATCCAATGTAATTAAGTCTTGAGCTTCAAAGCAGTTTAATATAATTATATATTGGAGTAAAACAAGACACTTAAGCTTGTAGAATTGTTACTGTAAGTTACCCTTTTTCTTCCATAATTGTCAAATATATATTTCTTTAAATGAAAATATCTCCAAAAGCTGAAACTTATATCCATTAATCTCGTGCGTGCAAACATCTCACCTAATACAACTTTTTATAAATTTATTAAATCGAATTAGAAGCAAGGTAAAAAATAATCTAACGTGCCACATACAATATTTTATGCTGTTCTAAGAGTTACATAAATCTTCTAACCTCAATATAATAGTAAGTTGTTAATATGTAGGTTAATGTACACAGGATGGATAATTTATAAAAATCTGAATAAGTAAGATTGTTATTCTAAGAAAACTTATGAGTACAAGAGAAACAATTTTAATATTGAAGAACATGTAGTAAAAATAAAAACAAAGGGAGGCACAATTATCGAGAATAGAAGATTGAGAATGTGTTCTTGATTGATCATTGAAGAACAAGTTCTTCCAGCTACTTTTCGTAAACTAAAACGTCATGAATGATGTATATGGTGTAAAAGTTATTTAAAAATATTGCATACGATACTATTAGTGAACCATAACCGTAATACGGATTTACAAATGTATTTATTAAAATAATACACACTGTTAAATCTATACCAATTATGAAACTAGTAAACTTCTGACGCTGGTGATGATGTGTATTTTCCAATTTTAATTTAGGTAATTGTTTTTTTTAGATTTTTCAATGAAATTCGATAGATTCCAAATTATTTGATGTAGCAATATAGAGTCTTATTTTCCCGATTTATAAAATGGTTAAAATATCAAATATAATATTGATATCCTGAGAAATAACATGGTTATTTATAAAACATATCATCTTTACAACGTTTAAGTTAAAACCGAATGGATCTTCAACGATAAGATTGAAGTGTTAATGTACCACACAAAAAACCTATTACCATTATATTTTTTCATCGTTGAGTACATAAAAGAAGTGTGATTGAAGTTATGAGTTATTGACAATGGTGCTACTTCTTCAACGAGGTAAATTTAACCGAGGGGGCGAACCAGTACGAAAAGATGCTACGGCATGCAGTAACAGTGCAGGTGGTAGCTGTGTCTGCAATCAGCACCGACTGATTGGCATGCCAAGTCGTAATCAGCTGAGCGAGCGATAACCTGTCTGCACAGGCGGACTAAGGAACTGTAATGGAATGTTGGTAGAGAGATTAAATCGTGCATTAAATCGATAAGTTGAAGTGTGAGTTGGCAGTTGTGGCAACACTTTTTATTAGATGCATCTGTTGTCACAATATTATTTGTTCTTTTGGGTCTCAACGGAATAATTTTTGGTACTGTAGGTGGGTCACAAGTCGACTCCTGGCCCATTACATGGAGCACCTGTGTATTTCAGTGGTATTTCATTATTTTACAGGCATTTAAGCCAAAAATTACTTCTATAACATTGTTGCACATGAGTCTAAAGAGAGGTATTAGCGACTTGAATTTGCCGGTATGCAAAGAGACCAGGAGTCATATCGTGGCTCGCCTACAATACCAGATGATATTATAATATATTGAATGATTTGAGAAAATACATAAATTAGTGTTATCCGAATGTTCTGCAAAGAGAAGAATTACATATATAGAAGAGGAGCGCGTTTAATCGTTATAGCGAGGGTGTTGATATTTGTTGGATTGGTATAATCTCATTATAGCTGTTGATACTCTAAAAAACCGCTTTATTAAGAGAAAGAATTCCTTAGATCCGCAAGGAGGCGAATGAAGCAAATATTTGTTCCACCCATTGGCTATCTCTAATCCATAACATTAAAATAGTTATTGCACATTGCACTGGTAGTTAGGTGCACGTGGTCAGGCAATTTTGAATATTTATTACAAGGCTATAGTAGCAATTCTATCCATGATTGGAATCAATATTTGATTTGCGCCACTATATAAGATAAGTACGTATCTTACGTCCCTATGAAGTAGAAGACGAATCTTATTTAAAGAAGGTTAGATTATGTGACACTACTCTTGATTCACATGCTATCATAAACACAGTAAAACATTCCTCAGGTAGAAAAAAGAAACTGTATCAATCTACCAATTCATAGGCTTTTATGACAGTCAGCAAAAAACCATGAATGGACAAGTGACCATCATAGAAGTCATTCTTTTGTAGAAATTGCGATTCTTGCAAAATTTGGTCTACAAATTAAATTTTTCGCCAGATATCCTGTAGAGTGTTAGGCTTCGTAAATACTTAGCCAAATTCCTTAGAGTAACACATGCCATCATTGAGATAAGGAAATTAAGATGCATGCAAAATGTCAAGTCTATATCTCAATAGTTCTCGTGATATTGTGCCAAAGACAAACAGATATAAATGATTTTTTTACCAACCAATAAAGTGAATGACTCTGCTAACGCTCAGCCATGTTATTCATTTACCATATTCTTGTTAATAAATTACCACTTTCATTTTTAAAAGACTTGATTAAATAAACAATATGGAACACTTTAAACGACTACGAAGTATATACAAAATATGTCTATCAAATATCGTACGACCAGTGCTTTATTATAATATGGGATAAAAGGTCAACGTTACTAGGATTAGTCAAAGGGGATTGGTGGCTAGGTGGAGCAATGATTAGTTGCCGTTTGGTACACTCTCAAAACAAACTTTACTGTTTTTATTGTGCAATAAAAGTGATTTACTTGTCTGTCTAGTCTTAAATTTTTATACGCAAATTCTAAAAGTAATAATAATTTATTGTTAGCTGTTATTATTTTTGTCCTGGCGAATTTAAATGTTTGGCTTCTTCAGAAAAAAATATGTACTTATAAATATATTAGACATGTTTAAAAAAAAGTAAAACTCGATGGCTATAACAATCAATAAATGACGTAAACATTGTAGACTATTAATAATATTATAGACTCATTTATGTAACACACTCATATTCTGCTATATTGTGTAGGAACAGTGGCTTAACGTTTTTAGAAATAAGTATGGAGTTTCATACCTTAAATTATTGTATTTTATGTTTTGTGTTTGTGACAAGTTGCATTACAGAAACTATACATTGTCATATAAGGCCAAGGCCGTTTGGTACTGTATTTCTTATTTTACCCGTACCACTAGTTTCGTGAGTGTGTACGTCTTGCCCTCGCATGAAACTACATTTAGCCATACAATATAGAGTATGAATGTTAAGTTCTGCCCCATTTCACCTTCAACGTAGTGCATCGTTTCAAGTCTAACGCTGCGACATACTTGATTTCTGGAACCTGAAATCAACATCTGTCTGAAAAAGGTCCAAAACAGTCGATGAAGAAGAAACTCAATACGAACTATTTACATTGTTTTGACATCAGGGACACCTAGACTACAACAAATGTAATCCATGTGAAATGGTGTTCTCATAGTCTTTTCAGGTGCACAATTTCATTCGACTTCAGACACTGCACTAAGTGGAGGGTGAAATGGAGCTGAACTTAACATTCGTATTGAATCAACCCTTCCCACGATTGCTCTACGTTAAATATAGAGTAGTTTCGAGTATCTAGAGGCAGGGTAATGGCAACAGCGCAGCTCTCTGTATACTAGCTAGCTTGCTCGACTCTATGTAATGATCTATTGGAACACATTCCTGTAAACATTTATCTTGTGTTTAGTTTATTAACTCTGATATCACGCAACTATTACACAATGTTTTAGAAACTGTAATTGTTCTTAGATATAATTGGACAGAATGCCAAGACAAGAGTCTGAATGACGATTACTTGTAGGATAGTTTTTCTGCATGATAGTAATTATATTCAACGATGTTATTAAATAATTAAAAATTTGTTTGCACAAATTTGAAAATTAGAAGTGTCGTTCAAACGCTGGCAGACGCTTTAATTATCTACTAAGTGTCATCAGTACTTTCTTGCCAACCTTTGCTGTGTACTTTGTTCTGTACTTCGTTGCTTTGAAAAGTAGTATTATTTTAAGTGCCAAGTTGCCAAGTATGTGTACACTGGTTATTTTCAAAAATGTAACATAACATTGAGAAATTTAACCACACCGACTGTAATGATCGGAATAGCACAAGCAAAGAACTACCATATAATAACTGTTACACTGACCAACTATTGCCTAAATGTACTGTTCATCTGTTTTAGCAACATTAATGTTCGTGCACCTATATTTGTCGATGTCATTATATTGAAACAAGTTAAATTTCGGGGAGGACAAATATAAAAGGATTTATTATCTCATTCCAGCGTAAGATGTATATCATTTCAAATGTTAATATTTTTATTATAACACATAATTGGCTGATTCTTACCTTCTCCAGTTTTAACAAATTATATTGTGTATTGTGTGTCTTTTCCGGTTAATTATTTGTAAATGTAACAAATTTACTTATAGCCCTAAGCTTGTTTAAGAAAAGTGACAATGTTTTACTAGACCAAGACATCAGGTGCCCTTATAATGAACTGCTGCCTGCGGCATTTTCTTGACAAACTGTTTTATGCTGGTGATTATACTCTATCCATCTTCTGTGTCAGTGTCATACAGTAATATTAGAATAAGTTCGAATGTGTGCTAAAATTATTCTCTTCGCGTGTTTAAAACAATTCAAAATAACACTGGACTGAAATATTAAACTCAGATTGAAACATCTAGATAAATGTGAAGTTCGATATTTTAGAATTTTAACACGTGCAAAGTTCGTTCCATCAATCTTGAGAATGTATCTATATAAAAAAATTACATAATAGACCATCATGGATAACGCAGTTTACGATGATGAATGTAATTTCACTAAACTTTATACTGTACAACCAAACGCCATTAGTGTCCAAACTTCATTCATTCTGTCTCTTGGAATTTGAAAATATACTTTTTATACTTCTTTTTGCTAAATAACTTAGAAATGGTAATTTACTTCAAAATTCATCCTAAGGCTAAGCATTATTCTAAGAGCAGTCGTTAAACGTACGATAAGGGTACTAATCGTATGAATTCGTTAACTGCTAATGCGTTTAGTTATTAAGGTATAATTTAGAATGCCTGTAGCTGTTGACATACATAATCATCGTTAAACGATATGTGAAAGTAGCTGAGTAACCATGCTTCGTTATGGTAAGAATATTTACATATATCTCATTCTAGAATATAAAATTCATATCCAAAATATGCTTATAATTGTTAGGTGAATTAATATTCAGCTATTTAATATACACAATACTTCAAAGAATCTTATGTATTTATGTTAAACTAATTTGAGGGAATTTTTGTTATTATTTCGTATAATGCCGCATCGATATTGCGTCGTAGGAAAGTGTAATATTACTTTAAGCATATTAGTGCGTTTTAGACGTGTCGATAAAAATTAGGCATAATTAGGTAATAATTTGTGAGAAGACGACTTTTTTATTACTGAATAGATTAATATTGAACGGTTTGAAGGATATGTTGTGACAGGGCAATGGTGGTAATTGGGGATATAAATGACTTCAAATAGTTTTAAAATTATGATTAATAAAATATACACTATGTGTTACACTCTAATGCTTAGTGGTTTTTAGCACTATCTACTTGTTTTTAGGGTAAAACATTATGCATATTGAGCGCTTATTGTTTTGTAACAGAGGAGAATGCGAAAAAATCAAAGACGTTAAATATTACGTAAGATTTAATAAATCAAAAATTACTGATTATGTTTAATTGCTTTTGACTTGAATAAAAAAATTATGACCTATATATTTAACACGTTACAAATAATATATATATATATATATATATATATAATTTTAAATATATGTCTATTGTAATTAGTTAACTATCTCATCATTATAATAATTATGTAACGTATCGGTATGGACCGTAAAGATGAGTACAATTTATTTTTACCTTATGTAAATTCCACAGTAATTAAAATAAAAATTTCATATGAAACGAACAAACATATGTATTTTCCAGGAATAGTTTGTATAAGCAGTCGTGAATGGAAATGTTGGGTGGAATATTTCGCGATAAAAATATATACACAGCGCATGTATTCAACTGAATAAAACCGCTTAGCCTGGAGTTCACGTACAGAAACACTGTGTCTGACGGTTGCTACAATGTTACTCTGTTACTATTCAACATCGTCTCATAGTAACATTGAGCATGTGAGGCACATTTGAGTTTGTGTTTTATACTTCTAAATATACCATACGAGTAGAGCAACTCAAACTCTTCATAATAACTTTTATTGAATTTTATATAAATGTATAAATTTTATTCAGTAAATAAATACATTTTTAAGGAAAAGCTAAGGTCAAATAAAACTTACATGTAGATTTATGTTGTTGTAGAAATATGAGTCACAATAATTAGTCTATAAACGACAATTCATAACTAGATTTTTCACAGGGTGTTCCGTAATAACTCGAGACAATTTTTAATTCCTATTTTAATTGTAAAATAAACATAAAGGAAGTTTCTAAGATTGGGATTGCAACAATGTTCTTGAACTCTCCATCACAAATATCTATATATATCCCCAAAAAATATCCCTGAATATTCGAGGGAGTTCTCCCTCCAAGAAGCGATGGTATAGAGTGGGGAGTAGACTGAGTGGGCAGTGGACAGCAGAGCAGACGGACCGAGATCGGTGACGGGACGAGAACGGAGGTGGCGACGACGACACCCAGGAGGCGGCACGGCGGGACACCAACGGCCCTGGTTTGGATAACGATGCCGGTCAGCCGGGATGAACTATATTAATGTGTTCGAAAGTTTGTAAAGTTATGTTTTGGCTAGGGAAGTTACGGAGAGGAAATCGTACAACTAAATAAATGGGTAAGTGAAAAGTAATCATTTATATATTCTTTTATTTAGCATCCCTTGCTACCCCCCCCCCGCGTAACCCTTCTACTGAGGGGTGCGTGACAAGTTTTGGTGGAGGCGCCGGGTAGTCCTGAGTCGTGGTAGCCTTTGACGGACTGATCTATAATTTTAAGAGTGTTGTTTGAAAATTAGAATTATTTGTAATTTGCTTAAATTAGATAAAGGTAAAGTTGTTTTACAAAATCACATATAATATGAACAGTTAGTAACTTAGTCCAAGTAAAAAAAAATATATAGAAGTTTCATCTACAGTCCAATCCTTCAAGAGTAAATAATACTTAGAATTTAAAGAGTTGTTTACGTATATTCATTACCGCTATACGGTATATGTGGTCATTACATATTGCATAGATAAGGTTATTGATTTAAAGGTTATTATTTTATTTCAGTTGTTAAGGTATTATCAAGGTTATCATTTAAAGTTAAAGTTATTGATTTTAGTTCCTAAAGAGGGTCCGATTTATTTCTTTTCTTTGTCCGCCGGCTACCGTTGAATTACTTTGCTCGAAAATAAGTTGTGAAGATACGTTGTAAAGTTTGACTTAATGGTTTGATTTTATTCTCGACACGTTGGAGCATCGCATTCACAGATGAAGATAAAGTGGCAGTGTGAAAGTGTAAAGATAATAAATAATCTAGTGTTACAGTGTTATGAAATAAATATTTTTGTAAAGTAATGTTAAATTAAAGCTATTGCCTAAGTGAGTTAGTTATTGGTTGATAAAGTGATTATTTTGCAGTATTTAAGTAGTGGTTTTTAATGTAAGATATTGGTTTTATTTCCTGCTTTCAATGAAATAAGTGTGTAATAGTGTTTTGATTGTTTTAAATAGAGTGGAGAGTGTTTTTATGGTGACGAAAAATTTGTGACTTAATTTACTATTCTGAAGGTTCAGTGATTTAGTTTAGTGTGATTTAGTTTAGTATTAGTGAAAGAGTAATCGTTATCTGTGTTCAGAAGTGACCTTAATAATTATAATATCTTTTAAACGCCTATGAACGGGATCCCAGTTCACTTCAGGGTAATGACGAGGAGCAAAAGTAGGCAGGACTCGCACTCCAGGAATAGTTCCTCACATTCATCGCTTGAAGATCTAGCGCAAAGAGTTGAACTAAGCCCTCTAGCGGAGGAATCTCCGGATGTTAGCATCGAAGAACTGAAGGTAAATGAGCACGACGAGCGGTTTGTCCAAAGCGGTAACGATCGAACTGGTTCACGAATACACCAAGTAAGTACCATGGCTGAGGCAAGAGGACCGTCTATCACACCCCCAAAGTTTCGAGGGAGTCTGGAAGAAAATGTGGAGCATTATCTGCATGCGTTTGAGAGCCAATGGCTGGGATGAGCCCAAGAAGCTCGTAGTTATCCCTTGCTACTTAGAGGGGGCCGCATTGAAATGGTACGAGAACAGAACAGGCTGAAGGAAAGAATCTTACTTGGGACACTGTTAAAAGGAAGATGAAGGAGTTATTCCAGTTGATAGCTTGGCACATTAGTCGACTAAAAAGATTTTATCTGAGGAATTAGGTATATAAAAGAAAAAGAATTATTTTTATGGATGTAACTGTTGTAAAAGTATGTGTATAGTTAAATATGATCCATGAACAATATTTGCCAATAAAGTAATGTTGGTAACGAAGAGAACATTTTTGCTTGTAATCAATGTAGACTGGCTTATTAGAAATTATAGCTGTGTTAGGTTAAAAAGTGAATCTGCTCATGAAGTAAGAATGTGGTCATTGCTCTGAGTGACGATAAATGCCAGGTAGGCAGGGCAAGGTCCAACATGAACACGTGTGTGCTGGACAGTTAATGTACTACGTTAGGGCAGTTAAATTGAGTGAAGTTTTAGCATATACGTTGTTACTCCATTGGTTGATAATTTTGATGTGTGCATATTGTATAAGTTTATTGAATATTAATGTAAAGTGAAACTTGTTGTGAAACAGCAAACGTAGCTTAGCTTGTTCCACGCGACGGTAAACATCATGTGTACATTACAGGAGGTAATTCTGTTTATTTATATGGTTAGTGTGGTTATCAGCAATGTTTTATTTGAAGCTACAAGCCAGGAGAACCGAACGCCTATATCAGTTGTGACGGGTGTTTATTGGAAGGAGATAGATTCGGCGGAGGTGTGTGAAGCATCCATCCCGCTCGTTTACAAGACAACTTGGCCGGGAGTAGATATGGCTTATTTAAGTCGCCCCAAGGGAGAAGGATTTTGTAGCAATGTTTTGAATGATCCAGAGGGTATATTATTTTCTTGGACTTCAGTGGTTAATAAGGAGATTGGAGAACGAGTCGCTTGGTTGAATAAAAGTTTAAGTGAGACAGCTAACAACTTTAACTTGTTTTCAGAGATACAACGGCATAAGCGCAGTCTTCGTTTTATAGGTAATTTTGCTCATTGGTGCTGTGGAGTTATAACTGGAAAGCAGTTGAGACCTTTATGTGTTAACCAAGTGAATATGAATTTGTTTGAACAGCAGCTACACAATGATTTACAAGAGGCGTATTCAGAAATTGATAATTTAACATTTAGTATGAGTTCTTACAGTCAGGAGGTCAGTCGCACGTTTTCTCAAGTAATAGATGTGGGAGTTAACATAACGAAGATGTTTGAGCGGTTTAGGACCAAGGTGTATGTCGCTGATCAGAAGAATAATTATAAAACTTACAGTCTGTTACAGCTCAACGCACTCCAGTCAGTGCGGCAGTTGCAGGTGTTACAACTAGTTACCAGATTGGAGATTCTAAGTCAATGCAGGGAACGAAAGATCCCAAACTCAATAATTTCATTGTCAAAATTCAAAGGTGATCTTATAAAATTAGCGGCCTCAGTTAGACAGGATGACTACGAGTTGGTAATTACTCCAGAAGAATAGACCAAATATTTAAAATTAGAAATAGCTGATTGTATGATTTCAGGTTCATCAATAGTCGTTAGTATAAAGGTGCCAATTAGGAAGCTGGGGGCACGATGGAAATTTTTGAAGTAATTTCTGTACCGTTTGCATGGAAAAATTCAACTTGTAGTATTCATCATGAAGTAACCTATCTGGCAGCAGATAATAAGCGCTTGATGGCGATACAAGGTTCTACAACTCATGACTGTCAACCTTACAAAAATGCTCTATGTTTTATTCCTAGGTATGCCGGAGATGCTGTATCGGGTTCATTGTGCCCTAGAGTTATGTTTAAAGGAGCGACTATACAGGAACTCAGTAGTGTATGTGCCTTTTCGTGCGTGCAAAGTACAGCACCGATAGTGAACAGAGTAGGAGGAGAGGTGTTTATACTTACGCATATTTCAGGTCAGCTAGAGCTTGAGTGTCGCCATGAAGAAAACCAAACCATATACAGTATATTCCAGAAAATGGCCGTCCAGGTGCGCTTCAAATTAAAGTGGCTTATGATTGTAAATTGTTGTTGAATAATCAGGTTATTGTGTACGAAAATTATCCTTGTTATAAGAGAATATCTGTTTCAGAAATAGTTCACATAGTCCCTGCTCTCTGGTCCAAATTGAAAACTTTGAAAGTTCCATCAAGGAAAATGTACTCCTCAAGTAGTACCTCTGCTACCCTGGACGAGTGCCTGGACGAGAGCTGGCCAACTGTTGTGCCTCACTGGAACATGACGTACGCTGGGACGCACCGAGATAACAGACTACCGCTGATGGTGTCAGAGCGTAACGAAGGGATTTGGCCAATTATATATATTATAATTAATTCCGTATATTTTTCATTGATAACAGTTATTGTTGTGAGAAATCCCAATTTGGTAGGTTTTATCATTTAAATGTAGTTAGAGGAGAACCAATGGAGATATTTGTGACAGGGAATACGTGCATGGAAGCTATATATTTTATGGTGTTAATTCTTGTTTTTATTTCATGCTGGGTACTCGCGAGATGGCTTTGCCGATGGAGAAATAAGCGGAGCACTGAGGAGGTGCCAATGGCGGGACATCGAGAGACTCAGGAAAACGAAGGTTTGCCCAGACGTATGCCGCTTGCCGAGATAGATGGGCGAGAACTGAGAATTACCTTGGAGTGGTGGGAAATGGACAAAACAATCGATAAGTAACCACCAAGATTAATTAGAGCAGAAATTGGAATTCATGTTATAAAAAGTTATGTAGTTATTTATTTGTTAGTTAAGAAAAGGGTTTTTCTTTTATTGCATATGATGCAGATTTTGAGGGTTAAATATTTTAAACATAGGATATTTTTGTATAGAATGATATAGAGAATATAGTACTATTATAAATGATGGTTTAATGTGTGGAATATCGTACATAATACTGTATATCAGTTTGTAAGAAGATTGTTGTGAATACTTCAATATAGGATGATTCGTGTACGTGTACAATATGTGAGGCGAGAGTTACAGGACAGGAGACAGAGCGAGACCCGAGGCGGTGAGAAACAGCTGATCTGGTCACGGTCAGTTCACCGAGGCGACATGAGCCGCCACCGTATGATTGCTGCGTGAATGGTGCATGAATGGTGGCCACCTACTGAGTAAATGAGTGTATGATCGAACGAGCAAATGAGTGAATGGGTAAAATGCTTAATTAAACATAATTAATTGAGGAATTATTATAATGCTTGGTTATGTAGAGTGTCTTCACAAGAGAAATATTGTTAGGATGTATGTGGTAGTGTTATATGAAAATGTTATTAGATGCATATGAATAAGATATATCTGTGAAGAAATCTATGGAGACTATTAATATTGTATGGGTAAGGATTATGCCACTCGTTTGTTGTTTATAAATACTAATTGATAGAAGTTCTTATATGCGCGTTTGGGCCCTGGTTTGGATAACGATGCCGGTCAGCCGGGATGAACTATATTAATGTGTTCGAAAGTTTGTAATGTTATGTTTTGGTTAGGGAAGTTAAGGAGAGGGCACATCGTACAACTAAATAAATGGGTAAGTGAAAAGTAATCATTTATATATTCTTTTATTTAGCATCCCTTGCTACCCCCCCCCCCCCCCCACCACCGTGTAACCCTTCTACTGAGGGGTGCGTGACAATACGATATATACATATTTATTTATTTCTATAAAGTTCTTTCTTTAATATGTAATAGTAATACTGCATTATGTTAATTAATGCTATATAGTTATGCTCTATAACATAACCAGTTTATATTATTAAAAGAATATTAGTATGACCGATATATGAAAGTTTTTAATTTCTACTAGAGACCTTAGTTGCATTGAAATTTGTACTTTTAAAGTTGGGAAAAAATTTACTTTACCATGAAAAATGGAAAGCAGCTTTTTTGTTTTATAAAATTTAATAAATTCCCTAATTTTTGATGCCTACTGTAATAAACTTATTTAAATTTAGTAAGTTACAGTCTTACACTTAGTGAACCAATATGAGAAAATTGCCACAAGCATGTAATATGTGTGCAATTCAATATCTAAAAATATCATTCGTTTCAGCATGACATTTATAAAAATTTATTTTTTTTCATAGGCTTGGCATATTACTGTATGTTATGATTTTTATTTTTTTACAGATATTATTACCTGTTTGGTCAGTGATAATTATGAGACATATTAAAACGACGACTTTTTGGGTTTAATAGTCACGTGAAAAAACATGATAACCAATAACAAACAGGAAGATAGCAGAAGATTTAAACATTTTTATGAAGCCATTTTCTTTATTTTAATTTATGTTCTAATTATTCCCAGGAGATCTTTTATCTATTTAGAATAATCACTATTTATTGTAGCTTTAAATATTATAAAAGTGGAAACGTAAATTTGATTTATTTACCATATTCTTGTAGGCAGTCATTATTATGCAGGATTGCACATTTCCTAATGCATTATTATTGAGAGAGACTGATTGAGAGATTGATTGAGAGACTGAAAGTCACCACTTTAAGGATCGTTGTATGGTTTGCTGACGATGATCGAACATTTATTTTTGTGTCTGATTCTTCGTTTTAATTGTCTTGAGTCTTGAGAATAGAGTGAATAGTAAATACAATTGAATTTAAGTATAAGAGTTTCAAAAACATACAATCTGCTTATAGTATTCATGCAAATGAATTTGCAAACAAACTATATTCTGATACAATATGTAGGCGTGGGATAAAAATGATTAAATGTTTTTCACGAATCAAATATAATTTCCAGTTCAACAATCAAATTAATTCATGTTTATTGTTCCAGTTTAAATGATTTGTTCAGGTGAAAAGGAGAACTTAAATATGCAGTTGACTTAATAAATTAACAAGTGTTGATTACTATGCGTTGATTTTATGGCATTAATTTAGTTTGATCATATAAAACTCACTTCTTTATTTTCCACTTTTATTGCACCAGTGTTGCATGTATAAAATATGTAAGTCGATTATAATATGGAGCTCCTGGACCACTTTTATAACTACTCAAAAATCAATATAAAATCTCTTTCTTATCCCTATAAATAAATATATACTAACGATTAGAAAATGTTATATTCTCGTACTGTCAAAATGCTGTATAGGTAAATCTAGAACAAAATTTACGAAAAATCTCAAACTATATTAATGTGTTTGAGCTATTTATATTTCAAATTTATATAACTTTGAAATATAAATTATATATTTACAATTAAATATTTATTTGTAAAACAAAATTGAAAATTATTATGAAAATGCTATAAAATCATCATGAAGACAAAAAAATCTGTAACAAACCGATAGAAATTGAATAAAATATAGTCGGAATAAAACATTAGGCGTAAATGCAATTATTATATTAAACCGTACTTATATGATGGGCTTAAACAGAGTTACAGAAAATTTAGTTTCTTTATTTCTGCATGTATAGAGCAAATAATTAAAAAGATAGTATGCAGTTTTCTATTCAATAACAAGAAAACAGAGTATCGGTTTTTGACGTGTTTTAATCAGTGAAAAGTATTCTAGATTCATAACCCGAAAACTTGCCATCCGAATTCGACCAAAGTTTATATAAAATATGTACTAATGTACTGTGTTTTAGTATGTAATTTTAGAGTTGTAGATGGAGGTTTTCTTTTGAACAGATTCTTTTTGTGGAGTAAGAAACTTATTTCATCGTAAATATAAGTATTATAATTTCAATAGTAATAATAAAATTGAAAATAGTAAAAATAATAATAACGATCAAGATTTTAACAGAATAAAAAGCGCTAATGCTTGTTGCTTAGGAAACTCGTGTGTAAGATATTGTGGTTACGTGAATAATAAGGACTCTTGTTTTTATAACATAGTATTTCTAAAGTAATTGGATATTCAAAAGAAGGAGTATCCAAATCTATCTAGGGCTTGTAAGTAAAACAATGGTAAATTATATTTATTGCACACCTCTTTGCAACAACCTCAGTTTGGTTCACGCATTTTTAGATTCAATTCTTGTACTTTCGCGCCATCCCCAAGTTTTATGTAATCCGAAAACCGTGTCGTAGAATAGATCACTGATATCTGTGATCGACACCTACCTCTAGAGATCCAGTAAGATCTAAAACCGAGTAAAAGTGGTGGATCAGTCATGTCTCTACGCGCTCTTTTTCGATTCCAAGTAGACTCTATAACTTATGGAATAAAATTGTACTTAACCTTTACTATTACGCCAGTCGGCAACACAACGAGGACACTTCTGCAATAGCCTTTGTGTAGGTTAGACACATAAGTGCACTGCACTACATGTGTTGACTGCAATAAGTGTAATATAACCATATTCAGAAGGAATAGTTTGTGGATCGTTCTTCTTCTGAACTAATAATAAACTAAAAGTTTAACTGTTACAACTAGATGTTTCAAAACAACAGTGTAAACATAAAGCGAACACCAGGTATTCAAGTACAACGAGATCTTCCCACCGTTCGATTCCCGCCAGATCCAAAAATGCTAGGCATTAATTTAAATTACCCGAGAGCTTAGTGTATTGCAATTTTCATACGCGTACATACATTTCCTAATGCAATTTTTAAACTTACTTGTTGAGTTACTAACAATGTAATGCAAACAGTTATTATTCTAACAGTTCTTCGCTTTAACCTTTTTATGTACAACTTCACTAGACTTGGTAACCAAACCTGTTTTAGTTCGTATTTACAAAATAAATAGATTTCATGAACCAACCCAGTGGCCTTAGCGACCACTAGATATGCAGAAGCGTATTACTACTATAGGCAAGAGCTCGGGCTTTATGTCTATGTAGAAACTATATGTTATTTATGAAGTGCCATCCATTAGCAATAAAAATACTGTTTCCCACAAATTATTAGAAATACTGGAAAGTCGATTAATGACTTAGTTCAACTTGCACCTTAAAATGTGGCATATCTAAATCCTATCTAATTATTTTACACGACTTACGTAATTTTTCAATATACAAAATTATCACGTACCCATGTAAGTTTATAGTAACATCTATATAGTACTCGTAATTTATTTTAATTCTCTATTAATTGGACTCTAATATTAAGTGTGAGCGAGTCCTATTGTGAGACTTCAGTGTAAGTTACATTTTGTGTTTGACAACCAAAACCTTTATCAAGAAGTCAGAGTAAGTATGTTGCAAGAATTCTAAACAATCAGTTTAGAAAAAATGCCAAAGTTTCTCTGATATTGTATTATAATACCGTTGTAACGTAGTCCTGATATATGGAATAACAAGCAGTCTAACTATAAAGAAGCTTATCCAGATCTGATGCACGAACATACAAATTTTAACACATATTGTAAGCTTACGGTAAAGATACTGAGTAAAGTCTAGACATCGTTAGTAACAAACAGGAGTATTATAAATAAGTGACACTTTTCCTTATTCATCGGTACCTTGTGTATTATCTATGTATATCACATAACTATAATATAAATGACTCCAAATTTAAAATACAATTTGTTATAATCAGGGATATAAACAGACATGTAATCTAGTTGGTTCGATATAAACAATATTTTTAATCACGTACAAACACACACACAGAGACAGTCTTATAAGTCGAAATCTAAGCACTTTAAATACACATTTACATAAACGTTTTCCTGAGTTTTAATGTTAAAAAAACTTTCAAAAAATTTAAGAATATTTTGAATACGATTGAAAAAATTTTATAAAAAGTTTACACTTTCTATTTTCAAATTTTAAAGATATAAAAATAATTCGTACAAGACTCCAAACTGGTTTTTTATTTATAAATAGGATTATTATAGGAAATTGTAAAGTTTTGAAATATGTTTAGGGTTACTAATCATTGATTTACAATCAAAGAAAGTAACTCTATACTATTGCTTTAAATATTATGAATAAGCGAAATGATCTGTTAGTTCTTGTATTTGATAGCGTAGTTAAACTAATTAATTAAATAGGAAGTTGAACTGTAGACAATGCTTTCGAAATATACTAAGCTCATACTGTCACCTAGGTGGCCACTGTGATGAGAGAAGTGAGTCTGTATTTGGATTAAAGTTTGGATGGATGAAGTTTTATGGTCATCTGTTTGACTGTATGATGGTAATCTTATTATACATGTAACATCTAATTTATTAAATTAATGTATACTGATTCATTATTAAGAAAATAAGGCGATCAAAGAGAAACATGTAACATAATTGAAGAGTTCAGGGGAAGAACATGTTTAGTCCATTTTCTTAACTCTGTCGTTTAAAATAGCATATGATGCTTCAAAAATAGCTGTTTTTAATAGTTTTCTTGTTTTGGGGAAGAACCTTTTCAGTATACAAATAATGAGGTTGAAAATATATTCAGGGGTAAAAACATGTTAAATCCCAATGATTTATTGTTGCTTTTATGGCAGCACTGAAGTCGGCTATGTTGTTGTTGACATTGTAGACAGCTGAAACGTGGTGCGTTATTAATTGTAGTTCGTCTTGTTTTCTGTTAGTGCTGTGAATTGTGAGTTTGTGTGCTAGCATACAGAGAAATGGCTTCATCTGGAGAAGAAGGAAATTTTCTGTTTTGGTTAAACCACCTACAAATAAGAAACCTAAGTGTGGGCGTTTGAAGGAGGTTTCAATGAGGTTAAAACTGCAGTAGTTTGAGACAGGCAAAGATTGCAATTCTACTAAGAAGTGTTTTGATTGTGTTGGCCCATACAAGAAGGATATTATTCAACGAATGAACCATTTTGGTTCAAATGGTGCTATCAATTCTTACTTAGCAGGTCAAGTATCGGTGATCCCAGTAGATAGGAGACGACCTAGAAGTGATTAGGGCGTAGCAAAGTTTCGAGGTGCAAATTTTGCTTACAGAGTCAGGTATGTGTCTAGTACTTAAAGGGTTCATTGAGTTAAATGTGTGAAAAAAAGCTTTCGTGTCGTTGCATGGCATTGGAAGAAGAAAAGTGGAATACATTTTAGCGTCTTTAAAACATACAGTTGATGCACCGATATATAAGAGGTGTAAACATGAAATAACCCACACGCCTATTCAGAGCAATCAAAGGAACTTCTTTGTGAACATATTAAAAGCTTAAAAACCAGAGAGAGCCATTATATTCTGAAGGACACAACAAAGAAATACTTACCTGAAGATTTGAATGTGAGAAAATTACACAATATGTTTAAATAGCTGCATCCTGACGTAAAACTTTCCCTTGAATCGTAAGAGAGACTTTATTGAAAGAATTGATATAGGATTTGGGTATCCAAGGAAAGACACTTGTTCACAGTGTGACTTATTCCCTGCAAAAAAGTACTCTCTTGAATCAGAGCTCCTTGAAACAAATGATGAAGAAAAAACATTGAACTAAAAACAACAATAGCTTTGTTTAGACAAAGAAATTCACTTGTTGCAGGCTTATAAATGGTACGAAATCAAAATGAAATCATAGTTGGCAGCTGAGAAAAACAAAACGTTGGAAGGTATAGTGTTTGTTTACGCCAAAAACTATTCAGTACCTAATGTAACAACTAATGATGTTTATTATAAACGTCAACTTTCAGTGTTTCTTTTTAATATCCGTGTGCTCTCTACAGGCCAAAGCGTGTACTATGTTTACAGTGAATCGGTAGGATATAAAGGTAGCGATGAGGTCTGTTCATTTCTACATTATTTTATACACAACATCCTAGATCCTAAAGTCACGGACATTGAAGTATACTGCGATTGATGTGCAGGACAGAATAAGAACAACTACGTGGTTCAGTTTTTACATCATATTGTTATCAAAGAACATAAGTTGAATAGTTTATTCCCTGTGCGAGGACATTCGTACAATGAATGTGACAAAACCTCAGGACTGATCCCCCAAAAGACTTTTGATAAGAGCTTCCTGAGAATTGGGCTGACACCGTTTGAAGTCATTCAAGTGGACCAAGAAATGATCAACGAGTGGACAACTCATTTGGACAGTTTGTATCACAAAAAACTTGGATGCCTTACACGGCCTATTAAGACCTTCAGAGTGCAAATTAACAAACCAGGTGTAATGTGTTACAAACTGAAGTATGGTGGACCATGGAGAGAAAATCCAATGCGTTCCCCTACTAAGGCAAAGAAGAAGACATATTCTTTAAATCAAAAGCAAGCGGAGCTACAAAAAGGGACTTTGATTCTACCTGGACCAGCTTATGAGGGTAAGTAGGAGTATAATTCAACATTTTCAGTATTTTTTCCATAGAACGTTAATTTCTATTTTTGTGTTGTAGTAAAATTATAACTTCAAACTTATTAAATTACTAAGTCAAAATTGTAAATGTTTGTGGGTCTTACAAAAACCGCAAGTAATACTAACATTTAACAATTGACGACATATTAAATATTTGCTTTTGGCTAATTGGATTTATTTTTACAGGGCTTATAAAAATTTCAAAGGAGGAATACCAAGATCTACAATATTTAAATAACTTTTGTAGAAACCCCTAAGCTTTGGAATTCTACAATGAACTTCCACATGATGACTAGAAGAAATAATTTTGTATAGTGACAGTAATGTGTCCTTATTATAGGTTTATGCTATTCATGTGTGTTTCACAAAATAAATGAAAAAGTTATGTAAGAATAATTAATAGTTCTTCATTTACATACCATGAAACGTCAGAGGTAAAACATGTTCAGTCCATCCATTTTGGGGGAAAACAAGTTAAGTCCATGTAATATAAACATGTAATATAGGTTTTATTGGTGTAAAGTACAATAATAACTTATTAAATAAACTGTTACTTGAGCAAAAATACTAGATTTTGATCCATAACATTTATAAAACAGTTGTTAAAGTTTATTTTTGCTCTCCTGTAAAATTTTTAAAATGGGCTAAACATGTTTTTTCCCCCTAAACCCTTCAATTTAATTAACTTTTATGATCAATATAAGACGAACAATTTTCGGATATAATAAAGTTTAACTTAATTGTACTTAAGTACGGGTACAGATAACTTAATAACTCAACAGAAAGAAACTTTATACGTTTGTTATAACCTTATAATAAATCATACATAACCGAAAATATAAATAAGTTTATCACTAATATATATGGCAATTTTAATGCATTTTGTTGTTTCACTGTCTTACGTGAGTCATGAATATTATTTACAGAAAGGTACATTGAAATTTTCAAATGAGTCAGGCACTTTCCTTAAACCTGTGTAAATATCTTCAATGAAACGCAAAAGGTTTAGGAAAAATAAATAATAATTTTCGATATGTCTTAATATTCCCCATAAATATGACTCAAACTCTTTAACGTCTGAATATAATTATGTGTTTTCAATATTTCTCAAGAGATCACCTACCATTCCATTCCAGAACTATATTTAATACGACACTTATCTGATAAATTCAATGTTTGTTACGATTGCCTATGTCCTCACTAAATATATACAAATAAATACACAAATATACAAATAAATAAATATAAATATATACTAATTATATACAAGGGAGGAGTACATCACACCACATGCGGACATACATAAGACAGGCAGACAGATACAAATTAAATTTTTCCAGTCCCTCGATGTGACTGGCTTCGCTAAAGCTCAAACAAATAAAAAAATCGAGACCTTCGGCAATGCTTTTAGATTTAATCTGTATATTTATTATAAAATCACATAATATGCCTCTCCACAAGGGATATTTATTGATATTACAACCAGGAATACGTGTCTCAAGCTCTTAACAACAATTTTGCGCTACTCCATATACATTACTATATTTGAGTACTTCGTTTCCGTAGATTTGGTTATATATAATAGTCTTTGCTCCTACGCACAAAATACATTGAATTATTTTATTTCCAAAATCAAATCAAATTTATTATGGTTCGTTAACAATACAACACTGCATGGAACATTGTATTTATCTTATACGTATAATATTAATAAAAACTATATTATATATAATCTTTATTATAAATACCGTATAAAATTTACTCAGAACCCAAAAAAGTCACTTAACATGTCTATTGAAATATAAAATTTATAAATTTACAAAAGCGATTACATTTGGTCTCAAGTGTTATTCTTAAAAGAATATTTTATACAGCATGTGTAAAAATGTTTTACTAATAGGTTTGCTTGGAAATGTAATCATTATATATTTAGTTATATTTTCGATAGTCAAAGTGAACAAATAATATTGAATATTCATACAGCACAACATGTCTATAGATACACAATCCCCAAATAACTAACTCAATCATCGCAATGAATGTACCTCATAAACTTCGTGTATAACCCCACCCCCCAAAATGCTACAACCCTTGAATGGCGTCCATATGCGCTTTAATATTTGAATCAATTTAATCATAGGATTTAGATGTGATTAGTTTATAACATTTGTTAATCTTTTACTTGGTTAACGAGTATTTGGTGTAATAAGTAAGAGAACTGATGTTGGCTTAACGTAATAAATAATTATGTTAATGTAGCTCCATCCCGCATTTTCTATGTTTAACTGTTAAATTTATTCCGTTTACAAGTATGAGCATTATTAAGATATTAAACTTTCAAATAAAAAAATACATAATCATTACAAAACAAGTTATGACTGTGTAATTAAATGATCATACAGAAATTATCCTGATAATTACTACAAAACTAGGTAAACTTGTTTATAGTGCAAAATCTAAAGATAAACAAAGTAGAGTGTTAAAGAAAATATAACTGTCCCCCAGACAACATAGAAACTTCAACATCTCCAAAGTGGAGCTGGTACTTATTCGTAAATATTCGATTTGTTGTAAATACTTTTATTTCTGCGCAATGGAAAGAATTATAGCCAGTGAACTGTCAGGGAAGCAACCTAAGCCAATAACGAGGTTTTAAAAATAGATTCTATAAAATATGAGATGCGTTTCATTCCTTATAAGTAACTTTATCAAAGTTCAGATGTATACCAAAGAGAAATCATAGCTGCCAGCTCCCCGAACATGTCAGATTGTACCACTTGAAAAGACAAATCAATCCTTTAAGTGACAGATAAAACACTTCTGAGATATGTTGTAATGGACCATAGAGAAAAGTACAACAACCCTCAGTCATCACATTAAGAGAAGAAATTCTTCAGTATTCGATCACAAAGTGGGGAAGCACTACCTTTACATTTCATTATTCATCTTTTTGTATATAGTAGTTGAATTTCTACGATAGATAGAAACATAGATCCAAGGAAAAGAACCAGGTCACTGATGCCTTATAAAATCTTTGAGGGACACACAGTTTGCCAAAAGGTAAGGATTTATGAGTTTCCCAGGACGGTTAACTACTGGCTGATTTATGATAAAGATAAGATGATGTGAAAATTATATTTCTTCTACATTTAAATACATAAAAACAAATTAAAAATTACTCGGAACTTATAGTGCCATGTACAGTACATGTGTGGGATTGAGATTAGATAATATAATATTTTAATTGAGCCTATTTCTCACGTTATTTATTAAAGTTCACTTGTTATCTTTTTTCGTTCTGGAGTATATTATTATTATATAAAATTAAAAAATTATAATGAAATAAAATGTATAACATAAAAAATACATTCTCTTTCTCTTTTTGATACATTTAGCATACATCCTATATATATATATATATATATATATATATATCTTATGTAATTACTAAAAATTCAGAATTCCCTCCAAAAGTGTTTTATCTAAGGTTATTCAAATAACATTATTCAAATATCAATACTTTCATTTAAATAGAATAAAACTTTAACCTTTTCAAGTAATGCATTTAAACTTGAATACTAGTATTACTGTATTTTATACTTTAATAGACAATTGGTTTTAGATGTATCATAATCAAAAGATCGTCTAAATAATGATTTTTTAACTCTACGGGTGCAAAAGGTATTACGAACTATCATCCTAGTTATAAACTTGGTGGTTTTCTCCCGCATTTTTCCCTCTTGTATAAAACATTCCTAATATCGTACTTTAAAAATAAAAAGGTGTTAGATTGAGCAAACATAAAATTAAACAATAGAAAGGAACTTTTTCGTAGGTAAATTATAAAAAAAGTTATTCTGCGTAAATATTATATTTAAAGTTCCCACTCCCTGAAAAGTTATGTTCTGGAACTAATCAATGCATAATATAACGACTTCATTAGATTGTACAAATAACGTTATACCTGCTAGCAAAAACCACACTGGGTACAGTAAACACTCATATGTGACATAAATCTTATCAACATCATGGATGTCCGGAATTGGTTCATCACCAACAGTAGAAGTTGAAACATTGGGGTAGGTCTAGTTTACAACGAGAGAACAAAGGAAGAGACTCAGACGACTTCGACGATACACGACAGACGACACATCCGGTTCCGTCGTCGGGGGACTCTTAGGCCCAGCAGACAGACAGATAGACGAGACCACACGATATCAGCCCACTAATGACAAACAGCCGTTACATCGTACGACAGGTTCAAAGTACATAATCAGCTCCATGGTCCTACATTGGAATGTCCTGACTATTATAAAAGATAGCGAGGAGTCTTATTCCAAATAACGAAACCGAAGCATACTCTATCTAGATCTATTGCAAATATTACAAAGAATTGAATAGAATATTTTTGTTTGTACTGAAAAAGACCTATAATTTATGCAGATTGTTGTGTTTATAAGTTAAGTTATGTTATAAATCTCTAAATATTATCTAAGTTCTATACATAAATCGGTTATCCCATTACAAAAAAATTACCAAACCATAACACGTTTATATTTTTTTCTTATAAGTCATCGCCCAATGTCATGTAAACGATTAAAGATTGCCATGAGAATGATTTTACAGGTTTACAAATTTTCGACAGAACTTATAAAAACGTTAAAACTGTAGTTAGAATAATAACTCAAGATAACCTGAACATTGCGTGTTTGTTTCTGGAATGGTAACTACAAGAATAAATTAATTAACTTTTTAATTCTTTCTAAACTTAGGTATGAAAAACTGTGTAATCAGTAATTGGCACTGTAGCCACTGACGTTTATGTTCCTTATTTTCCAAACAAATATTTGACATAGTGATTTTAAACATCTTCTTTGATGTATAATAGCTACCTCTGGGAGGAACTTCACATTTTACTCAACATTCTTTACTTAATGTCAATGCAATATCTGAAATTCAAGTTTTCCCTTCTTACATCATGCTATTTTATTTTTTTTTTTAACCTGAGGTGCTGTAATAGCCTGTTTACATTTTTCTGAATATTAAAGGGGTTACGTTAGGTTCCAGCAAATTAGTATCAGTATTAATATCCACTAGGGGCCAATACAAATATATAAGCGATAATGTAAATATTTTACTGTTCCTCCTTTGAGTAAACAAAGTTTAAGACATTTGGATCTTTTGTAACACGTGTTTCACAAAATACAATTTTAGCTACTAAGTTTAAAAACAATGCGAGAACGTCTTGGAATATTTGTTGAAATTACACTTGTAATTTGATATAAAATAATACACTAATTTAAAAGGTATTTAGTTACAATATTTTGTAGAAAAAATATCTATTTAAATTTATGAGATATTCAAAAAGTTTAGTCATTATTTCAAAATCAGTTTTATAAAAATGTATTAGTAAATGATGACGTTACACATTTTTATACTTTTAAACTGTATCTTAGGTACTCATTAATTAAAGAATAAAAATTTTATAGGATTTTTGTTCAAAAATGTAATATATTTTTGGATTAATTTAACAAAATACAAAGATGTCATGAGAGTAGAAGAACAGTGGTGACACATCAACAGCAGACATGTTACACCAAAGTGACAAGAGTTGTCACCACATAACAGTGAAGTGTTACTTGTAACTTTACTGTTATCTCCTTGTTACCTCCTCTCTATATCAAGTAACGTACGACATGAACTGACATGTTGAACAGAGACTTAGCTGATCGACATGTGTATCAATATATCCCAGTGTGCTTTACTGTTTTATGGTATAATTAGAACATGACATAACTTTCGAAGAGACACGCCCTTGGAAAAAGGTATTTATTTTTAAACGTTATTATTGAACAAGAAATAAGTATAGTAAAGTTTAATATCAGAAATTGCACCAAAATATTAATAAGCTAAGATATTAAAAAGTACGTTCCAAAGCCGATTAAGTTACCTGGAAAATATCGATGAAGATAACAAACATTTATTGATTATTAGATTGTGGTAATATAAGGAAAGCTGTTTGCATTTGTAAAATGCTATCAAGCATTGTACAAAATTATTTAAAATAATACTCCAGGAAAGGTATATTGTTGTAAAGAATGTCTCCTGTACGAATTTAAGAAATTCACGTTAGATAATATGTGCCAAAATACTTGTTTGTATTTTATAAGATTTTATTTCCAGAGAAACAAGAATTGCTTTTGAATAAACGCCACAGAAAGTTCAATAAATATGCATCGACGTCAATATTCTGACTTTGAGGACGATTTCTACGTTTGAATACTTTACTAAATCAAATATTTACTCAGTTTTTTTAAAGATTTACCCATAAAAAAGGTCGCCACACCAAGTCATTTCAATTTTGAGATTTTCTGCGTACAGGCAGACAAAACAGACATACAGAAATGAAAGTTTTACAACCATCACCAGAGCAAATATAATTTGTGTAAGCCTACTGTGTGATTGGCTTCAATAACGCTCAACCGAATCGCATAGTTGGACATGTACCAATATAAAACTCATTATTGTATATGTAGAAACAAAGGCAAAGAAACACATTAGGCATAAATCGTTTTAAAATATGTTGCAATATAATTCAGTCACAATTAAAAAAAAATTATTTGGCTTTCATAGCACTGTTTAAACAACAGAATTCTCCACACCAAATCACCAAAAGATGATGGTAGTCACTTTCACATATGATTGTTTGCAATTTACCATGATACTAACCGGATTAGCTGTTATATCCCAAATAATTTGTATATTATATTCTAAACATTAGGGGGGAAATCAGATGTTAATTTCATTGTGTTATTAAATACAACGTCTGCTTTAAAAAATAAAGAATTGTAAAAACATATTTTAGGTTCTTCATCTACTTATAATATGATGCAGTATCGTATGAAGTGGTTTTAAAACTCGTGGGAAGTAATTAGTCAAACGAATCGCACTTTATCTGACTAATTGTGAAATGGAATATATTCCGCGAGTTTTCTTTCCCATCTTTGTTATTGAATAACTTGATGTATAATTGTTCGGTAACGCTCACACAACAAATCCTATGGAGGGAGGGACATGTTTAACCGTCAAACTTAGTATTGCCTATATACAAATGAAGCTTTATTCAAATATCAAGTCTGTAGAGCTGTTTGTTCTTAGGTTTTCAAGTGAACAATATGTCAGATACAGGCAGAATTTAAATTTTGCCAGACCCTCGAGTATACGGTTCCCTAACGCTGAGCCAAAAAGAGTGTATTACTGACTCATATTACTATATATAAACCACACACATATATACATGTATTATATATATATATATATATATATATATATATATATAGTTACCAATTGGTTATAGTTTCTTGTGATATATCTAACAGCTCTGAAAATGTCAACGGACTCTTATAGGTATAAAAGAAAACAAAACATGTTTCTTCAACTTGAAAAGCTTAATATTTCGTTACTTTTCAGTAACATTATCAAAAGCATGTATACAATAAAATATAAACAAATATAAAAATGAAGGTTATAAAAACATTGGAAACAACAAAACAAAACATATGGTATCAAAGAAGAAAATTAAACATGTAACCTTTCCTAAACACAGAGATAGATAAAAAGTTTGAATAATAAATTTAAATTAGCTGTGTCTCAAATTTAATCCAACTGGTGATTTTGATTGAAGAGCCATTATGTTTGCTTGTTCATATCTTCTTAGTAATAATTTTTTGTATTCTTTATTGTCATAATTTTGAAACTTCTTGATGCCAATTAGAGAGAAACAATTTTCAAAGGTTTTATTGTGTTGGACAGCGTGTGCAGATACGGGTCTAAGTAAATTTTGATGTCGAACATCGGCACGATGATTGTTTATCCTCAGCCTAAGTGACGGAGATGTGTCTCCAATGTAGTCTTTAGGGCAATGTTGACAGGATAATTTATAGACTACATTTTCACTGTTACATGTGATATCTTCTGCAATAGAATATTTTTTGTGCGTAACGCAACTTTTGTAAAAGTTTGTAGATTGCATCATATTGCATATTCCACAGCGTGGTTTATTGCATGGATGGCATTTGTGTTTGAAATTTTGACTGCTGTCTTTATCTTTAATGTATTTTGGATGAACTAATAGATTTTTCAGATTTGGTGGTCTTTTGAAAATAATTCTAGGAGGTCTATTAAAAAGATCCTTTGTTTCTGGAGATTGTTCCAATATTTTGTAGGCGGTCTTCATAATTCCATTTACTTTGTATAATCCAGGATGGTACTGAGTTACAAATTTGGCATCTTTTTCCACAACACTTAAAACATGGTTTGTGTTTTTAGGCTTAGCTATTTCACTGTTAATTAATTTTGCAGGGTATCCTCTGTTGATTAATGAATTTGATAATGTTGTTACATAATTTTGGAAGTCAGTGTCATCTGTACATAGATTCTTAGCTCTTAGAGCAAGACCCTTGGGTATAGATTTCTTTACATACTGTGGATGGCAGCTATCATAATGTAAATATTGCATACTGTTTGTGTCCTTGACATGAATTTTAGTTTTAAAACGACCGCTGTTTAATAAAACGTCTACATCAAGGAAGGTCACAGAATTTGGCGATGTTTTCCAGGTGAAATTTAGTGATGAAAAATCGTTTAATTCTTCTAGGAATTGTTTCAAATGTTCCATTCCATTATTCCAAACAAGAAATATATCATCAATATAACGAAACCAAGCCAAGGGTTGAAATTTTTGGGTTGATAAAAAGTTTTTCTCGAGTAACCCCATAAAAAGATTGGCGTATGAAGGAGCCATTTTGGTCCCCATCGCTGTGCCCTTTATTTGAAGAAAGTTTTTGTCTAGAAACTTAAAATTGTTCATAGTCAAGATCATAGTAATTAAATGAGTGATAAAATTAGAAGTGGGTAAAGTGTTTTTCGGTCTTTCATCTAAAAATTTCCCAATTGCTTCGACGCCCTCATCATGTGGAATATTGGTGTAGAGTGATTCTACGTCAACTGTAGCTAATATTTTTTCACCAGATAATGGTTGAGGAATTTCCGATAGTCTTTCTAAGAAATGATTGGTATTTTTGATATAGGAGGGCAACTCTCTAACAAAAGGTTGTAGAATGTCATCTACGTAAGCAGAAATTTTTTCTGTAGGAGCTCCAGTACCTTGCAACAATAGGCCGGCCTGGAGGAGGTCTTACTAGTTTGTGTGTTTTAGGTAACATGTAGAATACAGGTGACTTTGGTTGTGTTGGGATTAAAGTTTTAAGTATATTATCAGAAATATTTTGCTTGGGGCCTTTTTCTAAGAGATATTCTTTGATTTCTGCACTAAAATCGTTAGTTGGGTCTTTTTCCAGAGTCATGTACACAGTAGAATCTTGTAATTGCCTGTTAGCCTCATTAATATAATCACTCCTATTCAAGATTACTGTAGAATTCCCCTTATCGGAAGGTAAAATTACGATATTTTTGTTATATTTTAAAGACTTAATGGCTTTTTCTTCCTTAGATGTTATATTTTTTAATTGTGGCAAGTTTTCAATAAATTTTTGAACCTAAGTTTGAAGCCTAAGTTTCCATTGTCCGGGCTCCCACCTGCCCTTCACGACGATGTAATTGCTTTAGGTAAAAAAACTAGTTTTGACCTTTCAATATTGGTTGCCATATCCTATCAGCTATTGTCACAGCAACATGGAAGGGAACTGAAAATATTGTTTGAGGATATGACTTCGCTCTTTCCTAATATAATCATGAATATAAATAAAATAATGATACAAACAGAACTGTTTATGGCTAAAAAATCTAAGAGGTTACTTAAAAAGTTATCAAAATTTTATTGTGTATACAATATACAGGAAATGACTTGCCAGGATACAATAATTTCATGCATTTCTCTAAGTTTCAACCTTCAGAAGAAATTGTCAATTTAAACCTTATTTCACCACATCAAGAACCATCCAATAATAAAACATTACAGCAAGGTACAGTTTTAGAACAGAGAGATAATCTATTACCACCAACAAACCCTTCTGTAAAAGTTGAGAATTTGTCAAATTATACACCTAATATTAATGAAATTTCAATTTTAACAAAAGGATTAACTTTTTCCCCTACCCCAAGGTTCAACCATATTAATTTGATTGCTGACGCATTGGAATTTGCACGAGATACTAGAATCAAATTTTATTTCAGTAAACATGAAAATAAGAACAATGTCAATGATCCATTGCCGCTTTCCCTTAAAAAATTTCAACCAAAGTCTGGATGGCAGCCCCCACCCCTGCCCAATGACCATCCTATTGAGCAGTTTCTAAATGTAATATTAGCCAATGTATCTGATCAAAAATTTATTGAAAACTTATCTTGCTAATATCTTACTAATACCCTTTATTCTTTTTAGTGATATTCAACGGATAGATCAAAATTAGGTTATAAATTATAAATTTTGCCTCAAAACATTGCTGACGGACCGTACTATAATTTACGATACAACCCGAAACGTAGGTAATATATCAATAATTATGTGTTTGGATATTCTTCATAAAGCATTAAGAGTAAATTCAAAAATATATATATATATATATATACACATACATACATGTGTGTGTGTGTGTGTGTGTGTGTGTGTGTGTGTGTGTGTGTGTGTGTGTGTGTGTGTGTGTGTGTGTGTGTGTGTGTGTGTGTGTGTGTGTGTGTGTGTGTGTGTGTGTGTGTGTGTGTGTGTGTGTGTGTGTGTGTGTGTGTAATAGCTAACACATAAGTAAAATATAAATTATAAATAAAAAAAATTGCAGAGAATTATTGTTTATATGCTCTATTTTAGTAATAGCTTAGTAAATTATGAAATTTTCCTATATACTATTTCAACCAATACGTTTTTCACACGTTTCCGCTAAATAACAAGAAAACTGTGTTAAGACATTTTAATAATTCCGAGGTATTCATTCATTATTATTGAATTACAGTATAAGTTAAATTAATATTTATCAAAGTTAAAAATTAAATATAAAAGTTCGTAGGCTACTACTAGTTTATTATTATACCGTATTCATAAAAAAAACAACATATTATTCCTTTCTTATAAAACTTGTTTGCTATAAGTATTCAAAATATTAAATACTTTTAATAAATCAGTTTTTTGTTAACGTTTATATGAATAAAGTTTGTAAAGCTGATTTTTGTAATAAGCCATTTAGCTAGTAAGTTTCAACCGATTCGCTAATCAAACATGTGTAAACCTGAAACACATGATTGAATCCTTAGTTAATACTGAACTAAATGTAATAAATAAATTGCTTATATGTCAGAGAACTAACTTGACCATGATTGTGTTTATGTAGAAACTACTGGTTTTAAAGTCTATATACAAATTGCCATGTATGCATTGCAAAAATACTAGAACTGTACAGTAAATATTTTATTCAAAACATTCAGTTTGTTTTAGTAATGTTAACATAGCTTGTCTCCTGTCAAATTAATTGTACTGAGTTCTAAGAAATTATAAATTATAAATTATAAGTTTTCAATAAAGATGAAAAATTACGAAAACTGTAATAACTAACTCAGACCTAAACTTGTAAGTCAGCATGAATCTTGACTGTTATAGAAACAATGTAAATAAATGCAAAGTTGCTTACCCGTAAACCTACGTCACACAAGATACTCCAATACTGACTATAGGGCTGACTTTTCCCTGAAATTGTTTGTAATGCAGCCGTGTTCCATGGAGTAACAAGCAGAGTAAAACGAGCAGCAAACTATAAACAAGCTTATCTAAATCTTTTTCATAGAATATACAAAGCTGTACTCAGAATATCGGCTTAAAGTAACGAGATTGAAAGGCTTACTATAGAGGCTAGACATCGACAGGATCAAACAGGAATATTTTTATCGTACTTTCCTTAAGTTCAGGGGTTCGTTTAATGTTTACGCAAAGACGGACATTATTAGCATTCCCACGAAACGAAATCTTATTACATTACTCTCCAAATTTGAAGTTTATAATGAGGATGTGTTCTTATTATATATATATATATATATATATATATATATATATATATATATATATATATATATATAAAGTAATTATTAAACAACACGCATAGAGATATGGAAATGATAGGCCGAAAAAATAATATGGTGAAAGTGATGGGTAATTTTGGATAAGACAAACAATAAAAAGATAAGTAATCATTACTTTTTAATAGTTAGCATGACGTGATTCCATGTACACAGTAATCATGTATGTATACGAGAAATCTAAATTTCTCAATAAAATTGAAACGTCAATTGCAACTTTTATGGAATATTGTAATAGTAGGGTTTACCAACTTCTTCTAGTTTTAGGCTTATATTAGCTAATTACCGTGAAATTCAATTTAATTTTTTAACTAACATACCTTTGAAACTGTTACTGCTATGTTTTGTAAAGCAGTCCATGCCAATGTGCTATAAATTGGTCAGCAATGTGAGTTTTGCACAATTTTCCTTAAATTTAAACACTTTTCTTTTAGTACTTTTGATTTCCACGTTTGATAAACTTGTAATATTAAAATTATATAGATAAATCTTATTATTATTATTTACGTCTTAAATATCGGTAACACAATGAATAATATCGGTCTCTTTTAAGTAATTAATTATTCATCATAATGATCTCTGCAAAAGGTTGAGAAACCATATAATTATCCACTTTTTCTGCGTTTTAGATCTTCACTGGATCAGCTACATAACTAAAAGTAGTAGCATATTATGCTGCCACATTACTACACTACTAAATATAGCCAGGATGTACATATTTTTCCAATTTTAAAATCTTTATTCTCAATAATTTATTAAACTGCAACATAATAAAACATCGGGAAGGTCACAGTTAACGTAAATTAACGACTGCCATGCATTTTTAATCATGCAGTTATGAGTGGGCTACAGTAAATTTGAACCACTCCAGAAATTTACACTTTCAAATAATTTTAAAAATAGAAGAATAGATAGAAAAACGTCGGAAATGACGTAATCTAACATCATACTAACGATTGGCAATTATTAAGTCCAAAAGTTACGTGTATGTGGATAGTTTTTTACATTTTGTATAATCTTAAATTAATTTAACACGACACGAAAATGTGATATAGTTTGAAAAATTGTTGTGACATGTCAACAGCAGATACGTTACACCGAAGTGACAAGAGTTGTCACCACATAACAGTGAAGTGTCACTTGTAACTTTACTGTTATTCCCCTGGTCACGTCCTATCGTTTTAAGTGACGTAAGCTACGAACTAACGTGTTAAACGGAGGCAATAAGCTATTCGATGTGTGTATCATTATATCCCAGTAAAAATTCTTTACCGTTTTTTACCTACATTTTATACGTATTATATAAAATTTTTAAAATCAAATTTGTTATCAATAACATTTTTTCAGCATAAAGAAGGAGTAAAACAGTTACAAATCTTGTATCTGTAAAATACCATTTTCCAGTTACTCACGTCTTCAAAATATTAATGTACTAAACCCTTAGGTAATCGGTGAGAACTATCTTTACCAGTTTCATGGACACTATATGTTGTTCATTTATGAAAATAAGAATAAACCTTTTATAGCAATTAGTCCTAACACGTTAGGAGTGTCATGACACTCATCCTTGCTTTCTGAGTTTCTGGATATTCAGAATGGATAAGATTTGAGGCCGCCTTTGCCGAGATCCCATGATGATGGATAATGGGACGTTTATTAGTTATTCCACCTTAAAAGAAGCGGAGGGTCGCTCTGTTACAGCCTCATCAAGTTAAAACGCATGTGCGAGAGTAAATACTCATGTTTATTACTAAAGTCATCCTGTTGAATAATAATCTTTCTCCTGAGCAAATCAAACCTAACAATAAATTATTTACCACAATATCTCGACATTTTGCGGTTAGTGATGTGTCGCTTCTAGACATCAACACAGCAGCCCAGATGTAAGACATGCAACGGTGTTTGCTGTACCCAGTGCAGATCTATTCAACTGGAAGGTATACACCAGCCAGAAATAACCCTCTTTTTGTCTAAAAAAGTCACATGCAAACAGTATGCCTACAGTAGTGCACTTCGTTGTTAATTTCCGATCGATAAATACCAGGTATGTGAAATAAAATTCACATTATAGAAATATAATAATACATTACATTATTTTATTAATTTGAAACTTATACTATTCGTCTGTTAAAAGTGGTGCGATCCTTTGAGGATTCTAGAAGAATTGGAATACTCCTGAAGTTAGTTTAAATCCTGAATTTAGTTCCAATTATGTGCTTTCTATAGGCATTCTGTAAGTCTTAACTGTCTGTACTCGTTTAAATTTACGAGTTATCGGCCATAGATTTGATGTAATTATGTTTTATTGTTATAGTGTATAAATAATATTTAAACCCTATATACATTAAAATTTTAACATACTAAGGCTAGAATATTTTGAAAATTTTTACTAATGTAAGTTACTTTATATTTTCATGACGTATCTATCAAAAAGTGTAATCATGTTAAAATATAATGATGAAAGCCCACATTTTGTTATAGTTGGTGTTTATATCTCATTATTTTTATTTTCAACAAGATTGAGACCTTCTTCATAATGAACTGTTTACTTGTTATAAGTACAATTAAAGGCTAAAAGTATTGATTAATCTTGTTTTAGAATTGGTTTTGGAATGAAAAATTACTACAAAATATTAATCATTCACAGTTCAGGTAACACTGCAATAATTTAACAGGTTTCTACCATTACGATTGCATTTCAGTCACGTCACTAGGATTTGCTTTCTAGTAGTTGCCGAATCTAATTAATATATCATATACACAAATATTTTTATGTGTCGCCCTGAACATCTATTATTTTTATATAGTTAAGAAATAAATTATGACAGTTATTATAAATTATAAAACCAAATATTTAGATTTTCAGCATTAATAGTGTTTATTGTAAGGGAGTCGTGCTAACGCGGCTGATGATCATTTCTTTTCTTAATAGATTTCCTCCATTGTCTACAAAAATCCAGATTTTGTGCATATACAATACAAATTAGCTATCGAATCATATACTATAGGTTTAAGAATTATTTGTAAGGTAGCTTCTTTTACAGATAAAACCATAGGTAAAATACCATAAGTGTCTAAAAACTTTGATAAAGTTCCCTTAGTAAATGTTTGTACGAAAAAAATTGTATTTATGTAGTATTATACTTTATGCATATTTAAGTCTCTTATAATAAATACAAAATCGTCCCAACGAGAAACGTGATCAAAGAAACTGTTCTGAGAATAAGGATTGCCATAACAAATACAACCGCGACTTTTCAACATCGGATCTGGGATTGGAGATGCGACGCAAACATGGGTTAAATGGGAAGAAAATATTCTGATATGACAGAACAGATACGTCAGTGAAAGAGACAGACAGTATTTTGTGATGTGTGGTTTCCTAATCACAGATGATTTTTAGGTGATTTTGTTTTAATTTTACAACATTTTACAGTTTGTTGACATAGTTATAATTATTTATATATCACATCAATGATTTTATAAAAACCAGATCAATTTCATAGTTCTCTAGCAGCCTAAGCATGCTCAAAATATAAACAATTATCCAACCTTTTGGAAGGAGAAATATCTTTTATTGCTAGATTAACTGGACTTTTCATAGTTTGAAACGATGAATTAATTTCCTTATAATGAATAATGTGTGGAGCCTTGCGTACAACCAAGTAGTGAAAACAATCAGTTTTTGTAATTACGAAGAAGGTCCACAATATTGTAACATGGTAAACGACTAGAAAGGTTTGAAACACTCCAAAGTATATTTGTGGGGTTTTAGATGAATTCAGCAGGTCATTAACGATAAAATTAATTATTCAATTTATTAAGGAATGATCAATGTTTCTTCGGTCTTTAAACAATAATTAATCATTTTTATAATATAGTTAACATTATTCCAGAAGTTCGAAGAAATCCATTCATTAATATTCGAACCCACAAGAAGATACTGCGTTTATGGTTCAATAAATTTATAAATCAAACAACCAAATCCTCAGTTATTATAAAATCAGAACTGGAAAACGACTGAATAGAAGCCAGTACGCTAGTACCTGTTATAACCCACGTGACCAGTCAGGCATACTGTGTACATCTGAGCGTGCAGGTGCAGGACTGAACGGTTGTTCTACATTATACTGTGACGACTCAGATGGAACACTGAGCCTCGTTTGAATGAAAACGTGAACGTAAACTGAACTCTATTCAGTTTAAAAGTATGGCGTCTAATGAAATTGTTGAATATAAAATTATATAAAATAAAAAAAAATACATTAAATCTTCCAAATAGTTGAGTAACGTTGTTGAAAATGTGGTAGGGAATGTTAATTTACTTAGTTATGAAGCCAAAGACAGTTCCTCAAAACAATGTATTTAGTTTATTCATAACGCCATACTTTTTTTACCAATGCTGACTTAATCGATCCGATTTGTTGCGTCCATCAACCCATTATAAAAGAGTGGAGGACTTATTTTGTAAATTTGCGGTCAAAATATATTACCATGCTATTAATTCATAATATATAGTTATAGAGAGGCCTCCGAACAAGATTTCAATGTAGAAGTATCTCAGTTTTACTTATTGTGTAATCAGCGCAATTTTGCTGTAATTTGGTGGAATTGATAGTTGGTACTAACAATTTATTAATACCAACAGAATAGGTTTATATTCAATTATTTCTTCGATATGAAAAACACAGCGATCTTTTCAGCGAGATATAAGCTGATGAAAGTTTGTAAGAACATTTTAGACATTGCGTAGCTGTAATGAGAAGTGCTCAGTCTATGCGCATGTTTAGTTTAGTGGAATCTGGAGATTGGACTCCGAATATTACTCCAGGAGTAAAATTTCAGATGCTGAACTCAACAGTCACAATATTTTATAATGAAAAAGGAGTAATTATAATGTTAATTATTTTATTTATTACATTCCTTTAATGATTTTAATCTACCTAAAATTGGTCAACACATGCTGTGCTGTCATGTTAATTATTATGAACACACATTACTCCACGGTAATAATTCATATTGCATATGTAATTTTGTGGTAATAAAAGTGTCAAAATGAGGCGTCCAATCGATGGGAGTTGACAATGCTATAGATATTTCCACAAAGTTTTACTACTTTTCATCCAAGGATCAGCAAAATTTGTATCTGCAAGGTTTGATTGACGCAATCGATGTTCAACAAAGGCGAACAAGTAAGAACAAAGGTGTGATTGCAAAAGGGTTAAAATGTGCTTCATTTTCTTATCATGTGATGTTGGGAAAACTAGGAAAGAGGTGTGTTTGAAAGCCTTTTTATCTATTTTTGCTGTAAGTGAAAAACGCATCCGAAGAATTCGTCAGCTTAAAATGGAGGGTCGGGTTCCAGAATACAAAAGAGGTAAAAGTGTTAGCCATACATTTTCAAATGAAACTCATCAATTAGTAGAATAACACATTAGAAGTTTCCCTTAAAAATGTCCCATTATTGTGGGCAAACATCTTACTACCTCAGTGCTGATTTTAAATAAAAAAATGTGGAAGTTGTTTAGAGAATATCATCGTGACTTAGGAGTAAGCAAGACTACGTTCTAGCGATATAACGGTTTATAGTTATATCGGGATCGATTTAACTATAAATTTTGGTCGACCGCAAGTAGATACTTGCTCTAAGTGTAAAGAGTTAAAATTGAAAATTAGATCTCCACATTTAAATGAAGCTACAAAAAGAACAGCGGTGGCTGAATTGTTTATTCACAAAAGAATGAGCAATACATTTTACAACGCTTTAAAACACGAAAAGTCACCTGAAGGACATCAAGAATAAAGTGTTTTATCATTAGCTTTCGACTACATGAAAACTGTTAGTCTTCCGAAAGTTAATGTACAGGACCTCTACTATTTAAGGCAAATGTCTGTTAACATATTCAGTATCCACAATATTAAGGATAACAAATCAACAATCTCCCTTTACCACGAAGTTTTAGCAAAAAAAGGACCAAACGAAGTGTGTTCCTTTTTGAATGATTATGTAGAAACAGTCCCTGAACATTACACCCAACTTCGGCTTTTTTTGTGACAATTGCGCAGGGCAAAACAAAAATTAGGCTCTCTCTCCCGATTTTGTTTATTTTTGACAGATTCTGCTCGATTCAAGAAGGTAGTTCCATATTTTCACATCCGAGGGCATAGTTCTTTCCGTGTAATCGGGATTTTGGAATAATATCCAAATCATTGAGGGGGCCAGATAGGATCTTTTCAATCTACCAGATCACAAAACTAATCATCTCCAGTTTTTAAATCCCTAATAAGTTTACTGTCCATGAAGTTCAAGCTGACATAGTGTATGATTTTAAGAAATGGCAACGACTATAATATAAAATGACGTGTACTTCCCAAGAGACAAAAGGTAAAAACGTCCGAAAGGCGGATAACGTTTTTTTTTCCAAATTAGTACCCTTTTTCAGTTTAACTATTCTAGTAATACTAAAGGTTATGTAAAAGCTCACAAAACCATCAATTGTTTTATATCACATAACTTTTACGTGAGTAAAACCAGTGCTCCCTCCAACCACTCTTGCACATACCAACAAATGCCCTATCAAAAAATCTAAAATAGATGATTTAATCAGTTTGAGAGCGTACATCCCAGAAGAGTACATGGCTTTCTACGAAGATATTTTCAACTGGCCTACAACACAAGATAGGAACATTGCAGACTGCGACTTTGAAGAGGAGGTAGAGATGGATTAAAGTTGTAAAAGGGTAACAACTGGACTTAAATTTAATAATTTAAAGGGAACCATTTCATTTCTAAGTTTTTTTAGTCGACAGTGGAATAAAAATGTATAATAAAACAGTTTATTCCAAAATAACAGTGTTTTTTATTCATCACAAACATATTTTTTTAAAGGGCGGTATTTTTCAGTTTTTTATATTTAATAGCACGTTTGTTTTATGCCCAAAATAGTGTAAAATGTTGTAAATCAATTGAATGTAATAAAAACGCTACTAACAAAATTTTTCAGATTATGCTTTATAAAATACACATTTCGGAACTTTATTTTATTATCTGGAATATTTGACACTATTGACTTACGCCCTTTTATAAAAACCGATTCAAATGTGCAATATATGCACATTAAAGTGTTTTATTTTAAGATCAATATTATACAATGGTAATTATTATAAAGATATAACCTATTCCAATTAGGAATAACTAGGGTGTATTAACACAATGTACCAGTAAATCGATCGTAATTTTCAATCCAATTAGTTTGATTTAAAGACCAAAAGGTTGTGTGCAAATAAAAATAAAACATATACACTTTTGATTTTAATCGGATTCATATATAGCCTGTGAGTACCGCTATCTTGTGGTTTTGAGGTTTATAATTTTTATTAATTAGTTTCATAGGCATGCAGTGAATCCAGATATCTTTATCAACAAAGTCAGAATTTGGTAATGGCATACTAGTGATGTGAACATAAATGTGAACTGAGTGAGTAGTTTATGAATAAATCAACTTTTTATATAATATGTAAGTGATATTTTTCTTATTAACTGTTATAATATTGTTATATAGTACGTACATCACCATCATCATTGAATCTGATTTTAGACTGCGAAAAGTAGACCTTAAAATTCACTGGTAAGTTTTTGTTTAAGAAAATACTCCCTATGATCGTCAATTCTGCCTCTCTTTTCGGTTATTGCTAAGTACTTAATACTCTTTAATATAAATGACCCTTTTTCTTCTTATAATAATCCATTATGTTTTTTTTCCGTAGAACATTAATAACACATCTTATAAATTTTAAATACCTTCTATAACACACTAGTAGTTGTACACCACACCTTCACACGCAATAAATAAATAAATTTTGAAAAACAGTAGACCATGAGCATATTATTTTGAAATGACATGCTTAACAACCCTAAGGTAAGTGAAAGCAATCTAAATATTTTCCAATCTATTGATCCATTTAGATTTAAGTTTAAAGAAGGATATCTGAAACCAGAGAGTGGGATCATTTTTTTAATAAATAACTCACAACTTTGATCCAACATTTCATAATATTTTATTTAATATATCTAAAAATTTCACTAACAATTTAACTATTTAGGCCACTGTGGATAAATCCTAAGTCTAAAGGGAGACTAGAGAAGTCCTTAACTGTTATTTATGTTATTAACAAATTTATAATGTAATGAATTATGGCTTTTTACTGAAGTTCCTTAAAATCCCAACTACAATAAACCCAGGCATAGAGAAGCTTCTGGATGTAATCTGACATTTATTAAAAATAACTGTTTTTAACAGGTGAATATCAACGAGTATGTAATTAATATACATTATTAATTTTGACATTAACAGTTGATAAAAAAACTCAGTTATTATCTGTAAAGCCTAAAGGAAAGTTTTCGAGAACAGTGGAGTGTAAATGTAGGAGAGTAATACTCGGATATTAAGCAAGATTACTCTTGAATGTCGTAAAATATGATGGAATTCTGCATCAAAAGCTTACTCTTTCGATGGGTATCATTGCTATGTGGCTATTGCTCCTTCCAATATTGAGGATACATACTGTATACTCCATGGTGACCATCATATAATGCAGAATTTTCCGTTCTTTTTATTCTTTCTTTCTCATAATTATATAAATTTGTTTATGTTAGAATTTGTAGAATTTACCATCTCTATTGTAAATCAAAACGTATACAATAAAAATCAAAATAATATATACTATATAATATACTAATCAATGTTATTAAATAAAAAATGTTATGTTACTGTTTATCTGTAGTTTAATATTTAAAACAACATTCCACTAACTCGTAACCCAGCACCAAAACCAACGCTTCACATACTTTTAAATAAATCACTGTACGTTTCTGAATATTCATTTAACCGTCTGTTAGTTTCTGGAATGCATAACAATCAAAACTCTTAGCTTTGCATAAATACGTGTGGGCACCTGCATATGTTACTTTAATTAAACCTCTGTTTGCAGTCTACCTATTAATAGAACACTACGACGTGTATAATAGTTTAGCTATAAAAGCTACAATAAAGTCTTTTCTAAGAAAATATAAATTTTATATTCCTCATTTTATTTATGTCTAAATTCAAATAACGGAAGCAGTTTATAATTTTAATAAAAAAAGGAAATGTAACGTCTGTTATTTTAGAAAAAATATCAATTGTATCAAACATCTGTACATATCTGCACCGTTTTAAATGTTATCACTATTACTATAGGATTGATCAGTATTGTAAACAACCTCACTAATATTATAACTTTTAAACCAAATCGATACAAATCTAAAGAATACAGTCAGTTTACTTACTACTTATAAATGGCAATAGGCCATGTTTATTAAGAGAATTCCCAAGCAAATAGATAATGACGGAACATAAATTAAATATATTTCTTTTAATCCAGTAATATGATAACGAACACCAAACATCTCAGCACATTTGGTGTGCGTTGTGTAAAATAACGGAATGTCGATAGTGTGGTATAGTAATTAGATTTATTTTTTAGTTACTTTAAAGGCGTAACACCTCCTTAGCAGTAAACGTGATTAGTACCGATTAAAGTATACATAGTAGTACCGTGATTAATACCGATTAAAGTATAAGAACGGTTTAAAGTCTTTGCTACATATGGACTATCTGGAGTATTGGAAATGATTTTTCATTAAAGACGCTCAAAAACAGCTCAAATAACAGTACATTGCCATACACAGTGCGTCTGTAACGTCATTGCTCCAAATTTTTGCAATATATCTGAGTAATAATAATAGGTTAAGAGTAATCCATAGAATACAATGTGAAATATATCCAGTTTTCTCCTTATCGTGTGTAATACGTGGACTGGCCACGAGCGCTTCTAACAGGGTGTTACAGTTTGATGCAGAATAAAGTGGGGGGATTGTCTAATGGATTAATACTAAACAGTGTAAGACTGTATGTGACATATCCAACTGTTATAGATTACACTTGGTTATATATAATTTCTTGTGAGATATGTATACTGTATGCTTAAGAAGAAACCGTTAAACCGATCAATAGTGTCAAGAAAAATACATATATGGTTTTTACAAAGTTCTCCCCTGAATTTTTGTTTATTGATTTAAACATCGACGTAATAGAAATAAATAGTAATTACATTAGTAGATTTGCTATGATATCTATTGAATATAAAACATTCAGGAATATTTAGACTAAAATTAATCTTGAATACTTGTTGAAAAATGTGTTGCAGATTTATGCTCAAAATGCGATCTAACGTTAAATATAATACCCAATCCATACACACAGAGTTTCATATTAATGTTTTGTGATGTTAATTTGTTATATAACTATTACATGATTGTATACCATTTCAGTTCTTTCCGTAACGAAGATGAGGGAGTAAGCTTACCACATCCAAATTGTTAAACGCTTATTAAAACATAGATATCCTATATGTGGGGTATTTCCTGATGGTTTTTGTACCAATAGGTAAATATCAAACATAAAAATGAATGAACTAAACACATGGGTATAAGATAGCACTTCCTAAAGCTTATCATTTTATAATAAACTACTTCCCTGGTACATTTACTAACAATATAGGAGTAGGCCACACCACGTGTCACCTAACAGGCTTCACTAATTTTATATGAAAATTGGAAGCCTATAGCCCACTTTCATATGTCCTGCGGTCAAATATACATATATCATACCGAAAAGAAATATAAATCATCCTAGCAGACAAAATAAAATTGTGTAAACCTACGGTGAGGCTACACTAACGCTTAGCTAATTATGTAAATTTCGCTTATTAACAGTGTGTCACTCCAACTTTTATTTTAGAATTCTGACCTGATCTGTCGATGGATGACATAATCCAAGAGGTTACACAAATCGTGAATTCTATTAATAAAGTAAAAAAAAGAATTTACTAATTTTATGCCGATCTGATCTGCCACAATGGATGACATAATCCAAAAGCTTACACAAATCTTGAGAGCTATTTATAATGGACAAACTAATTTACTAATTTTATGCCGATCTGATCAGCCACAATGAATTATACAATTTAAAGGTAAGACAAATTTTGAGCGCTATGTATAACGTACAAAAACTAATTTACTAATTTTATACTATTCTGATCGTACACAATGGATAACTTATAATCCAAAATATTAGACAAATCGTGAGCCCTGGCACGAAGTACCAAAATTAATTATTTTGACTGATTTAAATTTAAACTCATATGTAAATTAATATCAAGGTCTTCTTTAATAAATTAACATTTTTATTAAGGCATGTGGTTGTAAAATAACTTTTGTTTATGATTTTACCCCGTTAATTTGAGAGATCGTGCACCAGAAGTATACAATCATTACACCCTACGTCTCTAAAATATTGGACTCCTGACTCCTGTATAAGTCCTAATCACTTAGTACGTTAAACTAAATTATCTCTTAAAACATGTTTTTATTTATTGTATACATGTGTGTTTCTGATTTTATCAGTTATTACAGTTTAGTATGAATCTAGTACATAGTAGGGTATTTAACAACTAAAATAATTATCAGAATAATTCCGTAGATTGTAGAGTTATTTGTGAGCTTTTATAAAATTTAAAAAGTATTGTAATGAGTATAAAACTAGTTATAATCTAAAACCTAAATACAGTTAATAGTAAAATCTTGGATCTATAACAAGAGCATTTGCAAATAACAGAAACACAACAAATTGGATTGGAGTTAAATCTTAGAATCATAAGTAAAGGGAATTAAAACAAAATGCTTTCTATAAAACTCGTTGAACATTTTATAGCAGATTGCCTTATCAACAGGTTCATTTGCTTACTTTGTCTATAACTTTTAATGGGCAGCTTGATTCTCACTGAGCACTTTCTTGAAGGCTGTCGTCTTGTACAGATAAACTTCATCTAGTCTTACACTTAAAAATGCTAAATAACAGATTTTGCTTAGATTTATCAACTAATAAACAATCAACAACGTCAGTTCTACATTTTTAATTTAACATTTTGTTTTATGAAAGTCGTTTAAACTTTAGCTACAAACAACAGCAGATTGTACATACAGTAGTTAAAAGTAATTGATAGTTATTATTTACTATCCACTAAAATGAGTATTATGAAATAAAATCAGATAGTTAGCTTCAGGTAACTAAAAATTTTATTTTAGTATTTGTTGCAAATACTAGCCATAATTTAATTGATAGAATATTGAATATTAGCAGTTTTCTTAGTCATTATATTGTACCGTTATTATAGTACATATATTATATTACGTTGCAGCTAATACTTTATAAATCAAAACAACTTTTCGGAAATACTTGATTTATTCCGAATTAAAGTTCACCCAAAAAATTAACAAAGTTTACAAACTTTAGATTTGATTTTCTCCAAAACTTCTCACAATTGATCAAATATAATTAAGAGTATGATCAAAAGGAATTAAAATTAAAATGAAACTAAAAATGTATACTTCTCCAAAAATTGTTTAAATTAATAAAATAAAACAAAAAGTTCTCTTCTCAAAATACTCAAAAATCAATATAACACAAAACTTGATATTAAATTTACGAGCAAAATTTAATTCACAAAACTTCAAAAAAATTTATTAATTCTCAGACTCTGTATTATGGGATACTTTACAAATTTAATCACATCAGTATAAAAATAAAAGATATTAACTAAACGCTGGTACGGGACTTACTACTTTGAAGACTATGGAGGCTGATAGGAAACTAAAAACGCACTAAAGAAAATTAATAACTTGATTTGAATTTACACCCGATTAAAAGAATTACTCTAGATCCAAACTATAGGATTAGAGGAAGAACTACTGCTTCTCTAGTGGACGTCCGTACGCTGTCGTCAATACTCCAACACTGGCCCCTCTCTCCCCGGGAACCGGCTCGGAACGTATCACCGTAATCATCTCGATCAGCTGATGTACTGGTCTAACCAACAAACAATGTCCACGCACCGCGTCTATTTAACAAAAGATCCTACTTCCTACCGCGATTTAGCATAAATAATTACAACTACGGTACATATTTTCCATAACCCGAAGCTGAAACCACGGTAGGAACCTAAACCGTTGAAACACTCATCCCGGACTAAGTACAATAATTCCCTCCAGATTCACACTTTTAAATAACAATATTTTGTACTTATCACTACGTGGAGGCCGTGATGTGTAGTCCGAGGGGTGATGTGGTAGGGTTGCCCGATGTCCAGTATGGGTCCCGAGGTAGCCATCGCGGAGGGATGTGGTAGGTGAGAAGTCGAGGCACAGGTTCCCCAATGACCAGGCGGCAGGTGCATTGCGGCGGCCTCGTTGATCTCGTGGTTGGCTGACTCTGATTCACTAATAGAACTGCTACCTGCTCCTCCAATCTAATAACAATTTCAGCCCGCGAGGCATTGAGCTCTTGGAGGACATGTGTAAATGGTCACGAATGTAAACCATTACCAGATGTTGTTAATTACAATACAATCAATTAACTGGGATTATAATGGCACAATGATTAATTATTTACTCACAATAAACCTCATATAGTGATTAAAATAAATATTACCCTGTCCTTCGACATTTGAAGGAACAGGGAAGAATTATCACTATCAATACAACTCATTGTATACCAAAAATATTACCCTGTCCTCCTCTATTTGAAGGAACAGGGGAAAAACAATACCACCATATTACCAAAATTACCCAGTCCTTCGACATTTGAAGGAACAGGGAAAAATATATCTCATAATATATCTGTGTATTGACTTCATACACTATTCATGCCATTTATTGTCCCTGAAAATTACATGGTTTACAACACCCCTATCACACACTTACACTGGCATTTTATATCATGACTTCTCATCTTAGCCATACAATTCGCCGTAATAAAAACGTTGTCACATCACCCTTTTATATTCCATTATTTATTTCTTACCATTATTATAAAATACTTGACACTCATACTTAACTTGTTTTATGTTTTGGGCCAAACTAATACATAAATAGATAATCAGTTCTCTTGAGGTTAATTTTGAAATGAATTGTATTGCCAATTTTATTCTTCTAGACAGATCTTCTGTTCCTTTTCGACAATTTAATTTTCCTGAAAATAAAACATACTGACCTGTGCGCCGGGGTAATGTTTATAGAGTTCTCAACATTTCTCATTTCGTATTAAAATTTTAAGTTGGAAATATGAACCTTCCAAAAAAAACAAGCTCTCTTTATTTTTAAAAACACATTTAACCAGGATCGATATTTCCTTTTTATTTCCAATAAGCATTTAATATCAGTGTGTTCAATCATATTTCCCAGTCCTTTGTTTACTATCGAGTCATAAATACTTTCACTTATCAGGCTCACTTTGTTTTCACTTATCAGGTTCACTTGTAATAATACTTTATGATATTACAAACAAACACTTTTACAACGGGCCGGGTTATTCCAGCTTGGGCACATCCGGACCTTACACAGATTTACACAGGAAGCTCTCACAATATTCCTATATCCGCCCTCACTGTTCTTGACCTTTTCTATTATAACTATAATTATTTTATACCCTCTTTCAGATTATTATCACTGGCCCTAATATTTAATGTCAAAAGGGACCTCAACATTTTTCTAAGATTCTGGACGGTGTCGCTTTCAGAAGCATTTCCGCCCCTAAAATATATTTCAAATATTAATTCCTTTTTGAGCAACAGATCCACATGCGCTAGCTCCATTTTATTTTTAATATAATTTACTTAATAATAAATCCAATATTCTAGAAACACAATACTGTTCTAAGTCCTAAGTCTTACACGCTACACAAGATTATGCAGGTTTATACACAATTTTCAAGTTTATACAAGTCTGACACATGTCTTATACAAGTTATACACACTTACAGGAATCCGACAAGTTTATGCAAGTTTACAAGTTCTTTCCTGTAAATAACCTGTTGTACAAGTGTTTATGCTCAAAAGAAATAGCAGATTGCGCAAATTATGTACCGTTATTATAGTACATATATATTATATTACTTTGCAGCTAATACTTTATAAATCAAAACAACTTTTCGGAAATACTTGATTTATTCCGAATTAAAGTTCACCCAAAAAATTAACAAAGTTTACAAACTTTATATTTGATTTTCTCCAAAACTTCTCACAATTGATCAAATCTAATTAAGAGTCTGATCAAAAGGAATTAAAATTAAAATGAAACTAAAAATGTATAATTCTCCAAAAATTGTTTAAATTAACAAAATAAAATAAAAAGTTTTCTTCTCAAAAATACTCAAAAATCAATATAAACACAAAACTTGATATTAACTTTACGAGCAAAATTTAATTCACAAAACTTCAAAAAATTTAATTACTTCTCAGACTCTGTAATATGGGATACTTTACAAATTTAATCACATCAGTATAAAAATAAAAGATATTAACTAAACGCTGGTACGGGACTTACTACTTTGAAGACTATGGAGGCTGATAGGAAACTAAAAACGCACTAAAGAAAATTAATAACTTGATTTGAATTTACACCCGATTAAAAGAATTACTCTAGATCCAAACTATAGGATTAGAGGAAGAACTACTGCTTCTCTAGTGGACGTCCGTACGCTGTCGTCAATACTCCAACACTGGTCCCCCTCTCCCCGGGAACCGGCTCGGAACGTATCAACGTAATCATCTCGATCAGCTGATCACACAGCTCTCTACATTACATATAGTTTAGGACAGCTAGCGCCAGCTAGCTGTATTACAATACAGTCCGCTTATTCCACTTTTTGTATTAACATTTTAATTTGAGTAAATACAAGTTCAGTTCGTTCAAAAACAAGTGTTTCATTTCATATAAATATTCCAGTATTCAAGCCCCGTCAAGCGCGCCGCCAACATGGTCCTACAGAGCCGGATTACTTTATAGAACACTTCAGACAGCATAGTCCAATCGTACCAGAATGTTTTATAGAACATTAGTGAACAGTGCATTATTTTCGTCAACATAGACTACCAGTGTCAACAGTGCAACATCGGAGGACTTGGAACATAGTGACAGTGCCATCGACCAGTGGTGTTTCCAGTGACCAACAGTGGGATACCTAATTCGTCGTCAAGTAAGTCCTTTCCAATCCCATGTTACTTATTCCAGTTATTCCTGATAGTTCAAGCAAGCTAACATGTCAGACGAATTAAGAAAATGTATTGCCAAGCGAGCAGGAATTAAATCTAAATTAACTCTATTTAGGACTTATGTTGATAGGATTGAACAATCTGAAGATCCTTCACAATTCGAAGACAGATTCAGTGTATTTAGGGATTGTTTGTCGGAATTTGAAGCAGTCCAATCAGAAATTGAATTAATGGACACCGACAGCAATCATGACGTAGAAAGAGAGTCCTTTGAAGACTTATACTTTGAATTGTTGGCTAGGTCAAAGGCTCTCCTTCCCAAACAAAATTCAAATCATACAACTTGTTCACGCCAAAATTCAGTTTCTGAACCCTCATCAGCAGTACAAATTAAACTACCGGCAATCAATCTGCCTACCTTCAGTGGGAGATACGAAGAATAGGTTCAATTTTACGAATTATTTAATTCAATCATAGAAGAAAACACGTCACTTTCACAAATCCAAAAGTTCCACTACTTAAAATCAACATTGCAAGGTCCCGCTCTCAACATAATAGAATCTTTAGAATTGTCATCGTCAAATTACGATACAGCCTCGACTCTTTTGAAGAATAGATTTGACAACAAGCGTGTTATTGTCAATAATCACGTGTCGTCACTGTTTGAAGTCAAAAAACTTGACAAAGAGTCCGGGGCAGCAATGAGAGATCTTTTAGATACGGTTAACAAACATTTGAGAGGACTCAAATGTCTTGGTCAACCAACCGACCAATGGGACACGCTCTTGGATCGTCCAAAAACTAGATCTGGCCACCTTCAAATTATAGGAAAACCAATTAGTCACCACAAAATTGCCCACGTTTCATCAGTTGACATCATTCCTAGAAAACAGGTGTAACATTTTAGAAGCTATTGATCTAAATAGACCTTTAAACAGTAACACAAGTTTTAAACAAAGTAGTAATACATTTAATTCAAACCATCAACAACTCAAAAAACCTTCTAGTTAATTTTTCAGCAACACACCATGTTGCCCCTTATGCAAAAAGGGTCATAAAATATATCAGTGTGATAGTTTTCAAAATATGCCTGTATTATCCAGACTACAATCAGTGAAAGATTTAGGTCTATGCATTAACTGTCTATCACATAAGCATATTATCAAAGACTGCAAGTCAAATGGTTGCAAAACTTGCAGCAAAAACACAACACACTTTTACACCTTCAAAAGGACCACTCCAACAGCAAAAATTTAAATTTTGAGTCAAGACAAGTAAACGGTCATCCTGCAGCCTTAACGTCTAATGTTACTGACAAACACATTCTCCTCTCAACAGCAGTAGTAGATATAGAGGATAATAATGGCGGGACAACAGCGTGCAGAGTGTTGTTGGATTCGGCTTCACAGTCGAATTTCATTACAGAAAGGATGGTGAGAGCATTAAATTTGCAAAAGGTACGCTCAAAAATCCAAATCACTGGCATTGGAAATAGGCAAGCCTCCATCTCACACGTTGTCTATTGCACCATCCACTCACAACATAGTGCTTACAAAACTACATTAAGCTGTCTCATTTTACCTAAAATAACTAATGATTTGCCCCACACTCAGATTGGAATCTGCCATCAACAATGACTCTAGCAGATTTTAATTTTAACTCACCAGGGCCAATAGACATGCTCATAGGAGCAGCACATTTGGTGTGCGTTGTGTAAAATAATGGAATGTCGATAGTGTGGTATAGTAATTAGATTTATTTTTTAGTTACTTTAAAGGCGTAACACCTCCTTAGCAGTAAACGTGATTAGTACCGATTAAAGTATACATAGTAGTACCGTGATTAATACCGATTAAAGTATAAGAACGGTTTAAAGTCTTTGCTACATATGGACTATCTGGAGTATTGGAAATGATTTTTCATTAAAGACGCTCAAAAACAGCTCAAATAACAGTACATTGCCATACACAGTGCGTCTGTAACGTCATTGCTCCAAATTTTTGCAATATATCTGAGTAATAATAATAGGTTAAGAGTAATCCATAGAATACAATGTGAAATATATCCAGTTTTCTCCTTATCGTGTGTAATACGTGGACTGGCCACGAGCGCTTCTAACAGGGTGTAACAGTTTGATGCAGAATAAAGTGGGGGGATTGTCTAATGGATTAATACTAAACAGTGTAAGACTGTATGTGACATATCCAACTGTTATAGATTACACTTGGTTATATATAATTTCTTGTGAGATATGTATACTGTATGCTTAAGAAGAAACCGTTAAAACCGATCAATAGTGTCAAGAAAAATACATATATGGTTTTTACAAAGTTCTCCCCTGAATTTTTGTTTCTTGATTTAAACATCGACGTAATAGAAATAAATAGTAATTACATTGTAAATTTGCTATGATATCTATTGAATATAAAACATTCAGGAATATTTAGACTAAAATTAATCTTGAATACTTGTTGAAAAATGTGTTGCAGATTTATGCTCAAAATGCGATCTAACGTTAAATATAATACCCAATCCATACACACAGAGTTTCATATTAATGTTTTGTGATGTTAATTTGTTATATAACTATTACATGATTGTATACCATTTCAGTTCTTTCCGTAACGAAGATGAGGGAGTAAGCTTACCACATCCAAATTGTTAAACGCTTATTAAAACATAGATATCCTATATGTGGGGTATTTCCTGTTGGTTTTTGTACCAATAGGTAAATATCAAACATAAAAATGAATGAACTAAACACATGGGTATAAGATAGCACTTCCTAAAGCTTATCATTTTATAATAAACTACTTCCCTGGTACATTTACTAACAATATAGGAGTAGGCCACACCACGTGTCACCTAACAGGCTTCACTAATTTTATATGAAAATTGGAAGCCTATAGCCCACTTTAATATGTCCTGCGGTCAAATATACATATATCATACCGAAAAGAAATATAAATCATCCTAGCAGACAAAATAAAATTGTGTAAACCTACGGTGAGGCTACACTAACGCTTAGCTAATTATGTAAATTTCGCTTATTAACAGTGTGTCACTCCAACTTTTATTTTAGAATTCTGACCTGATCTGTCGATGGATGACATAATCCAAGAGGTTACACAAATCGTGAATTCTATTAATAAAGTAAAATAAAGAATTTACTAATTTTATGCCGATCTGATCTGCCACAATGGATGACATAATCCAAAAGCTTACACAAATCTTGAGAGCTATTTATAATGGACAAAATAATTTACTAATTTTATGCCGATCTGATCAGCCACAATGAATTATACAATTTAAAGGTAAGACAAATTTTGAGCGCTATGTATAACGTACAAAAACTAATTTACTAATTTTATACTATTCTGATCGTACACAATGGATAAATTATAATCCAAAATATTAGACAATTCGTGAGCCCTGGCACGAAGTACCAAAATTAATTATTTTGACTAATTTAAATTTAAACTCATATGTAAATTAATATCAAGGTCTTCTTTAATAAATTAACATTTTTATTAAGGCATGTGGTTGTAAAATAACTTTTGTTTATTATTTTACCCCGTTAATTTGAGAGATCGTGCACCAGAAGTATACAATCATTACACCCTACGTCTCTAAAATATTGGACTCCTGACTCCTGTATAAGTCCTAATCACTTAGTACGTTAAACTAAATTATCTCTTAAAACATGTTTTTATTTATTGTATACATGTGTGTTTCTGATTTTATCAGTTGTTACAGTTTAGTATGAATCTAGTACATAGTAGGGTATTTAACAACTAAAATAATTATCAAAATAATTCCGTAGATTGTAGAGTTATTTGTGAGCTTTTATAAAATTTAAAAAGTATTGTAATGAGTATAAAACTAGTTATAATCTAAAACCTAAATAAAGTTAATAGTAAAATCTTGGATCTATAACAAGAGCATTTGCAAATAACAGAAACACAACAAATTGGATTGGAGTTAAATCTTAGAATCATAAGTAAAGGGAATTAAAACAAAATGCTTTCTATAAAACTCGTTAAACATTTTATAGCAGATTGCCTTATCAACAGGTTCATTTGCTTACTGTGTCTATAACTTTTAATGGGCAGCTTGATTCTCACTGAGCACTTTCTTGAAGGCTGTCGTCTTGTACAGATAAACTTCATCTAGTCTTACACTTAAAAATGCTAAATAACAGATTTTGCTTAGATTTATCAACTAATAAACAATCAACAACGTCAGTTCTACATTTTTAATTTAACATTTTGTTTTATGAAAGTCGTTTAAACTTTAGCTACAAACAACAGCAAATTGTACATACAGTAGTTAAAAGTAATTGATAGTTATTATTTACTATCCACTAAAATGAGTATTATGAAATAAAATCAGATAGTTAGTTTCAGGTAACTAAAAATTTTATTTTAGTATTTGTTGCAAATACTAGCCATAATTTAATTGATAGAATATTGAATATTAGCAGTTTTTTTAGTCATTATATTGTACCGTTATTATAGTACATATATTATATTACGTTGCAGCTAATACTTTATAAATCAAAACAACTTTTCGGAAATACTTGATTTATTCCGAATTAAAGTTCACCCAAAAAATTAACAAAGTTTACAAACTTTAGATTTGATTTTCTCCAAAACTTCTCACAATTGATCAAATATAATTAAGAGTATGATCAAAAGGAATTAAAATTAAAATGAAACTAAAAATGTATAACTCTCCAAAAATTGTTTAAATTAATAAAATAAAACAAAAAGTTCTCTTCTCAAAATACTCAAAAAGCAATATAACACAAAACTTGATATTAAATTTACGAGCAAAATTTAATTCACAAAACTTCAAAAAAATTTATTACTTCTCAGACTCTGTATTATGGGATACTTTACAAATTTAATCACATCAGTATAAAAATAAAAGATATTAACTAAACGCTGGTACGGGACTTACTACTTTGAAGACTATGGAGGCTGATAGGAAACTAAAAACGCACTAAAGAAAATTAATAACTTGATTTGAATTTACACCCGATTAAAAGAATTACTCTAGATCCAAACTATAGGATTAGAGGAAGAACTACTGCTTCTCTAGTGGACGTCCGTACGCTGTCGTCAATACTCCAACACTGGCCCCTCTCTCCCCGGGAACCGGCTCGGAACGTATCACCGTAATCATCTCGATCAGCTGATGTACTGGTCTAACCAACAAACAATGTCCACGCACCGCGTCTATTTAACAAAAGATCCTACTTCCTACCGCGATTTAGCATAAATAATTACAACTACGGTACATATTTTCCATAACCCGAAGCTGAAACCACGGTAGGAACCTAAACCGTTGAAACACTCATCCCGGACTAAGTACAATAATTCCCTCCAGATTCACACTTTTAAATAACAATATTTTGTACTTATCACTACGTGGAGGCCGTGATGTGTAGTCCGAGGGGTGATGTGGTAGGGTTGCCCGATGTCCAGTATGGGTCCCGAGGTAGCCATCGCGGAGGGATGTGGTAGGTGAGAAGTCGAGGCACAGGTTCCCCAATGACCAGGCGGCAGGTGCATTGCGGCGGCCTCGTTGATCTCGTGGTTGGCTGACTCTGATTCACTAATAGAACTGCTACCTGCTCCTCCAATCTAATAACAATTTCAGCCCGCGAGGCATTGAGCTCTTGGAGGACATGTGTAAATGGTCACGAATGTAAACCATTACCAGATGTTGTTAATTACAATACAATCAATTAACTGGGATTATAATGGCACAATGATTAATTATTTACTCACAATAAACCTCATATAGTGATTAAAATAAATATTACCCTGTCCTTCGACATTTGAAGGAACAGGGAAGAATTATCACTATCAATACAACTCATTGTATACCAAAAATATTACCCTGTCCTCCTCTATTTGAAGGAACAGAGGAAAAACAATACCACCATATTACCAAAATTACCCAGTCCTTCGACATTTGAAGGAACAGGGAAAAATATATCTCATAATATATCTGTTTATTGACTTCATACACTATTCATGCCATTTATTGTCCCTGAAAATTACATGGTTTACAACACCCCTATCACACACTTACACTGGCATTTTATATCATGACTTCTCATCTTAGCCATACAATTCGCCGTAATAAAAACGTTGTCACATCACCCTTTTATATTCCATTATTTATTTTTTACCATTATTATAAAATACTTGACACTCATACTTAACTTGTTTTATGTTTTGGGCCAAACTAATACATAAATAGATAATCAGTTCTCTTGAGGTTAATTTTGAAATGAATTGTATTGCCAATTTTATTCTTCTAGACAGATCTTCTGTTCCTTTTCGACAATTTAATTTTCCTGAAAATAAAACATACTGACCTGTGCGCCGGGGTAATGTTTATAGAGTTCTCAACATTTCTCATTTCGTATTAAAATTTTAAGTTGGAAATATGAACCTTCCAAAAAAAACAAGCTATCTTTATTTTTAAAAACACATTTAACCAGGATCGATATTTCCTTTTTATTTCCAATAAGCATTTAATATCAGTGTGTTCAATCATATTGCCCAGTCCTTTGTTTACTATCGAGTCATAAATACTTTCACTTATCAGGCTCACTTTGTTTTCACTTATCAGGTTCACTTGTAATAATACTTTATGATATTACAAACAAACACTTTTACAACGGGCCGGGTTATTCCAGCTTGGGCACATCCGGACCTTACACAGATTTACACAGGAAGCTCTCACAATATTCCTATATCCGCCCTCACTGTTCTTGACCTTTTCTATTATAACTATAATTATTTTATACCCTCTTTCAGATTATTATCACTGGCCCTAATATTTAATGTCAAAAGGGACCTCAACATTTTTCTAAGATTCTGGACGGTGTCGCTTTCAGAAGCATTTCCGCCCCTAAAATATATTTCAAATATTAATTCCTTTTTGAGCAACAGATCCACATGCGCTAGCTCCATTTTATTTTTAATATAATTTACTTAATAATAAATCCAATATTCTAGAAACACAATACTGTTCTAAGTCCTAAGTCTTACACACTACACAAGATTATGCAGGTTTATACACAATTTTCAAGTTTATACAAGTCTGACACATGTCTTATACAAGTTATACACACTTACAGGAATCCGACAAGTTTATGCAAGTTTACAAGTTCTTTCCTGTAAATAACCTGTTGTACAAGTGTTTATGCTCAAAAGAAATAGCAGATTGCGCAAATTATGTACCGTTATTATAGTACATATATATTATATTACTTTGCAGCTAATACTTTATAAATCAAAACAACTTTTCGGAAATACTTGATTTATTCCGAATTAAAGTTCACCCAAAAAATTAACAAAGTTTACAAACTTTATATTTGATTTTCTCCAAAACTTCTCACAATTGATCAAATCTAATTAAGAGTCTGATCAAAAGGAATTAAAATTAAAATGAAACTAAAAATGTATAATTCTCCAAAAATTGTTTAAATTAACAAAATAAAATAAAAAGTTTTCTTCTCAAAATACTCAAAAATCAATATAACACAAAACTTGATATTAACTTTACGAGCAAAATTTAATTCACAAAACTTCAAAAAATTTAATTACTTCTCAGACTCTGTAATATGGGATACTTTACAAATTTAATCACATCAGTATAAAAATAAAAGATATTAACTAAACGCTGGTACGGGACTTACTACTTTGAAGACTATGGAGGCTGATAGGAAACTAAAAACGCACTAAAGAAAATTAATAACTTGATTTGAATTTACACCCGATTAAAAGAATTACTCTAGATCCAAACTATAGGATTAGAGGAAGAACTACTGCTTCTCTAGTGGACGTCCGTACGCTGTCGTCAATACTCCAACACTGGTCCCCCTCTCCCCGGGAACCGGCTCGGAACGTATCAACGTAATCATCTCGATCAGCTGATCACACAGCTCTCTACATTACATATAGTTTAGGACAGCTAGCGCCAGCTAGCTGTATTACAATACAGTCCGCTTATTCCACTTTTTGTATTAACATTTTAATTTGAGTAAATACAAGTTCAGTTCGTTCAAAAACAAGTGTTTCATTTCATATAAATATTCCAGTATTCAAGCCCCGTCAAGCGCGCCGCCAACATGGTCCTACAGAGCCGGATTACTTTATAGAACACTTCAGACAGCATAGTCCAATCGTACCAGAATGTTTTATAGAACATTAGTGAACAGTGCATTATTTTCGTCAACATAGACTACCAGTGTCAACAGTGCAACATCGGAGGACTTGGAACATAGTGACAGTGCCATCGACCAGTGGTGTTTCCAGTGACCAACAGTGGGATACCTAATTCGTCGTCAAGTAAGTCCTTTCCAATCCCATGTTACTTATTCCAGTTATTCCTGATAGTTCAAGCAAGCTAACATGTCAGACGAATTAAGAAAATGTATTGCCAAGCGAGCAGGAATTAAATCTAAATTAACTCTATTTAGGACTTATGTTGATAGGATTGAACAATCTGAAGATCCTTCACAATTCGAAGACAGATTCAGTGTATTTAGGGATTGTTTGTCGGAATTTGAAGCAGTCCAATCAGAAATTGAATTAATGGACACCGACAGCAATCATGACGTAGAAAGAGAGTCCTTTGAAGACTTATACTTTGAATTGTTGGCTAGGTCAAAGGCTCTCCTTCCCAAACAAAATTCAAATCATACAACTTGTTCACGCCAAAATTCAGTTTCTGAACCCTCATCAGCAGTACAAATTAAACTACCGGCAATCAATCTGCCTACCTTCAGTGGGAGATACGAAGAATGGGTTCAATTTTACGAATTATTTAATTCAATCATAGAAGAAAACACGTCACTTTCACAAATCCAAAAGTTCCACTACTTAAAATCAACATTGCAAGGTCCCGCTCTCAACATAATAGAATCTTTGAATTGTCATCGTCAAATTACGATACAGCCTCGACTCTTTTGAAGAATAGATTTGACAACAAGCGTGTTATTGTCAATAATCACGTGTCGTCACTGTTTGAAGTCAAAAAACTTGACAAAGAGTCCGGGGCAGCAATGAGAGATCTTTTAGATTCGGTTAACAAACATTTGAGAGGACTCAAATGTCTTGGTCAACCAACCGACCAATGGGACACGCTCTTGGATCGTCCAAAAACTAGATCTGGCCACCTTCAAATTATAGGAAAACCAATTAGTCACCACAAAATTGCCCACGTTTCATCAGTTGACATCATTCCTAGAAAACAGGTGTAACATTTTAGAAGCTATTGATCTAAATAGACCTTTAAACAGTAACACAAGTTTTAAACAAAGTAGTAATACATTTAATTCAAACCATCAACAACTCAAAAAACCTTCTAGTTAATTTTTCAGCAACACACCATGTTGCCCCTTATGCAAAAAGGGTCATAAAATATATCAGTGTGATAGTTTTCAAAATATGCCTGTATTATCCAGACTACAATCAGTGAAAGATTTAGGTCTATGCATTAACTGTCTATCACATAAGCATATTATCAAAGACTGCAAGTCAAATGGTTGCAAAACTTGCAGCAAAAACACAACACACTTTTACACCTTCAAAAGGACCACTCCAACAGCAAAAATTTAAATTTTGAGTCAAGACAAGTAAACGGTCATCCTGCAGCCTTAACGTCTAATGTTACTGACAAACACATTCTCCTCTCAACAGCAGTAGTAGATATAGAGGATAATAATGGCGGGACAACAGCGTGCAGAGTGTTGTTGGATTCGGCTTCACAGTCGAATTTCATTACAGAAAGGATGGTGAGAGCATTAAATTTGCAAAAGGTACGCTCAAAAATCCAAATCACTGGCATTGGAAATAGGCAAGCCTCCATCTCACACGTTGTCTATTGCACCATCCACTCACAACATAGTGCTTACAAAACTACATTAAGCTGTCTCATTTTACCTAAAATAACTAATGATTTGCCCCACACTCAGATTGGAATCTGCCATCAACAATGACTCTAGCAGATTTTAATTTTAACTCACCAGGGCCAATAGACATGCTCATAGGAGCAGAGCTCTTTTTTAGTTTATTGTGTGTTGGACAGGTGAGACCACACAGATCGGCGCCAATTTTCCAAAAGACATCATTAGGTTGGGTCGCCTCTGGTAGGGTTGCTACTAGGAAACAATAACCAACCTTGACATGCAATTTATCTATAGATGATCAAGTAACAAGGCAAGTGCAACGTTTCTGGGAAATTGAAGATTGTGACGTTCACACATCCCCAGCCAGTCAAACTACCACGTGTGAACGGATGTACACAGAAACAACGTACAGGGATTCTACAGGCAAATATGTAGTTAACTTTCCATGTAGTGATGACATAAATAGTCTAGGTGAGTCCAAGAAAACAGCTGAATCTCAATTTAGTCAACTGAAAAGAAAATTAGAAAGAGATCCCAATTTACATGCAGCATATTCACAATTCATGAATGAATATGAAGCACTAGGGCATATGTAAGAGGTGGAACCCAACGTGAAGCCAGTTGGTCCAGTATATTACATTCCTGTCGTTAGAGAAGACAGTTCAACAACGAAGCTCAGAGGTGTATTTGATGCTTCGGCCAAAACGAGCAGTGGTCGATCATTAAATGACTGTCTTTTAGTTGGTCCTACCATTCAGCAAGATGTCTTCTCAATCTTAGCAAGATTTCGATATCATACATACGTATTAAGTGCAGATATAGAGAAAATGTACCGCCAGGTATACATTAATGAGAAACAACTGGACTTACAGCGCATACTATGGAGACAAGGTAGAGATCAACCTCTAAAAGTCTATAGGTTAAAAACTGTCACCTATGGTACAGCAGCAGCACCCTTCTTAGCAATCAGGACCCTCCATCAACTGGCCACAGATGAACTATCAACATATCCTATAGCCTCATCTATAGCGCTATCAGATTTCTATGTAGATGATCTTATGACAGGTGCAAAAACACTCGAGGACGCTAAAGTCATTCAAACACAAATGTCGCAATTGCTTAACTCAGGAGGATTTAATTTACGAAAATGGAATTCAAATTCGAAGGAATTGTTGGAAACAATCCCAGATAAAAATAGAGCGAAACGAAACTGTCAAGTGCTTGGTATGTGGTGGAACTCTGAGACCGACATGTTCCATTACGCATCTACTGAAAGAAAGCCACATGACAAGATATCAAAGCGTTCTGTTCTGTCAGAAATAGCCAGTTTATTCGATCCTTTAGGACTTGTAGGGCCTGTAGTTTTGAAATTCAAACTATTCATGCAAGAGTTGTGGGTAAGAGATCTGAGTTGGGATGAATCTCTTCCATGTGATCTTCATACATCGTGGCAGACACACCGACAACAGGTCTCAACTTTAAAACAACTTCAAATACAAAGGCACATCACAGTAGGTCACGCAATCCAAAAAGAAATACATGGGTTTTGTGACGCCTCAGAAAGGGAGTATGGAGCATGTGTGTACAAGCGAACAACCGATACTGACGGACGCGTGTCAACACAATTATTATGCTCAAAATCCAGGGTATCACCACTTAAAAAAATGACCATTCCTAGATTGGAATTGTGTGCCGCGCTGCTACTATCGAAACTTGTAACTAAAGTATTGGATACTGGCATTAAAGTTGATGGATACACACTATGGACCGACTCCTCAATAGTTCTGGCTTGGATCACTTCATCAGCATCAAAATGGAAAATTTACGTTGCTAATCGGGTGAAAATTATTCAAGAATTGACGACTGAAAGATGTAGTTGGAGGCACGTAAGAACCAACGACAACCCAGCAGATCTGATATCAAGAGGTTTAAATCCGATTCAAATTATCGATAACAAATTATGGTGGCATGGCCCAGAATGGTTAATACAAAATTATAGTGAATGGCCCAAATTTGATTTGAGTAGAATTTCAGATGTACCAGAACAAAAACTAATACCAACTACATTGGCGGTTGTCAGCACTGAGCCACTAATAGATGTTGCAAAATACTCATCTTTAAGCAAACTCACAAGAGTTACAGCGTATTGTCTTAGATTCATCAGCTACCTGCAGAATTCACATCATAAACTTAAAGGTCCATTAACTACAGAAGAGCTCAACCATGCCACAAATCATCTCATCAGAGCAGAACAGGAACATTACATGAGAAAAGATTATAATAGGCTCATGGAAGGAAAGAAGATTAGGAAAGACAGTCCATTGTGGAATCTTCAATCTTTTTTTGGTCCCGAGAAACTCATCAGAGTAGGCGGGAGATTAAAACATGCAGAAATCAAAATAGATCAAAAACATCCCATTGTTTTACCATACAAGTCACATCTAACAGAACTTATTTTTCGTCATGAGCACATCAGACTTCTGCATGCGGCACCTCAACTGCTGCTTGCATCGTTGCGGCAACGATATTGGCCCCTTAATGGACGAAATTTAGCAAGACGTACCACACACAGTTGCGTCAAGTGTTTTAAGGCTAATCCAAAAACAACGCAACCTCAGATGGGTGACATACCATCAGATCGAGTACGCCCATGTCGACCTTTCAGTAATACTGGCACTGATATCAGCGGCCCAGTATATATTAAAGCCTCAAAAAGACGAAACAGTCCTACATCGAAGGGATACATAGTGATATTTGTATGTCTTGCAACCAAAGCTGTACATTTAGAAGTAGTAACAGACATGACCAGTGAAGCACTTATAGCAGCATTCAAGAGATTTATTTCACGACGAGGAATTGTTACAAAACGTGTACTCGGACAATGGCACCAATTTCGTAGGCGCAGAGAGAGAGAGCTTCGAGAGCTTCAAGATCTGTTTACAAACGAAGAACATCAGAGAAGAATCGTCGAAGAATCAACCGCTCTCCTCATTAAGTGGCACTTCATTCCACCCCGATCCCCTCATTTCGGAGGCTTATGGGAAGCTGCTGTTCGGTCAGTGAAACATCATTTGAAACGAGTTGTAGCCAACGCCTCACTCACCTTCGAGGAATTTTACACTACTTTAACAATGATTGAAGCTTGCTTGAACTCTCGTCCTCTCACTCCCCTTTCCACTGACCCAAATGACCTTTCACCATTAACCCCTGGTCACCTTCTCACTGGTGATGCTTTAACCGCATTACCTGAACCGAACATTTGTTACATTCAATTAAACAGGTTGTCACATTGGCAGAGGACACAGCAGATTGCGCAGCACTTTTGGACACGATGGTCCAAAGAATATCTGTCTCTCTTACAACAACGGCCAAAGTGGAGATCATAAGCAGCCAACATCCAGCTCAATCAACTAGTTCTCCTGAAAGAAGACAACTTGCCCCCTCTCAAGTGGGTTACAGGTCGAGTGGTGGCGGTCCATCCTGGAGCGGACAATAGGATCCGAGTCGCCACCGTAAAGACGTCGTCTGGCTCCTTCAGGAGAGCAGTCAACAAGCTATGTATCCTCCCCCTAGAACCTAATACAGTGCAAGAGTGTAATGTGTAAAGCGAAGGTCAGTGTATTCGTGTATATAGTTAATCATACATTTAACATCATAGTGACCTCAAATACTCGTAGTTTAGTCCGTTGTATAGCATAGCTTAGTAATTTTCAATTATAGTAGCGAAGTTCAAAGACACATATCCAATTGTTTGTAGTTCTATTCAGTCGTGGGTATTCTACTCAACCGTGTCATCATTTCTAATTACAAACTGTCTATGTTTAATTGTGTATTAATAACAGATTGATTTATAGTTGAATATTTCATTGTATTTGTTTCAATTTCAATATTTTCATAATCTTTGTTGTTATTAACTCTGTGTAAAAACTATAGTAAATGTAAATTAGATTTTCAATTTAATTATCCTTGTTCTGCTAACTACCATGTCTAAGTTTTGTCTTGTACACATACATTTTATAGACTTATATTTTGATTAGTATTGTTCCATTGTTTAGTTTCATTGTTTCGTCCTGCACATGTGTCATTAGAAGAAATTTAGAATGTTTCATCACATAGCTTCAACAAATCAATTAGTTTTGAAATCAATATTTCAAGGCGGGGAGTATGTTACGGCCCGGTCTTAGTCCTTTATTTTATTTGTTTATTAGATATAGTTCATTTATGTTAGGTATAAATATATTTGTAATTAGTTTAGTATCTTACTGTTAGTTTATTATTGTATTGTTAGAGGGGAGAATTGTTGTCTTAGATATTACGGGTGACATCCCTAATATTTATGACAAGGTCGCCTGGAGGTATGGAGTTCTTGTTCTCAGGGCGTGGGAGGCGACAGAGCTTTCACTCCCATTGTTAGAGGTGGCCTTCCACGAACCAAGGGATGTTACCCCCAGGTTTATGGTAGGGTCGCTTCAGGGCGGGAGGGGCTGGCCCTCACGCCTCGTGGGAGCAAGAAAGAACCTTTACCTGGGACAAGGGCCTAGAACGAGTCTCCTCTAGTCAGTTCTTCATTGTACTCCGAAGGCGTAGGGTAGAGAGCACACAGCTCTCTACATTACATATAGTTTAGGACAGCTAGCGCCAGCTAGCTGTATTACAATACAGTCCGCTTATTCCACTTTTTGTATTAACATTTTAGTTTGAGTAAATACAAGTTCAGTTCGTTCAAAAACAAGTGTTTCATTTCATATAAATATTCCAGTATTCAAGGCCCGTCAAGCGCGCCGCCAACACATCGGACTTATCAACAAGCAAAACGTGAAAGTTTTCGCTTACGATCAGCAAAATCCCATTGAGTGAAATCTACCATAAAAGTTTGGTGTTAATATTTTTAAAAAAATAATCAGAGAGCAAAATTTATAGTATGTAGGTGAGTTTGTTCTCGATACACCGTATGGATACAAAACAGAATTGACATTATTTCTGGCCATACGAGTTATATATCTTGTTCACGTTCAGCCAATACACAGTATATTACTGTAATTTGACTTACCAATAAATTAAATAAAAAATCAGTAGCTGGCTAAGCTATTAGTAGCTACCTCAGCATTTTTATGTCAAAAAGAGAGCGTAAATTAAAAAATTGATATGTACCATAATGTATTTAAATAGTGTAATTAATATGTGAAAGTTATTGAAATGCACATGACCTTATTTACACGTTTTCAATTATTGTACCGTTATTGAAACGATTTAAAGCATTACTGAACAAGAAAGCTGGATTATTATTCGGCTTTCAGGTAAATAATGAAGGCGCTTCTTTTGAAATATCCACTATATCTCTCCGTTTACTACCTCTATTAAGATAAAGCGGACCAATTTTCTTGAAATCACCTTTTAAGAATAAGTAAGTTATCTCTATATTTCATTTTGGCAGCATTACTCTAACTGAAGGTTTACTCATCTAACATCTTTATATAGGGGTTTTATTAATTACAAATGATTAATTAAAATTGTTTTAAACTTAAGTATATTCAATGTTTATTTTGTTAAATAATTAAACTATGTCATTTTGGGAACTATTAAACTAAAAAGATTAGTGCATACTTAAGGATGTCTAACTGCCTCATACAGACGAAGTTTACTTATTTAATTTTCGTCTATTTATCTAATAAAATTATAGAGTTAAGTCTATTCAAATAACATTTTATTTTGTTTTATGTTATATTTTATTAAATAACAAGTACGCTATAGGTAAAAAATGTTTTAAGCAAAAATAAAAAGACCTGAAAATAATTAATGAACTCTGAAACATATTCAATTATTCAGATCGATTTCAGAATAATTGTAATTTATGTTTAAAGAGAAATGTTTTGCGGCCCTAAAACCTAACAATGCAATTGTTTTTATGGACGATAAGAAGCATATCTGGTTCGAATCGATTATATCACACACGCATCTGTACATTATCCATTGTTGCCACAGTAAAAGCTATACAAATAATCAGTCTGAGAAATAAGCTTCTTCTAATATTCTTAGGGCCCAATTTATATCCAAAGCTGCTGTATAGTTTTCTAAATCAAGAACATATAAACGTCTGAAAATTCTTCTTCTAGGTTCCTTGGCTCTCTAAGCTCCAACCTCGAAGTATCAGGCATCTGGAAGGTCCCACTTGGTCTCTTGGAACCCATGGCTCGCACTCTGCATCAGAAGATCCCAAAATTAAGAAACATCCGACCTCTGCGAGTAACAATGAGGTTACTGTTTATGATCATTCCTAGAAATTTCTAAGTTATAGCTAATGGAAACTCCCTATGACTAAACATATTGCTCTTTAGAAACATTCAGTGAATGTTATGGTAGACTATAGCTTTAATCCTATGGTCTTTAGCTTTAATCCAGTAGAGTTGATAGGCTACATAAAAATTTTATATAGTAAAAGTTCATGAACTGTGAGACAACTACACCGCTAACAAGTTATATAACTATTATATTTTGATTGATGAGAGTTCGGAATCGTTCATTTATTGATTCTTTGGTCTGTTACTCTTCAGGCTCACGTATTTTAGGATCTTCCGAGTACCGAAGATTCCCTGGTCTTATGAAACTCCGACTTTAAAGAAATGTTAATATGTGAAATATTTTAATGACTAAACTTATGCAATACAAGACCTACACCGGTCTCTAAAAACTACGGGAATGAAGAGGAATTGAGTTTCTACAAGATTCAATCTACATGAAGTTCCTGCCTCTGGGAGTTTCTGGCCTCTGGAACCTCGAACTATCAGTTAGTGGCCATTAGCCTATGAGAGCTCCGACTAATGAATTTTGTATCGTCTTTATTCATATCGTTATATGGGGTTGATAGTTTAATTAATTATTATTGCATGGATAAATATACATATACATAGCTATATATATATATATATATATATCGTGCTGAAACTTGTCGCGGAGGTAAATTTAAGACTTCTCCTGCTTCTGATCCTGTTAAATGCGTAGTTAGCATATGGTGTTTTTTTACTCTTAATGAATCGCGGCTCGCCTAGTCTATATCCCTAAGGCTTTGGCAGCACCAGGAAATCCTCCGTTTCGTACCTTGAGTATACAGCGGAAAATGTGATAGAGAAGCTTATACGTGTCACACAGACCAAGGCAATCGTCTCTGCGGGTGACTTGAGACAGAGAATAGTGCTCTTTACTAAAAGGAGAATTTCCGACGTATTCCCCCAGCAAATGGACAATGTCAAAATAGAAACAAAGCCTGCTGCCGAGTACCTCGGTGTGATGATTGAGATCAAGCTTTCCTTCGGTGAGCAGGTGCAGCGCATCGCCGCCAAATCAGCCAAGGGTGTTGCAGCTCTGGGCAGGCTCATGCCCAACGATGGAGGCCCACTTCCTTGCAAACGCCGTTTGTTGATGTCATCAGTTCAATCTACTCCACTGTACGGAGCTCAGATCTGGGCCCACGTCTTGGAGAATCATGTTTACCAAAACCGGCTCTCCCGAGTTCAGCACCGTGGTCGCTGGTGTCTTTCCCATCTACCACCTTGTGATGGAGAGACAGGCGATCTACCACCACATTAACAAGGTGGACAGAGATACTGCTGCATTAGACAAGTGCGACCGCAGATTCAACCGCGAGAAACGTGATAGGGAAGCCTGGTCGAGGTAACGTGGGACCCTAAGACTTAAACCGGACTTTTGACCATGGGTGGGATGGCAGCAAGGTGAAGTCAATTACTTCGTTACCCAATTTCTCCCGGCCACGGATATTTTCGGTTCTATTTCTTCAAGGTGGGCAATGTCGCGGGATCAACCTGTCTGTTCAACCCTATCACTGCAGACACGGCGAATCACACGTTTCTCGAATGCGACAGGTTGCATGTACAGCAGGGTTCCCTCTCTGTTACGCGTTTGCTCCCGAGAACATCGTTGGAGCTATGTTCCAAGGAACCTGGAACTGTGTGAAGCCTATGTCCTATGTCTGTACTTCGGCCGAGAAAGGTTAAACTCTATCAGCCTTCACTCTGTGATTGCCCCGACGAATAAAGCCCTAGTAGCATAATTAAAAGGCTTGGCCCGAATTAATGTGCTAAACAGTTCCAGGCTAGTGTACGGTAATGAGCGTTTTTAGCCCGTAGTGCGTGGGACAATGTGTCTGTGATAGCCCGGCACTTTCGTGGATACAACGAGCGTGTCAGTGTGCGCAAAAATCATTTTAACCTCCTTCCTAAAACAATATCGAATATCAATTTACTAGTTAACCTTTTATATCATGTATTGCTAAACTGAGTAACGAATATCTCCTTTATAAACATTTCATACTTAAACAGACTTTTGTCGAAAGGTTTAACTTCGACAGAGTTTTATCATCTATCTACAATTGGAACTTTAGTGGCTAAAGCTTGTAACAACAAATGAAAATAAGTATAGTAGTGGAGAAGAAGTAAACTTCTACCTTTGTTATTGAAGTTGATTTATGAAAAGTGTGTCTAACTTTGTCGGGTACTTACATTATTACTTTAAACTTTGCTTCGCTTTACTAGCAACTCTACAATTACGTAAAGGTAGAATTACCGATTGGTTTTAATAGCAAGTGAACTGATGAGTGCTTTTAAATTGCAAATCACTTAAGTATTTTGCCGGTAAAGCCTGTAAACAATCTTATTTTGTTCTCCTTGAACAGAAAATCAGACGCCCATATTTAATTTCAAAGCAATTAAATCAATTCCACGATGTTTAAGCCTGGTGAATGTTATTATGTAAACTCCTTAAGTATGTATTATAACGTTTAATGCAACACAGTTGCTACTAATGTATTGGAGATAGGTTATCTTTAATATGTAATTAAAGATGGGCTTTTACACGGACGATGGATAGAGTAAGCCATATACCCTCCTTCTCTATTGTATGTAGTATGTGTTATTTAGTGCTCCTGTTTTGTACAATGACATATTTTTTACTTTAAAGAAAAATAAATCTCAAGGTAGTGAGTAGCATGTCTAGTTTGAGTGGGTTAAAAGGTATCGGGATTATTGAGACTGGGATTTTCTCAGAAATTAAACTTATGAGGTTAACAATATTGACATCAACCGGAAAATAATAACTCTTAGTAAACTTTCTGATATAAAAGAACCCTGTGCTTGTTTAGTTTACATGTTGGCTTTTTAGGATAGCCCTGACTGAAGGTTTAAAATGATGATGAACGTTTCAGTAACCTAAAAATTTGGAAAATCCACCTAATTGATATTTATGTGTACTTTACTCTGGGTACCAGCACCTCCCTATTATGATTTCCTTTCCTATTTGTATCGTGTTTTTCTTCGCTTATTTGAAAGAAACAAATTGTTATGACCAAATCGAGTGGGAACATTTGCCACGGTCTAGTTTAATGAAAGCTATATCTAAATAATAGCAGTGCTTGACAATTTTACACAATAATTTACTTCGTGTTTACTGTGATTTTGTGCTTAGTCAAGAGTTCGCTTGGGAACGATGTAATCGCACTCCGGCTTGGGGATTACTACACCTCTCCAACATCAAACACTATTTAACTCATATCATATTTCAGTTTTGAATATTTCTGAAAAAAATTTAACGTAGTTTAAGGTTTCATCTGCGTCATAAAATCATACGAAGACCAAATTTGTAGCAGAATATAACTTTCAGGTCTCATTACCTAGTTAGCTGTCGGTGATATAATTATTACTCACGTTACTGATGTATCAACTTAAAACACATTGATTTAAAAAATAGTATCATGGCTGATGATTGCTTTCTTTAATGATAGACATTCCCCTTTAATATTCCAAAAACAAGATCTTATGCTTTTACAATGCAAATTAACTCTCGGCTTCTGAACGATGTCACGGGATTAGGATATTCTGTTCAATTGTGTGAAATAGGTGTCAAATTTCATCTTTAAAACTGTTTATAGTTTTAAGCGAGTTGATATTTATTTGCATGAACCCAGATACATCATTAATGTGAGAGTTATGGAATATACATTTACTAAGTAACTACAGAAGCAGTAGTTTGCTAGATTACTATACAGTACTACATATAAACCGATGTAAAGGAGAATCCTTGTATCCAAAATAACACAACGATAGTTATTTCGGAAAGGAGTGTTAATTTATCCACAATTATTGCAATTTTGCTGCCATTGGATTTTTTGCTACAAAATGTATAGATTTCTGCCTTGGAGCAAGAGGGCACTAAGTACCGAGATTAAAGTCTAGAGGTACTTTCTACCAAGAGAAAAAGTATGGGTGGACAGACAGACAAAGACACGCTTCTGAGAAAAACTTGTCCTTAATAGCTGAATCCAAGAAATTGTTTAAATGCCATTGCTTATTCCACTTGAATGAACAGTGCTTATTTTGGAATAAGATCAAACTATTATTTGCAGCTAACCATATTCTTTCTAACTATCTCCAACAATGATAGTAATTTTACAATTCGAAAGCCCAATTGAATACTGCTTGTCATGACTACTGATCATGTGCATGAAGTTTCTATAGAAAGAATGATAACCACATTAAACATTTTAATTAAGTTATTATTGCATGTGTTTCTTAGCAGTACTCTAGTATACTCCAGGAGAAGTTGTTTGACAACGATGGGTGATACTAAAACCAGGACGTGGTCCGCACTGACAAAAAGCAATTTTAATGATAAAATTATTCTAATTTGCTGTAATGAATATTTTTATATAATAAAAATTATTACTCAATTTGCTATGTACAAATTTAAATAATTCATTTTAAAAATAGTATCATGTCTGACAATTGGTTTCTTCAATGAGAGACTCTCCTCTTCTAAACTCCTCAAAACAAGATATTGTACTTTTAAAATGCGAATTAGTTCTCGGCTTCAGATCGCTTCCATGGGCATGCACTGCACGTTCAGAGGTGAAATAGGCGTCATCATTCATCATCAATACTGTTTGTCGTTCCAAGCGGTGTATATATGAAGTACACATTGGAAATTAAATATTTAGATTTATATTAGGTGCTGGATACACCTAAGCAATCCTTATAGTGTGTTGCAGCCGATGGACTAAACTCATAATCTAGCTATATTTATAAGGCTTAAAAGCGTCCTTTATATGCATGGTCCACATGCTCAAAAATTCAAAAATAGAAAATTGTATATCAGTTCAAAATTTAAAATAGAAACAAACCCTTATCATGTGACCCATCCCTTTTTAATTCTTAGTAAAATAAACCAAATCACGTAAAGTAGAGGTCTCCATATCTACATGAATTACAACATTAACGGGAACAAACATTTGTAGAAATTCCACACAGAGCATTCTATGCACTCGTTTATTTTAACTTCCATTCATCCATTCCAGCTATACATTCTCCTTTTATTTTGAAAATTTTTAAAAAATTATAATCACACTATAGAAAAATGGACAATGAAGCAACTCAACTAAAAGCTATTTCTCCCAATCTTATATTAAATGACTCGCTAATGTCTCCATGAATGGACTGCGGACACTTTGAAGTAACATCTGTTTGTGGGATTTAGTGGGAAATTCAATTGAGAAAACTAATCAGCTGAATGAGCTCTTTATTCTTTTACACTTATCTTTATTATTTCAAAATACTCTAATCATTGTTTAGTTATACTCTTATTTTAATTTATAATATATAAAAAAAAACTATTATATTTTAAGTTATATTATACTAAACTTGATAGTAAGCAGGAAACCTTTATTTTAGAACAATCAGGGATAACTTCTAAGAAATATTGGTTTTGGTCAAAACCTTAATCTTTTCATGCTAGTTTTCCTTAGCGTCTTCTAAAATTATTACGTAAGGTATCAGTAGCATTCATGTTACCAAAGCTTTGAGCTTTAATATTAAAACGAGAGAGGAAAACCAAGCTGATGAAATGCTATTCCTTGACAACGAAATTGTAAGCCCAATACAGCCTCAAATTGTAGGTTCCTTCTGATGCATTCATCGTAATTCATTTTATATGCGCTGATGATTGTAAAATTAGGGTTTTTAGTAAGCAAAATATTGTTTTACTTTATACTTCAAACATATTGATGAGCTCGCAGCAACACATAGAATATTACCTTTAAAGTTGAGTAACATTTGGAGTAAAACTAATCTAAGTCCTTTGTGTAAAGTTTGTTATTGGCGATGGAAGGTTTGAAAGGATAACTGGATTTCGGACATTTTCAATGTTATATGATACAAAAGGTCTGATACAACGTTTATAGGATTGGAATCTATCCTCTTCGTCAGGTGGGAGAGGTATTAATACATAAAAAATAAAGAATATAAAGAAGAAAGCAAGGGATAGATCAAGGTTTAAACATACCCTAAAAATGCTTGGAGTCCAGTCACCTTCACCTGACGAAGAGGATAGATTCCAATCTTCAAAACATTGTGTTTTACCTTTTGTAACATATAACGATGATAAATGTCCTACTAATCTAATTCCTTTTTTTAAACACTAACACAGTATTTATTTTGTAAGAGCCAACAATTGATGGAGATTCAGGAATAAACTATAGAAGCATATAATATTACAAATGAATAAATGTCGAGCAAGTAAAATGTTGCTTAAGAATTTTCTACACTGAAACTAAATAAATATTTTATTTTTGAATTCATTCTTTGGGTTGTATGTCTAAAAAACATCCAGTCTTTCATATTGAAGACGCATTTATCACCGACTTTTGTCTGACACTACTGTATGTGGATAACTCTGTTCGTCTCATAGTTCCTAATAAGTTTAGGTTCCACGTCATGATTGATTTAGAGTAAAGAATTTCGATGCAAATGTTTGAGTTTCTCCCAACTGGAGTTCGGCATAATCCAGCTAAAATATTTTATTTTAAAAGAAATGCAAAGTGATCCGTACTCTTTGGCTACAGTTTTTCTCATAGTCCTAGTCACGGGCAAGGTTGGTAACCTCAAAGGCCTTGTACCGTTGTTAATAAATAACAGGATTCTTAAATCTTAAAAAATGCCTTGTATTGGAGTGATTATCATATTTATTCCTTGTTTGAAGAATAAATTAATGTCTAAAATTAATCTTATTTCCCCACTCTCCGAATAAAATAAGTGACACGAGTAGAAATGAAAACTTGATCTTTACGCCACTCTTACTGAACGTCTATTTCAAATTGTTAGATACTCTATGAAGCACATTACACTTATCTAATTTAACCTTAAGAATATTTTTATTCACCATGAGAATATACGTCCAAGGTCAGTATTGATCTGAACAACGGCCTCTTTATTGAGTTCCTGATCAGAAGACTAATGAAGCTGACAGTCATCTGCACTTTGATCCACAGTGCAGTTCCGCTCACAACTGGGGAGTACGAGGGCTAAATAATGAAAAAAAAGGTGCCAGGCAGATTCCTTGAGGTACTCACTTCAGGCAGCTGAACACTCAGTTCCAAATCTGGTGATCCGGGATCTTCCAGCCAAATATGATCTAACCAACTCGATTTAATTTTTGACACGCCACGAAACTGTATTCTTGTTTAAAAACTTATAATAAATACAATGCCTGTGAAGTCGAGAAATGCAATGGGCTGGATGTTCTACATTTTTCATCTATTAAATTTCTAAATAAATTTACTAGGGCAGTTAGTTTCTTGTGGCTTTCCTAAATCCAGACTGCCTGTAAGGTAATAGGTTTTCATACTGTATACAAGTTTCTAATTTGGCGCAAAGTATCATTTCCAAAATCTTATTCATGGCTGGGAGTATCGATATGGGCCGTAATCGATGGACACTTTTAGTAGCAGTCATTTTTGGGTGTGGATAAATAATGCTAGTTTTCTATCGTTATGAAAATTTCATATTTTCAATAGTGATTTATGGAGTAGATGTTCAATAGCTTCTAAAACATATTGAGTCACAGCTTTAACCATCCGTATAGGCAGATAGTCACAGTTTTTTCTCGACTGTTCATTTAATTCATGGCAGTCCTAACATCATTCTCTAACACTGGCAAAAAATTCAAAGGGCATGATCATTTTATATTTCGTTTTTAGAATTATTCATTATGGCTTCGTAGACCTCTCAATCATTTCGTATCCTATAAAAAATTATTTATATCGTTTATTATCGTTTATGCATATGTAATACGTTTATTGACTTGGCCACTTAGGACATTGCATTGTCTTATAAAAATCCATAACTCTCTCATCCCTATTTTAAATTTATTTTTCCTGAAACGTTTTTTCTATTTTTGTAAGCCAAAGACTGTAATTTAATTTGTTTCATATTACTATAATGTTATGCCAGTCTTAACTGCTCATCGTATTCCAATAAGTTCTTATGAATTCATAATTAAGCATAATTCGATAATTTTAAATATTTTTCCAAAATGTTGTCTTTCTAGTAACTAAATTGTAACATTAATAAACAATTGGTGCTTATTCATAATAAAGATTTATTTTACTTTTAAAGATTTATACAGGGTGGCGCATATGTTAGTCTCCCTATAAATTGGGATATTTTGTCTCGATATGTTGATAACAATGTAGGGTTGGAGCAACACGGAGTAAGTCGATTGTTGTCTGTTCCAGTGGCTAGTGTAAAGTGACGCTCTTTGCATCTGTTATTTGTTTGTGTTTGTTTTTAAAATTTTTACAACCCAACAACGTGTTTACATCCTTCAGTTGTGGTGGAAGCGTTATAAAAATACTGCTATAATAATTGAAGAGTATAGTAATAAATATCCAGTTGTCACGATACCCACTCGACGATACATGCGGAAATTAAATAAGAAATTTGAAAACACAGGAAGAGTATTAAATGCTCCGACGGGAGGTCATCCTCTGTAAATTTGCAATGAAGAAAACCTGCAGACAGTTTTCTCAAGCTTTTGTAGTCAGTCCCGGTAAATCAATTCGTAAGGCATCTGCTGAAATAGAAATATCAAGAAGAAGCGTGCAAAGAATGTTAAAGCAATTAAAATTTAAACCATACCGTCCAACTTTGCTCCAAGCACTTCACGAGGATGATTGCGATAGTTGATTGGAATCCTGTGAGACATTGAATATCCGCTCGGAGGCTGTTCCAAATTTCCTGCGATCACTTTTGCGGTGTGATGAGGCATGTTTCAAACTAAATGGACACGTTAATCGGCATAATTAAAAAAAGTAAAGATGTCTTATTTCACCAGGCGGCTTAAAGTTGACTTCCGAACCACCACCAATGGCCGGACAGGCGGGCTGCTTGCTAGGACAGGATCGCTCAGCGGTCACCCATCCAAGCAGCCACGCTCGACGTTGCTTGATCCAGTTATCTTGCGATAACCGTTGCACCCGCTACACAACGCCATTGGCAACTGCTTGTTCTGGTAAGATTTAAATCCTCATAACGTAATCCAAGCAGAACTCAATATGCCTGGTGTTATGGTATGGATAGGTATTTCGAGTACTGTACTGATTGGTCCTTATTTTCTTCAAGGAAATGTTAACTCAGAAAGTTACCTACGATTGCTGCAAGAAGTAGTAGTTTACAATAACAGAAAAAATCATGTTTTCAATATTCATTCGCTCATCTGGCAACAAGATGGTGCTCCAGCATAATTTCGGTATCCGAGTTCGAGATTTTGTGAATAATACATTTAATTAATGGATTAGTCGCCGTGGTACAAATTATTGGCCTGCGCACTTACTAGACCTGACCCCATGTGATCTTTCACTGTGGGGTATTATAGAGGAGACTATTTATGCTTCAAAACCGCAAAACCTAGACGAATTCAGAAACCTAATTATAAATGCATTTGAAATTGTAATAACAATAAACCGTTATTGCCAACAATGTGTGATTCTGTTCTCAATCGTTGTATGGTTGTATGAAGGTGGACATTTAGAACACCTGCTGCAACATTTTATGGTAATATCTAAGTAATTTTATTTAAAGAATTTGTTTTCTTGTGTTTCATTGAAGTGTTTTTTTTTCGAATTGAATTTAAACGAATTGAATTATTTTATTCAATTACGCTATAACGCCTTTGAATTTCTCTTCTGGGGAAAGTGACATAATATGCGCCACCCTGTATTGTTCACTTATATCCACATCCCTGCTTGAAACTTGTTGGTTTTGGCAATAAATATCAATACTTTTCTTAAGTATATAATTTAAAAAATCTAATTATTAATAACATGAATTTGGCCATAACAATCATTAAGATGTGCTCTTACATTAACAATATAACCCATATTATTTAAATTAACTTGTGGTGCCGACAGTGATATACCTTCCTATTTGCATTCGCCCATAGCCCATTGAGAGAATCACGGTCAGCGGTCAACTATGCGGTTGTGATGGGGAACCATCAAGAACCTGGTTTGCAACCGATATTCACTGATAACAGAAAGGAATTCATTGCATTTGTAAAGCGAATTATGAGTACAGGAATATAAAAATACGATTACGTCCACAAGACGTGTATGTTTTTTTCAGTTATGAATAGTAAGTCGAAATCGAAAATGAAATAATACCAAACGATAAATTGTAGAATTTATTTTCTACAAAGAATTGCAAAAATATATATAATATTATTAATATAATGTTTAGGTAGGGTACAAGAAATATAATATTTCAAATATTTTCAATCGTACTTTTACTAAATAAATTTAAACAAAGGTTTCAAAATAGTAGTTTTTTATGGAATTTGTATAATTTTAAACACAAATTTGCTGACAGTAAAGGCAATCTAAATTAGTTTTTAGTTACTTAAAAAAATAAACAACATATCACACCTACTTTAATGTATTCCAATAGATTATTCTTCCGAGAAATTATTAAATTTATCTGACGTTTGTATTTATGGAATTATTTTACATTTAAATTTACCTACCTTCCCCTTATTACAATTAAACGTGTAATTAACTAGGGCAATTACTAATATATATTATTTATTTAAACACTGTTTCTAAACATAAAAAAATATTTTCAAATATTTAAAGAGGTATTAAAATTTTCTAATTATATAAGTTTCCGATAATACATTACATAAAGTGTCAACTGGCTAATATATATAAAATATTTAAAAATATAACTTACTGTTAAACATTCATACAGTTCTAAATAGTTATGATAAATTCATATAACCAAAATATAAAACTGTCATAGTAGTATTAATATATCAAATTTATTATTTCGTAATAGCGATATGTAATATAATCTCAGGAGTAGGCACAGTTGAAAAGTCCAATAGAAACAACAACATTAATTGTTGTAGATTAATTGTTGTAATTTGTGTAGAACTTCCAGTACAAGTAACTAATCCCTGGTATTCATATTTTACATGTAAATATGTGCTAACTAAGTAAAATACGGAAAACTTATGCCTTTGATAACATAGTCTATATTAGCATAAGTTAAACGTAATAAATATTTAGAGTACGTTTTCTATGATACTCATCATATATAAACTAAACTATCGTAGCTTGAAATAAAAGCAAAGAGAATTTAAATAAGTACAGACAATGAAACTAATTAATTATAAACTCTATCTGGTTATGTCACGCTCTAAATTAATTACATACATTACAGAACAGAACAGTTGTAGCTTATTTATGGCATTCCCACTAACATATGCCAAAACACGAACAGAGCTGTATTAAATATGGATGTTGTTTCTGGAAAGATTTATTGTTGACTGCTACTACTTTTAGTACCATACAAAATAACGCGTGTGATACGACATATTTTAGGTGTCATAAGAGGGGTTTGGAAGTTCGTACTCATTTTTTATAACCTTTAACTCAATTTACGAATTATTATATTTTTCATTCACAATGGTTTTATTATTGTATCTTTATTCAGGATCATTTATTAAATGTAAATATGGATGGTTGAGCATAATTATATAGCTTAAAAACCGGTTTGCAAAGTAAGAATCTTTTCGTTACTTTCATTCCGTCTTCATAAGGTACCGGCCAAACGGATTAAGGAGTTAGTTTTACATTGTTAATTTATATGTTTTTACAGTGTTATAGTGTAAAAAGATTATTTTTATTAGATTTTTTCAATAACATACATTATAAATTTATATTAAATTTGAGACCTTGACGATCCTATAATGGATATACTTGATTTTCCCCTTAAGGTACACACATTTGGCGACATAAATTGATATCTATTGTTTACTACTCCTAATGAATTGTTTATTCAAACTGTATGAGCAGTTTACTATAGTCATGCAATGAATTGAAAGAAAACAAACGGCGCGTTTTATCCCTGTTTCTATTAAAATAAGAAAATTATTCAAATTGAATTCAACATTTACAGTAAATCAAGTTAATCGAATGTCAATATGGCAAACCAATTTGATAGATTTTCATGAATTATATACCCACGTGTGATTTACTCCATTCCAACCAATCTTGCTGTACATTTTTATAAGTAACAGTTAAATCATATGTGTCATTCAAGCTTATTTTTTTATGTTGGATATTTTAAAACTGCAGCAAGAATGTTTCGCTAAATATTAGCGTCGTTAATTGAGTTAAGGTGATTTAATAGCTTTTGGCTCTTGAATGTGTCTTTCCGGTTAGATCCATGTCTTGAATATAACTTATCTGCATACATAAAAAAATATACAACGGTGACGTACGTTGTTTGGCGCCGGTTCCGACTTTGCTCGAGGGTGTACTTGTATAACCACAAGGAACATTACATCTAGTAAAGCCTTCATTCTAAGATGTTTCCCAACTACTCAACATCCAGTATTACTCATATCTTCTGCTTTATAGTGATTAAAAATATTATATTTAGTATAACTGTATTGAGGCGTAAGCTATAAATAATAACTTATTGTAAACCTCCTGGATTAGCTTAAATAAATGAAGTTTTCATTGTGTGAATATCGTTTGTAAATTTCTAGTTTTAGGAGCAGTATAGTGCTACAACGATTTTTATGCAGCTAAAACTGCAATTAATTATGTTGTATAATTTCGAAGTCCCCTATCTTAAAGCTTTTTAAATACTATAAACCTGGAATATTAATATATAATGTGATATAACGCTAGAAATCTGAGTCCCTAGGCTTACGTGGCTGTTAGCATTACCAACATGTAAGCTTTCCGGTAAACAAAGCATGGAAACACAGTACCAAAATTATTCAATGCTTGATTGATAAATAAAAGTCATCATCGATTACGAAAAAATGATAAACCGAAATTTTAAAAACTGATCCATGTTATTATGAACGGACTCATTTATTTCCTTTGCATCTCTCAAAAGGCAAACATCTCTTAAGTTATAGTATGTGTCCAATTTTATTTGGTCCCAGATATCTTTTAGTTAATTCGTCTAAAACATGTTTTGGCTAAATAGTTGAAACGAAGTTTGGTGATAGGAATGTTCGATTCATTAGTCAAGGAATAGCTTTCTTCAGTTAATATTTTATAGTCTAAATATTAATACATATTATACATATAAATATTAAATAATTAATGTTACGTTGTCAGTACTTAAGATATACATAATAGTTGTACGAGTTATTCTGATGGATTTGCTCACCTGTCCCTAAGACTCAAGAATTATTACTTGTTACAGTATATTGTTTTTAGAAGACAATGTCATTATTTTATCATTATTCGTTTCTTTAACACATACATGTTGGTTACTTAGTAAAGTTCTTAGTCCTATAGCTTGCATCCATCTAGTATGACGTAGGTTATGATTTTTCGATATGATCTACACGCATGGTAGTACACAGGTAGATATTATTGTACACGAGAGAAGCACATGTAGCCTATGTAGATTAGGAATATATTTAAGGCGAGATTTAATTTACATTGTGAGTAATATAATAATAATATAGATAGACTTTTACTACAAAATGCCATATTAAACGTGTATGTAATCGGAAACGATAATAGTAAAAAATAGTTTGTTGAAAACGCTGTTCAATGGAATGTAGTAAACAAACGTAACGTTGTTGATCACCAAACCAAACTCTCTTAAACAGGTTTGTGGTACGGGGCTCCCGATGTGGTCAGTCAAGTGCTCGATCAGTTACCAGATTTGTTGATAAACAAACAATGTTTTGTATTTTAGCATTCGTACATGTATGTTTTATTATCCATAATGATACCGTAACTTGAAAGTAACACAAGCAAAAATACAGTAGCTGATAAAAACGAACAACATTTCTTAAATTACTCTTACGTAAAACTTTATTTACGCAGACACATGTTTCGTATTTTAGCATTCGTACATGTATGTTTCTTTCTCCAGTATGATACCGTAACTTAAAAGTGGCTCAAGCAACAATTCAGTCGCTGATAAGAAAGTAAATGAAAAGTTCTTAAATTACTCTTCGTAAAACATTATTTACGCAAGATACAGTGCGGTTTTGATGTGCAAAATTTGTACGCGGTTTAGTCGTTTTGATCTAAAACTATTTTGATCGCAATACAGAAGAAATGTATCTGAACATACAAATACACCATTTATCTGGTACACTTTTTACAGCAAACAATGTTCTTGGTCTATGACTATATCTCTAAGTTAAGCATATGTGTTATGTGATATCAATAATATGAATTTTTGTTAAAGATTATAAAATATAAAACTAGTAAACATTACTACCTTTGTCAATGCTGGAGTGAATCAACTTGCAGTAACTCGAATAATTCAATATTTAACTATTTAAATCTATTATGGGTTCGTAATTTGTATTGGTTAACAAAAGAAAATAAATTCAAAATAGCGTTTTGTAAATCGTGTGTATATGTTTTATATGATTGGCGATATTTAAATTATATACAACACGTAGTGGAGGTTTTAAGTGGTTTTTACCTATAACATATTATACACTATAATATTATAGGATAAACTATATTTAATACCCAGGGCACTAGAAGTCATGTTGCTTTAAATTAATTTATCCTGAGAAATTTTTATTATAAAACGGGTCTGGCACAGGTAATTTGGCCAATTTTACATTCATATTTATAAATCATAACATGAATTAGTTATTAACTAGTTAAAAACAGTTACTGTCATTAAATAAATACAACTGTAATAAATTAGTATCCTTTGTGATACACTGTGTTATTGTTAAGTAGCAGTCGGTTTAGATTATAAGGAAGTGTTAGTTTTCCTTGCTATCTGTTACTTTGTCCTAATCAACATTATATTTATTCAGTTATTATTAGTCTGTTTCCATTTATTACTTAGTTGCCTGCTTAGTACTAGACAGAGGTATAGGAAAATGCTAAAAATTAAAAACTGTTAAATATTAATTTAAAATATTTGTTAAGGTATGTGTGTTATGCTTAAAATAGAATCAACCAAGCTCGCACGCAAGTTACAGTAATTGCCGCCATTGTGGGATTTGGCGGGAATCGATGCATCGGCTGGAAAATCTCCTTGTACTTAGACACCTGTTCACATTGTTGTTTATATCCTCTTGCTTCTAAGTAACAACCTACACATCGTTTTTTTTTTTTAAGAACTCTTTGTTATTTTAAAATATCCCTTCCGGTTAAGGCGAAAGGAAGGTGGCCATCATCTCTAAATGTCAAAGTACGGTGCATCGTTGGTTTTGATGGTGCTTCGGATTATTAGCAAGGGAAGGTACAACGACAGTTAATTTATAAATAAAATTAAAAAACATTCCATTACGGTAGTTACGGTATTGTATAATATTAAACCTGTATACGATCTATAATATCCGCAGTAATCTACGACAGTACATTAATATAATTACGTACCATACATACACTCTTACATACACATAGATTATAAACAGTGCAAACATACATCACAATCCTAATGTATAAGATAAAACACTATGACAAATTACGGTTTTAAAATATAATCTATTTTCAAAGACCCAGTATTAATTTTTCATGCCATTTAGTCATTATTTTCAATTAAAAGCACCCAAATTATTATTTAGGACTTAGCATTTAAAAAACTTTAAAATTTTTAAATTATTTAGGGAATTGATTAAATATACGTATTTTAAATAATGCATGTCAGCGTCTTTAACCCATAGTTATTACAACATCTTGGTATTTGATCTTACTTTTTCAAATGAACAACGTTATGATCATCATTATGGAACTAGAAACAGACACATGGGATCTTTTCGCACACCCAGAGTAAACAGAGCATGTTTCGAAAAATCTTTCGTATTTTTGGGTCCAAAGTGTTATAACCGGTTACCTCTCGCCATTAAAAGTAATAATAGTACAAAAAGATTTTCATTGGAAAACAAATTATGGTTGTTAGCATTAGATAATATATATGACTTTTTGAAGGTGCAAAGGTAGATGAGCTATTGTTTTGTTAATTATAAGAATGTAATAAAGTAGGATTGTTAACGTAAGTTGAAGGAAATGTTTAGTTTTTGCGTTAGCATAGTGTCCATAGATAAGAGAACGAAGTGCAGTGATAGGGTTTTTGTTTATTCTTGTATTTATTGAGAGTGTTTGAATACCCGCCACAGGAGCCACACACATTGTCATGACATTAACAAGCAACTGTAGTTATAGTAATTTTTGTTTTGCAGCTGCTATCATAACTTGTAAGATGTCAGTATTTCCTTATAAGTTTTTTGTTTGTTATTTGTGAAAATTGTTGGAAATAAACTATTCTTATTCTTATTTAAATTTTAAAACAAGGTTTTTGAGTGTATTTTTTAAAGAATCAGAACTATTGAATTATGTTAAAAAAAATAATAAAAAAAAAATGTATTTAATAATATTTAGTTAAAAATGTTGTTTTAAATTTAATTTGTTTTATTTAAATATTAATAGAAACTTTTTGCTAATAAGAAATTCTTTTGAAATTCGTAAGCACAGGTAGGTTTCAATATTTTATATACGTGTCCCACTTCAATTTATCCTTACAGTGTTACTCAAATAGTATCTATATTTATGGTTATAGCAACAGCAAATGGCCATAAGACGAGTCATAGACCAAGAACATTGTCTACTATTCCAAATATACTACATATATGGCGATTTTGTAAGTAAAAATAAATTTCTTGTATATTGCGATTTAAATAGCATATGAGCAAAACGACTGAATCGCGCTACAAACTGTGCACATCACATCGTCTTGTGTACATCTTTCTGCGTAAATAAAGTTTTACGTAAGAGTAATTTAAGGAATTTCGTACGTTTTTATCAGCTACTGTATTTTTGATTGTGTTACTTTCAAGTTACGGTTTAATGATGGATAATGAAACATACATGTACGAATGCTAAAATACAAAACATTGTTTGTTTATCAAGAAAATATGGTAACTGATCGAGCACTTGACTGACCACATCGGGAACCCCGTACCATCAACCTGTTTAACAGAGTTTGGTTTGTTATTCAACAATGTTACGTTTTTTTTACTACACTCGATTAAACAGTGTTTTTAAAACAATACTATTTTTTATTTTGTATGTTTCTATGTATATACACGGTTATTATGACGTTATTATTAAAATTTATGAAATCACTCACAATGTGAAATAATATTGCCTTGAGTACATTCGTAATCTATATATCTCACTTTGTTCGTGGTGAAAAGTATCATTTTGCTTGTAGATTATTGTTGTAATCTTATAGAAAATTAGTCTATATTTCTTAATAGTCAAGCCATATGAATAGTAATGTTTACTAAATAACCAACATATGGATGTATTGAACATATCAATAATGTTACGTTTTTACAAACTAAATAATTCTTATGTGGGTTTACAAATAAGCAACACGATTATTAGTTACAATTAATAATGTTTATTAAAGCTAATTTACAATAAGGACAAATAATTACTTTAATTGAAAGAAATTACTATTTACAATTATTACTATTAATTACAACTCCAATAATTACAATTACTATTATTAATATTTGCTAAATGACTAAGATGGCTTCTGCAAAACTAATATTATTTGCAATCACAAATATAGCTAATTAACAAGTGGCTTTACTGTCTCTTCTGCTTAAGTCCAATTTGCTTACGGTTTCCCCGGTGTCGTATCCTTCCACAGGAGTTGTCCAATACTGCGCTGAATCTTCCGGTCGATCCCACGATGCGACGATTCCCACAGCAGTATCTCCGCAGGCACTCACTATCACAGGATCCGTGTCACGACACTCACTACACTGCCTCACTGGTACTCACAACTCTCTCGGCTCCCCAGTAGACGGCCTTATATAACCTTCTAGCATTCTTGCTAGAAGGGTCTATACCGGTGGGCTCTGGAAGGTCTAGAAGATTCCGGAGTCAATGGGCAGTGAGTCTTTTACCAGGAAGACTGCTCTAGACTTTCTATTGTCATCAGCCTATTCAGAAGAAAGGACTGGCCCAGCCATTTATGAGGGTGTTGATGGCTCTCGCAGAAGGATTTATGGCGGTCCCTTACGTCAACAGCCAGGCCGCCACCGCAGCCGCCGCGCGACGGCCAGCTCCGTGACAATAATGATAAAATAATGGCATGAAATTTTTTTTGAGTCTTTAAAGACAAGTGAGCAGATCCATAGGTCTGTCAAAATAATTCGTACAACTATCATTTACACTAAGTAACGGCATAATAACATTGGCATTAATATTTAATCGATGAAATATTAACTGAGGAAAGTTATTACTCGGCCAATGACTCGAAAATTCCTGTTACCAAAGCTTTAAGTCGTGAATTTAGCCTATATGTATATATATATATATATATTTATTTATTTATTTATATATACATATATTATATATAGATTCTGATCTAAAAATTAACCTAAAATCAAAATTATATTATGTTATTATTTATTTTAAATTACAACTTTTTTCTATGTCAAAATTGTTATTTACATATGGAAAATTTACTATAGAATGTTTCATATTTTGATTGTTTATATTATTCAGTGTATGTTTATACAGTGTACTTGATAAAGTTGTAATCAAAACTAAATATTGTTTTAAATATATATATATATATATATATATATATATATATATATATATATATATATATATAAGTTCCCTTTTAAAACCGATCTAAGAGTATATATCTATATTGTTGACGGAATAACCAAAAGATATCTGGGACCAAATTGTATACATAATATAACTTAAGAAATGTTTGACTTTTCAGAGATGCAAAGCGATTGTGTTTTGATACACAACTGAGGTATAAAGCACATGAATGCTCCCATATACTGTGAAATTCAAAAAGGTTACAACTCCCTAGAGTTTGGAAGCTTTCACATGAAGGGAGGTTTTAATACTAGAAACAATCGGCCTCTTGAAGTTCTTCTCTATTAATACAAAGGAGCAAGTAAAAATATACAATTATCTAATATTTATTATTTATAGCGGATTTTGATTTAACAGAAAACCTCTAACTCTGTTAACTACCGAGTTAAGTACTACCAAAAAAAGGTTGAAACGTTACTCCCACTGCCCGGAGACAAAAAATGTTTGATTTGAAACCCGAATAAAAACTGCTGATGACAAAAACATAATGTGAAGTTGTTACACTTACATAAATTCAGGAGGTGACATGCCATTAAATGTTTATAATTTAAGGGAATAAAATTTAAAAAAAATGTGTGTTTTTAAGGGGAAATTTTTTACGAAAATCATTTTACCCCATCCAGTCATTTTTACGTACAGTAATTACATATTCATTTTTTTGCTTTAATTATTTTGTCGTCTCATTAAACATTGCTTTCATATTCTGCCTTTATTGTTTATATTTTTTGATTCTTTAAAATGTTTTGTCAAAGTGCTATTATACAAAATTTTGTTTAAAAGTTTAAAGAACGTTATTCCAACAAAACTGATATTTCCTTCTGGTGATATAGCTAGTTAAGTGGGGTGTTACCAATGATCTTCCTAAATCTCCTTTTCCTTTCCCTATCTTCAACTCCCAACAGACTCTAATTCTTTGTCTACGTTGCTACTATACAGGGTGTACATAAAGTCCTGCACGGGTATAATATTTTCTGAACGATAACAGATAAATAAACAAGATTTGGTACATCAATACTACACCTAAAAATCTACTTTTTGATGGAACTATCAGTTTTCTGTAATATCATGGGAACGTCCCCGCAAGGAGTCAGAAGGAAATCTTAAATAGGAGCATAGGTCAATATGGACATCATTTTAAAGGGCTTATCTAGCAGAGTTTAATGCCGCAAACCGCACTCAAAAAGATTGATCCAGTACAAAATGGCGGCTGTTCAAAGATTTTACTTGGTTACATTTTATTAGTAGCCATAACCCCAGTAAAGCAAAACTGCAACCAAACAAATACTGCAGCTAACTACTACATTATGCTTGTCAGTTGTACAGAAGTGAATTATGACATTAGTTATCCTCAAGGGTTACAAATTTGGTCCTAATATATTGATAACGGGGGAAAACCTGATAACAGTAACAATTAGAAATCTCAGCGACCTATGACGATCGGAAACACTTCCTATTTCCATAAAGTGTTGAACAGTTCTCCCTACAGTTGTTCTAGAAATTGGCTGCCTTTCGTGAAAGTAGTCATTAAATAAATGGCATGCTTCCTCGTGTGATCGTCTGTTATTTCCCCAACCAACCATCATAAGAAGTGTTATACGTTCACGTTCGTCAAGCGACATAATGTAGTTGAAGAACTACAAGCAATACGACAAACTCTTTTGTACTAAAGCGCACTGATAAAATGGATGGACAGCACTACTAAAACAAGAAAACTAGAATAGCCTACTATGAATAGACTGGCTAATAGGAAAGTCCTAACTGCGACCCAAAGATAAGAGATTTCTAATTGTTACTGTTATCAGGTTTTCCCTGTTATCAATATATTAGGACCAAATTTGTAACCCTTGAGGATACCTAATGTCATAATTCACTTATGTACAACTGACAAGCATAATGTAGTAGTTAGCTGCAGTATTTGTTTGGTTGCAGTTTTGCTTTACTGGGGTTATGGCTACTAATAAAATGTAACCAAGTAAAATCTTCGAACAGCCGCCATTTTGTACTGGATCAATCTTTTTGAGTGCGGTTTGCGGCATTAAACTCTGCTAGATAAGCCCTTTAAAATGATGTCCATATTGACCTATGCTCCTATTTAAGATTACCTTCTGACTCCTTGCGGGACGTCCCCATGATATTACAGAAAACTGATAGTTCCTTCAAAAAGTAGATTTTTAGGTGTAGTATTGATGTACCAAATCTTGTTTATTTATCTGTTATCGTTCAGAAAATATTATAACCCGTGCAGGACTTTATGTACACCCTGTATAAAAATACAATATATAAGAACCTGTAAAAAGTCATTTATCCTTTAGTAAAAGAGCAATACATAATTCCCTAAAGTTACACCATTAGATTACAGCAGCACAACCCTTATACAACGGCCAAACAGCTGAGACTCAATAAGCATATAAAAGGTTTATCTGGATTTGTTACCGGGTGCTTACAAAGCTCTGTGTCGAATGTCAACTATTACAGTAATAAGACTGTCTGGATCGCTATATTACGAAGTTTTAGTCATCATTAACAACACACACCATTCATAGTCGAAGTAATTTTTTACTCTTTTTCCCCATTTATTGATTTATACGAAGTTTGATATATAGAAAAGTTATTAATCTTTTTACAAAAAGTAATTTCTCAAATAAATCTTCTTTCAGAAGGTTATCGTTAGTACACTCACCGTTATTTTTAATAATGGTTTTTTTCACTCGTCTGCAAGGTCTTCTTAAAATTTTGTAATTATCCGTTCAAAGATACCTTCTTTAGGAATATTATAATTCACTCAGTGATAATTATTAAGGATCCGACAGAGTGTTCCTAAAATCGTGTCATTGTCTGTCCACTTGTCTGCCTATGCGATAACGCCTAATATAAAAGCTAAAGATAATTAAAATTTGGCACATAAGTTCTTCTTACTCCAAGAAAAACTGTTGTTATTTAGAGGGGAACTAGTCAAGGGACAGTCCGTATGTTTATCTTTGCGATAGCCTACAACTTGATAGAAAGGTTTTTAAACATGTATTTTAAAATTTGTACGTATGTTCCTTTCGGTGAAAGGAAGAACTTTATATATTTTTATATAAAAAGGTAGAAGTGCTGTCTGACTATGCGATAATTCGTTACGTTCTTTAGAGTTCTTGCATTCTCTATTGTATCATCAGACTTGTTTATATTGTGCACAGCATTTAGAAACCGTCGAGGATTGTTGAGATCGACGTGTTAGTCTTATGATCTTAGTTTAATTAAATCTTCAAACAGCAGACTTTACCTTTAACCTGCCGTTCGGGCTGCACCTGGAAATCATTTACGTATTTAAAAACTTTTTTGATGTGATTAGACCACTTAAAAAATGCCATTCAAAAGAAAAAGTAAGGATTTGGTACTTCTGTTATTTATGCATCTTCTGAAAATATACATTTAATAGCATAATTTACACGGGTATTAACTTAAGATACCTCGATCTGTTCTACTAACATAATTACTAAGATTTAGTTATATTTTTTTTTCTCAGTACAATATTCAATCATATTTATATGGATAGTCTTTAATTAGGAAAGTTTTGGTATGATTCAACTAGCTTGAATACTTTCAAGTATTTTCATTACTTTATAGTAAACAAGATCTGCAAGACTAGGAAGTTCGAGTTCAGTAATTAAAAACACGTAATTACGTTATACTTAGAATCTTTATCGAAACAAAAAATCCAAGAACTTTTTCTTGAGAGTTTTTTTTCTGAGCCCGTTTAAAAGTAATCGTATAGACCATATATAGGATTTAATGTGTTTTAAATACAAAACGAGCATATTCAATCGCAGTGGCTGCGTAAAATATATATATATATTATTCTCAAAAAAGAATCAAAAAGTCCCTTGAATAAAATAAAAAAATATATTCAAATTATAAGGTTATATGAAGTTATGTAATACTGTCGATGTAATTGTAGTATTAAGCCAGAAGTAGTTTTGTTCAACTCAATATTGCAATATATTGATAGATGTTCATTTGAGATTAAAGTAGAGCATCACAATGACAGTATAGATAGTTATTTTTAAAAACAAAAATTATCGAAGCAGAACATACTGAAGAGGTATAAACATGAAAAATAATATACGCTTTAGCTAACGTGATAGTTTAATTAATACCTATAAATATGTTAACGTTTTTAAAGAGTGGGTTACAAACGGTCAATGAAGATATTTGAATAATGGATCCTCGTTATTAACTTGGGAGATGATGTATTACCCAGCTTTGTTCTCAGAGTAAATTATTCGTACACTTTGTACTGTTATTTAGTTTCATTTTATATAATACATATATTCTTATGTATTATATAAAACCATTATTATAAACAACCCTGTTTACTCGTTAATAGTTAGCATAAACTGATGTTCGTGAAACTTAATTCTTGGTGGAATAATAACATAATTTGCTCGCGTAATAATGGTTTCTCTCTCGAACTTTGTAGCTGAACATCTTGCTGCCAAGCAACACCTCGCGCGCCTTGTCCGCGAGTTTACGGGTGCTCTTTAATTATGAGTACAATCTCGAGTACTTTCGGTATTCGTGTTTTAGACTTCTAGTCTACTAATCGTCACTTCTTCTGACTACAGCTGCAATGTCGAGTCAAGATGACTGCGTGTGAGGATGACATCGACGTGAAGGGAAGTCAATTTTAAAGATTTTAGTGAATGATTATTTTTGTTGTCGAATTTCCAATGAACATTGGGAGCATTAGGCACACCCTGAAGATATTATTTAAGTTCATTATTTCTCAATTGCGGCAGCAACGTGGGAGGACATAATTTTAATTGAGTATTTATTACTACGACCTCAATGCTATCCCAACCCATGTATTTCGTCTTTTCTGTACATCTTTTATTTACTTTCTGTTTATTTACTTTATGCCGACGTAATATTTTGGCTGTACATATCGAACATTTCTTAGATGTACAGTCATAATACTTATAACTTTTGGATATTATCAAATTTCAATCCAATAAAATAAAGTCGGAGTATATACACTCTCTTATGGAGACGGTTGAGGCGTTCAAAATATATGATTTTTTCGATTGAATAAGAAAACCATTCAGTAGATATGTTCTAACTGAAACTTTTAAAGATAAAATTATATTTTATATTTTGGGCAAACATATGTTACTCCTTATAAATCACACTAAAACCCACTTAATTATTAAACTAGGGATCTATTAGAGACAGTAAGCCCCCGCGTCATAGGATTAAACACACATGTTTTTCTAGATAAATAATTTTATATTAGGTTCGAGTAGATCTTTACTTGCTAATTTTATTCTACACAACAATATGTACATTCACTATGAACAAATATCGTGTATGAATGTTGCATCCAGAAATGAGTTTTTATAATTGATTTGTAAATATAATGTCTACATTTTTAGGACCACTAACCTTACAGCTCATAATTAACTGTCCACTAATTACCGATCTGACTCAGCACTATCAATGTACAGTGTATAACCAGAGTATGTGGTTATCACTAAACTCTCGGACCTGCTATGGGCCACAGCATTTTTATGGAGACCGAGATAATCTCCATATTTTATAATGGACCAATAATAAAATATTATTAGTAGTAGAGCAGAACTTTAATTCTGCAAGATATAGAAACGCGTATTTCAGCTTTCCATTAGGTTTTATTTATACATAAACTAGTTATAATAAACCAATTTCCTCTATTGAAATGTCTTAAATACATACTCCCTGATCCATAATTATACATATTCTGATTCCATTTAGTTTATGAAAGGTAATAGAGCAATAAATATATATTTCTTTTACCGATCTACATTTTTTAATGAATAGGTGGTAAAATACTTAACATTTCACATTTTTAATGATTGGAGTTATAGCTTCTAAGGCAGCAATATATCCTTGAGTAAATACGGTGTTCGTTTATTAAACAAGAACGTATCCCGCCTAAAGCCAGGGACATACGGGAACAGTCGGGACGCCCCCAGCTCTTCAGTAATAACTTCGCGTGTGTTCTGTAAACCATTTTTCAATTTCCCGTTTCTATACTTTAGGCTATCTGTTATACTCTTCTCCAAACACTGCAGTAAACTATTGGACTCTTTCACAATAAAGTATGTTCGTGTCGTGTTCATTGCTTATTGTAATGGAATGTTTGTTATAACTAGTTTGTATATCAATTGTTTAACCCGTGGTAGCCTAGTGGTACACATTGGTACGCATAGTATTTACTCCTGAGTGCAGTACTCCAACTTCATTACCCGATCAGGGTTTAATTCGTTGAATCTATAATTTGTTAAAAAAGGTTAATAAAATTTATGATCAGTATTACTTTAAAAATACACCTTTCATTTTTATCAACATAAAACACCGTTGAATGCCTAATTGATCGTTATACTGATTTCCCGGCTAGATTTATACGAACTTTATGGCGAAATTTAAACTTTCCATTAAATTTTCTGTGTTATTATTATTATTATTAAAAAAAAACTATTACTTTTTACACTTATGTGTCATTATACTTTAAGTTGCATCATTAGTATTTTAGTTTTAGCACCAATTGCTTAAGTTTGTAGGTTTGATTAGAAGACTACAGATGTTATCATCAAAGCTGAATACCAACTATTAATCTGTATTACACTCCTCAATATTATCACTAAATAGCTCAATGTTGCTTTATTATAATCAATATATGCGACTATTTGAGCAAAACTTGCTATATGCAAATTATGAATATTTATTACTCTTTTTATTTGCACTCAATAAAAATGTGTGAAATTGAAAAATTTTTCTGTTGTTAAAATATATTATATTTAAATAAAACTCGTATTAGCCTTTAAATTTAAAATTCCAGTGCATCACAACAGTCAGTAACAATTAAAACATTTATAAACTATTTAAATTAACTAAACTCACACTAACTACGTTAATACATATGCACATGCAAAAGAAGTGAATGATTCGGCAAAGCTTACTATTTCAGTTATTTCAGACAACCATTTTTTTTAAGTTCGAATTTATGTAATGTTGAATATTAATTACTGTTTTTTTGTTGTTGACAGTTTATTTTTATTAATAATTATTCATTTTGTTTTTTTCACTGTTCAGAGATTGATTACACTATTTACAAAGGTTGTTTATCATTAGTAATATTTTATTCATTGTTATCCATTTATATAATTTACTTTCTATTTAAACTCTGATTAATGTATGCATTCATCCCGATAAAGTTATACAAAATGGTAATATTTAAAAATTTTGATATTGCTATCACCACAGCCACACAAATAGTACCATAAAATTCTTTGTAAAAATATAAACGAAGCAAAGCAAACAATTTCTTAATATAGAATACAAATTTGTATTTTCTCTTTACGCTTCATTATGGACCTCATCGATAAGCCAAGTTTACTTTTAGGGACAGTAACTGTAAAGTTACTTGTAAAAGTAAAAATTAAACTAAATTCCTTAGGTTCTTAAAACTGTTACATGTCGACTTCACTGGTAATAGTTAGTTTAGACTTCATCCACCAGAGTGTGACACGGGGAGGGTGTGTTACGGCTGTTGGCTTGATAAAATAAATTTTACCCTTAAAGTAAAAAAGGAATTTCGTACGTTTTTATCAGCTACTGTATTTTTGATTGTGTTACTTTCAAGTTACGGTTTAATGATGGATAATGAAACATACATGTACGAATGCTAAAATACAAAACATTGTTTGTTTATCAACAAAATATGGTAACTGATCGAGCACTTGACTGACCAAATCACTCACAATGTGAAATAATATTGCCTTGAGTACATTCGTAATCGTAGATTATTGTTGTAATCTTATATAAAATTGGTCTATTTACTAAATAACCAACATATGGATGTATTGAAATTATCAATAATGATAAAATAATGGCATGAACGTCCTAAAAAATTCTTGAGTCTTTAAAGACAAGTGAGCAGATCCATAGGTCTGTCAAAATAATTCGTACAACTATCATGTACACTAAGTAACGGCATAAAAACATTGGCATTAATATTTAATCGATGAAATATTAACTGAGGAAAGTTATTACTCGGCCAATGACTCGAACATTCCTGTTACCAAAGCTTTATGTCGTGTATTTAGCCATATATTATATATAGATTCTGATCTACAAATTAACCTAAAATCAAAATTATATTATATTATGTTATTATTATTTATTTTTAATTACAACTTTTTTCTATGTCAAAATTGTTATTTACATATGGAAAATTTACTATAGAATGTTTCATATTTTGATTGTTTATATTATTCAGTGTATGTTTATACAGTGTACTTGATATATAGTTGTAATCAAAACGAAATATTATATTATATATATATATATATATATTAAGAATATATATCTATATTGTTGACGGATTAACCAAAAGATATCTGGGACCAAATTGTATACATAATATAACTTAAGAAATGTTTGACTTTTCAGAGATGCAAAGCGATTGTGTTTTGATACACAACTGAGGTATAAAGCACATGAATGCTCCCATATACTGGGAAATTCAAAAGGTTACAACTCCCTAGAGTTTGGAAGCTTTCACATGAAGGGAGGTTTTAATACTAGAAACTATCGGCCTCTTGAAGTTCTTCTCTATTAATACAAAGCGCTAGTAAAAATATACAATTATCTAATATTTATCATTTATAGCGGATTTTGATTTAACAGAAACCCTCTAACTCTGTTAACTACTGAGTTAAGTACTACCAAAAAAAGGTTGAAACGTTACTCCCACTGCCCGGAGACTAAAAATGTTTGATTTGAACCCTGAATAAAAACTGCTGATGACAAAAACATAATGTGAAGTTGTTACACTTACATAAATTCAGGAGGTGACATGTCAATTAAATGTTTATAATTTAAGGGAATTGAAATTTAAAAAATTGTGTGTGTTTTTAGGGAGACATTTTTTACGAAAATCATTTTACCCCATCCAGTCATTTTTACGTACAGTAATTACATATTAATTTTTTCTTTAATTATTTTGTCAACTCATTAAACATTGCTTTCATATTCTGCCTTTATTGATTATATTTTTTGATTCCTTAAAATGTTTTGTCAAAGTGCTATTATACAAAATTTTGTTTAAAAGTTTAAAGAACGTTATTCCAACAAAACTGATATTTCCTTCTGGTGATATAGCTAGTTAAGTGGGGTGTTACCAATGATCTTCCTAAATCTCCTTTTCCTTTCCCTATCTTCAACTCCCAACAGACTCTAAGTCTTTGTGTACGTTGCTACTATATAAAAATACAATATATAAAAAACCTGTAAAAAGTCATTTATCCTTTAGTAAAAGAGCAATACATAACTCCCTAAAGTTACACCATTATATTACAGCAGCACAACCCTTATACAACGGCCAAACAGCTGAGACTCAATAAGCATATAAAAGGTTTATCTGGATTTGTTACCGGGTGCTTACAAAGCTCTGTGTCGAATGTCAACTTTTACAGTAATAAGACTGTCTGGATCGCTATATTACGAAGTTTTATTCATCATTAACAACACACACCATTTCATACTGAAAGTAATTTTTTACTCTTTTCCCCATTTATTGATTTATACGAAGTTTGATATATAGAAAAGGTTATTAATCTTTTTACAACAAGTGATTTTCTCAAATAAATCTTCTTTCAGAAGGTTATCGTTAATACACTCACCGTTATTTTTAATAATGGTTTTTTCACTCGTCCGCAAGGTCTTCATAAAGTTTTGTAATTATCCGTTCAAATATACCTTCTTTAAGAAAATTATAATTCACTCAGTCATAAATATTAAGGATCCGACAGGGTGTTCCTAAAATCGTGTCATTGTCTGTCCACTTGTCTGCCTATGCGATAACGCCTTAATATAAAAGCTAAAGATAATTAAAATTTGGCACATAAGTTATTCTTACTCCAAGAAAAACTGTTGTTATTTAGAGGGGAACTAGTCAAGGGACAGTCCGTATGTTTATCTTTGCGATACAACTTGATAGAAAGGTTTTTAAACATGTATTTTAAAATTTGTACGTATGTTCCTTTCGGTGAAAGGAAGAACTTTATATATTTTTATGTATAAAGGTAGAAGTGCTGTGCGACTGGCCGTCTGACTATGCGATAATTCGTTACGTTCTTTAGAGTTCTTGCATTCTCTATTGTATCATCAGACTTGTTTATATTGTGCACAGCATTTAGAAACCGTCGAGGATTGTTGAGATCGACGTGTTAGTCTTATGATCTTAGTTTACAGTTTGATTAAAATCTTCAAACTGCAGACTTTACATTTAACCTGCCGTTCGGGCTGCACCTGGAAATCATTTACGTATTTAAAAATCATTTAAGACCACCTTAAAAATGCCATTCAAAAGAAAAAGTAAGGATTTGGTACTTCTGTTATTTATGCATCTTCTGAAAATATACATTTAATAGCATAATTTACACGGGTATTAACTTAAGATACCTCGTTCTGTTCTACTAACATAATTACTAAGATTTTGTTATATTCTTTTTTTTCTCAGTACAATATTCAATCATATTTATATGGATAGTCTTTAATTAGGAAAGTTTTGGTATGATTCAACTAGCTTGAATACTTTCAAGTATTTTCATTACTTTATAGTAAACAAGATCTGCAAGACTAGGAAGTTCGAGTTCAGTAATTAAAACACGTAATTACGTTACTTAGAATCTTTATCGAAACAAAAAATCCAAGAACTTTTTCGTAAGAGTTTTTTTTCCGAGCCCGTTTAAAAGTAATCGTATAGACCATATATAGGATGTAATGTGTTTTAAATACATAACGAGCATATTCAATCGCAGTGGCTGTATAAACTATATATTATTCTCAAAAAAGGGTCAAAAAGTCCCTTGAATAAAGTAAAAAAATATATTTCAAATTATAAGGTTATATGAAGTTATGTAATACTGTCGATGTAATTGTAGTATTAAGCCAGAAGTAGTTTTGTTCAACTCAATATTGCAATTTATTGATAGATGTTCATTTGAGATTAAAGTAGAGCATCACAATGACAGTATAGATAGTTATTTTTAAAAACAAAAATTATCGAAGCAGAACATACTGAAGAGGTATAAACATGAAAAATAATATACGCTTTAGCTAACGTGATAGTTTAATTAATACCTATAAATATGTTAACGTTTTGAAAGAGTGGGTTACAAACGGTCAATGAAGATATTTGAATAATGGATCCTCGTTATTAACTTGGGAGATGATGTATTACCCAGCTTTGTTCTCAGAGTAAATTATTCGTACACTTTGTACTGTTATTTAGTTTCATTTTATATAATATATATTTTCTTATGTATTATATAAAACCATTATTATAAACAACCCTGTTTACTCGTTAATAGTTGGCATAAACTGATGTTCGTGAAACTTAATTCTTGGTGGATTAATAACATAATTTGCACGCGTAATAATAGTTTCTCTCTCGAACTTTGTAGCTGAACATCTTGCTGCCAAGCAACACCTCGCGCGCCTTGTCCGCGGGTTTACGAGTGCTCTTTAATTATGAGTACAATCTCGAGTACTTTCGGTATTCGTGTTTTAGACTTCTAGTCTACTAATCGTCACTTCTTCTGACTACAGCTGCAATGTCGAGTCAAGATGCTGACGCCGCGCGTGTGAGGATGACATCGACGTGAAGGGAAGTCAATTTTAAAGATTTTAGTGAATGATTACGTTTGTTGTCGAATTTCCAATGAACATTGGAAGCATTAGGCACACCCTGAAGATATTATTTAAGTTCATTATTTCTCAATTGCGGCAGCAACGTGGCAGGACATGATTTTAATTGAGTATTTATTACTACGACCTCAATGCTATCCCAACCCATGTATTTCGTCTTTTCTGTACATCTTTTATTTACTTTCTGCTTATTTACTTTATGCCGACGTAATATTTTGGCTGTACATATCGAACATTTCTTAGATGTACAGTCATAATACTTATAACTTTTGGATATTATCAAATTTCAATCCAATAAAATAAAGTCGGAGTATATACACTCTCTTATGGAGACGGTTGAGGCGTTCAAAATATATGATTTTTTACGATTGAATAAGAAAACCATTCAGTAGATATGTTCTAACTGAAACTTTTAAAGATAAAATTATATTTTATATTTTGGGCAAACATATGTTACTCCTTATAAATCACACTAAAACCCACTTAATTATTAAACTAGGGATCTCTTAGAGACAGTAAGCCCCTGCGTCATAGGATTAAACACACATGTTTTTCTAGATAAATAATTTTATATTAGGTTCGAGTAGATCTTTACTTGCTAATTTTATTCTACACAACAATATGTACATTCACTATGAACAAATATCGTGTATGAATGTTGCATCCAGAAATGAGTTTTTATAATTGATTTGTAAATATAATGTCTACATTTTTAGGACCACTAACCTTACAGCTCATAATTATCTGTCCACTAATTACCGATCTGACTCAGCACTATCAATGTACAGTGTATAACCAGAGTATGTGGTTATCACTAAACTCTCGGACCTGCTATGGGCCACAGCATTTTTATGGAGACCGAGATAATCTCCATATTTTATAATGGACCAATAATAAAATATTATTAGTAGAGTAGAACTTTAATTCTGCAAAATATAGAAACGCGTATTTCAGCTTTCCATTAATTTTTATTTATACATAAACTAGTTATAATAAACCTATTTCGTCTATTGAAATGTCTTAAATACATACTCCCTGATCCATAATTATACATATTCTGATTCCAGTTAGTTTATGAAAGGTAATATTGCAATAAATATAGTTTTTAAAAACCGATCTACATTTTTTAATAAATAGGTGGTAAAATACTTAACATTTCACATTTTTAATGATTGGGGTTATAGCTTCTAAGGCAGCAATATATCCTTGAGTAAATACGGTATTCGTTTATTAAACAAGAACGTATCCCGCCTAAAGCCAGGGACATACGGGAACAGTCGGGACGCCCCCAGCTCTTCAGTAATAACTTCGCGTGTGTTCTGTAAACCATTTTTCAATTTCCCGTTTCTATACTTTAGGCTATCTGTTATACTCTTCTCCAAACACTGCAGTAAACTATTGGACTCTTTCACAATAAAGTATGTTCGTGTCGTGTTCATTGCTTATTGTAATGGAATGTTTGTTATAACAAGACACTTAAAACTAGTTTGTATATCAATTGTTTAACCCGTGGCAGCCTAGTAGTGCCACATGTACACATTGGTACGCATAGTATTTACTCCCGAGTGCAGTACTCCAACTTCATTACCCGATCAGGGTTAATTCGTTGAATCTATAATTTTTTTAAAAAGGTTAATAAAAATTTATGATCAGTATTACTTTAAAAATACACCTTTCATTGTTATCAACATAAAACACCGTTGAATGCCTAATTGATCGTTATACAATAGTTTTATTTGATTTGCCGGCTAGATTTATACGAACATTACGGCGAAATTTAAACTTTCCATAAAATTTTCTGTGTTATTATTATTATCATTATTATTAAAAAAAAAAACTATTACTTTTCACACTTATGTGTCATTATACTTTAAGTTTCATCATTAGTATTTTAGTTTTAGCACCAATTGCTTAAGTTTGTAGGTTTTATTAGAAGACTACAGATGTTATCATCAAAGCTGAATACCAACTATTAATCTGTATTACACTCCTCAATATTATCACTAAATAGCTCAATGTTGCTTCAATATAGAATCAATATATGCGACTATTTGAGCAAAACTTGCTATATGCAAATTATGAATATTTATTACTCTTTTTATTTGCACTCAATAAAAATGTGTGAAATTGACAAATTTTTCTGTTGTTAAAATATATTATATTTAAATAAAACTCGTATTAGCCTTTAAATTTAAAATTCCAGTGCATCACAACAGTCAGTAACAATTAAAACATTTATAAACTATTTAAATTAACTAAACTCACACTAACTACGTTAATACATATGCACATGCAAAAGAAGTGAATGATTCGGCAAAGCTTACTATTTCAGTTATTTCAGACAACCATTTTTTTTTAAGTTGGAATTTATGTAATGTTGAATATTAATTACTGTTTTTTTGTTGTTGACAGTTTATTTTTATTAATAATTATTCATTTTGTTTTTTTCACTGTTCAGAGATTGATTACACTATTTACAAAAGGTTGTTTATCATTAGTAATATTTTATTCATTGTTATCCAGTTATATAATTTACTTTCTATTTACACTCTGATTAATGTATGCATTTATCCCGATAAAGTTATATAAAATGCTAATATTTAAAATTTTGATATTGCTAGCACCACAGCCACACAAAGAGTAACATAAAATTCTTTGTAAAAATATAAACGAAGAAAAGCAAACAATTTCTTAATATTGAATACAGTTTTGTATTTTCTCTTTACGCTTCATTATGGACCTCACCGATAAGCCAAGTTTACTTTTAGGGACAATAACTGTAAAGTTACTTGTAAAAGTAAAAATTAAACTAAATCCCTCGGTTCTTAAAACTGTTACATGTCGACTTCACTGGTAGTAGTTAGTTTCGACTTCATCCACCAGAGTGTGACACGGGGAGGGTGTGTTACGGCTGTTGGCTTGATAAACAACTTAATACTTCGTTCTGGGTCTGATTTTCAGATATAGTAAAACTGGGTTTGTATTTTCCAAGCTTATATTAGTCTACGCTTTAAATATTATCGTTATATCTGTTACATTATTGTTTTAAGCATTCAATTAAAAATGTTAATTAATACAAAACTTTACAATAAAAATACAACAAATACAGATATAAGTTTATAAATCTTATAAATATAGAAAAGAAAATCTATTACAATTTTGTATTTTATATTTATCCCTCCAATAATTAGTATTTTTTATTAATTATATTCTAATATTATTCTTTATCTCTCCTTGTATATGAAAAAAAGTTATACGGTACTATAGTTCTATTGTGAAATTGTTTAATTTAAATGCCCGAAAAGTTTAACAAAGGAAGGAATGGTAAGGAATGGTAAAAGCAGTTAGTTCCGAATGTGAAGAACTTGTTCATTATCCTTCCTCCATCAAAACCATCCAAATTGCAACATCCAACAATTTAACCGGTCTAACACATACTCTCACTGCAAATACCGCTTTATTTTGTTTTATACGAAGAAAATAGCTTTTACATAGGAGGCTTCCCTGTATATATGAATTGTGACATATTTTACTATACACCACACGTTCATTAAGAATTAGACTCCAGTGAGTTTATAATTATCACAAATTGTAGCATCCAAATAGAGAATCACCTGAAAATATTACGTAAATATCAGTATCCTTAATAATCTTCGATATCCATCAAAAGTTTTGCCAAACTAATTTTTACTAAGCCCATAAGCTAAGAATAACAGCCGTTTTTTTCGGTAAGTTATACAAAAAACCTCTTGCATATAAACTCAATTAGACGTCGATACGCTTCCATGTCAGAAAAGATAAAAAGGATAGGACTTATCATCCTTCTAGCCCAGCTCGATACTCCTGGCTTGGAATTATGTGGTATCTATCAATACCACATTTTAGTTATTATTAGAAAAACTTAACCTATGTGAATTAATACACAAAAATAAAGAAAGATGATATTCTGATGTAACATTTTCAAAAGTCAGTTACCTTCAGCATAAGGAATGCCTTATTATCTTGAAGTCGAGTATTAATATAACAAAATATTCTCATATTTCCTACACGGTTTTTGTGCCACAATCTGAGCCAGGAAAGGAGCCGAACAAACCTTTTTTTAATAATGAATTTGCTACATTAATTAGTTAACTGTGTTCATAAATATTAAACATTATCCAACACATTGCTAACCCTTTAAGATAATATAGTACTTATTACTGTTAATATCTGTATTAGTCTATATGTGCGTGTGATACACAGGCATAAAAGGCCACGCACGTTGTGGAATTTTGTGCTCAATTTTAATCGATCTGAATTAATGTCGTATGAAGAAAAATATAATTTTATTTATATTTAAATTTGTTCCTGAAAGTAAAAACGAACACAATAATTGTTTTAATTATGTTACCAAAGTATAAAGGGATATATTATCATGGATAAATCATAGGTGCGTGATATTAATATGTACGTAACTCATTTAACAATAATGTTATATTCTAATTTCCTTCCTTATTTAATTATAATCAAATTGTAATTTTTCATGATTTAAATAAAATAAAGAAGAACCAAAGAAACTTAAAAATATTGGTTCTGTTTCTAATTTTAATAAAAAAAGACAGTACTTATATTATAAAATGAATATATTAAAACTTAAAATTAACAAATCTTGAATCAATATATTAATTTAATTTTCAATAAGTCTTTTGTATTTTTTAACTCAGGATGAAAAGTATGATTCTACCGAAATACTACAATCCAAAACGATTCAATAATGTTCACGCGTATACTATAGAAAATTTACATGAATTACACTTTATTATCAGAATGCCCATTCTTAGTATTTCTGGTTTATTTACTAACGTAATTACATTAAATTAAGTTGCTGTAGAATAGATTACTTAGGTTCTTTATATGTTACCAAAGTTGCCTTTCCAAACAGTTTCCACTATTTCCGCTTCATCACGATAATGATGTTTCCCTGCAAACAGAGAATATTGGTTGCAAACCCGGTTATCGACAAAACATTATTGGAACCGCATTGTTGAACGCGAACCATAATATTCCCATGTACTGTTAAAGTCAAGTGGCAGTGACTGGAGTGGAATAGGTAGATCACCAACCTTTATCTGTTAATACGCTATTAAAGAATTGGCGTTTTTGGAGTATATGCCAAACTCAAGGTTTTAACATTATTTCAATATTTCTGAATCTAATTAAATATATATAATAGGGAATTATGTTTTGTGTTCTATTCATTACCTTAATAATTAATTATCATATAATTACTTTTTGTTACAGTATCATTTATATTGTTACATTTGTAATCGTTATCTTTAAAGCTTTCAGTATTACTAATATTAGAGAATAACATTTGTTTTGTCTATGCTGCACACACCCTAAAACTTACCGAACTTCGAAAAGAACAATGCATTAACCTATTAACCTATTCATTGTAACATTGTAGCCTGCATTACACTGTGTATATATTGATTTCAATAAGATCAGATAAATTTGTTTGATTAAGATTATTTGCGATATGTAACGTGATTGATTGTTTCAAAGTATAATGTTTTATACTTAATGGCCACCATTTTATAATGGCTACCACTTTTTCTAAATAGTGGTTTTGAAAGAAATAACGCTTGGTGTTATTCATTATAAGATGATGTATTTTATAAAATTATGGCATTATTGTAAATATAAATAGTGCGAAATGCTTCAAGTTTTTAGAAAAAACAATATATTCAGGTCAAATAAAGTGCTTAGTGTATATTTAATTAATATCGAGTGAAAGTTCATAGATCTACATCTAATACCAAAAATATAATTATTCTTAAGTATGTATTTCACTCTTCAAATTTAATATATAGATTATAAATTACTTTACTACTGAAGTTTACATTATTGACGGTTTTAATTTAAATTGATACACGTTTCTACGTTATAGTGCGTTGAAAAACTTGTATTTAAATTATTCTTGGTATTAGTTTTTCACACCTGGTTTTTATATAAATAAATCAAATTGGGATTTCAGTTTGGCACTTTCTTTTCACTCAGCTTCATTAATCAAAGATTTAATTACATCATCCACTCTATGTCAAAATCGTAGAGATTTTTTCTATAGTTCCTAAACATATAAAAACTACTATTTTGGGTTATTTTTACTATTTTATATTATTTTATTACTAAAAGTAGTAAACACTCTTCTTACATAATCCACTGCTTACAATATCTTCTAAATTTCTTTTCTGCCTTCCGTAAAAATAAAATTTACATTACATTTTAACTACGATTATTAAATTAAATCGAAATACTCAAATTTGAGGCTTGTGAAAGAATGTATTATTTGAGCAGATATAATGATAAATAATAGGAAAACCATAAACTCCTGCTGAATATTTTTTGTTTGGTATACAATTCCAATCCAAATAATAATTGCAATTTCAGATACTAATCTTGAAACCGTTATCAGATTTACTATCTAAACCAACTTTTCTGACTATATATAACAATAAAGTAATTCCTTGAACCGAGTATATAATTAACTCTATCCACAAAGCTAAACGTTTCTAACGAGTTTGTAAAAGAAACAAAACTTTGAGCCAAATTGGAACGCGTCAAAGACAACTGATGATTTAAAGTTTGGATCGTCTCGCGTGAAGTTAGATTTGGATGTGAACAGAACTCCTTGATCCTTTGTGAGAGGAAATCCGACTTTAATTAGCATTTGAATACATAATTTGAGGAATAATACATTATTTCTATATTTCTATCATCATATGTTCCAATTTTATGATAGTCCTTTTCATAGTAATATACATGTTTGTTTCGCTTCTGTCTACACTTTCTATCTTCTATAAACAAAATTTAACTCACGTAACAGTTTTTCGTAGACAAACTAATATAAAAAGCAAGTTCTAACAACATAAAGTTACCAATTTTGGGAAACACAATAGTGAATAGTTACAGATTTAGTTTTCTTGCAAACCCCTTAGTTCAATGAAGTTGAGAAGTGAGCACAAATAATAATATGAATAATTAACTATTTATTGATTGTAGCATTACTTTTTATATTCTTAAAAACTAAGTATACATCTCCAATACATAACTGTAGATGAGAACCACATTTTAAATGTAATTTTCTATTTCGTTTGCTTCTCATAGCTCAGCAGTACAGCAAATAATTCTGAACTGTTACTCTCCTGCTGTCATTATTTGTTACAAAGCCTCGACATTTTAAACATAATCCTTTGTTATTACATAGTACAAACAAGCACACTTTTTAAATATTTAAAATAATAATTTTGTGTGACTTTCATAGAGGAAAAAAGATCATGTTTAATGCGTCTCTGGGTTTCGTTGCACATTTCTTTAAACAGCATGTGACAACAACAACCGTTTCGCAATGTAAGAATATAATAATAAATAACTTTTAACATGACACGTCAATACGATGTTTAATGTGTTTAAATAATCCTGGTTTCATTTATTTGTGTTACTTAGTTCTTTAAGTTAGATAAAACAACGTTTAAATGGTTTTTGAGTACTGATCTTTTAGTTATTTACATGAAGATATAACCATGGGTACGCTTTATGTCTTCGTCCTATTGATTTGTGTTTAAAATCAAAGTGTTGTGTTAGAATAACATATGAAATCACAATATCAATACTTATTACTATTCTAGAGGGTTCAGTATATTACAGTTTGTATCATCTCTTGACTGAGACATAGAGTAATGTATATCTTTGCCAAACATGGAGTGTGTAAAGTTTTGTAAAGAACTCTTTATTAACAAATCTTACATGACAGTTCTATTGAACATTATCTTTCTTCCGGGGAGTATTTCCTTTATATATGAACATGTTAAAGATAAGTTTTGGATGGTTCATACTTGCTAGTTTAATATCACTCATATTTTCAGGGCAACGTAACTGAAATTAAGAGCGGCTCATCACTAAACAAAGGTCGATATATCAAAATAAATGTATAACTTGATCGACATGTCTATTTTAATGGAGAACGGTTGCAAGGGTTTATGGAGCTTCCATAACGATACAGGTTCCTCTAAGCGATAACTTGAGTATAGTATCATTAGATCAGGGACCTATACAGGGTTGTCCGGGAGGAAAGGAACACATTTTAACAGATAATTTTAGAAATAAAGATTGTACAAAAATATATGTCTTAATTCATTGAACTATCAACAAGTTTTTCAGATTCAAAACCATATTAATTGCATGGATTGTTTTAAATATTTCTCGTCCGGATATGGTTCTTTTCGAAGGGTTTACAGTTTCGATATACACCTAATATACTAACATTTATAAATTTAGCTGAACAACTGTAATTTTTTTTCAGAATATTAGTGCCTTGATATTTTTAAATAGGTAGGCCCAGACCAAAAATAACTACAAAAGATTATAATTAGGTGAAAAATTTAGAACGTGACTATAACTAAAAGAAATATTAAAATTATGCACCCTTCTTCATATTAATATTACTAAACTTTTCATAACTTTAGTTAAATTTATAAATTAAAATTGTGACTAAGGATTGCATTATATATTAAAAACCTCCTCCTAAAAATTTGAAAAGTTTTACAACAACAAGACACTCTACAGAATCTAGAATTTGAATTTTTAAATACAGTCACAAGAATATATATATATATATATATATATATATATATATATATATAGTTGGCTATTAACTATATTTATATGCCCTTTATAATTAGAATAATAGGATAAAGAGAGAGCAACATTTCACTATCTTTGGTGAATTGTGTAAAGTTTTTCCCTCCTTGTCAAATATGAAATTTACATATGTGATAGAAAGGTAACTTGCCTCACCAATTCTTTTCAGTACGTTCCAAATAATTTTAAATCATATTTAACTTCACGCTAACCTAAAGCACTATTCAGGTACATAAATATGCCCAGTGTTTTACCTTGCGAATGTCCATTGTCTACTCAAAAGCTATTTCAAAATTATCGTTATGCTTCACCATTGCTGCAGAATTCTGGATAATAATTATCCAGTTCACCTAAAAAGTGTATATTTCGCAAATAAATTTTAACGTTTAATTCTTAGTCTCCAATTTACGGATTCAAAAATTTTAACCCATTTATATTCTTTCCTGTAGTGAACCTACATAGGATGGGGAACGGTTGACTCAATATTCAAACGAGCTTTCTAGTTTCACCTGAATATTCACAAGTGAATGTGTAACACACAGTCCAGTTCACTCCTGCATTGTTCAAGTGTAATATAGTTGACTGGTCACGTGATGCTTCTAACAGTGTTACAGTTTGGTTAGAATGAGTCGATGATTACTAATGGATTGATACTAAACACCAAACCTTAACGGAATTTATGTATCACACATATCTGTAATTAATTTGTGTTGTACCAATTAGGGTTTATCATTAGAAGACGCATATAAGAATTTGTTTGTCTCTAAACATATTTTTATTTATTGTCCTCCACCTCTACTTATTATGAAGTAACAAGTACAAGTATAGCACAATAGGTATATTTGCAGAAAATATTTATTGCTATCCAATAAATAATTTATAGGAAACGTTTTAGACATTTTGGTCTTCAATACTTAAGAAGTACATCGCTGAATTACACCCAATACGTATTAGGGCTAAAAGCCAATGCTAATATCCAAACTATTCAAATAGGGTTTTTTTATAATAACGTTATACAGGTTGGCTAAATCAATACAGCATGATTCGAGTTAAATACATTATTCTAAAGTTTTAATTTTTATAGAATAAAAAAATATTTAGTAGTATGATGAATTGAGCTATTTTAAACCTATTATTAGTTATTAGAAGTGGATGCGTAGACAACAGCTAAAAGGAATGATCACTACAATTCCAATTACAATTACGGTTTATAACTATAATTTTGGTTGGAACATCTTATAATTAATTTTAAAAGCATACGAGTTTTTTTTATATAAATACGTTTGGCTTTCCACGTAATATTACACAAATTCTTTTTTAGTCATATCGTTTGCACATTTTTATATCAATTATCAAATTTTTCACTGTTTTTATTAAATTTTCGTCTACATTTTTATTAAATAGATCTCTTCATCTGAAAATGTGTGGTGTTTGAATACAACCTATGTTCTTATGTTTTTATTTAAAAGAACGAATGAATACTTTATTTATTTTTACAAGAGAACAAGGGTTCAAATTGGGGTCCATTTGCTCTTTTTGTTTTCACCTCAAAAACAACCAATTATTACTAAGCACATAACTCCAGATGTAGAGAGCGCCACTATAAATTTGGATTTATCACGTAGGTCTTTGGATAAATCAATTACATCTAATCTTAGTTGCTACTTGAAACAAGGATATTACTATTACTATATATATATTTTATATACTATATTAGGATATACATACTTCACTATTACCTGATGTTATACTGTGAAAAGCTCAGAATCAGTTTCTGTACCACCAGCAAACTACCTCAGAGTAATTAATTAACGTACTATTTACAAAACATTAGTGCAACCCAACATAGAACCAATCCCTACAGTACCGACATTAGGAGAAACCTCGAGCCTAAAACAAAAACTAACTTTTAAAAACTTATTTCAAGTATAACCAAATACCTTACATATTGTCTCGGCAACCCTAACCGAAAGTCTTATACAATCTGAATAAAATTTAAGAAGATTGTTCAATTTAAAAACTTTTCATTACGCTCCATCTCATCTGAGAGAGTTAGGTAGTTACGTTACATATCTCTCGGCAATGTTATTCGTCCTAGTTTTCTTATTCAAGACCGGACTTTTTTGTTCTGATAAATAATGGTAAAAGTTGCATGGTAGTGGACTATCGCCCAATAATAAAAGAACGCCTCTACGCCAAAGGTGGGTCTGCATTAGAGTATAAAGGAAAAACTTTTTAGTTTTTTTCCCCACCTAGACATTGTAAAAGCTGACAATCAAGTTCCTTTTTGTTCCTTTTTGCCTCAAGCACATATTGCTACGAGTATAGTATACTATCAGTACTGTGTTTCACAAATCAGTTGTGATATCAGTGACAGATATAAACCAGCCTTGCTAGTTATTAGACTTGGAACTATTTTCATGAAACATTTATGAAAATTCGTCCTTTTATTATTGTATGTAGTAATTTTATCAATAGATCAACATAATATATGCTTTGGTAATAAAATTGTATTAAATCTGTATACTTGGTTACGTAAAATATGAATCTACAACAACAACAACACAAATTCATTTTAGGATTATTCGCTATATTCGCTTAAATTAAAGTTTAAAATAGAAAATATTTTTATTAAACTATGCTAAAACGTGTATTTACTTCATATCGGATGCAATCATTACATTTATGAAGGTAAACTTTAGGAAATTAACATAGGCTAGCGTTAAATATGAAAAGCTTAATTTCCTTTTAATATTACTATAGTACTAGGTAGAATTACAGGGCCTCAAATTACAGATAGTAGCAAGCTAAGGAGACAAACCTTTCATTACAGTTCAGTTGTCTGTGGGAAACAAGTTAGTTCATTAAAAGTTTCAAACCTAAACTGAGACCAGTGAGTTTTGCGCTATTTGAGGCTGATGGATCATAAGACATCTGCCTTATCAAAACAGTTTTAGAAAGTGTATTAATTTACGCTGACATTGATCAGTAGTACTAATTTAAGAGGTACAAACAAAATCTTCATTGGTACATAAGAGTTGAGTTACTAACTACGTATATTTTTTCTATTTTAAATTATATAAATGAAAAGTCCGACAAGTTAATTTTCATAAAGTTTTTATAAGTTTTCATAAAATGAAAACTGTGTCTCATTCTAATAGGAACAATCAAACCAAAAAGGCATTTATTTTTATACTGGGCATTTATCGCATTCCACATAATGTAATATTTTATCCTTACCCCTATAAGAAATGTTCTACAAAAAATAGATTGTCGCATTGAAGATATATTAAAAGAATGACAAATTAAATTCATAATGTCTGTCTTTCAGAACAATATATTAGAAGAATTAATCCAGTAATCCTACTCAGATATCAGACACCTTGCCACAAGGTTAATCACGCAGGCAAAATTTAAATAGTGCAAGCTTTTGTATAACTAAACCTCACGCCTTAATGTATTTTGAAAGATTCCGATCCTCGAAACGAAGTATTATATTCGCAGCGTTAGCTATGGAATATTTCAGAAAATCTCTTATTCATTATTTACTTTTTCGTTGTGTGATTCGTTGTACTTTCTCTAACAATTAGTAGTAAATTTATTCCTTACCGATGTTTTTTAACCGAAACGGAGAAATTAACATAAGGAAAACATGGTATTTTAATAATTAAGAAATGTGTTCGATGGTAATAAACATAATCTGCATACAAAAATATATTATAAAAAAGAGAGAAGGGCTGCGCTATCTAATATTAGAGAAGTAATATTTTCTTTAAAAGAGAGGGTTTTGGGGCATAAAATAAACACAGATACTATTAACGTGACCTATTACATGTCTAAGTTCCACTGATTTGTTTGCCCATTTGAATCCATGTTGCCTTACAACTTGTATCATCAGCCCAGAACACAGCCACACCGAGCCGCCATATTGTACAGTACCTGTGCTCTTTGTTATGTAAATACTGGACTAAATATCACCTGTTACTGTTGTAAACCTTGTTTACCTTACATGTAATATCATGACACCAGATCAGAGAGGGGTACCTGGCCGACCTATTGTACAGTACCGGCGTTATTTTTTATGTAAATATTGGATTAAAGATAACCTGCCATGTAAATATAGGTTTAAAGGTAACCGGTTATGTAAATATTTGGATTAAAGATCATCTGTAACTGCTGCAATTCTTGTTTACCTTACATCTAGTAACATGAGCCCAAATCTTACAGTGGTACCGGACCGACCTATTGTACAATACCGGCGCTCTTTGTTATGTAAATAATTGGATTAAAGATCATATGTTACTGCTGCAATTCTTGTTTACCTTACATCTAGTATCATGGGCCCAGATCTTACAGTGGTCCCGGACCGACCTATTGTACAATACCGGCGCTCTTTGTTATGTAAATAATTGGATTAAAGATCATCCGTTACTGATGCAATTCTTGTTTACCTTACATCTAGTATCATGGGACCGACCTATTGTACAGTACCAGCGTTTTTTTATGAAACATATTGGATTAAATATAACCTGTTATGTAAATATAGGATTAAAGGTAACCTGTTAAGTAAATATTTGGATTAAAGATCATCTGTTACTGCTGCAATTCTTGTTTACCTTACATCTAGTATTATGAGCTCAAATCTTACAGTGGTCCCGGACCGACCTATTGTACAATACTGGCGCTCTTTGTTATGTAAATTATTGGATTAAAGATCATCCGTTACTGATGCAATTTTTGTTTACATTTAATCTAGTATTATGAGCCCAAGTCTTAAAATATACAGTCTTAATTAAATATACCATGAGTACTTTAATAGAATCTACAAATAATCTTTCTAGTAAAAGCGTGTTTCAATCTTTTAATTCACATTAATAAATTCATAAATATAATCATTTTATAATAAATAATACTAAAAGTTATATATTTTAATATCACTTTGTATGAAGCATCTATGATGAATAGAAACCACTTCTCACATTATTCCATAAAATTACAGATTTATCACAAAAAACCTATCACTCCCAAATTTATCTGATTTTATTACATTTAATATCCACATAGTTTGCTTCATACTGCAAAGGTAACAAACTAGATAACACAACAATCAAAATTCCTGATTTTGAAACCCAATATGATTTGCCTACTATATCAATTTTATTTAGTTAGATTCACACATATCGATTAAATGTCAATTTCACATATTAGAATTAATAAAGTGGAAACTCTGAATTCCAAATGATCTAGCCCCTCCTGTCCGTGTCACTTAACTTCAACAGTAGAAATTAAGGTCCGCGGTCAACAGTTCTGTCTACTATTTGTATTGTATTGTATACTATTTGTACTACTATTGTATTGTATACTATTTGAATTTGTATTGGGTTTGTAACCAATATTGACTGTTTGCATAGAAACAGCATTATCGTGATGAAGCGATTAATAGTGAGAACTGTTTGGAAATGAAACAAAACTCTGGTAACATAACATTATATTTGCTACAACAACTTATTTTCATTTATTAGTCTAGTAAATAGACTAAAATTACTATTCTTAGACATTCTGATAATAATGTAGAATTTGTTTAATTGTTCTTAAATGCTACTCATAAACATTAGTACATATTTGATAAAGCAATTTCACGTAGAATGAGACTATTTGTCTTGGCTTATACATTTAACACGTAGATGAATTTAAAATTAATATATTACTCCATATGCTTGTTAATTTTAATGTTTGATATTAATTTTATAATCTGTACTCTACGTTTTTTCATTAAAATCGAAACAGAATCTAAATATATATATAAATAAATATATATATATATATATAGGGTGTATATTATGTCTGGAAACACCCAAATATATCCTTTAATAATTTAAATATAAATTTGAAACCTCTTACAATCGTGATAGAGATTGGGCATCTACATTTTGGAACAATGTTTTTGTTATGTCACACCATATATATATTAATAAAACACATCTGGCTTCGAATGTGTTTGTTGGTCGACTGCAATATATGTATTTGGTTTAACCTTTTGCTAGAATATACAATTTCTAGGCATGTCCATTAAGTTTATAAAACATAAGATAATCATATTGATGGTAACTGACTTTGTAAAATTTTGCAACATCAGTTCAGTCTCAGTTCATTATTTCTGGGTATTGAATAACATAAGTTAAGGTTTACGAATATTTTATTGTCGGAGATGACGTACTTCGAAATGTCGGGTGGGCTTCAAGGATAAAAATGTATTCTTCTAAGCTTTGCTAAAATAGAAACTACACAAAATTGGGTTTACATTGATATTTGATTAGCTAAAAAACAACTTCTGCTATTCTAAGTTTCTGGGTTTAGAAAAAATGAGTTCGACAGTATGTTTGATAGATATTAATGTTTATTAAGGATTCATGTTGATATCCGTGTAATATTTTCAGATGATTCTCTATTTAGATGTTACACTGTGTGTTCACAATATAAATACAGGACTCTGTTTAATAATGAGACTAGTAACGTATAGTACAATATATCATGAATTAATATTGGAAAGGAAGCAACTATATAATTAACAGCTGGTTTCTTCGAATTTTACAGTGAGAGTACAGGGTAGGGTGGACGAAAGTGTTGGATGTTATAATTTGGATGGTGAGGGTAGAGGAAGGATAATGAACATGTTCTTCACATCCGGAACTAACTGCTTTTACACCTTTCCCTTGCAAATGTGCCTTTCCTCCTGTTGTTGATATTGTCTTACATTTAAATTAAACATTCTAACAAGATGGCTATAATATCAATTTCTGTCTCAGTATACAAGGAGAGATAATAAAATATATGAGGTTTAGAGAAAATTAAAAACTAATTACTTTTTTTAGTGAGAAAAAAGTTTAAGCTTAATAACAATTATCAATGCAAACTTCGTATAAATCAACACATGTGGAAAAGAGTAAAACATTACTTCGAGTATGAATGTTTTGTGTTATTAATCATGACTAAAACTTCGTAATATAGCGATCCAGACAGTCTTATGTCAACTATGTATGTCAACCAGACAGTCAGAGCTATGTATCAACTTTAAAGTATCTAGGACTTTTTTATTAAGCGTTATCGCATCCACAGGCATAGGAACTGGCAATTCCTATGTGTATTTTAAGAATACGTACATGTACGTATGTACATAGGTGGGAAGGTTTTACAATGTAAACGTTGAGTTTAGCTCCAGTTCACCGTATAGTTCAGCGTTTGAAGTCCAGCGCTGTTACAGACTTGACTCCTGGAATCTGCCTGTCTGAACAGATTCAAAACAGGTAGATGACGATGAAGTTGAAATCAAACTCTTTGGATATATTCTTGACATCAGAGACACCCAAATTAAAAGATTAAGTACAATTTAGGTGAAGAGGCATTTTTACTGTCTCATCAGATATACAAATTGGGTTCACTAAAGTGTTTTGGATAAGATCCAAAAGCAAGGTGGAGCTAAGAAGTTCTCCACATTAAACCTAGCTACTATAGCCCCTACCAAAGAGGGAGTTTTCAATGTGAATGTAGAGTTTAGCTCTAGTTCACCTTCCGCTTAGCTTTTGAAGTGTCAAACTAGACTCTTGACTTGACTATCATGATTCCAGATTCTAGTAGTCAAGTCGGTGAGAGCGTCAAATGTAGCATTGAAGATGTTATTTTATTTTATTTGCAAGTTATTAATGTAATTAAATCTAATTAATAAACATGTAAGCATATTGGTCCAAAATTTGTAAATACATCTACAAGAAGAATCGAATATTGAATATGTTTTCGAATTTTCACGAATTCTTCACTAACGATAGGTAGGCTCTTAAACAATAAGATATTTAAAATGACTATGTAACCAACAATACGAACTCTAGTTGTCCGAGTATAAGGGATTTTCCCGCCGATACATTGATTCCCTCCAAATCCACAACGGCGGTAATTACTTTAACTTGCTTGAGAGCTTGGTTGTTCTATTATAAGAACAACACACATACTTCGATAAATAAAGTCTTCTTCATTATTATAAACGTTTTCATATACTTCTTTGAGAATAAAACTTGACACACATGTAGCTTGTTTTATTAATATTTATTAATTTAAACTAGTTATAGAAATAAATTATTCGTCTAGGTAAATACATTGTTAGTAGTTAAGAATGTTAATGTTACTGACTTCTCATTTCATAGACAAGCATAACAAATCTATAATACACGAAAAAATTATAAATCATGAATAATAAAACCAATTCTTCAATACAAACCACACAAAAATTACTTGTCTATTGAACTGTTCAAACTCATAATTGGATCACACATTTTGCTTGAATACGCCTGTTTTGTTGGAACAGTACACAATATAAAAAATTTCTTCGTTATAACCACTCAATTATAAGCGGTTTATTTCGCCAAGAATTACAAATAATTCCAACCATTGATTGTATTTCCTGTTTAGTGAAAATATTCATTGAAATGTAATAAGTCAGACATTGTATGCGTATTAGTTATCTAATTAAAGTAATTTTATATAATTTTCAGCATTGCAAATGACCATTATGACAACTATTACAAAACATACAATATAATTTTATATATTTAATTTCAGTTATGAAATTCAAAATACCTATCAGTAATTTCATTATCATTGATTTTAGTTTCTAAATAATACATTTCAAAGATCCTTTTACTCATCAGGGCAAAAATTGATTAAAAATTATATATAAATTACTATATCAACATATTTAACGTTAATCGAAAAAATGAAGTTAATTTGTTTGTATTCCGTTAACCTTAAATTGCTTTATTAGCTGTGGCAATCCAATTATTTTGATGGGTGATATTATAAAAATTACTCATCGTTTAAAATAAAGCTATTAATTATTTGGGAATTATTTTGAAGACTAACAAAGAGTGTCAGTTCATAATAAATAGAGGTAGACCTAGGAAAAAGATGGCTTAGACTGCATGAAGATCAGCATAAAACTGAATCGATATATTTTAACTATCAGACAAATAAAGGCCTGTGCAAAAAATCGTCGAACGAACAATATTCAACTTAAAAGATTTAGGAAGAGGTTCAACAAGAGATCAATGATATATTGACACTCACCTTAACCCATAAGACTTGAAATGTGTGATCGTAATTACTACACAATGTACTATACACTGTCCTTATAGTATAACTTTCACACATAACTAAGTTTTCATAGACAACCTTCGTTATATGGCTGGTTTTCTGTCTTCCACAAAACAAAGTCTTACCAAATAAAGAAGTTCGTCCAAATTTATTTAAGAATCAAAACTTTTAAGTGCAAAAATCATATCCAATATTTGCAGGTTATAGTTTACACAAATAAAACTGAACGAGCTTATGGCTTTGGTGCGTGTGAGTATTTACAAAAGAAGTTATAACCATACTACATAAAATTTCATGAATTACGGAATTGTATAATATAATACCTGTATGCAGTCCATAATATCCGGAGTAATCTATAACAATATATTACAACATTTACGTACAATACGTTTACAATCACATACATTTTATACACTATAAACACACATCACAATACCAAGATATAAGATATAACACTATAATAAATTAAATTTTTATGACAACTTATTTTAGAATTGATTTAGAATTTGTTTCATGTCTTTTAGGCCTTATTTTCCATTTCAAGCACCCTAATTATTATGTAAAACTAAGCAATTTGAACATTTTAAAGTTTTTTAAGTTCTGTAGGATGATTTTCATAAATTATACTGTTAATTATTTTCAATATAAACACTCGTTTAGGACATAAATATTAACAACACCTTTTAGCTAACCAGCCACAAATTTTGGGTATATTTCCAATGCAGTTTTGCAAGCATAGATAGCTTTTAATATTTAGTCAGATTGCTTATATTAAATTCACCAAAATATTTTTTTATATAGTGAGACCCAAGTGACATTAGTACGGATATTTATTTTCCTTATGGTTAAATAAACAAATTTAGTTATAGCTTTTAACTACTGGAGATCAATCAGGAGCATTAAGAGAGAAATAGAAGGTCATGACAAAAGATTTTAGACTTTATTACCTGTTTTATGTAATGTGCTATTAAAAACTTAAATTATAGTAAAAACAAATAATGGATTCTTCCGAAAAATTTATAAACCGCTTAACAAATAGTCTTCAGATGATAAATATTGCAATTAACCCAGCATGCCATCCATAGTCAAGGTTATCAAATGCCTTTAAAAAGTAATTTACAAAAATGGCAAAATTCATTTTTCCAATAAAAAATTATTATTTTAAAAATAAAACTTAATAAAGTAACAACATTTATGTTACTTAATTTTTCTACAAACCATGCTTGCTCTTAGAAATCAATCGTTTTCATCTAGGTATTTATTTAAATAGTATGAATCTCATTTATTGAATATTTTAACCCTTTCACTTTACTTTACATGATAAAATAGCTACAGATCGATAGTGAAAAAGTATCCAGGGTGTTTTTAGATCAGTGTTTATAAAAATATGGTGTACAAATCGCAACTTTGAAATTTTCTTCGAAAATTCCTAATAAAGCAGTAAAATTACAAAGTTGCAAACTACTTAAACAATCCTTCAACGGAGTGTTAAGCACGTCCTACTTTACCATTACCTTTAATCAACAAACACAAAAGAGTAAGAAATGAATTACTTTTACTCATCATTTACAGCGGTATTCTTACAATTTCTCTTTACAAGGGGTTCTCTGCTTGGTAACTATTACATACAATTCAATACTTACGAACACAAATCGCGGGAATTTATCTTATAGGAAATCACAACAATTGTAACTCAACACGTAGAACCCGTAGGTGTTCAATGAAGTTTTTTTTTTTAAGGTAAAAATGAGTAATTTGATTTTGTGTAATCAGTACACATTATAGTTTGATAAATTTTAACCAATACCGTAATGAATAGCAAACATGTTGGCAGAGGACGGATCTAAGTCATAACAAATGGTTCAAAACCAGAACAGTTTTATACATACATACTTGACTCGAATTATTACAAAGACGTTTATGGGCTATTATGGATTATTATAAAGACGTTTTTACAAAACGAAGTCAATCTAGGATAGAAATCGAGTAATCTTAAAACCAAGAGGGTGGGGTAAATCCTTTATAAGAAGATCGAATCGTCATTTATCTAAATCTTTCATGTTTCAATTTGTGATAAACCAAGCCTATTTTTAAATATTACCCATAAAATGCTGAAGTTTTATGTTGTTTATCACAACTTTTCGTTCTATATGCATCGAGAATTTTAGATCTCTACAGTTTCAACATTTACAGTGAAGTATTACGGAAGGCAAGTTCCAATTATACTAACGATGTTGGTATAGTCCAAATACCAGTCAACAGTAGGATTCGAATAGGAACAGGTGTTCTTTAGTTATATATTTATATAACAAAGCGCGCCAGTACTGTAAACTATAGCGGCCGGGTACCACTGTGTGATCTGAGCTGATGATAGTAGATGTAAGGCAAACAAGGATACAAATGGGCACGCAGTGTATGGCATGTCGGCAAGTATTAGGTCACTTTGATTGTATCTGTGTGTAAATTAGGTTCAACCACTTCTTCAATGAAGATAATTATTCCCTCATATTATAAAGGGGAGACCTCCTTTTTTTAAGGGTACTCTCGTATTGAGGCTATGGTGTACTATCATCGAAAAGGGGTATACAAACTTCATGATTTTCTGTTGATTCTTACATTTTGTTACAAAACATTGATAGATACGGTTCCAGGTTCCTACTAATTCTTAATGTAAGTACAACGAAACTTGAGTTTTAAATCTTTTTCTTTATATAAACATTTTCTTTTCTTCAAAGCATTAATTTATTGCAGTTGCAAATCTGTAAACATTAATGAAAAAAACAACAAATTTGATATAAGGACTATAAATATATATATATATTTTTTTTTTTTTAAAATAAGACTGCTTTTCGAGGATCGTAACCTCTTATAAACTTAAAACCATACTGTTTTTATACAAAAAGCTTACAACATTTCGTATGTACGTGTATGCTCAACCTTGTCCCTTTAGGGTTTTGACACCTGAGGAAGATATAGAAAAACATAATTTTATGGAACTTCAAACTAACTAACGGTTTTTTTATTTATAAAATTTAACATTTAAACACTGTACGAAGTAGTAACTTAACTTTTGTGTATCAATGAAGATGTTTTACACCTTTTTAATTAGTGCTGATTACTTTCAATGCAAATCAATGCATTTTTAAAAACTGTGTTCATCAAGTAGACGTCATACGTTTCTTCCAACCTCAAAAAGGGTAAAAGTCACTGGTCTGAGTTTATATTTTCCAAATTTTAATGTGCCAACTTGATTCCCACAGACAACTGAACTGTAATGAAAGATTTGTCTCTAAAGCTTGTCACTATCTATATGTCCTGTTATCCCAACTACTATAGTTTTAATGAAACAAGAATTAGAGTTTTAATTTTAAACAGCCTTGTAGTTAATACAAGTTTTAGCATAGCTTATTTTAAACATGCAATATTTTGGACTTGACTTATTAGGAATTGACAAATATTCATAAATTAATATACGCTGATTCTTAAGACTGATATTTTAGTCAGCAAATTATATAACTAGGTAATCTAATATCAAATCACATACGAGTATTATATTGATCTCCAGTTAATAAGTATTACATACAATAATACTATTTTAAAGTGAAATAAGGTTTTTGTTGCACATTTATATGTAAAGTGATTTAACCCTTACCAGGTAATGAAGAGGAAGTACCACACTCAGGAGTAAATTCAGTACATATTACTGTGGCACCACTATGCTCTCACGGGTTACACAACTGATTTAAAAGCTAGTGTAATATGTCTTGTTGGAACAAATATTCCATAACAATACAAAGACCACGACACGAACAAATATTACTTAAAACGAGTCCAATAATTCACTGCAGTGTTTGGAGAAAAGTATAACAGATAGCCTATGGTATAGAAAGATATCGAGAAATGCTTTACAAAACACGCGAAGTTATTACTGAAGAGCTGGGGGCGTCTCGGCTGTACCCATATGTTCCTGACTTAATGCCAGATATGTTCTTGTGTAAAAATCTCTATCCGTGTTTACGCAAGGACGTATTGCTTTCGTACAAGCTGTAGTCTGCATTATAAAAACTGTGAAATGTAAATTATTTAACATCCTATGTATTATTTAAAAAAGTTGGTATTGAACGGTATTTACTATTACTCTATGTAACTAACAAAGGACTTTTAAAACAAACTGGTATCAGAGTTTGCGTAAGACATTAAAATTTACCAAAGAGGATTATAATAACTAGTGTCTATATATTTAGAACTTAGTCGAATGATGAAATACGGGTTTGCCTATTGGTGCAGAATGAAAGATCTTCATTACTAAAATGGTATTTTAATATTGTTCCAGTATACGATATGGAAATGATATTTCGAAATAATTTTAAAAAGTGACAGCTTGAATTTATCTGCACCAAGATTTTTTTTATATTTAACAGTAAATGTATATATTTTTGAACTTACTGACCGTCTCAACTGTTTTCTGATAAAAGTGCACATGAGGTTTATGTGTTTTAAATACACAATGCCGACTTTATTTTATTACATGGAAATCTCATGTCAAATTCAAGAGTTATAAATATTATTTGTGTACTTCCAGGATACATCCGATATTTATATCGTAAACATTATATCGGCGAACGGTAAATTAAGGTATGAATAATTTACTCCGAGAAAAAAGCTAGCTATTATGTCACCTTCCAATTTCAGAACGAGGATCCATTATTCCAGTCTTTATCAGGCCACTGAGTCGGAAGGTCGTATGATAAGCCGCTCCGCTTGATAAGGTTTGTTCGACCTACCTGCCCGTTATTTCCTGATTAATATTATGCATCTGCATATAAATTAGTGATACGTATTTTAATTATTTTTCAAGTTTATTGTTTTTTCATAACAAGTGTATTATTGACTAGCGTGGAGGTGTGTCAGACATATTTTATTTTTTCGCATTTATTTTTTCGAAAGGCCTAACCTATGGCTTGTGGTAAGTGTAAACAGTTATTATCAAATCGAAAAGAAGTTATTAAGTGCAAGAAATGTGCAAACGAGTTTCATGTGGCGTGTTGTCGTGTCAGAACGGTGGTTAAGTTGGAGGGTATGACAGAGAAGCAGATTGAGGAGTGGAGGTCTGAGGACTGCAAGCCGGAGGTGCCAGCGGTGACACGCCCCGGTCTGGAGGATACAGCAGAAATGAGTATTCTCAAATCTATACAACAAGAAATGTTTAAAAACAGCAAAGAAAATAAAGAGAGTTTCGTTGCACTTTAAATTGCACTTAAAAATATCAGCACTACTCTAGATCGAGTACAAACAAAATTAACTACGCTTGAAAAAGAAAATGCAGACCTGAAAGTTAAGTGTAAAGAATTATACAATAAAAACGCCCTATTAGACAAGAAGGTTGGCAGCATGCAAAATGAAATTAACGAAATTCAGCAGTATTCGAGAAACCGAAAAATAGAAGTTAGAGGAATCCCTTACTCTCGTAATGAGTATATCTACAATATAGTGAGAATGGTCGCCCAGGCCCTGGATGTGAATCATGCAAATGAAGACATCTCTATAGCGCAATGGTTGTCGAGACCCACTAAGAACGTTTTGGCTCCAGGCATAGTAATACAGTTTGTGTCAAGATACACCAGAGCCGTGTGGTTGTCCGCAGCCAAGAGGAAGAAGATCGAGACTACGGACCTGTCCCCAACACTCAAGCAAGCCCCTGTGTACGTCAATGAACACCTCACGGCACACAACAGGCAACTTCTAGGACATATTATAAACGAAAGCATCCGCTCTGGAAAATTCCCCAACGCGTTCAAAATTACTAAAGTGGTACCAACTTAAAAATCAAATAAATTTACAATAAAATCTAACCACAGGCCAATATCATTATTGAGCGTTTTCACTAAGGTAATTGAGAAGATAGTAAACGAATAGTTAAGTGAATATTTAAATACCAATAATACTTTAACAGACTCGCAGTATGGTTTCAGAGAATCTAGAAACACTGCAGATGCACTTTTTTGTTTGAATAAAGATATAAACGAGGCTTTTAGTAGCAACAGGCGTTTTCTGTTGGTGTTTCTGGATCTCGCAAAAGCGTTTGATTCGGTAGATAGGGTCAAACTGCTAAGTAAGTTAGAGTTAATTGGAGTTAAAGGAAATTCATTGAATTGGTTTAAATCTTATCTAGAAAATAGGAAGCATTTTGTTACAATTAATGGCGTCAATAGTAGGGAAACTACCATAGAGTACGGCGTCATTCAAGGGAGTACGCTCGGCTCCACATTATTCCTCATATACGCGAATAACCTTGCTAAAATAAATATAACGGGTAAGCTTTATCTCTTTGCCGATGATACAGCAATATTCTTTGAAGGTAAGAGTTGGGAGGAAGTGAGGGGCAAAGCCACGAAAGATATTGAGTCTGTTAAAAAATGGCTAGACCACAACCTACTCACACTTAATGTTCCAAAAACAAAATTCCTGCCGATATCATTAAGAGACAGAGGAGACATACCTATCCAAAACATTAAACTACATAGTTGTGGAAATTTCTACAACTCAACGTGTAATTGTGAGAAAATTGAAAGTGTGACGTGTTATAAATATCTGGGTGTTTTTTTTTATCGCAAGTTAAGCTGGACAGAACATATAGATTATTTAAATAAAAAAAATTAGAACATTAATTTATGCATTTAGACAAATTAGTCAATTTTTAAATTTAGAGGAAATTAGAATGGCCTATTGCGCTTATGTACAGTCTATTTTAGAAAATGGACTGATATCATATGGTGGAGCGTACAAAACAATTCTACAACCGTTATTAGTTACACAAAAGGCAATAGTTAAAGCAGCTCTAAGAGTAAATAGGCGATACCCTACAGATGCCGTTTTTGACAACTTAAAAGGTTGCAACTGCCATAGTCTTCTCCCATGTAACCTAACAAATCTTTAGTATATTCTTTTTAAATTATTAAAAACATAATCAATTAATAATTTTAGTTCTTGAATATTTATATATTTATTTTTACAGAAATTTTAATTATTTTTATAGAAATTCTTTTTAGTTTGTTGTAATTAAGCTACAATAAAATATTAAGTAACAATGCGGTACATTACAAGACTCATTCTCAAAACACAAGATTTTACTTAGTTTGGGAATTAATTTATTAAGTTTTATTTATAGAGTTTTACAGCAACGTAACTAGTTATTGTAGTATATTTAATTTCACCTAAGGAAATGCATGTAAACTGGATGTAAATGTTTTTTATGAAGAAATAAATACTTTTTGACTTGACTTTTACTTGATTCAAATATCTTCAGTGGCCACTCTTAAGAATGGTATTACTTTTTCTGGCACTTTGTTATTGTGTATATTTCTTACGTATTATACCGTACTCTGTTATTGAGTGCTTTTTATTTATAAAAGGAACTTTCTTTCCCGTCAATATTTAATAATAACCCAATTTTATCGCAATCATTATTTATAAATATATGGAAATATTCAGTTAAACAATGTATTTCCGCTTTTATACTACGATTATTTTTTCATTATTACACTTATTCACGTACTACCTGGTAATGGTAATCGGTGTACTACCTTATATTTTTAACAAAATTGCTGTAATTTATTCAAGGTAGTAAGACCCTTTTTGAACCTTTTGAAGCATTTGTATAGCCACTTTCATCGAAGATATAAGAAGTATGATGTTCTCTATCTTGTATGTATTGTAATTCTTAAGGTGGCTCTGAAACTTGTATTTTCCAAGAAAATGTCTCAGAATAATTATGACAATAATAATTACAATAATTTCTGGATGAAAGTTGTGATTATTAAAATTATGAATGAAAGTTGTAGACAATTAGAAAATATTTTAAAATTATTTTAAAAAGGCCTTAACAATAACTGACAGTATTATATTATAATTCTCCTAAAGAAGAGTTATTTGGACGGATAAATATTGAATTATAAGAAGGCCTTGTTTTTTATTTAGACTAATAATGATGACTAATTAAATATACTAAAATTCTGAAAGAAGGGTTATTTTAAGGAGTTACTTGTTGTCAAAGGATGCTGTGTGTTGATAACGATGACTAGTACTTTATAATATAGCGACCCAGACAGTCTTATTACTGTAAAAGTTGACTTTTGACACAGAGCTTTGTAAGCACTCGTAACAAATCCTGATAAGCCCTTTATATGCTTATTGAGACTCAGCTGTTGGTGTAAGGTTTGCGCTGCTGTAATATAGTGATGTAACTTTAGGGAAATAAATATCCATCTTTTAGTAAAGGATCATTTGCTACATACACATTTGTATATATTGTATTTGTACTGTATTTGTCAGGAACATAAAGACTTACAGTCTGTAGTGAATTGAGGGTAAGGGAAGGAAAAGGGTTTATAGAAAGGTCATTGATACCGCCCAACTTATCTCGCTATACCAACACTAGGAACAATCAGGAACAATTTAGTTGGAAAATGTTGTTAAACTTAAAAAAAATGTTTACCATAGCCCTTAAAACTCTTTTTAGGATAGAAAGATTATAAGAAGAATACTTAAGCATTTTATAATCCGAATAAAACAAGATATGACAAATATATGAATTTGAAATTAATTAGTCATTTAGTGCAGGTAGTTATATGTTATATGTTTATTTGTAAGCAAAATAAAGATATAAAACAGTCTGTAATTAGGTGAGGATAAGGGATGAAAAACATATAGGAAGATCAATGATACCGCCCAATTTAACTCGCTATATCACCAGAGGGTGCTATCAGTTTTTGGTTGGAATAACTTTTTAAATTTTAAAAAGAATGTATTATAATCCTTTAAGTAAACGTTGTTAACTGCAGAAAGAATATAGATATTAGAAGAAGAAAATAAAACCGTTTTATAATCAGTCCAAAACAAGGTTTAAGCTAAAAATGTGAATTTTTAAATAATTTTTTACCTGGAAGATGACTGTATAATATAAGAATATAATTTAAGAAAATTATAAACAACATGTTATTTATAAAAGACATGTTACTCTTTGAATTCATGTACATTGTTTCAAAATTTAACATTACGTTTTTATTTTTAGGCCATTTTAATCAGGTTTAGTTAGGAAATTGCTACTTTAAGTACCTGCTATTCCTTGTAAAAGGGCAAAAAGGCCTTTTTCCATTTTTATAAAATTTATCTTAAAATTCTATTACGATTAAATAAAAAATATTCCAAACAAATATTGATTGCAACACCTTAAATCGCTATACTAGTATTAGTCAAATCGGTAGATGAACTATTTCTGACACGCATACCCGAACTGTAGTGAGAAGATTTTATTTTATAAGAAAACGTTGAGTTTAGTTGCAGCTCATTTCAGCAAGTTCAATGTTTGAAGTCCGACGCTGTCACATACTTGTCTTCTGGAATCTGAAATCATGCCTGTCTGAAGAGGACAAAAAAAGGTCGTTGACGAAACTTTAAAATCAAACTCTTTGAATATATTCAACATCATAGATACCTAGAGTCCAAAATCTATGTAAAGAGACGTTCTCATAATATGTACAATTGGGTCCGCTTCAATGTTTTAGATATGATCCCAAATGAAGGTGGAACAATAAAATTTTCTACACATAACGTAACTACCCCCAAGTATTTGAATAGGTGTAGTTTTAGGTAATATTACGAAAGTTATTTTAAAAAGGACAACTACAAAATCTGGTACAGAGACAGTATTTTACCCAGCTTGGTAGAGTTTGTTAGCCTGTCTTAACCAATAAAATGTTAATGTATTCGATTACATAAATCAAAATTGAAGCTTAAATTAATTAAAATTATTCTTACTTTTTTATTATAAATTTCAATGTTTCAAGATTGTGCCCGTTAAAAGTGATAGAAGTACCTAGCTTAATGTTTAGGAGTAAATATGTATAAACATAATTTCTTATTAAGTTTAACTAAATTAACTCCACGACTTTACAAAGAAAAGATTTTCTTCTAATACTCAAAGCTTATGGAGTCTATGAATGTTTTAAAGTGTTACTATTATATTAAAATTCCAATATTTCGAGTTATAATTCCTTCGGTGTTAAGCAAATTAAACATCTAAACTAACAGTGCGTCTTCACCTTGACATTCAGAGATGACGGAGATATGTGAAATATACCTTTCTTAAATGGAAGAGATATTTTAAAAAGTAAACCTTTTTGTAAAAACAATTCGTATTAGTACAAAAACGGTACGTAGGCTCTTAAACGAGAAGATGTTTAAAAGACGATGCAAACAACAATGTGAACACCAGGTGTGCAAGTAAAAGAGATTTTCCCGCCAATACACCGATTCGCGCCAAATCCCAAAATGGCGGTCATTAATTTAGCTTGCGTGAAAGCTTTAGTTGATTCCATTGTAACAACACATGTAGTTTGAAAGATAACACATCCTTCTATATTTTAAACATATCCCTTACTTCTTTAAGAATACAAATAAACATTTAACTACATACTACAGTGTGAATACGCTAATAACTGTATTTTTGGCACCAAGTAACAAATTAAAACTTTGAATTTCAATAAAAACTAAAAACACGTCCTTCTAAAAATACTGGCACTTTAAACTAATAGTGTGTGTGAAAAATGTACACTATTGTTGTAATGTTTAATTTTATGAAAGAAATGAATTGCTTTTGAACATTTATTTTTGCTGCTTAAAGTTATACATTTATAAAATAACTCATGACAATTCAATGAGTCGGTTAGTTATATACATTGTTGGTAGTGAGGAATGTTCATGTGACTGACTTTACATTTTACTAACAAGCACGCCAAATCTTTAAGACACAAAAAGTATCCTAAATCAGAAATAATAATACTAAATCTGTAACAAAGAACACACAATAATTATCTGTGTATTGATCAGTTTGAATTCATAATTGGATTATAAATTTTGCTTGAATACACCAGGTTTGTTGGAACAGTAAACACAGTTTGGAAATAAGTTATCTAACAAACCATTTAATCGTAAGCAGTTTATTTCGACAAAGACCACAAAAAATTCTCAACATTTTTGTATTTCCTGTTTGTTGAAAATCTTCATTGAAATGTGATAAGTTAGACATTAGATGCGTATTATGTATCCAAGTACAGTAAGTTTATATCTGAGTATTATTACAAATGACTGTTATGACAACTATTACAAAATCTTACAGTATTATTTACACGTGTAATAAAAGTTATGAAATTCGATTAAATACCGATACTTTTCACTTTTAACATAATTTATTTTATTTAAAATTACTATTGCATTTGAAATATTGATTTATGTTCATCAGGTCAAATAATGGATTAAAAACTGTATTTATAAATCGAAAAGTATTACGGATAAATACTTCACCATTAAATAATTGATTGATTTTGATTGTATTCAGCCGTTAACTTTGTATAGGTTGTGGGAATCGATTTATTTCGATTGGTGACATTATCAAAGTTATAAAAAGTTTTAAATATGATACTATTAGTCTTTGACCATTCTTTCAAAGTAAAATAAATGGCGTTAGTACATAGGCAATGGAGGTTTCTCTTCCTAAGTAAAAGAATGTCTAAGATAGCGTAAAGGTGTGAAAAAAGACAAATCTATATGTATTAACTAGCATAAATAACTAGGACACACGGGGACTATCAGGTGTTTTAAGAAGTATTGTGCCAAGGAATAGTTAACTGACAAGATTCAATCCTAAAGAGTTAGGATGGGGTTGAACAATACCTCATTGACGTTCTTGATGCTAACCTTGACCAAATGCGTGAACATAAATCCCGTACACTGCTGCTATGAATCCACATATGTAACCTCCACAAATATCTAACTTTCCATACACAACTGTTGTTATCTAGTTGTAGTTCTCTCTTCCACAAATCAATATCTCACAAAATACAGAAACTCGTCAAAATCTTATTCAAGAATCAAGAATTGTACTTTTTAAAACTTATAAAGGATGAGTAAGTAATGTCTAATTTACAAAGCTAAAAACTCTGATCGTTAAAACTAAGCTCTTGGTATCGGTGGTTGTGACTGTTAACAAACAAAAAAAAATGTAAAACCACACTATGTGTATAAAGCAATTACGAAACAATTCCATGAAATACGGCATTGTATAACATAATATCTCTAAATAATGCATACTAATCATTTTAATACGACAGTATATCAATATATTTACGTACAACACATACATACATGCACTCACACATACATATACATTTCATACACATTCACCACAATTCCAATGTATAGGATATACGCAATGACAATTTACAGCTTCATAATTTATTTCAACATAATATATTTGCCAAACTTAGAACAATCAATTCTTTAAGTCACTATTATCTATTTCAAGCAACCTAATTATTATGTCAAATTTAACATTCTGAACAGTTAAAGTTTAGCAATTCTTTTGAGAATTGGTTATGTATTTGGAATAATGTAAGTCAGTGAATTTTCTCCATAATTATTAAAAAATGTTGGTAATTGTTATTCTTTTTTCATTTTTAAAAGTAGAAAGAAAAAAATAATTAATCTTTTTTCTGTTGCAAAATTCCATGTACTGTAGTCGTTAAAAAATTTCAAATTTTTTGTAGAATCTTCCCATCTTCTAACCATCTTATGTCAATCCTCAAAAGCCCAAGGATTTTTAAAAATATGATATGATAATGGAGATGCTGAGAAGTATAAGATTTAAAGGACAAAACATTGTTTACTTGTCACCAGATCTGGTAACTGTTCGAAAACTTCACAGACCACATCGGGAGCCGCCCACTACAACCCTGTTTAACAGAGTTTGGTTTGGTTCCAACAACATAACGTTTGTTTACTACACTCCATTAATCAGTGTTTTTAACGAAATACTTTTTATATTGGTTATTCCAGGATGTATTATTAAACACGTTTAATATGGATCTTGCATAGATCTGTCTATTTTAAAGTTATTATGAAATTGATCAAAATTTCAAATGAAATCGCCTTAAGTAGATTTCTAATCTAAATACCACGCCTTTTCGTATAGAAAAGTCTCTACGTTGTGTAGTGTTCATATCGAATCTTACAGAAAATCAGAGTACATTAAGTAATACTACATTAAATAGTCCAAGGGTAGAAGCCTAAGGACCAAGAATGTTTACTCAGTGACTGGCATGGATATCTGAAACACATAATGAATAAATAATGACATGGACGTTCTAAAAACAATTTATTTCAACAAATAATTATTTTTGAGTCTTTAAGAACGATAATAATTCCTGAGATTCTAAAAATACTGGTAGATAAATAATGTTTAAAACTCCAGTAGATAAACGTCACTACTTATTGGCTATAAATAAACTATTAGTTAAAAAGAGGTCTTTCATAATTTCATGGCTTAGAATTTTTGAATTTCGGTTTATAATTTTTTGCGTAATCGGTTATAACTTTTATTTATCAACTAAGAATTGAATTGCGTTATTGTGAACCGGGAGGCTTATAGATGTTCGTAATGCCACCAGCCACGGAAGCCTAAAGACTCAGCAGTTTAGTGTTATTTCACATCACATACAATTATTACCGGCTTAAAGGATTTAAACAGCTTTAAGGTAGGGGACTTCTAAATTGTAGAATTGAATTAATTGCAGTTTTAGTGGTATCATAATCTTTGTACTATTATACTGCCCCTACAAACTACAAATTTCCAAATGATATTCAAACGTGCAATCTACATTTATTCACTTTTTTCAGGGAAGGTTATTATTATCACGAATATTTCACCTATTTATAATGTAGGCTTTAACTCAAATATATTCTTATATTTTTAATCAACTGTTGTGTTATGGTACAAGAAAAAGGAAAGCACTGCTCATCAATACTATAAATGTTTTACAAACACAAAACTTGTTTATTAGGACTCTAATAATTGTATTAAATTTACTATCCTATAAACAAGTTAAAAAAAAGAAAAACTAACCCTACTTAAAATGTAAATTTTACATTAATAGTATGCTATAATAAAAAAAAACTTTGATAACAGCAACCTCGAATATTTACTAGTTGAAAGCAGAGGATATAAATGATGTTGAGTATTGATGTTGTTTTGGAACATCTTAGAATCTTCATTCTCTAGTAATGTTTCTTATGGTTACACAAGTCCTCCAGAAAATTCGGGACCGACGCCATATAACGTCTGTCTCTGTCAACAATATTATGTTTGCTTTACTCATTTTATGTGAAATATACTTAAGTTTAGGTTGCTAGATCTAACACTGTAGCAGTAAAGTCGTGATGAGTGCCAGATCACGTATGCCTCTGTCAACAATATTATGTTTGCTTTACTCATTGTATGTGAAATATACTTAAGTTTAGGTTGCTAGATCTAACACTGTAGCAGTAAAGTTGGAATGAGTGCCAGATCACGTATGTCTCTGTCAACAATATTATGTTTTCCTTACTCATTGTATGTGAAATATACTTAAGTTTAGGTTGCTAGATCTAACACTGTAGCAGTAAAGTCGGATGAGTGCCAGATCACGTATGTCTCTGTCAACAATATTATGTTTGCTTTACTCATTGTATGTGAAATATACTTAAGTTTAGGTTGCTAGATCTAACACTGTAGCAGTAAAGTCGGGATGAGTGCCAGATCACGTATGTCTCTGTTAACAAGATTAAGTTTACTCTCTTCGTCGTATTTGAAATATACTAAAGTTAAGGCTCCTAATTTTAACTCTGTAACAGTAAAGTAGGAATCATCGCCTAACAACGAGCCTACAATATTTCAATGGTACCGTTAAAATTGTAGGACCAATCTGTGTATTTCATTGATAGTGATAAAACTGCAAAGTTCACGTTACGAGTACAGAAATATTGATTGTTCTTTAAAGTTAAAGCTCAAGCATTCTGATGTAGATCAGTAAACAAACTCGAATATCTTTCAAAAACTATTATTTATTTCTAGGAATGTTTATAAACACTTAAAGTCTAAAAGTAAAACTAAAGGACATGTCCATGACGTACCTGTTATTCAGTAAGCAATCACTTGCAAGGTATAGTTTAATATATATTGTAAGACAAGAACGTTGTGAACATAACAATTTAGCCAGAAGTTATGAATTTAATTTTATAGAATGTTAGGATGGTCGATGAACAGGTCAGGAAGTTTTTAATCGATCGTGTTTTGGAAAGTTAGTAAAACTTCCTTTCATTAAAAATAAAACCTATAATTTTTGTGTCCCAAATGGATACATATAACTTCCTATTATTATATGACTTAAATCCAAAGTTTTGGTACACGAGCGTTCCGTATATTGGCAGTAGCTTTTTTTTTTAAACCACATAAAATAAATAGTCCCAATAATTTTATATTTTTTCAGGATTAATGTTTTCTTTACTGTAATCTGAGAAATACTGGCTTGTTGAGGTATTGTAATATTGCCCATTCCTATATTCTTAGAGTGCAATTATATGAGATTGTAACTAGTAACATATTAACACATATTGCTTAACACACATAAAACATCATATTATAGTGACTTGGTGTCTAAGACTTTTATTACTTAAAAACTGGTATGAAACCTTTTCTTAATTAAGAAAAATCTGAATGTATCATTTGGCAAGATATCTTGAGAAATATTTGCAAACTTAAGACTTTTCATGGAACTTCATCCCACCATAAACAAGAAGGAGTTCTATGGTGAGTTCTATGACCATTCGTCAAATTTGGCTGAACGTAATTGAAGCCTGTTACTCAATAGGCTGACACAAGCTCTCCTTTGTTTGTTACGCGAGGTGTAAAAAGTTGTGCATGATCCTGTCTGACTAATTGAAATTTTGCATTCGACTCAGCGAAGGATGCCAACACGTAATGTGGCGTACTCCAATGGAGCTTAACTCAATAGTCTCACTGAATCAATCCTTCACAGCTAAGTTAAGTGTACTTAATATAGTTTTCAATGTAGGATCACAAAGACCAAGTACGATTTTGTTCATGTAATCTTTTCATGATTGAAAAACAGAAATGAAAATGTTTTTACACATTTTGGAATTCCAGTAGAAATCCCAGACCAAAATATACGTAAAATCAATAGGTCTTTTGTTTCTTATCCATATGAACGAAAACCGTTTTGATCCGATATGTCAATATCAAAATATTTTATATCTTAAACCCTCTTAACAGTCCAAACTCTGTGCCTCAAGAAAAAACCGTCAGAACTTGCTTTAGAATGTATTAAGCTTTAAAGTATTTTGAAATTAAACTTTAAATGATGACGAAGTTTAACAATAAATAATGCTTTTTCTGTTAAACCGAGCACTAAGAGATAACGGTAATAAAGCAACACTGTCAGAGAAGTTCCCTAACTGATGTTCTCAAGGTGTTCAAGGTGTTCAGTTGGGACTCTTTTAGTTCACGGTCCGTCTCACTGAGAGATTTAGTGACGTCATTGAAGGTGGTTTTGGTGCTACAATCTGATAGCTAAGGTTAATGAAGATATTTGAACCAGTTCGTTATTACAGAATTTCAAGGAGCAACAGCTAAATGAGCTGTATGTTCCGTGCTGACAATATATAACCCAGAATTGCTTCTGTGTCTCCCAACCTAACTCCCTAAAATACGAATTTGGTGTTGTTTCAACTTTATATCAGTAATCGATAAGGCACTTTTTAATCAATTATCTAATATTACAAAATAGGATTTCGTTTAAGCAATGTTTTAATTATTCCGGGCTAAACAATAATAACTCTATCATTTATACGAGTTGCATCTTTAAACAAGCCAGGAGTGCACCTGGCATTACGACTAACATACTTCACTAAATTTCAAGCCCATGGGCATAAGATGCCTTGACGAAACCAATTTAAAAACGTACAAAACATTTCTCTGTAACTATATTAGAGTTGTTGTTGTCCCCGCCTAAACCCTTCAGTGTTTGACATATATACCTCTCCTAGACAGATGAGGGGCACTCCACGAAGCATGCAATTATCGTTCTTCTATTATGCAGAAGTGAAGGATAATGTAAAATTTCAAGTATTTAGCTAAATTCGTTCATGAGATATTCCAATAAATTATAAGCCTTACTAAAAGCCTTGCTAAATTCCACAGATCAATATGCATCAGTTGGTGCAGTTTTAGGAGTTTCCATGAAAAACTTTTAGTTTGTTAGTCAATTAACTGTCGCAATAGCCAGCATAAAAATAAACAGAGAGACAGAAGTTATATTTTCCCAGCTCTCTGGATGAATATGCTTCGCTAAATAACAACCCAAAAAATATTAAGAATATAGAAATTGTATTAGTTGTTGATCTATCCTAGAAGAGGGTCGATATTTAAGGTAAGATACGTCAGAGCCAAGTGAACATGTTTTTGAAAAAAAACGATTCCATAATTATGCTAAGTATTTTCCCCTCCCTCCAGGTATTAAGCCCTGTCCCTATACATGTTCCATTTTTTCAAGCATAGCTCTATTTCCCGGCTACTTATTGATATCCTGTACAGTGATCTACCATGTCTTGCTCTAACCACTGGTGATCCTCACTGCAAACAGCCCAAATCCCCACCCCTGGGACTCTTGTAGTTCACGGTCCGTCTCACTGAGAGATTTAGTGACGTCATTGAAGGTGGTTTTGGTGCTACAATCTGATAGCTAAGGTCAATGAAGATATTTGAACCAATTCGTTATTATAGAATGTCAAGGAACAACAGTTAAATGAGCTGTATGTTCTTTACTTTATCTGTTTTTATCACATTTAATATACAGGGTGAATATAAAGTCAGCACCCCCCCCTCTATTTTTTTCTATAGGTAATATAAGGAGATATCCTTTGGGTAGTGGTGCAATATGGAAAGGAAGTTTCATTTTATGATATTGAAAATCTCTTTTGTCCCCCAAAAATGAAGAATTTTTGGGGGCAACCCAAAAGATTTCAAATGTAAGCCCATATCAAGTGACCCCTCATTTTAAAGAGCATGAAAAAAACTTAAATAGTCGTGAAAACCAGAGATCAATATCTCTTTTCTAACAACATTGCCAATACAATATTGTAATCTAGTCTTTACACCTAAATTTATTTTGTTTGGGTACAGTTTCCGTCTGCGTGGAAACAGGTTTATTGGTTGGTTGTGTTTTCAATGAGTGAAGCATGCAATGGAAGAAGAATCCAATATTAGAAAGTAAACTGATACGGAGTTTATTGTCAAATGAGTAACTGGGCTTTTCCGGTTCGAAGTACAGTTAGTACAAACTAGTCCATTCCTTCTTTCAATCTTGTGAGAACATGTCATACTTTGACAGTTTAGTTATTATCTTAGTAGATCATTATTATCCAGTGGTAATGTGTGGTTAGTGTTCCGTGAAGTGTTTTGAGAAGGTTTTATGTGTTTTTAGTGTTATTACAATAATTTATTTAGATGCACTTTCACGTTGTAAGTTTTAAATAATATTATCTAATTAATACTGATTACGAATAAAAATGGCACGTAGTCACGAAGATAAAGTAGAAATGATATTTACTTTCAGGGCTTCGAATGAAAATTATCATGAGGCAGAAGGGCAGTTTAATTAGGCACATCATGATAGACCTGTGAGAAAGAAATACTTAAGAACTTTAGTAAATAAGTTCCGAGAATTTGGTTTCCATAAAAGATGCCCCCCACGCTCAGGTCGGCCTCCTTTAGGCGGTGACAAACAGTTTGAAATTGTTGCACAATTTGTTGAAGATCCGCAGCAGTCCACCAGATTAGTAGCAAATCTTTGTTATGTTTCCCAAATGTCTGTGGTAAAGTTACTGAAAAAAAAATTCACACCTATAAAATTAAGCTTATCCACGAGTTAAAACGAAGACGATCCAGACCGTCGTCTACAATTTTGTGAAGAAATGGAAGCACTAATTACTGCTCATCCATTGTTTGTTCGAAACGTTGTGTTTAGTGATGAATGCAGTTTTTTTCGTCAATGGAGATGTGAACAAACACAACTGCAGGTACTGGGACACAGAAAAATCCCTATGTTTTCCCGTGAATCTCGCACCCAGTACCCAGAAAAAGTTCACGTTTGGGCCGTGATTTTTGGGAATCACATTATAGGACCATTTATTATTAATGGAAATCTCAATGGTCAACTGTTTGGAAATGTTACAAGAATAAATTTTTCCTGCAATATAAATACTGTTATTAGGGAGAATCATCATGAATTTGAAGAAGAAAATCGTTCATTTCCAGCAAGATGGTGCCCCATCACATTATCATCGTGCTGTACGACATTTCCTGGAAACTCAACTACGTGGTCATTGGATTGGTAGGCGTGATGTAATAGAATGGCCTGCACGGTCTCCGGACCATACACCCAAGGACTTTTTTCTATGGGGTCACATAAAAAATCCGCAATTTACAAAACACCAGTAGCAAACCTTGAAGATTTAAGAAACAGGATTATTAATTCTTGCAACCAAATACCACCTCAGACTTTTCCAAAACGTCAGAGAGGCATTCACCCTACGCTTGCCTGACTGCCAAATAGTAGGAAGCGCTTTCATTTGAACTTTTGATTTGACTTTGTGACGTGGTGAGTTATTAAAATTGTTCTGGTAATACTGGCTATTAATTCAGATTAGGAAAGAGATAGCAAGCTCTGGTTTTCACCACTATTTAAGTTTTTTCATGCTCTTTAAAATAAGGGGTCACTTGATAGGGGTTTACATTTGAAATCTTTGGGTTGCCCCCCATAATTTTCACATTTTGTGGGAAAAAACATTTTCAATATCATAAAATGAAACTTCCTTTCCATATTGCACCACTACCCCTCCTTATTACCTCTCCTTTTATTACCTATGGAAAAAAGTAGAGGGGGGGGTCCTGACTTTATATTCACCCTGTATAATTTCCTATACTCTGAATTCCAGCTATCTTTACCTGGTATTTAGAAAGCATTGTTATTAATCTATTCTATAGCTCATAGTCTGCGTTAGATGATAGTGCGTTTAGGTGTACAAAATGTCTTTCGGTGCAATGTCCTTCTTATACATTAAATTTCCTATACTCTCTACTTTCAGATTTGAATTGGCTTATCAAAATAACAACGTTAGGGGAACACCAGATGAACAAGATGATAGTCGCTACCCCCACCAGTCAAAGAAGTAGGACATGTTTTATTCCATATATTTTCCTTTTTTCATTAGCCGTTTTCTATTTTCTCCTTTAATATGTGTATAGATATACTAATTTAAAATATAGATCGCTAACTAAAAGTTCCGTTATAATTCATATTTGTGAACACCGGCGTACATATTTGATTTATATCTTATTTTAAAAGTTCTACAGAGCCAAACTATAAGATTAAATGGCTTAAATAGGCCTAAACACTAAAGCTACTGTGATTTTTAAATATACCAACTTTAAAATAATCCACTGTAAATTTACTAAAATCTTGAACGCATAGAAATTGTGTTTAAAAATTAATAACGTAACGACGTTTAAATATTGAGTTCAGATCCATTTCAACTTCCAGATACCAAGAGTCAAATCTTGTGACAGAGTCTGATTTCACGGAAGCTAAAGTGCTTCTGAACACAACATTATCATGTTATTATCCCGTCCTATTACAGTTACATTACATGTAACGAGAGCTTAGTTTATTCACATAAAGACAATAATACCCAACATTTATATTTAACTTACAAAAGCTCATTATTACATTCATAAATAAGAACCGATATGGGAAAATTTAGTGGAATTTATTAGTACTTCGAAACGTGATAGTAGCAAACAATCATTCATGTTTGTGTTTCAAATCTAAAGACAGACACGCTTATTTTGAAGAATAAAAGCTGCATTTAAGTAAGCACCGCAGTGCCTGAAGAAATGAGTAAGAATTATTTTCCAGGTAAAATTATTACGGAGAAAACTCACAGCAAACAAAAACTTAGTTAAGTTTGTAGAAGTTATGAAACTGTTGACTTTAATATCATAATGGGAAAAGTTTGTAATACTGAAACTTTAGGACGAAAATGTAAACATTTTTATCGGTCTTGGAACGTTTTATAATTACTGCTTATTATGCTACCTGTGTAACATTTTGGAGAATTTGATTTTTTTCAATTTCCACCTAGTCATTTACATAAAGTATGAAAATAGAAAACAAATATCTACGTTTTTGGTGTATTGTAAATAACCTTAATTTTAAACAAAATAAAGTCTATTAATGGATGAGCAACGAGTACATTTCTAAATGAAAAATCCACAATATCACAACTTCTACTCTAAAAGTACATCTTTTGAGTCATCTGGGACAATATTCCGGGCTGGATATGTCGTTATGTAAATGTTCCTTTAACTTTAGTTGCGCTATTTTTCGGGGGCGGTTGATTCATATGGGATGAATTAAGTACGGATGTAAATTGTATAAGTTAAGCTTTCAGGTACCTTTCTGGTCCACACGTTGCGATGTATTCTTCGAATGATATCACAATGCATGTATTATAAAAGACTACGATTGTAATTTTAACGGAATTTTAAGGTCTGGAGATTCGGTCGAAAAATACCAAATCCATGTTTTAGTTGGGCAAATCAACCCGAAGTACTGTTTTAATGGGGTATATTGCTCTGTTAAGTACATAATTGAGTTTTAAAGTAGAATGAAGAATTTTCAGTGATTTTGAGATGTTCAAAACGGTTCTTAAAACAGTGAAGTTTGTTAGGATAAATTTTAATCTTGTTACTAAGTAATCGATTTAGATTCAGCAAGGTCCAACTAAAACAGGAATCCTCACTAGAGTTTCACGAGTCCACAAAACATGTAATTAATTAAAAAGAGAATTATATAATAATCCTTTCCCTTCAGAACGCATTTGGCTACAATATTGTGATTTTCTTATATTTCCTTTTTTTAGGATGTATTTTGTTAATGATGGCGATTGATTGAAGCCCATAGTATCCATTCCTTTTGATCTATCTGATTCCAGTCTAAAAACCAGTACTTTAGAATATGATGCTAATAGGAATACCTAGATAAAACGTTATTGGTCAAAAGGAGAAATTGCTATTCCCGACCCTTTCCTGCCTGAAACTTCAATGACTCATAATTTCCAAATGAGGTTCATAGGGATTCTTTTATTGAAGAGTGCTTTGTGGCTTATATCAAAAATTATAAAAAAGGATATCAACGTCGAATTATTCTATGGATATACCAGAAAAGAACGTACGCTTCTAAATCTTTATATAGCACAATAATGTATGGATAACTACGCTGTTAGTATTACTACGTAATTTTATACATAACCTGACCCCCTATATTATATGTACTTTGATTTTTATATCCAGCTTAGTACTACGGGAATAATGCCTAGTGTTAAGAAACCATATTATTTTTGGTAAGTTCTAGTAACAAGATATTGGAAAATTAATGACTTTTTTTGTTTAGAAAGATACTTTAGTAGAGTTCTATTAAAATAGTAGGTTTTTCATTTATTTCACCAAAATAAATGTTTTTCTCGATATAAAATCTTTTGAATAATTTATCTGCACTCCTGTTTCTAGTTTTAAACATTTATTATTGACTATTGGTGCATATATACAGGATATTACTGTCTCAAAATAATTAAGCAAATTGTATTATATCACAGATTGTTTTAAACTGCAAAATTAAAGATAGGTATTCAATAAAATTATCTAGACACGATATTCCAAACATTTCGTTTAAATCAATCAGTTGTTTATTGGACCACTTCTATTTTTAAAACCTTTCACAAGAAATGTCTTCAATTTAAACAAAGATAAAGCAAATTTTACATGTTGATGCTATACTCTCAAGTGATGTCTGAAATACTACCTACAAACGTGAATTAAATAAATTAAATATGTTTAAAAAAATTCGTAACACAATTACAAATAATGATAACAATGTAGGATAGGATACCATTGTATTACATTTTATATTACATATTGATTTTATATTCATTAAGATATATTTAGAAGTATTATTAACTGAATTGTTATATATATGTTCTATTTAACAGTAAAGCAATCAATTTCTGGGTTTGAAAATATTTTTAGGTTCATTTCATAGCTCCTTGTATACAAAAATAACAAATATTTTTGATCACTCCCTTTGACATTTCAGGCAACTAAATTAAGCAATGTGGGTCAGATATTGAGCCATAATAATAACGGGCAAATAATAATGTATGAATTTTCTTTTTACAATATGTACATGGGATTTAATTTGAATTTATGCATAAAAGTTTTATATTGTTAACAACAAATATAAAAATCACGTTATTTAATTGAAATATATTAAGTTTAAAATACTATTTCATCAACTGCCTAGCTTAAATATATATCATTTCACGAGGAGTAATATAAAATTGGTTTTCTGCTTTTTCTATATTCGGGTATTTTAGTTGAGAACCTGAAATTTATTTTCCTAAACCAAAATCGGTTAAACTGTCGTAACGCAATCGGCGATGCCAATATTTAGCGCAATATTCTTGCTGTTGATTTAAACTATCCAACATCGACAATAAAGCTCAAATGCCAAATATCATTTGTTGTTATTTATAGACATTTACAGCAAGATTGATTGAAATGAAGTGAATCAAACGTGGGTGTATAATTCATGAAAATCTATTAAATCGGATTGACAGATTGACATTCCATCAATTGGATTTACTGTACATGTGATTTATAATTTTCACAGTTTGATAAAAACAGGAATTATTCGCGTTGTTTGTTTTCATTCAATTTAATATAGTCAACTGCTCATACAGTTTGAAAAAGCAATTGATGTGGAGTAGTAAACAATATGTCTCTATTTATATCGTCAAATACGTATGCTCTAAAAGACAAATCAAGTATATATATTTATATTTCTGGGAAAAAGGCAGGTCGAAAAAAGGAATTTTATCAGAGATTAGCCTGTTATCAACACATTTTCGTAAGCATCTTTCAATATAGTCAAAAATGCATGTGTATTAGGTCAGAGGCAGAACTCAGTAATGTTCCTGCACATTTAAACCGGCCCGCAGCCGGTGTATGTTCTTGTGACTATCCCACAGTAGTATTCATCCTTGTTAGCTCTTGAGTTTACTACGTCTCACTTAACACGTACAATACTTCTGTGGAGTAACAAATAAAAAACTGTAGACTCTTGATGGCTATACATTATCTTATAAAATTTTTAATTCTATGATTTAAACCAAACACAAATCTGTAATGTTTATTATTAAAATTATCAAATAAAAATTGTCTTTTTCCACTTAAAAACCTAGTGACAATTATACATTACGGTTAATGTAAAACACTTCACCATTACAATTACCGCCTTTGCTTCTTTTTAAGTAATATGCTCACCCACCAATTTTCTCATTTTATGAATGATCCTTAACATATACCCAATAATAATACCGCAGTAAATAAAAAATATAATTCTTAAATTGAGTTAAGGGTCGTAAGAAGTGAGTACGACCTTCCTAACCTACCTTTTGACACGTAACACAGCTCGTAACAAACGCGTTGTTTTATATTGTAATAAAAGTAGTAACAGACGACAGTAACTCATTCCGGAAACAACATCCATACTTAATACAGCTCTGTTTGTTTTGTGACATGTGTTAGTCGTTATGCAATAAATAAGCTACAACTGTTGTGTCGTCTAATGTATGTAATTAAGTGCTAGCGTGACATACACTCAGATAGAGTTTATAATTACTTTCATTTTTGTACTTATTTAAATTCTCTTTCCGTTTAGTTATCGCAACATTTGATTCAATTTATAAACGAGTATGTTAAAAAATGTTATCAAATCATTTACTACGTTTAATGTAATGCTAATGTAGACTGTGTAAACGAAGGCGTTATCTTCCATATTTTACTTAACATAATTAGTTGTCACATAATAAATTGTATGTAAATGAATACCTGAGAGTATTTATTTTGTATTAAAAGTCTCAGAGCTATCCAACATTACCATTCAACTTGTGTGCCAATGCCTAATGTTATATAACGCACCGTATTACAAATTATTAATTATTAATAATTATTACAAAGATAAAAACTGTGATACTTTAATGTTAATATTATAGTTGTTATATTTTGGAAAGGTCAATTTGCCATGACTATTAAGATTGTATAAATGTTTTAAAGGTAACTTAATGTTCCCAAATATTATGTAATTATCAGCTAGTTGACACGCATGCAAGGTATTGTCAGAACTTTATATGATTAGAAAATCGAGTAGCTCATAAGATTTTTGTAAATGTTGTGTCATGTGTACAACTTTTATTTAAATACAAATATATACTTTTTTATTGTTCTGGTAAATTTCTCGTATTATTTAAGTAAGTCGAATGTTGGTAAAATTTATATGCAAAATAATTGTACGAAAGCAAAATTCAGATAAATCTTTTACTGTGTCAGAGTATATAGACAATTAAAAGACATTTTACCATTTTTTAAAGTTATTAACATTGTATAATGTTTATTGTGAATTACGATTAATGAATTGTGAGTAGCCGAGCACTTGAAGAAACTTATCTAAAATATTATATAAATCTATAATTTATTCCTGAATTTCCATCAATTGGCGGCATTAACAAAAAAGAACTAACTGTATTACTGTATATAAAAAGAACTTTGATTAGTTTACTCCAAAAGTTACTCTTTCATTTAAGTTTTTAAAAGTAATGTTTTATTATTTTGCTTGTAAAGAAATGCATTCTTTTGATAATTTCAAACTTAATCTTTCAGACATCAATGTAATTAAAACTAATATTAAGATCAATGCATGAGAGGAAACCTACTCTTTGAGCCTGTGTTGGGCTTACAATTTCGTTGTCAAGGAAAGACATTTCATCAGCTTGGTTTTCCTCTCTCGTTTTAATATCACAGCTCACAGCTTTTGTAAGATTGATGCTACTTATAAAAAAACACTAAGGTTTTGATCGAATCCAATATTCTTTAGCAGTTATCTCTACCTGTTCCAGAATTACATTTCCTAAATATTATCAAGTTTAACATAATATGTCACTTATAATACGTAATAGTTTTTGTTATATATTACACATAAAATAAGACTATAATCAACGCATAATTTGCATACTTTAAAATAATTGCGCCAAGCTCAAATGTATAAAGAGGTCACTCAGCTGATAAATCGCATCTCTCAGTTGAATTTTCCACAAATATAACAAACACAAATCATTCAAAGCCATCCATCCTTATATGGAGATATTAGCAAGACACTGTGCCATCAACATTTTCAAATTTTTTACCACGTGGGCTCATTAAGTATAAAGTGCACTTTCATGTCTAACTTCTCCTGGAATATACTATAGCACAGTCAATTACACATGAAACAATGACTTTATCAAAACGTTTAATGTGGTCATCATTCCTTCTATTGAAACTTCATATTACATGAACAGATGTTATGGCAACCAATATTCCACTGGACTTTCAGATTGCAAAACATACTTTCTTCGAAATAGTTAGTAAGAATACGGGTTGCCGAAAGTAATAGTTTAGTCTGATACCAAAATAACCACAGTCCATTGAAGTACTTTAAGCAAAGACATTTAAAACTTTTATTAGATTCAACTATTAAGGACAAGCAGGTCTTTCTCAGAATCGTGTCGTCTACCCGTACTATTTCTCTTGATAGAAAGTACCTATAGACTAAAATCTTGGTACAAAGCACCCTCTTGCTCCAAGGCATAGATCTGTGACTTTTAGGGTCAAAATCCAAAGGAAAGCAAAATTTCAATAATCCGGGTCAGACTAACAGTCAGTTCAGAAATAAGTATTATTACGTTCTGACGGGTCTTTAAATGCGTCTTTGTATCGGTTTAATTGTAGAACTATATAGTACTCCGGTAAACTATGCTTCTTTAGGTCGTAACTGTCAGAAATAAGCCGTACCTGATTTCAAGCAAATCAATATCAACCTTCTTGCAACAAAAAACTGCTTTGATGATGAAAGATGAACAATTTTTCATGCCTCGCAATCTGCCAATCATCTGTCCCGAGTTAGCGAAACTAGACTTCACCGGAAGTCTCCTCAACCGCAACAGGAGGCCTCGGAAGCGCGCCCCTCCCAAACTCGGAGCAAAGCATAAAAAAAACAACAACATGCCACTAGTGGTAAGAGAGACAAAGAGAGACAAAATTTCCAGTACATAATATAATTAATCCGATGGCAAACATTCTCACACAAAATACAATAAAATAAATCCCTTGCAAACAAAGTAAATTAAATATTTTAACTGCAGCACCATAGTGCACCGAGTAACTTACAAACTAAATAACAAAAATAAATAGAATTCCAATATTTAGACTCGGTATATGGAATTATATTTAAATCAATAGTAAAATACACTTCATAGTTCTTAGTGAAATTTGGGTTAATAGTGACGAAATTCATTCTTACGAGATCCCTGGTTACAATATGTTCTATTGTTTGCAATGATACATACAGAGCTGGAGGTATATGTTTGCTATGTAACCGAAAATGTAAAGGTTTCGCACTTGAAATAAATTTCAATAGTGTAAGACTCGGTGTTGGTTAATGTAAAATTAAATGATTTATATTTTAATTTATTCTGCATTTACAGACTTCATAATTATTCTGAAAAAAACTTTTTGGATGAATTAAGCAATTTTTTAACCTCAACTATCGCATTATACAATTATAAATTGGTGATGTGAATATCAATATTCTTGAGCATAACCAAAATTACTCAAATTAATTAAGCCTTCTTACTAGTCACGTTTTAAACAGTTTATTAATAAACCAACCCGAATTACAGAAATATCAAAAACTTGCATTGACCACATTTTTATAAGGCATAGACTGTTGAACATATTTCAAAGTGCAGTTCTGGACACAGGTTTAACAGACCACTGCTTACTAGGCTTGAAAATGGATCAGTATTGTAAATTAAAAACACCTGAGATCTCTAAAGAGCGCTTTGTTATAGATTATGTATTGGTTAAAAACGCAAATTGCAAAATACTGACTGGAATTGTTGTTATAGTTTGGTAGATGTAAACACTTGTTTTAATATGTTTCATAGTATTTTAAGTGAAACTGTTGGTAGTTGTAAGATTTAGGGCTAATGTAAAAAACTCAGTTAGACAAAGCAAGGTCTATAAGTCCTTGGATTAATGAAAAACTATTAAATAAATTTAAGAGAAGAAAACAACTTTATAAAATTTACAATAAAAGGCCTTACGATCGTTTGTTTAAAACTATTTTCAGAAGTTTTGTATTGAATTAGCTAATGAAATAGATAACGCTAAAAATCGATATTACGCTAAACAAATTGAAAACTGTAATGGCGATATTTCAAGGCAGTGGAAGGTAATAAACCAGTTAAGTGGTGACCATGCGAAAGTAGGTGTTAGTGAAATAGAATTAGATAACGGGCTAACTGTTTCAGACCCACAAACAGTTGCAGAAGAGATAAACAAATACTTTATCTCGGTACATTCCTGTGTTGACCTTCACGACAGTGCAGTCCCTGCTTTAAATTTTAGAGCAAAGTTGTGATTCATTTTTTATTATGCCAACAACACCCAACGAAATTTTAAATATAATAAAAATCATATTAAAAATAAGAAATCCTCTGGTTTTGACAGTTTTAATTCCTTTTTAATAAAAAAACATCGCGGAAGTTATTTTCTCCGGTATTGTCTTACATTATAAATCTAAGTTTTTCGGAGGGAGTTTTTCCCGAAATTTTTAAAAAGCAGTGTTGTTGTTCCTATTTTCAAAAAAACCTTTAGTAAAAAATTAGATAATCTAAGACCTATCAGCTTGTTGTCAGTTTTCCTTCTTTCTCCAAAATAATCGAAAAACTTATGAAAAATCGGCTCATAAATTATCTTGATAATAAAAATTATTTTAGCAGTAGACAGTACGGTTTTAGGAAAGGGAAGTCCACCGAGGATGCTCTTGTTGAGGTTACGGACTACATTTACACAAACCTTAATGAAGGAAACAAGTCCACCGGTTTATTTATAGATTTCAAAAAAGCATTTGACTTGGTTAATTACAAAATACTATTACTGAAACTAGATGCACTGGGAGTAAGAGGAATAGCCCTAAATTTGGTTTTAATAGTTTTCTACAGGGCAGAACCCAACAAGTACAAAATTAAAAATAGTATTTAGTTCACACCTTTTCTGTGAAATCAGGTGTGCCGCAAGGCTCTGTCCCTGGCGGCTACTCTGTTTTTTGATTTTTATTAATGACCTTTTAGGGTCTAATTTTAATGGCGTCCCTAGCGCGTTCGCGGACGATATTGCTCTGTTTTATTCTGAAAAAAATATTTTACCGCTATGGAGACAAATAACAGAAGACCTGGCAATTTTTAAGAATCTGGTGCGATAGTAATAAAATGGAAATAAATGCTAACAAAACTAAATATATAAATTTTGATTTTAGAAGTTTTCATTTCCAATCTGAATTGAAGTACCACATCCTAAACTGTCCTCAAACTAATTATTGTAACTGTCTAAGTATAGGGAAAGTAGACAGCTTCAAATATCTTGGAGTATTTTTAGATACAAAACTAACGTGGGAAAATCATATTAATTATTTATATAAAAAAATTAAAATCATCATTACGAACATTTTATTTTTTTAATATTTGTGGTGAAAAGCTGTTGAGAACACTTATATTTTGCACTAGTTGACTCTAGGCTGCAGGATGCGATACAATGCTGGGGAGGAACTTTTAAATATAAAATAAAAAAATACGTGTTTATTCAGAACCCTTTTTTTTTAAAAGAATAATTTTACAAAAACGGAAGCGTGAAAGTTCTTTTCCCCTATACTGTCAGCTAAGATTAATTACCTTTACAACATCTCTTTTTGTGTTTAAGGTGCTAAGGCTCTTCTATTTAAGAAGTGGTAATACAGGCACAATCCATTTAATGTATAGAACGAGAAACTTAGTACAAAACTTTTTTTAGAACGCCTAAAGTAAAGAAATCGTTGTTTAGACATTCTTTTAAATATGTTTTGGGCCGAAATACTTTAATCAACTGCCTTCTGAAGTTAAAGACTGTAGCACACAGTAAAATTGTTTAATATTAAGTTGAAAAAATGGTTATTTGAAAATAGTAATATCAGTTTCTTAAACAATACTCTTGTATAATTATTCATTGTATGTTGGCTTATTTCTTGGTTTCTCGTCGTTATATTTATTTTGTTAAACTGTAAATAGTATGTGTATTTATTTATTACCTCATTATTATATATGTGTATTATATTTATTTCTATATTTGTCGCTTTTTAAAAATTTTGTTTCCTTAATATAGTTAACACGACTAAGTTTTAATATCTAATCAATCGAAAGTACATTTAGTCAAATAAGGCAATTTGTATTGATAAGATTAAGTACAGTGATTAGCAGGCGGCACGGAGTGAGCAGTCTATAAAGAAGAGTTTGGACTCTCGCTAATAAACATTATTTTTCTATTATTGCGCTGCCACACTACTGGAATGAAGTGGCAGTGTATATTCCTAGAATGTAGATTGTTGTCGAACTGTATTTTTGTGGAGGAATAAACTCATTTTATTTTCATTTATTATTTCATTATTTCAAATAGAATTCCAATATTGACAATTACATAATAAATATAAATGTGACATATAAATAACATAGTTTCAGGTACGGCATGTAATAAATATAACATTTTAAACTGGTAATTATTATGAACTGAGGGGAGGGAAAAGGTTTCGAGTTTTCTAGGCCCACTATTTTTAAAAAGTAATTTTGTTTCAAGTTTGTAGCCAATATTAAAAAAAATATTTAAAGCCGATTTTAGAAGGAGGCGGGGGCTTAGTTGCCTCCCCGAATCCGAATTAAAGATACGGTAAAATTCTCCCTTACAGATTATGTCACTAAACTAAATAAATACTTTGGTAACTTAACACTGGCCCTCCTCCAGATATAATATCTGGCAGCGCTCCATAAAACCCGATCCTCTCAAGTCCAGTAAAAGAAGAAGGAAAAAACATTTTAGCTCCAACCTTGTTCAAGATGAATTGAAGCACAGAGACAGTCCAGTTGGAGGACGGTGCAGTAGCGCTGGCAGGGCGCGGGCATTCAATTTAGGTTTACCAGTTGTTTCCATTGGGCAGACTCGCCGCACCAGTCATGTTGACGGCATTCACGGGGACCCTATTGAATCCCAACATAACTAGTAGATATTCAGAAAAGTTTCACTATAACCCGAGAAATAATAAAAACTTAATTATGTTTGGCACAAAGTATATATAAAATATTTAAATTTAACAATTAAAAATAACAATCTGTAGCTAACAGTACCTTTTAAGTATCGAAAAACGGTTTCCCGAAAATAACTCAAGACACCAAGTATTATAAGATACAGTACTTGGTGACAATTTTAAATATTACATAGAAAACAAATTTTCAAATATTTAAACATTTACTTATAGGCTAGAACAACCATACTAAATTATTCAGCTTGGTAACATTTACTTGTAAAAATAATTCACTGTATTTCATTCATTCTGTAATATTAATTCTAATGTATATTATGTAATTTACAAATAATAACGGTACATTATTTCCCATATAACAATAATTAAATTATAATCTAAAACTAAGCTGTTCACGCTACTATAAAGCAATTAATTAATTAAACAAATAAAATAGAAATCATGAATGTAGCCACCCGATTTTTGCACGCAACACAAAACACGAGGAAACAAAATTTGCAAAGTCTCTACCGTCTCGCTTACACTAAATAAAGACAAAATGATTACTAAATAAATAAATTCCGTTCGCCGAACGGATCAATTAGAAAGCACTAGCGCAAAATATAATAATTTAACTGGCATAGTTAATAAATTAACAATTTAGAAAGTTACGAAATGACAGGATAGACCACTTTGCGACAAGAAAACGTACACAGGGAACACAAATTACAAAATAATAAAATAAACTACTTTTAACTGATCAACGAAAATATATGTCTACGAGGGAGAGAAAAACCACCAACTAAGTTAAGAGAGAGAATAAGAAAAAACAATTACCTGCCGAAAGTTGGAGAACTAGCCAGCCATGGGCATCAGGACGACCAGTTGACAGTAAGAGATTCACGTCGCCTCTGCCGAACGTGTCCGACCGCTCCGACCAGTAGCAGCTGCCGGTAATCAGCTGGTCGGTAATTAGACAAGGTCAACCACCTGACCTCGACCAATCAGTCCATCCAGGCAGAAAATAATCAATACGGTAACGGAAACACCCCCCCCCCCCACAGACTGACAAAAGTGACCGAGGTGGGAAAAAAATTTACAAAATTATCCAAACTGAGCTCCGGCTCACATCAAATCAGAGATTTCGGAAGTGGAAAAGGCTGATGAAAGATGACGCCTATTTCATCCCTGAAGAGTGTAGCGTAGGCATATCCCATAGAAGTATTCTGGAACCAAGAGCTAATTTGTAATATTTAAGCACAACATTTTGTTTTGGACAATTAAAAGAGTAATGCCTCTTTATAAAGAAACTAATCTTCAGCCATGATACTGTTTTACCATATCACGTTTATTAGATGGATACACCAGTAACGTGAGTACAAATTATATCACTGTCAGTAAAGTAGATAAAGAGACTGACAGATATTATTCCGCTACACAGATGGTGTTCATATAATTTGCTAAAGAATATTTAGCCTTTAATTGCATGCTTCTTCGGTGGTTTTATGTGTTCCAAGCTGAAATATTATATGACTTTTTGTGATATCCGCAAAACTTAAAGTGGCTAACGGTCATAAATTTACTCCATTATACAAAAACCCACAGGAGAGCCATACGTATTTAATTTTAAAAGATTCTCTGCATCTGAGCTGTAAGGATGTCCTTGGACAGGTCCAGTCATCACCAAACCGAGAGTCTATTACACCGTTCCCAAGCGATCTCTTGACTAAGAACAAAAACGCAGTAAACACGGAGAAGTAAAGAGCTGAGTAAAATTATCAAGCACTGCTATAGTGCAGAAGTATCTTTTATTAGCTGAGAGGGTAGGTAATGTCCCCAGCTGATTTTGGTCCTAACAGTTTACTTTAATTGAACTCAAACGATAAAACCACAATATAAATAGGAAACGGAAAGAATGATAGAGTGGTACTGATGAATAGGTAGATTATCTAAACTTGTATGCCTGCTGAATGTTGGTAGCCATTTAAAACACTTTTTTACTACTTATTTATTTATTTACTACTGTCCTGAAAAGCATACACGTACTGTTAAAAAGCACTCAGTGCTTTCATAACAATAGGTTAACTAAAAATTATCACTGTCCATAAGATGCCGATATTAGTGACATCAGACATTTATTTTTAGAAACAAACCCATCCTCGATAATCCCGATAGCTTGTAACTCACTCAACACATACATCCTAGCCAGTACCTTAACTTTTCTATTTCTGTAAAGCACAAACCATGTCACTGGTCAAAAAAGGAGCACTAAGCAACTCATACTACACATGCCAGAGAAGGCGATAAATTTGCCTTACTCTATCCATCATTGTAAAGCCCCATTTTTAATACTACATTTTAACCTGCATACAATTAACCAGTAGCCACTGTGTTTTATACAGCATTATAATAATTAGAGCTCACTTAGTAATATTCACTAGGCTTAAACATCATGAAATTATGGAACTTATAGGGACTAAACGTGGACAGTTATTGTTCTTAAAGGAGAACAACATCAGATTAAGACTTTACAGAAAAAGACTTAACAAAGTTGCAATTTGAAAGCACTTATCTGTCCACTTGCTACTAAAACCAATTAGTTAATTCTACCTTTACAAAAGTTTATATTTGCAAATACACAAAAGTCTAAAGAAATAATATAAGTATCCAATAAACTTAGATACAATTTACATAAATGAACTTCAATAATAAAGGCAGAAGTTTAATTCTTAACAACTGCTACACTTAGTTTCATTTGGTCCTAGTAAAGTTCAAGCTCTAGCCATATTTTCAAACACTGTCAAAGTCGAAACATCTAGATAAAAATCTGTTTAAGTATGAAATATTTATAAAGGGTACATACGTTTTCTCGGTTTAGCAATGTAGGGTATGTACGGTATACTCCTAACTTTGTAATTGATATTAGCATTATATGACATAAAATTATTATGTATTTAAAGTACAAAGCTATAAAAGGCTTTATTGCTTTCCTTCTGCTTTAATCATAATAAAGTAACGATACTGACAAACGTATCCATCACTAGAAAAATGTATAACTGATCGTGTGTTTGGCTTTCATAATGAATATGTTTTTATATTTACGAATCTACTTTGTGTAACTTTTAAATACAGATACAGTTTATTAACATACATGTAACATTGTTGAGATTCTTAGTAAGTGCAGTTTTGAACCTTACTTTGTATCGTAATATAAACAGGATAGAAGAATAATAGTCAGCTTTTTTCAAACTAAATATTTTAACACGAGTTATCTTAAATTAACTCAAATATAAATTTATATATCACCCTCTTCATTTGCATTTTATCACAATATCTTGAGAACGAAGTGGCTTATAGACTTGAAATTTGTATTGAATCTTTCTTTTCTGTACATTTAACACTGAGTACAATAATATGTCGTCATTCCATGTGTTTTGGCTGAGCGTTAGCAAAACCTAAATATCCGCAGGATATTTTGAGACCAAGTTCATCTTAAAACTTTAGAGACTATTATTCTGCTATTCAAATGTATTAATAAAAAACTTAATTTCTTACAATTATGAAAATTGTCTTATCCACACGTAAAAGAATCGGTTTTAGAAAAATTAACAACTTTCCCCTCAATAACTTTCGCTGTCTTACATGCCATTTGATTTAGGTTTCGGATCTTAAGTTCAACGTTGGCTGAATTATCTTTGATATCTGTTAAAATTTCAAACTAATGACAAACCCATTTATATTCTTTTAAGTTCGTAACTTGTTTAAATCAGAAACTCCCTGAGGCTGGGCCGTTCTGTAGATCAACATCTTTTAGAACCTCAATCCTCCTACATGCCAGTAGTTTCCAAAGACGAGTGTAGATCTTGTGGTGCCTAGAATAAATTAGAATTTAGTATATTTTACATATCAAAATTTTAAATCAGTGTTTTCTAAATCCAATGGCACTACATAAACCTGTTAATTAATACTACATCGCGTGTAAAGCACATAATAGGATACACACACCACTCTACGGCCCGAGATTAACTGCATCATCTGTAGTCGATAACGGTTTTGATGTAACTATGGTAACGCCCATCCATTCAGTATTGAAGCGAAAGTTAATATGTATCTTTTCCAAATATTCATTGAGTTTGCATAACACTGTGCATTGCAAATGTCTAGGTAAATGATTGTTGTAGCTAAAAAGGTTATTATTACATCGACACGTGGGTCGTACCTATATAAAAAAATATAACTAGAGCCTACGATACTCTAATCAATATTTATACAATTATTTAAATAATTACTTTTTCCACAATTAATCATAATACATCACGAATCATACAGCAAGATAATACAACCTAAAGCGTCGATAACAGTTACTTATAACTACAGCAAGCAGAGCTGATATTCTGGGTAAATAGAAATTACAACACATCGGCTTTGCTAAGCATCATTGGTTATCTATTTTTGCTTGTTCTTCCATCCTAAGCATTGTAAAATTCATTATAAAGAATAATATTTATTTTGGTGTGCAAAAGTGAGAAAAGGTGATTTTGGTTGAAAGAAATATTTAGTCATACATTTAAAAAATAAATTAATGCCAAACGATTAAATATTAGTTGATCAGTCTTAACACACTAATCTCGTTATTAAAATAAGCTTAATTCACGAATGAAATTAAATTATTGTATCGGAGGCATTTAGACATCCTTAAGCATGCATTAATCTATGTTTAATAGTCTACAAAAACTTAAATTTGAGTTATTTACTAAATTAAGATTTAAAGGCACTTAGGTTTACAACAATGCCCACTAAACATGCGTGCATGTAATAAAAATACCCTTCTTTTAAAATGTTAGATCAGTTAGATAGATGCGTTTAAACTGAAATATGAAGAGAATTTACCTGTTCTTAAAAGGTGATTTCACGAAAGTTGGTCAGCTTTATCTTAATAGAGGTAGTAAACGGAGAGATATAGGGGATATTTCAAAAGAAACACCTTCATTATTTACTTTAAAGTTAAGTAATACTCCCGCTTTTCTTTTTCAGTACTTTTAAACGTTTTATCACAGGTGCGATGGTTTAAAACAAGTAAATAAGACCATATCAATACAGTTTTGTAATTTTTATGATTTAAATTGGCATATTTAAATATAAACATTATATTGATAGCTATTACATTATACTTATTTAACAGTTACAAAATAAAAACATGTTTACTTAAATCTTGTATTAATGGCATGATTAGCCTTACGAAAGAATTACTGAACTTTAGAATATACCTATAGCATTACCATCGTAACTCAGTATAAAGTGAGTGCTACCAGATCTTCAAAAATAAAATTTATGAAGGGAGAACCTTTTATTGTGAATAACTTAGGTGAACTGCTTTTATATATTTTCTCTTAATTACATTTTTATCTTACTTATACATAAAAAAAACGGAATGTGTTCATATAGTTGATTTTTATCATCTAGTTTCAAGTAGGGTCTGGGACATATCAAGGTTTGAAATTATGCTCTCTCCTTAAAATAGGAGTATATAAAATTTACCATTTTACAAATTATTATGTTACATTCGCTTTTATTGCGAAGTACTATTTTAAAATACTATTTAAGAAAAAATATAAAAATATGATATGTATTTGCTTAGCGTTACCAAAGCATTTCTGTCGGGAAGCTTTAAAATGTAATTTTTTTCTCCATCCATATCGTCTTCGAGGACGAACTCACCTCACTCGTTTCGATGGCAATATCGAATTTCGATGATGTTGTATGTCACATGGGGGTTTTTCCGAACGTTATTGAACATTATTACATTTTTTATATTGCTCCTAATGTTAACTATGGTGGCAATGAGAACATCGCAATATAAATTATTTCTAAAATTCTATAAGATGAGAAGAATTGAATGACATTTTAACATGTGGTATATTAACACGTGTTACATAATGAAATAAGCTATGGATTTTAAATTAATCATGTAACCTCAGGAAAACCTGTTAGGTTACATAACAAATTGAAACCATTCCTTTTGCCTTCACTTAAGATAATTAATTGATTATTATATTTTTTCTTAAGTTTAAATACACCTCTACATATTTTGACTTAAAAAAGGCATTTATCATTGATGAAAATTGAGGTTTTTCAGCATGGATAATAATTTTATCACTAACAACTGGTAGGTAGAGATTCGTTGTAATATTTAAAATATACTTGCTAAGCGTTAGCGAAGCTCATACTAGATAGCCTGAAAAAAACAGCACTTCCATCCACATGTCTGTCCGCACGACATCTGTAACACCAATTAATGTAGAGACTTGAACCTTTATATGAAGCTTCATTTCAATACAGGTCACAACGAGATTGATAATGAGGCTTGGCTTATACTATATAGCCTGAAAAATACAGCACTTCCATCCACATGTCTGTCCGCACGACATTTGTAACACCAATTAATGTAGAGACTTGAACCTTTATACGAAGCTTCATTTCAATACAGGCCACAACGAGATTGATAATGAGGCTTGGCTTATACTATATAGCCTGAAAAATACAGCACTTCCATCCACAAGTCTGTCCGCACGATATCTGTAACACCAATTAATGTAGAGACTTGAACCTTTATACGAAGCTTCATTTCAATACAGGCCACAACGAGATTGATAATGAGGCTTGGCTTATACTATATAGCCTGAAAAATACAGCACTTCCATCCACATGTCTGTCCGCACGATATCTGTAACACCAATTAATGTAGAGACTTGAACCTTTATACGAAGCTTCATTTCAATACAGGCCACAACGAGATTGATAATGAGGCTTGGCTTATACTATATAGCCTGAAAAATACAGCACTTCCATCCACATGTCTGTCCGCACGACATCTGTAACACCAATTAATGTAGAGACTTGAACCTTTATACGAAGCTTCATTTCAATACAGTCCACAACGAGATTGATAATGAAGCTTGGCTTATACTATATAGCCTGAAAAAACATAACTTCCATCCACAAGACTGTCCGCACGACATCTGTAACACAAATTAATGTAGAGACTTGAACCTTTATACGAAGCTTCATTTCAATACAGGCCACAACGAGATTGATAATGAGGCTTGGCTTATACTATATAGCCTGAAAAATACATCACTTCCATCCACAAGTCTGTACGCACGATATCTGTAACACCAATTAATGTAGAGACTTGAACCTTTATACGAAGCTTCATTTCAATACAGGCAACAACGAGATTGATAATGAGGCTTGGCATATACTATATAGCCTGAAAAATACAGCACTTCCATCCACATGTCTGTCCGCACGATGTCTGTAACACAAATTAATGTAGAGACTTGAACCTTTATACGAAGCTTCATTTCAATACAGGCCACAACGAGATTGATAATGAGGCTTGGCTTATACTATATAGCCTGAAAAATACAGCACTTCCATCCACATGTCTGTCCGCACGACATCTGTAACACCAATTAATGTAGAGACTTGAACCTTTATACGAAGCTTCATTTCAATACAGTCCACAACGAGATTGATAATGAAGCTTGGCTTATACTATATAGCCTGAAAAAACATAACTTCCATCCACAAGACTGTCCGCACGACATCTGTAACACCAATTAATGTAGAGACTTGAACCTTTATACGAAGCTTCATTTCAATACAGTCCACAACGAGATTGATAATGAAGCTTGGCTTATACTATATAGCCTGAAAAAACATAACTTCCATCCACAAGACTGTCCGCACGACATCTGTAACACCAATTAATGTAGAGACTTGAACCTTTATACGAAGCTTCATTTCAATACAGGCCACAACGAGATTGATAATGAGGCTTGGCTTATACTATATAGCCTGAAAAATACAGCACTTCCATCTACATGTCTGTCCGCACGACATCTGTAACACCAATTAATGTAGAGACTTGAACCTTTATATGAAGCTTCATTTTAATACAGGCCACAACGAGATTGATAATGAGGCTTGGCTTATACTATATAGCCTGAAAAATACATCACTTCCATCCACAAGTCTGTCCGCACGACATCTGTAACACCAATTAATGTAGAGACTTGAATCTTTAGATGAAGCTTCATTTCAATACAGGTCACAACGAGATTGATAATGAGGCTTGGCTTATACTATATTATAGCCTGAAAAAAAACATCACTTCCATCCACATGTCTGTCCGCACGATGTCTGTAACACCAATTAATGTAGAGACTTGAATCTTTAGATGAAGCTTCATTTCTATACAAGCCAAAACGAGATCGATAATGAGGCTTGTCCTTGCTTGGGATTTGGCTAAGTGTTAGCAAAGCCTACCTTTCTGCACAATATCTCGAAAACCTATCGAACTATAGATTTGGATTTTTGCATATTTTTTTACCACTCAATGGGCTTGGAGATATTAATCTTCTGTCTGTCTGTATGTCTACCTATTTGATTGTCTGTCAGTATAGCATCCGTTTAACACCTCGAGTAGGAATCGTTTATAGACTTCATTGAGCGTTATAGAAGCCTATTATCATATTGGATATTTTATCTATATAATTATGATATGGATCTAATATTTAAATTAAACTTAATTTCTGTATAGGCAACATTGAGTTAGACGATGGTGTATGTATCTCCGTTGGAGTGGCTGAGCGTCGGCAAAGTCTATTAGACATGAGATACTTCGAAAACCACGTTGTTGAGATATCTCTCTTGGAACCAAACTTGTCGAAGCCCGTTACGCGAACACGTATTCTGGCTCACCCATAACTAGTTATTCTGTTGAATTTCAATAATTTATTTACTCATTGCATATAATTTGTCAGTTACCCATTTTAAAAGTTAAACAAAAGTCTACATTTATGAAATTATTTGTTTTTACAATTTTAGTACACCTGTTTCAACATATTTTGTTATATTTTTCAGTAACAACAAAGAAACATGTTTCACGTTTATTCTAGAATAATTTTAAAATTGTATTAAATAAATGTTTGGAGCTAATTACTGGTCAGTAACAGAATGTAAACATTGAAAATGTAACGGACTTTTATAATTATATTCAGGGTATATTTTAACATATAATCGGGAGCGAAGGGCAGGAAATATATAAATAGAAAAAGTAAGGAAGGACAAAAGGTGCACTATCACTCCCATTAATCTCTCCTTTTTAGAATTTTACGCCAGTAAATGGATGTTATCATTCACATGAACTTTACTAAAAACCATTTGTTTTTAATCTAAACTAGACATGCGGCACACTTTTAGTTACCTCGTATCTCAAAAGAGTTTCAAATAAATGAATTATATTACCAATTTGACATATCTTCCTTATGAACCTTTTTCATTTTCTTTAGGACGTAGACTAATTTTATAAAATTTTTCTGAATACTAAATAGACCTCTCCGATGTAACAGACCTCAGCCTATTTTCGTAACAGTTCCTAAAAATGTTTAATTAATTAATTTAAATCTATGAATTTTCTATCTTAATACTTTCAGAAAGTCTACACGTTACATATATTTAGAAACAATGTTATTTCAATATTCTTAAATTAGATGTTTAATTAGGAGGTCGCAATAAACAGAAGAATCACTGAATAAAAAAATTGTGATAAAACTCTCATGTCCCTCTGTTCCTGTCAGTGGAAAAATGTGAATTACCATCTACATACGGAACTTGTAATTATTAACAATACTCTCACTATAATTAAGGTTAATATGCCATTAACAAAATTACACTAGTTAATGTATGGATCCTTATTCACTTTGACAGATAGAGAAATATTAATTTTTATTCAAATGCTCTACGTGTTTAAAATATTATTTCGTGTATTTTATGTAAAATTGGCCTTTACATTTTAATATGAAGCGTTAAATAATTATATCATTAATGGCCTATAAAAAGGAGGATTAAGGATGATCAAGAATTTGCGGGTTGTACCACAATTTACCCAGACTTTTAATGTATTATAGAATGAATAAATATGTAAAAGGATGGTCTTTTAATATTTTATTGTTTTAGACCGTATTTGTACTAGAACCTTAACCAACACTATTCAACTTCCAGTGTAAGGTATTTCTGGTGCAGTAGTATTCTTTGCATTGTTAACCCAATTAAGAAAAACATATGTGGGGTAATGCAAATGACAAATGCCAATGACAATGCCTACTTCAAAAAATTGTAATCTACTTCAAATTAAAGGTATTTCAGGTACCGTAATAAAGTTTGCATTGTTGCCTCGATCAGGAAAATATACACAGAAGTAAATCTGAGAAGTATTATATTGTTATAATTGCGATAAAGGCACTGTAGTGTTTGCATTTTCCCCCCTATAAACAAAATATATACACATGCAGCACCAAAAAGTCTACTTCTTTCTAAAAACGGCTGTATCTTTCTTATATATCATTATAATTTAATAAAATTCCCACCTTAAAAGTGTTATTCATTCATTTTATATAATAATCGTAATTTATAAATATGATTTGAAAGTTTCTTTAGTTTAACATACTAACATTTAAAAACTAATATGTGGCTTATATAGTGGTTGCAACTATATCATAAAGATTCTTATTTATCTGTTGAGGCTATGGTCTAGATGAAAATATTTTCTTTTCTGTTGAGAGCTTGTGTGTTAAATTTAATCCTTCGAAGATATAGGGAACTTTGAACATTATAGCTCTTCTAGGAATCCTAATATCATTTCAACCTCTAAGCATGTTTGATTTTTTTAAATAACTGTTCTACATGAATATTGAGACTTTCTTATTTGAACTATCTAGTGCCTCAATCTAAATATTGGAAAGTGGAAGAATTAGTGGAGTAGGTGAGAGAGTGAGCGCATTACTATTTCTATAGAGAGATTATTGGTCTGGTTCTTAAGGGTAAGTTTTTAAGGGTAAGTTACATTTTTTTTATTAACTACTATCACCGAGTAAATGTTTAACAAATGATATATTTTTATTGCTAAAATTTCTATAAATGGAATATGTTTTTTCCGTCAGCTATATTGTGTAATCAGCTATGTGCTATATTATTAACATGTATCAAATAAGTTACCAAATATGCATAGCAATATTGTAAATTTAATCACATTAAGTAACATTAGGAAAGATCTAAGTCATTCGAAAAGAAAACATAATGGAAGCTACATTTGTAGAACAGATGTAATACTCCGACAATTACACAAATCAAGTCTGCGGACAAGTTGAAGTAATGGCGCCATTGTAGAATTTGACGGAAAATTGGATCGTGGGAATCGATTATTCAGCTGAGAGATCTCTTTATATTAGCACCTTTGGGATTTCCATTGCTGGAAAGAGGTACCCAATTCGTGGTGTTACTCTATCTATTGAAAATATTAATATTCCATGAAATCTAAACACATTGCAGTGCTCACATTTGCACTTTATTAGAAATCACTTAAACTGGATGCCACTCAGAGCACAAATTTGAAGTCTGATCATAAAAGTTATAGCGTAAGGCGCGAGAGCAGGTTTGCATTGTACTAGTAGAATGAAATTTATCGTCAGCTGCGCTAGTGTTTGTGAGGATTGAGCTAGGAGAGTAGCGAAAGGTTTATAAATATACAAAGGATATTTTCTGTGATCATATTTGTTTAGCTTGAAAACGATTAATACCGACTGTTATACTCGTAAAAATGCACTATTACTTCACCGTCAGTCCACGAGTTACCGAAACCAAAACTCTCCATTTTTCAAAGTATCTGTCTATTAGTTGGGTCCCAAGATTAATTGTTTTTAGCTCTATTTATTGTTATACTCTCCTACTTCGATCCTTCCTGAAACGAAGCAAGGCTAACGTTCAATTCCCTTCTCAGAATAAATTCCAGGAACGACTAAATGATGAAATAGGACCTATGCCACACAAATTGTATTTGTATTAAAAACTAGCTGGTTCCCCCCGGTTTCGTACACTATTCGTAAGATTTGCGCGTGTATGAGCACTTCTGGTTCAACTTATTAATATTTCCAAGGCTGATATAGAGCCATGTACCTTGTTGCCACGATCAAGAAAATCCGTCAAAAGTGTATGTTTATAGCCATTGTACACGTCCATGCACTTTATTATAAAGTGGTCTTACACTCACCGTTTAATATAGAAATTTATTTTAATATACATCAAAACTTAGCTCCTTCAAATAGTGTTTGGCAATTTAATATACGTAACTGTCATGTAATTGCAAATTTATAATATGAAGGTGCATTGATAAGTTTTATATTTTGCAGCGTCGCGCCGACTGATTATGAGTTACAATAATGAGCATAGCGTAATAAACCTTCTACGTGGAAAATTACATATACATGCAAATTTTCAAATGAATATATATATGGAAAGTAATTATTTTTATATGTTTAACATGCAAATACTATGTCTGTATATAACTAAATGTATAGCTAGGTTTTCTCCTACTGACTGTGCATTCATCAGAGACGATACATCATCAGATAGCCGTGATTTTAGGTGAGGATAATAAAAAATATCACTGAGTTCGGATAAATAAACCCACCTCTTTGTAAATATACCCGTCTCCGAATAGTGTCGTCTTTCTGTTATCAAATTCAATAGTTAGTGATTTCAACAGGGATGTCATCGACAACCTTCCTAGTATGAGTGTAAACTTAGGGTATAATCTCTGATAGCATTGTTGTATGTCTCAACTAATAAATATAGGGAACTAAAGCTTGTGTTTGAGCACTGCGTTTTTATGTCCGAACAAATAAAATGTATAGAATATAATAGCTCATAGAAAGATATAGAAGAAGTATCTAATCATTCTTACGGTAGAAGGGGACCAGCGACCATAACAATTTTAGTGACCGGTGAATCTCAGGGACCTCTTCAAGTTCACCATATTAACAGCCTGGTGAACTCTACTTTCCTGGTTAAGTTATCCTATGAAAGTATAACAGAATTCGGATATTTTTATTTTTATATATTACAGAAATTAGAATACTGTGCTCTACGGTTTGTAACATATAATAGTAATATATGCGTGAAATCCTCTTAGCATTTCTTCTTTTCCTTATCCACAGTAGTTGTCTATTCTCAAATACGAGATTATATCAATTAGAAAATTAGCTACGAAAGGAAAGCCATTTATTAGATCAGTGCTATACCGGTTACATTACAAGGATGCCAAGCAACTCACGATGATTATGCTGAAAGAACCAAGGTGGAAGTGATTTTATCCAATTCCGACTAGAGTATTACACGAGAGGAGTTGTTAGACAGCGATGTACCAAGTAGATACGCTTACTTTAAATATGACAGCAAACTACTAAAAATTAGCCAAACGAAGCAAACATGGTAGTTAAATTTAAAGCTCAATGCTGATAACGAGGAACGGTACTAGACGCGTCTAGTGCGAGAGGTCACCGGCGGAGAACTATCAATTTTATGCCTTGAGAAACACTAACACTTAGCACCAAAGTCTTCAATTAACTTAAAGCTATGCGACGCTTTCATTTTTAACCTTAAGTAATTAAAATAATTGAACAAGAGCATAGCAAGCGGCTTTGCAAGGTTAAACAATTTTCTCTCAGTGTAAAAACATTTCGTGTTGCTGGCATTGTAAAAACATTATAAGCCTGTGTCGTGAAAAGTTGTAGACATATTTTAAGAAGCGCTAAGTGTTGTAGGTGCAGATGATGAAGGTTAATAGATCTGAAGTTGTGTAATTGTGAGATGAATGCGAAGCTTTTCATCTTGATAATATATTGGATGTATTCAGTATATACATATTTTATTTTTAATTTATATGTAATTATAATTATATTTTTAATGCTCTCAGAACGATATATTATACGCCTTATTATTCTGTGTAGCTATATAGAAGCGTAACATAACCAAAGTGCACTCTTTTTGAGAAATCCTACACATTTTGTAACGCCATTTATAAAACCCCTTCTGTTAATGGTAATGTCAAAACTATATAAATGAGTATTGTTAAACCACAATAGTGCTTCTCAGATAAGTTATGTAGCTATTGTGCTCTAGATTCACGGCCTTATAAACTGTTGTCTCCGTTTAAACCAAATGGACAGTGTTATTTATGTGTAAATTGGGATATTCCAAATTTTTCCTTTGTGTTTTGGGTAAACATAAAGGAATGAAATATTTTCTGTGCATATAAATACGTAGTTACAGTTTTATTGTTTAGGTAAAACTATTATTTTTGCAACCACTAAGAATTATTTTTGGAATTCAGATCACAATTATTTCTTGCTTTTTTTAGTAAAATTTAAAACTTTTTGAAACTATTTGAAAGTACATATCTTAGACCATTCTTGTTTTTTGTCTAATTGTAAGATGCCTTTTAATTTTGCTTCAAATGCCTACCATTCGTTGCCTGATTAAAAAATAATATTCAGTTTTTTCTCGTTTTCTGAAATTTCATTTTAAATATATATATGAAATAAAGGTTTTTAACATTGAAAAAGATTATTGCACCTGAAAACTTACTTCAGATTCTCATCGTAGTGTATAAAACCACTACTTTCGTCCCTAGAAATTCACAATGTGTGGTTATGTTTCTTTTAAATATATCCTTCCGTTTAAGCTAAATTCATAAAAATAAAAATCGTTTCAATCAGTCCTCTTTACGAATAAAGCCAGTGTTGAGGAACTTTGTACAATAGCGCTTTACTCATGTTATATGTTTTATAAATGCTGGGTAAACCATGAACCATATAATATTATTCTAATTAAAAATCAGTAATCTCTATATACAAATCATCTACGTATTTAGTTCCGACTATAAAGTAATTCAGACCTATATTTATAAAAGATTCTCTAATCTGTCAAGGCCACAGGATGTACATCTTTAAAAAATATGTTTAAAAAATACAAGTTAGTAGTGTGACACATCATGGGTCACGTAACAGGTTTCTATAAGGTTGCAATTATAACGTCTAGTCTATAGGTTTGTTCTCGACATATGCAGAGAGACGGACACATTCAAAATTAAAATTTTCCGTAAAAAATATGCGACACTCGTAAATCTGATACTGTAAAACTATTAAACATAGTTTAATCTATTTATGGAACAAAGTGAGACAAAAGTTTTATAATCCAGTTTCAAATCTCGAAGCGATAAAATGTAAACTTTATGCAAATGTAAATCGTTCTCTTAATATACGTCTTGGACAACTTAGATGACTCACCTGTACTGCTAATTTAATGACTATGAAAACTGCTAGTATTTTATTAATATACTATGGCTTAGTAATTTCAACGATAAGAAGTTGTAATTACTTAAGCTAAAATAATCTGCTTTCAATTAATAATATGCATTTTAGAGGATAGTAAATCTGAACTATCAACCATTCTTAACTACTGTGTACTCTGTTGTTATTTGTTGATAGAGTTGTAGAACCACTTTTTCAAAACAACACTCCTAAAGATTAAAACAGATTTTGCATTGTTTAAAAGTATGGATGTCGTTGACTCCGCAACGGAACAAGAAGACAGCCTTCAACAAAGTTCTTATTTAAAATCAAGGTCCTCATTAAAAGTTAGAGACAAAGTAAGCAAATGAACCTGTTGATAAGGCAATCTGCAATAAAATGATTTATAAAAGTTTTTACAGAGTTTTATAAAAAGCGTTTTGTTCTAATAACTTTTATTTAATTTTTTGAAATTACATTATTCTTAAAAAAAAATTAATCTTAAACTTATACTTAAATAAACGTAAATTACCTTATGACGCTAAGTTTAAACTATAAACTATTGTGTTGTTTTTCTGTTCCATTTAAAACCTCACGTTATAAATTTAAGATGTTATTACTTATTTCAGTTTTATATCACGATTAGTTGTCTGCTCGTTAAAAATATTTTTTTTTTAATTTTAGTACGCTCATTAGTAGCTCTGCAATCTACCGAAACTAATATTTATTAAACTAATAGTTATAAGGAACTACCAAGATTGAATATAATACAATTAGTGATTAGGACTAATACAGGCCAACATGTTTGGGACTGGGTATGATCAAGTGATTTTATTCTATTCTTGCACGAGCTCTGTAATTAACGAGGTCAATCTAAATGCAAGGTATTTTACAACTGTTTATCTTAATAAAATATGAAAATGTATTACAAAAACCTTCATATTCATCGGCGAATAAGATCTTGAATGAAAATTAGTTGAACTAATTGGCTTTTGTACGTAATATGCAGGGCTAAGGGTTTGTGTAAACTTTTTTTGTGTAAAATATTTTTCATCCATTGTGGTAGATCAGGTCAGCGATAATGAAAAAATAAAATCAAAGTTGCAGTGAGGCCCTGTTAGGATGGAAATTATATATAATTGGCTGTGCGTTAACAAAGCCTGTAACCCATTAGGTTAACATAATTTTTGTTGTCTGTCATGAAGATATTTGTCTATGTATTCGACTGCAGGTCATCTCGAGAATAAATTAAATGGGCTATAAACTTGCAACCTCAGCTAAGCTTGTTCCGGGAAAAATGATGTGGCGTACTCCTACTTGGTTAGTAAAGGTCCCAGAAACTCGGTTTAGTATAAAAGGGTAAAGAGTAGAATTGGCTATCTTACTCTTATATCTACTTATAAATGTGTTTAGTTCAATAAAATTTATACAACCGTGTCCACGGTTTAAATATAACTAATAATTACCGCACGGATTAAGACATAGATATTATATAAATATGTAGTAAAATTTCAATGGCGTGAGTATAGTAAGCGTACTCTCGCTTGTTCTTTCCAGGAAGACCAAAAATTGTTCCTGAAATTTATACACATTAAACTGTTTAGACATGAACACTAACTAAATAATAAATCTTGACATGACTATTATATATGTTATTATAGAACACTACTAGGATCTACACATTTTATTTTCTTAAACATCGCACCAAAGGTAATGAGATGTTTGTAATATGTTTATCCGATTACTCTATTCATAGACGGTATACGTAATTATGACCAACGAATATGTACATGCATGGAATTCTCTTAATGAAAATGAGCTATTTGATAAACTTAAAACAATCATTTAGGTTTTCCTGGTTGTTATCAAAATGTTAAAATATTTTTGTAAATACTGTTTAGTGCTAAATTTATATTTTGGTTTAACTTATTTGAAATTATTATATTTATTTACTATGTTTACAATACTATCTACGTTGGAGTTAAGCCAACTAAACACGATTTAAGCAAAATTAATAACTTTATACAATTACCGCTTTTTATACACTATCATTTCGATCTTCACCAAAATTAGCGCTTCTGGCAATTACTTTTACAATAGAAATTACTGTATCGGTTTAAAGCAAATATACAAGCAATATCATAATATTTACATTATAATATAGCAACTAACACTAATTGCACTATAAATAAAAAATGTTAATATTTAATAGGAACGATCTCGTTAATATTCATGATATCACTTTTATGATAACTTATTAATAATCTGTACTAGTACACGTTGATCAAACATTACTGCTATTTCAATTATTAATTGACCTAAATATACCATAATTATTTTCAAATACAAGTAATGTTATCATAAATCAATATACACGTCCTAAACTATTGATGAAATGCATATCTGGGTTCAATTTAATAAATCAAGAGACTATTGCAGATACATCGATTTCCTTATGCTAGGATTTGATCTGCAGTAGACACTATGTTGATCTAAAACACTTAATAAAATCACTGATGAATAAATTTTGCTGGGATTGTGTAAAGGTTTCGTCACCACTGTGACATATTCAGTATTTTATGAATTCTTAATTTTAAGTTTCGTATGACGATAAATGATTTGAAAGCATAATTATGATATTAGAGATGTAGCCTCGAAAAGTGTTTGATAAATATGTATATAATTAACCACCTTTTAACACTTTTTAAAACTTTTTATTTTCGTACAATGTACATTTAGAATTCTGGGAATTCATCTTCAGGTGCTAAGCTCTTTAGTACCTAAATATGAATTCCTAGAATTCGAAACGTACAATGTAGTTTGAATCCGGAATGAATCAATAAAATAGGTCTACTTTAAAACTTCCAGATATTTAACTTAAAGCATTAAAATTAATGCTCGGACTTAACCTGTCTCCGAATTCCGCTTATCCCCGCATTTAGCCAACTCCCTAATTAGGGGCCTGGGGTAGCCCCCAGCGAGCCGAAGGCGAGTGATGTTATAATATCGAAAGATCCTTTGTTTCTTTTTTTGCTTTCACTCGTATACTACTCACCCGATTGTAATGACATTTTATATGGACATTCATTCTTAGGGACCGCGGTATGAATATATTCCTATTTTTATTTCGGAAATCACTTCAGGCTAAGCCCTACTGGAATTTTAACTAGCGGAAAATCCCATATCGGTGTATAAAGTTCTAAAAATATAAATTGGAAGAGAATTTAAAATGTGGTCAACTGTTTTGTGTAAACATTTTTTATTATTTTCTATTAGTTTACATTTATAGTGGGTAAATCCCTAAAAAGGAGTAAACAGTATTTGTCACGTCGTTTTAGATTTAAGCGTTTAGGTAAGTATTCATCTACCTTAGAAAATATCCTAAAACACAAGATTCTGACCACCTTTGACTCCGAATAATCCGTTTGAAACAATCGGCAAAACCAATGCGAGATGAAAGTTCGCTCTACGGTTCTTTTGAATTAAAATAAAGATTCCAGATCTAAATGTTCTAAAATAATAAGAGTATTTTAGTTTTTAAAGAAAAAAAACGCGTAGTGTCATTGATGATATATTTTAACTGTAAATTTTTATCCAATATTAAGTATATTGGATATGAAAGACATAATTACAATCTAACTTCACTATACATTTTAATACATATTTAGAACCTTTTTTAGTTTTCTTTCAACAAAAGTAGCGTTCTTTTATTTTTTATATTTTATTGAACGGGAAAGAGGCAAAATCAGCTAAGTAACAAAAATAAAAAATCGAAGTAAATTACAATTATAGTAAATATAACATTTTAATATATTTTCTTGATCGTGGAATGAAGGGTAACTGAACATTGGCGTCGGAAATATAACTCACTCCAACCTGAAATGCTCATACAGGTACAAAACCTATATAATTACCTGCAAAACCGCTCGTAACTGCTACTAGTCCATAAATACAATACTTACTATACATTGTTATCCTACAGAAATTTTTACTTTTTAAATAACTTTATTATTTTTTCTTACGTTTCCATCTGTAAATTTTTTTATCTTGTAATTAATTCCTAAACCTATATTTGAAGTAGGCAGTACTAATAACGCAGAAAACGTTGATAATTGCGTAATTTCACCTTCAACCAGTGATCATTAAGATCAGTGATCAAATAATGAACAAGAACGAAATTCCTAGGCATTAAAACACTTCATCATTTGGAGATGGAAGTGTTACATATACACTTCCCCCCCCCCCAAGCTACAAAGGAACTGTCTCCAGAAATCACTAAGATAGACCAACTTTGAAACTTTATAATAAGTTTCAAATACTCAAACCCTATTAATCAAGTGATATTTTTCATATTGTGTGTTTTGTAATGTTTTATGGTTAATTTTAATATTTGATAGATGTTAATTTTAATATATGCTGATTGTTTTAATATATGGGAAACAAAAGTACTAAAACGTGCTAAAGTACTAATACAGATTTAATCCTAAAAAAACTGTACCATACTCTTCTAGGTACAACACGTATAAACAATAACGTTATTATAAAATAATTATTTTAATTTCAAATAATTATAACCTATGTAAATAAAACTATAATTATAAAAATATGTAATATGAGATATTTAATATGATTAATTGTGATATAAATTTAAACAATTCCCTGAACTTAGGAAAAGTACGATAAAATATTCCGGTTTGATATTGTCGATGCCCTCCCTCTAGAGTAAGCCCCACAGCCTTGTTACTATAAGCCGATATTCTGAGTACAGCTTTGTATATTCTATGAAACAGATTTAGATAAGCTTGTTTATTGTTGTTGCTCCTTTTACGCTGCTTGTTACTCCACATAACAAGGCTGCATTACAAACAATTTCAGGGAAAATTCAGCCTTATATTCGCATCCAATACCTTGCGTTATGTAGGTTTACGGATATACAACTCATTATATTTACACATTTTGTTTCTTTAATAGTCAAAATTCATGTACCTGAAGTTCAGATCTGCGTTAGTTAGCTGTTATTGTTTTCCTAATTTTTCATCTCACAAATGATAACAATCACCGTCTTGTCTAGACAATAATCATAACAAAATACCAGACTTTATGAGAAATTTAAATAATATAAATCTCTTTCCAAGAATTAAGACCGTTGCTTTTCACAATTCAGAATATTGAAGATCTTTTATTTCATATTAGTGTTTAATCTATATTTATAATTAAATGTTTTCTTTCAGTTTTTCTTACTACTGTTAAAAAATAATTTATATTGTTTTATAAGTGCTATTAAAGTTTATTATCTGAGAATTGCCTTCTACTATTTATTTTTTTGTATTTGTATTGTAAATGGTTTGGGAGATAAAAATACATGTTATATTATAGCGATATAGTATGAATAAAATGCATTTATTTATATTATTTTTAACTATATCTTTCATTTGAAAACAAATTGTCAAATAACAACAAAGCCTCCCTACTGGCTGTGCCATGGAGAAATCAAAATGTTTCTCAATTGCATATTGTTCAGAGGTACACTGAGTATTGTTCACAAGTCTTTTAAAAGTATTAAAACTATTCAATAAAACTGCACTAGTAATACCTGATGTACTTTTCTTTCTTTATTGAAATATTATGACAGTAACCTATTATTTGATATAATTCTGTAGAACTTATCAGTCAGGTGGCAACGTATTTAAGCATTTACAATAAAAGATTATAATAAACTGGAGTTTTTGCGTAAAAACCTAATCATGACAAGGATAGCGCTCTGACATACATGTAACCACTTTATTATTTTTAATGCACTATTGACTGAGGTTACTAGATTGAACCATGCGTTTCATTTCCAAAGACGTTTGGCAAGCGAATCCTATAACACTTAATAATTAAGTTGCTAATGAAAATGTCGGATGTTGGTCACTGTTTCAATAACAACTTTTAAGCTATAAATTTTTGAAACTTTATTAAAAACCCTTATTATAATCATCAACTTTAAGAAATACGTATATTATTTCAACAATAAGAAGAATCGAACAATTTAAAGTGGTAACCTCTACTTTGAGGCTGGGCGTGAATCGATGTTTCTGTGAGACCATAGTTTAACAACGATCTATTTATTTAAATTGTTGTTTTTCACTTTCTTCCTCAAATATCCATTGGTTTTATAGTCTACGAGTTATTATTGGAACATAAAAGGGAAAATCCCTGCTTACATTATATAACCCCGATATACTGATATTGTGGACTTTTGTTTTGACATGATATTTACCAACAATAAATTCTTATGAGTAAGTTTTAATACCGATTTATCGATTGGAATCATTTATTCTTATGAACATTTACATAGAAACTTATTTATCACGAGTAGTTAAGTTATTTAGTTTTGTTGATTATGAGTTGTTTAATTCGGTAAAATAATAAAATGGTTTTACGAAGTTTTATGGTTAATTTTAATCTTTGATATATGTTAATTTTACTTTTACTGTAATATATATTTATTAATTTTATATTTTAATAAAACTGTATATAAATACACAGGTATTGTATAGAATAGATGTGATACCGAATGTTTATAAACGAATATCGTGGTTTGTACATATAATTTAAAACTATATAAATAATCATATCAATATTATTATTATATTTTTACATTGTATTATATATATATATATATATATATATATATATATATATATATATATTAATATTTTATTATATTATTATAAATAATATAATAAAATCAAAGAGCAACTGAAACAGTTTTGTTTGTTGCCATCTGTTCACATGTGGGCACAATGTTTAATCCGCCATCCGTTAGAAAGCGCTAGTTACAAAAATGGCGACTCATGAATAGTAAGCTTTTCGGTTTCCAAAGATCTAATCTGTATTAACTTTGCAACGTTTGTTCCGTAAAGATTTCGGTTGTGATATTAAAATCAGTAGATAATATCATCGGTTTAAAGATACTGGCTACTTTTACAAAAGAAAAAGTATGGGATGACTTCAACGGTTAATGAAGAGAGTTTTGAGTGAGTGACAGAGACTTTCACGCGAGGCCCAAAGATATCCATCCGAAAAGTGAATTACCAATTCCTGTCACGACAGTTTGGAAAGTTTACGGAAATGCTTACAACTATGTCCTTATCATCTGCAGGCTCTACAGCATTGGTTGATGATAACCAACCACATATAAAATTCCACAACAATAAATACATTTCGCCTCAAATAAAAAAATATTTCATTTTATTTCCACCACAAAGAAGATTTTTTGGGTTACGTCATTTTCAGTGAATAATTAACATTTCACTTTAGTGGACATGTGAACGAAATCTTACAATGTACTTATCTGGAGCTCAGAAAACCCTTACAAGACTCCCGTAATTGATTTTTCGTGTGCCATATCTAAGCGGAAACGTTTTAGCCTTTTTTAACTATAAGAAAAGGAACTGTAAGTAGTACTTCTCATTTTGATTCTCAATAAATATTGCTTTATATCTTTCATAGCAAGATAGTGCACCGCCTCCCTGGCATAGCTCAGTACACGATTGGTTGAAAGTCACTGTACCCGATCGCTGGATTAGCAGCAAGGGGCATAATGAAAGAGCTGTTCGCATGACACTCCACGTAGTGGACAGTGTGTATGTACCTCCACTACCAATGACCTACCCGGAATAAGATCGAATCAATCGTTACAAACTTCATACACATTGATCAAAGTTTGGGAACACTTGATATGTGCTGTGCAACGAATGGAGCTCACATTGCAGACTTGTAAGCTGGTACATATATTTATTTGAGGTTTTCTTTAATTTCATGTTTTTATTACAATCTTAAGTTCTATATAATAAATACTGCAAAAAAATCCTGTATATGAAACAATTAAAAAAATATTTTTTTTAAACCCGTCTTTTGTTGTTTGGGGGCAACGTTTGTATAATTAATAGTTTTAAAAGAAAATGTAAATATTTAATAATCCACTTAATTATTACTACAGTATAATACAATCAAACTTTTCAATGTAACTATAAATTACATTTTACTCCTTAACAGTTATGTTGTTAACCAATTGTATAATCACTGCTTTGGGTTGCATATGATTTCTTTAATATACGGTTTTCATTGTTAATTAATTCATTTGTGTTACTTATGATTCTGTAAGTATCATACCATGTGTGGCAAAATATTACAAAATGTTTATTTATACTATAACAAAATAATTTAGGCACTATCATAAATTTTTATAGTTAAAAATATTGCAACAAAACATTTTATAAAACTATTCATTATTAAAGGATCGTATATATATATTTCTTGGAATAATTAATAATATTTTAATATTATTTATTTCATAAACATTTTTGGCTCAAAAATCTACGTCTAATAGATCATTATTCAAATCAAAATCACAAAGGAATGCATGCTAAGAAACGATATGTAATCTTTACCAAATATTAAGACATCATACAGGATTATAACAATACATAATTTTAAAAAATGAAGAAATCCTATAGTGTTACAGTGTACTAAAGCGTCTACCAGATTTTATATAAATAAAAGGACTAGGGCTTACAATACCTGATTAAAACAATTGGATGTTTATTTACCGGCTTGTTTTATAATTAGTTTCTCTATTTTAGTTTGGTAAATAAATCTCTAACTAAAGCAATAACATTAGTATTTATGCGAATATTGAAATGGCAAAAGCTATAATGCGTTTTTACTGACTAGTTCGTTTTGGAGAAAGAAACTTAATTTACTTAAATTAAATACTTGAAGATTTATGGAATAGCATTTTTATTTTTGCAATAACAAATATTTTGAAATCCTTTCTACTAAATTTGGACAATTACTTACATAGCCATGCAAAAGGTAACACAATAATACTGTTTGTTGGTTGATCGTTAGGGACCCTCATTGTCTAGCAAAAATACGTTTATCTTTGTCTATCCCCCTGAACCATATCTCAAGAACGAAGTAACCTATAAACTTAAAGTAAACACCTCATCGGCTACGAAAAGCTTCTTAAGATACCATTCTCCCTTTTAGGGGCCACATTTATTGATGAAGGAGAAGCCGCTTCCTCTCTTAACATTCTTCTGCCCGCCTCCAAGAACCACTGGCTGCACGGGGATCTTGTCAAGAAGGACAAGGTAGAGAGTCTGTGCATAGTAATGTGGACGGTACTGATACAAAGCGGGACGGTCACAGACAGGATTTGAACCCGCCCTATTTCTAACACTCTCTCCAAGTTGCGTCGTTCTAGACCACTCGGTAATCATCTCTCTCAAGTAGATACACCAGATTGTCTAGATGCGATGAAGAGGATGTGGACATAAATATGTCCTCTATTGTCACTACCAGAGTTGCTAGGTGACTTCGTCTACTATTTGGTGTCGGAGTCTGTAGATACTGTAATTTTGAAATTAATAACAAACCAATCTAGTAGGGCTAAAAATGTGCATTGTCTATTGTTATGTATACATGTAAGGAAGTCAGTATAGTTTACTAACTTATTATTTCATGTCGAGAAAAACGCAATAAATTACTGATCTTTGACGTTTCTACCAAAACCTAAAAATTCTTAACTCGAAAACTTCATGCCATTTAGAAAAAAAGTTTTTTAAAGAAGGGTACCGTAGTTTTTTACGGTTTTTAAGTTATTTTAGAATTGTAGAATTATACAAACTCAACGTCATATTAGATGCCCATTTTATCATTTCGTTAAGAATATTTTGCCTTAATTTGTTAAAACCATCTTGTATGTAAATAAAAGATTACAATATAGTAAAATATGTTTACAAAGTTTTAATTTTAACACAGATTTCATCCAGCGTGTTTTGTTGATTTAGCGCGGCCGGTATGTACTCGATTGAACGCATGAATCGCCATACTGCCCAGGGCTAAATGTTAATATATCTCCCGTTATTACAGCTCTTCAGGTTATTTTGGGGGTTAACCTTCAATCACGAATATCCATAAAATTGATTCGAGAGTAGGTGATCAATATTTTTGTTTTATTAAGTATTATAAGCTTTATAATTGTTATAAAATGTTTGTTGGTTTTTATATGTAGTAATAACTTTAGATATTTTAACAATAACACATGAATATGGTAATATTACAACCACTTTTACCTGTTAGTTAGATTAAATGTTTCGAATACGTTTTATTTCATTTTAAATGAATTGATAAAGAACTTTGGTAACGGATCAAGTAACACTACTATTTTATTGCAGATTTCTAAAGTCTAAATTGCATTATAGTTCCTACAATCATCATATCTATAATTTGCATTTAAGTAAATGTTAAATTCAGTTTATGTATCGCATCCATATAAATTATTGATATGTTCTATATACAGTGTAGTATACTAAATAAACATAAATGCCTTTAATTATTAATCTTTTCTTACTACATAACTGTTTTAAGAACGATTTGCGTCAAATTATATACGTCAAATAACTACTTAACAACTAAATAAAAATAATATACTATAAAAATGTTATAAAACTGATAAAATGCCTTCAAAATTTAAGGCAAGCCAAATATAGAAATAATAATTATGTAAGTAAATTATATAAAAGTTCCTAAAACTTTCAAACAAATAAAAAACTCCCTACTTAAAATTCAATTCCCATAATAACATATTAGTTACTGCTGTATCATGTTGTAATTGTATATTTGAACATGCTAACAGCACATGGATACCATTATTGATGGTTGGTTCAAACCAGCTGAAGCTTCTCTTCCCGACTGCAAACCGTACTTGAGGAAAGTCAATTTTCGGTCTTGACGGGTACTCCTTTTAGTAATCTATTCCCGATACAATGGTTTGCATCCAAGATAGCAAGTTCTCTAAGACATAAGACTTTGTGAGTCATTCAGTTTCTGTATACTCTGCATATATCTTTGATTGGGGCCACTCTCTAAAGGGGAATACGTGTTCCTACCGATACAGGCAAAAATGAACCTAAATGTCGAGTTTTTTACTTTTTGAATTCATCTAGCCTATCCCCCTGAGATAGCAATAGTAAAACACTGAAAATATAAGTGATCCCATGGCCTGCAGTTTTCACTTTGGAAGCATATGATTCTAAATGTATGCAGGCCTCTCAGAATACACAAAAGCACGCTGTGTAGCATTTGTCACGGATTCACTGTGTCACAAACTGCCAGACTACTGCCACACAACCTGATAAATATGTGGGTTGTTCTCGCATAGGGTGTGTAAAATAATGTGAGGGACCATGCAAAGAACTGTGCACTTGTCTGTGTTCAGCTTAAGGCCATTGGTCACTAACCATAGACTTACACTGAGTAAATAAGAGTTTAATTTGGCCAATATCCTCACCCAACCTGTCCGGGTCATATGGCAAGTGCAGCTGACAATATATAGAAGATATAATCGAGAATATCGAGAATAAACGTAGAGTACAATATTGTACATCTCTGAAAAGCGAGCCGAAGGCGAGTTTGGCCAATATACTCACCCAAGTCATATGGCAAGTGCAGCTGACAATATATGATATAACGAGAATATCGAGAATAAACGTAGAGTACAATATTGTACATCTCATATTGAACAATATGGGATCAATGCAGCTGCCTTGGCGAACATCCCATAGTCTGGCAAGCGGCAATGATGATTCACTACCAATTCCGGTCTTCTCCCACCGATGTATAATCATATCCAGTTCAAGACATATTGTCCAAAACCATAGTATTTAATTTAATCCACCAGCATATCATGACTGATAAAGTCAAGACCTTGCAAATAATCAAGCAACATAACAGAGCTTACTCTACATCTGTCCTTTACATCCACCAGATCACTAAACATGTTAGTGAGGGCAGTGCAGTTACTATTGCTTTTTATAAATCCAGATTGAAATTGTGTCAATCTATCTTTCTTTTTTATATGTGTGCTAAGCTGGTGAAATACTTTTTTATCTAAAATCTTTGCTATAGCTTAAATGATTGATTGAGGTCTCAGATAATTTACAATTTCAGTGGTCGACACTTTAGAAAACGAGTGAACAATACTGGTTTTTCAAAATTTTAAAGGGAACTTCTAACTTTTAAAAAACGTATTGATTAAATGGGTCACCGCTCCATGTATAAAAGGACTCACAGATTGTAACATATTTATTGATATACCTTCGGTGCCAAACGCACTAGGTTTTATCTCATTCATTGCTAATTTATCTTCTTTGTCTGACAAAGCTTTAAACTGGAATTCTTTCTCAATATTACCCATTTTATTTGTCATGCACAAATCCATAGTTTCTTAGCTGACTTCACCTTGATCCCAATTTCAACAAAAATCATTTATTTTGGCCAAAGATAATATATTATTTCTTGAAATTTGTTTAAAAATACATTGAGTCTACTGCATGTATGTGAGTGATGTATTCGTGTAGTATTGTATTTTATGTACACGTAAGTCACGTAGAATATTTACGAGACCATAACAAATACAAAACAAAGAAACAGTTCAGATAATAGAGATTTCCATAACAAAGACGCAGTGACTATCTAACATCTGATCTGGGACGATTATTGGGGATGTACGCAAACATGAACACAAATGGCGCAGAAAATATTATGATGTGTGAATAGAGACAGATGATATTACGTGTTGTGTGATTTTCTGTTTAACAACAGTTTGTAGGTGTTTGAGCGTAATCGTAACTACCAGGTCAAAAATTATGAATTGATTTTAACCAAATGTGCCACTTAGTTCTTATATAGATGTAATATCACTTACTAATGACTCCGTAAACAATTCCATGCTAAATAATATAAGTGTCATAGATATATACTTTTTGAATGATATACATAGCGATTAGGGGCCTTGAATTACAAGAGTGAGAAAATTATAAATAGAAAATATACTAAATATCGCAAATTATTTTCAAACCTAGGCTTTGTAGAACTATGTATCATGGTAGAAACTGTTACATACTATATTTAGTATTAATATGGGCATTACGTGACATATATAGCATTGTATTAATCTATTGTATTATGTATAGTACTGTATTAAATATAATACATGCAGTAGTGAAGAGGAGAATCGTCTGACGGCAAACCCCATACTTACAAAACCTACATTATTGAAGCCATAGATTTATATTTTCTAAATGTAGAAGGTTAGACTTCTGGTGGTTTACCGAACACATTAGGTCGGAGTAAAAATTAACGCTAAAATTTGTATTGATGCTCAATTTCAATATTTCTATTGTATATTTGTTTTTAATTATAAGACAAGTAAACAAAAATCCACAGTAACGGCCGGTTAGTTACTACAGCTTGATGAAGGTTCCGTCTGATAACGGAGGCAGTGTTTGATTTTTTAAATTTATTATTTAGTGCATAAATACTTAAATATTTATTTCTGCTTTGTTGTAATGGACAATCCAATGCCAACTTAGAGCGTTCTTATAGCCATTTCCAAAAGGTTAAAATTCAAATTAGTTTCATATTTACAAAGGTGTGCACCTAAGTAGAAACCACTTATGACCCTTTCCGTACTAGTCTTCCGTACAGTATTCTTCTTGTACCGAACAAACGTGGAGCTATATTTCGAGTTATTTTATAACACCGGCTAATTTTTATATTACTCAAGTATCGAAAGTTTAATCAACAAGTAATAACTAGATACCTAATTAAACGCTCTCAGCTTGTATACAAAATAGTTAATTAAATTGATTAGTCAGTAAATAAACCATTTTCTGATACTGAAAAACTATGCAATATAATGGGTTAAGAACTTAAACTCTTTTTCTAATCGTAAAACTCACCCAAATCTACGTGACGGGGAACAAATGAGGTGACATTGAGAGCAGAAGTTAAGATGACGTCATTTGTATCCTCACCTCTTGCTTGCTACGTGCAGCTTTCTCTTAACTGTGGCTGATTCGTCAACATGAAAAAAATTTTATATTCATCGGAGACCATCACTTTTAATCAACCATTATAAACGCTATCCAATCAACAGGATTTTAATACTTATTACACTATATTGAGCATTACATGTAATCACTGTTTTTTATTTAGTTTCGACTCCATATAACGCAACTTCAAAATGATAGCCTTTCAAATTTCCAAGTTAATTATTATATGTTCGTGTATATATATATATATATATATATATATATATATATATATATATATATATATATATATATTAATGTAATGAAAGTAACTAAAACCCTTTTAAAAATCTTTTCATTAACATTGATATAATATATATATATATATATATATATATATATATATATATATATATATATATATATAACCCCATAAGTGGAGTTAATACATAAAATTATTTATATTGCTTTGTATTATCTCAGTTATAACGAGAAAACTGGTAAAAGACCAAAAACGGAGTGAAAATTTAAGCTTTGATGCCTTGTTGGGGTAGGCCTAAGTTACCACCCTTTAGGAACGGACATTTCATCAGTCTGGCTTTTCTTGTGGCTCCGTATTACGGAGGCTTTGCTACGTTCATTTAACTAACATAAAAAATATGGGCTTCCATCATCTCGTTATAATGAGGTTATAGTTTTTACAAAACTAAAAACATTTATCAGTTCGATAAATGCATCATGACATATCAATTAAAGTGTATTACTATAAATGTACACAATATTCTGCCATTAATATGATGAAGAATTAATTTACCTTGGTTAAAGTAATATGTAACATTTAGGAAACAAACACTAATTACATTATTTTCTATGGATGAGTTCACGTTAAGATCAAGGAATAGGAAGACTAAAGGAACACGATATAGAGGGTACTTATTCGGTACTAAATCAAATAAAAAAATTGTATTTGAATAACATTTAACTTTTTGTAACTAGAAAATTATTTGCGTATCATTAAGTCTAGATGTCAGCTAGTTAGAGCATGAAATTCAAAATCACTGAAAGAAAATAATTCTGTTCACATACACTCAAAGCATTGCAATTAATTTGAAATCCCCAAAGGATCAAAGGATTTGCATCATTATATTACAGACAAAGATTAAAATGTTATGTCACAAAATATTGATATGATTTTTATTTTAACAAACAATGCATTTTTTAACATCTGGCATGGGTTATTAATCGGTTGCAAGATAGCAACTATACTGCTTGCAAGTACGTTTCTGTGCCCCACAAGGGGTAATTTATAGCTGGTACATTCCAGTTAAACTTTCATTCGGTGCAGAAAAACTTATATAGCACTTATATCTGGGAAACCAAATGGAACTCATGGATTGCCAGAACAGGTTAACGTAGTTTTCACCGATTACCATGGGACTACTTTAGTATATCCCAATCGTTCGTTAATAATATGATTATTTTATAAACGTGAGCATGTTAAGAGTGAGTCTTACAGATACAAATTTTTGATCTGTTTGAATCCATACATTAAAAGTTTGTTATTGATCTAAATCGTTCAACAGTTTCGTTTTTTCTAGTATGAGCGCAGATAAAATGTAGGTATAAAACTATAAATAATTTGTAGTGGGGCATATTTATACACACATTAATTAGTTTAGAGTCTATGTTCAATATGTCGATTCATGAGATATGTCGCTTGATATGAGAGGAGGTGACAAGGAGAATAATCGTAAAGCTACAAGTCACACTTCACTGTTATGTGGTGACAACTCCTGTCACTTTGGTGTAACATGTCAGCTGTTGAAATGTCACCACACTCATTCAAGCTTTATGACATTTTCCTGTCTTACTAAATTAATTTAAATATCCACAGAAACGTCCAATAAAATTGTAAGGAAATATTTTAAACTAGACTTCCCCTATCTTTAATTACCTTAAACGTGTCATTCTGTTACATTTTCAGTATTCTAAGAAGTTACGCATCTTTTTGTTAGTAACATTGATTATGAATACTGCTATTTAAAAACACGTTTTGGTACTACCACAGACCTATTTAAAAAGATATCATTCAAACAATTAACAAACATTCTGCTTTATTGAATGTTTTTGAAGTTAGGAAGTTTAGCATTAACTAATAAAAAAATGTTTGCTTATGAATTATTATTGATAACTAATAATATAACTACTACTTTCTTAAAATTCTTATACCATTTATTTGATTTAAATCTTAAGCCATTTGATTTAAATTTTAAGCCGTTTTAGGCAGATGTAATGATATCTAATCTTAAAATTTTAATGCAATATCTGATCACCCATTTTTATACACGTCTCGAAAAAACTGTCTATATTAAGGTGCTTTAAGAAGCTAACATGCCGAAGAAATAAAAGCGCCGAGGAACATTATGTTCCGTCTCACATTTTTCAGGTCAGAATTAACTTTTAAAATATAGTAGTTTTAACTTTATGATTTAGGGACAATGGTGTAACCTTGGAAAACTAGATACTCAAAATTAGGTTAAAATACTGTAAGATTGGGTATTTCTGATTTAGAAAAGATTGAACTCTCTCTTTACATGTTTTATTCTTGGAATAAATACGCCAATGTTCGCTCCTCTGGTTTATCAGATAAGTATTACAAATAGCACTATATGGATGAAAGCTTTTAATGTGCATATATTTGTCATCCACATAATGTCTCGAAAACTGGTACAGTTTAGCTACAGACCACATTTAAAAAAGGCTTCATTAATAATGAGAGTGCTATAGTTCGATGTAGTGCTTGACTATGCATTAAATCACGGAGAATTAAAACTAAGGGAGCTGGCAGTATATTTCTTCTGTCTGTCCGCAGGATATATAGAAGATGAATGGAGGTAAAGCCTGCATTAAATATAGATTAAATGTGTACATATGCAGTAACAACGTATTCACGTATTTCTGGTTCTAGGGTAATCAATTCCTAGTAAAAAGGCGATATTTGCATCATTCTTATTTAATATATGCAGTTTTAATGTATTAGTTTTAGCGAAGGCGTTGGTTTTATTGTATATAAGTAGTAAAACAAGTTAAACTATCATGCTGCATGTAAAAGGAACATTTGAATTAATAATAATAATTGTGTTTTAAATTGAGTATGATCTACGTTGGTTACGAGCCATTAAAAATCAGTCATTATAAGATCGTACGTATCACTGTAAGTTTATAAAATGTGTACTAATTCACTAATTATAAAACTATAGGTGGTCTACAGGAAAGGTTATGTATGATTTTATTGGATTTAACGTTCAATAACCGAGGCGTCAAACACCACAAAGATTTAACATTTTTTATCACGTATTTTGATGATGATACATATATCATAAAATAAATTTAAAGCAGAAGAAAAAATCTAAATAAACATTTAAAATACTTACATTTTTGTAGTATTGAAACGGGATGTGGGGAAATATTGTTAACTTAAGATTATTGAAATAATTTACATATTAAAAATTTTAGTTATTAAGTGATAATTTGATAGAATTCGTCTTTACTAATGTATCACCTGACAATTTAAATTATTAACATTCCACCTAATCCGTTTTCATTCATTATAAATCAAATTTCATATATTGAAAATAATCGGCTTTAACAGTAATGTTGTTGCATATAGATAACTGTTTACAACAATCAACAGTTTCTACGTGCACAAAGATTCACACACAGATCAGAGGTATTTACTTGTATTGGTAATACGTTTCTGCATGTCTAGTGGTGTTGTTATTCATAAATTCAGTTTATTTTGTAAATAAATATTAAAGCATGTTTCGTTATCAAGTCTAGTATTTTTTTATACGAAAAGGTTACATGGTAAGTGCGCCAACTTTTAATTTGTATAATATCAATAAGAAGTGTAGTGTACGAGTATTATTTTGAAACTGGTAGGCACCAAGCTCATAGGCAAGTTAAAGTAATGATCGCCATCGTTGGATTTGGTGGGAATTGATCGGTGGGAATATCTCGTTGCACTTGAACACCTGGTGTACGCTTTGTGTTAAACATTATTCGTTAAAAACATACAAAACCTTTAACAGTTATAGACCTTTTATTTAAAAAACGTGTTGTGTCTCGAAAGCAAAGCAATCTATCTAATGAGGTCTGACGATGAAGGTTAACCTTCGAAACATGTCACCATAACAATACGACAAAATGAATTTGGAATTAACTGACAGTAGAATATAGGACTTTTTCATTTTTTTATTTCTTTTTAAAACGACATGGGTCACCCAATATACATCTTATAATACAATGGAGTATTTACGCCAAAATATTTAGTGTAAGGAGACCTTAACAATAATGTATAGCTCTGCCCGTGCTTAAAACAGAAATGTCTTAACTGTATGCCCAATATAAACTTAGGTCTCGCAATTTCAGTACCAGTGACGATGATAGGGTTATAACACAGTTAATGCATTTTAGATGCTCATTGAAAATATCAAGTGAGTTATCCACCTGAAACCAGACCCTGAAACTTTAAACCAGAGATTTTTATTGTGGTGGGGGAGGGAGTGGTACAATAAGAGTTAATAAAAGGAAAATGTAAAATCTCACTGGAGAAACGAAATGAATTCCATAACATCAATGCAAAATAATTACTAGCCTATTGACTCAGTCAGTTGGATAATTGAGTTCTCTATTTCGCTTCAATAAACACTTTTAACTGGAACAATAAACATGAATAAACTTCAGAATATTTAAATGGAAATTTGTTTTTATCCTACAAACAGGCTTTCACCTCTTTTGAACAATGAGCTTTTATTTCCCAAACACTATTGAACCAGTTCAAATACTTTATAAACACCAAAATGCCAGTTAGCACTATTTAGCCTAATTTCATTATTCCGCTTACAATTTCAAAAAGTTAACAAAAAATCAGTGAAAATACAAACATTTCAAAATTTCCAAAGCATTATAAATGCTGAAATATTAAAACTAATATCGCTAACCATATTATCTATACTATACAAAGCTAAAATTCGTAATTTGGCTAAAAATAAATGTTTAAAATAGCACAGAAGCACAGAAAACTAATAGTGGAAACATGAAAGATGACCCTGAATGAATTATTCTACTTACAAACTGCATTTTTATAAATTTTGGAAATTTAAATTATTTAAAATGCATTAGACTTGCAGTATTTAATAAGATTATCTTTTCAAATAGTAAAATCAACTACTGTAACAAATAGATTTTTTTTAACTAAGTAAATAAATTGTAATCATATGCATTATATTCGAATTTATACTGAATTTTGACATGTACCTCTGTTTCAAATTTTGTTTTTGTTCCAGCTTATGTAACCTTTCAAAAAATTGTGTTTGGATTTGGTTCAATTTTAAATACATGTTTCATGAACTATGTAAACATACAAACTTGTTGAGAACAATATTACGTGTATTATCTTTTATGCTCTACCTGCACTTATTCAAATACTTCAAAACATAGTTTTAAGATATCCTGTAGTATTAAATTCTAGAAAACTTTTTAATAACCTACAACAAGTAAAACATTATACGTAATGAAAACAGATAAAAGACTTGTTGATCTCTCCAGTGTACACTAAATATTTAAAGAGTTTTCTTTTGATAATGTTCTTGGAGAGGAAAGGAGTCTTGAAATAATGGACAATATTATTTGTTGAAGAGGTTATTTCAACGGCTTCTCTTCCTTTTTTTCATTAATTAGCGCCCTTTACCTGTTTGTTTATTACTGCTATTCACTCGGTTTTATCAAAGCCAGTATTAAATGTTAATAAATTGGATTATTCCATACAATGATTGTGGTTATTATTAGTAGTAATATTTGATTAAATTCTAACTATTTTTACTTTCCATAAAACAAATACACAATTTACAATCTAGGTTACGTTGATATCTACACTTCAAATGTAAGGGTTTTATTCAGAAAGGGTCCAAAAGACACAACAGTAGGTCTACTGCTTCTCTTCGAGTCAAGGTTGGTATAATATTCAGTTCACCTTGGTTGTAATGGACTATTTTCTTGGGATGATAAAACAGCAATTTATATTTCCTGGATTTTTCTGTTCATGCTAAAATTTTGCACAAGCTCCGTGTTGCTCAGAAGTAATGGTCTTTTCTTTGATTAAGCGTTGATTTATTCTACAAAAAGGTGGCTTTTTACGACGTTCTTTTACAGTAGGTTTCAGCAATTACACTGATAAGGGGTAACATAAACCTGATACTGTATGCCAAAGAGACGACGGAATTTATGGTTTACAGCCAAAGCGATTGGCTACGTATCAGTATGTCCAGTCATTAAGGATGTGCCTAATAACAATAATGGAGTGGAGTTTAACAAAATTATCTCTCTGTTATCTGCCAAAGCACTCAAAATAATAAAATATTACAGGGTCTGGTTGTTATAAAACCCAGAGCCTTTAATATCTTGGCCTTTTGTGTTTAGATAGCCTCGTTTACCAGTAAGGTTCAATAACGCTGCCTTGTGAACTTCAGTACATGGAAGGATAAATCCTAAGTCTAAACAATAAATAGTTATATCATTCCATCCTATGATTGGGAACCGGTTGACTTTTACTTTGAGTACTTGCGGATCTCCATAGCTTAATTCTGTTCTTTCATTATTTTCATCAATTTTTCAGATTGTTTTTTTTTTACTAAAACATAAAAAAATTAATTAAAGCCTAAGATCATGCCACAGTTATGAACAAAAATTTTAATTTTTGCAGGACAAAATAAAAAGACGTTAAAGCCGTCAATTACTTATCCATAAAAAGTACACAAATATTCATATTGGACAAGTGTGCAAATAGATAGGCTTAGCATGCATAATTATCAAAGTGCACATATTTAGAACTTATTTATATTATTTTAAAACAAACTGATGAAACAAGTGTACTATATTCAATGTCACAGACATGTAGAGAGGAGATGGAGTTGGTATTCATCATTTCAAAACATCATTACACCCTAATTAACTGCAATATTTGGTTTATATCTCGTCATAATTCCACATTTACAAAATACCATTGAATTAGTAATAAGTTATTGCTTGTATAAACATATTTCTCTCATTTATGACATTTTTCTTCCTCGGATGTAATGCATAGGTTTTTAGGTTTTGATGACATATCTCTGTTTCACATTTTCTTTATTTTAATGAAACCCAAAACGTATTAATGTATGGATTTATAACTTTCGTAAAAAAACCTTCTCTTTCTATTGGTAGGGTGGTGGTGGCCAGTTGTGACTGTAATTAAAAACTTTTTCAACATAATTTGAATTACAGCTAAGTAAGATACACGTGCTGGAAACAGAACACTTTAATAAATAAATGTGATTATTCCACGAGATGTAATGTAATGATGTAATGAATTAATTATTTTTAGTTCAGGTATGACAATTAGTAGTTGCTTTATTTAACCAGTTATATTTTACAGATTGCGTGTATCGAGTTGAGACAACACATTTATATACGATCCTTGGAGTATGTTTAAGCAAAACTGAACCACCATAGACGAAAGCAATTCAGGTGATAAATATGCTATGTAAGTATAAAGGACCTTTAACCATTACACTTTTCAATATGGCGTGCAAGGACTTGAGTAGTAAAACTGCGGGAATAATTTTAAACACATTTATGTCGTATTTATGAAACTTTTCAGACACTAAACGTGATATAGGCGCAGTATCACATAGTTAGGTCGAATCTATTCCCCAGTCATACTGTAGTCTTTTACACACATTTTGCTGTCCACCACTAAATCCAACTTGAAACTGTAAGGATTCATTATATTAAAGAAACAATTTTCTTTAAAATTTAATGCTTTACTCTCAAGAGATGCTGCAGATATTACCTAAAAAGTTTAATAGAATAAATGATACACTTTTCAAGAATTAGTGATAAAATTCAAATAACTAATACAGATTAATAAAGAACGAAGTTTAAAGCAATTTTGCTCCTTCCAAAGAAATGTGGTCCCTTGCCGTCGACAAAAGACCAAAACTCCACGTCAGTTATGGCTCTGCACATTATTATAACGGTCTGAGTACGTTTACAATATTGAATAAATCAATAAAAAGTAAGGTAGTTGGTTAGTAGAGTGGCATTGGTTTATTAACTGCCAAAATTAAAATGTAAGATTAACCGATTATACTTAATTTTTAAATTTTGTTTTATGTTTTATTAATGGATTAATAATTATAATTAAAGGAATAGAGAAGATGCAGTAATATGAAGGTGAGGTATAACATATACAAATATTAACAACGCCAAGTATGTATTAACATTTTTCTTGTTCCTTTAAACTATCTATCAACAGTAATGAAACTTGAATAGCATAGATTATTTGTTAGTTATATTAATAGTCATGTACATATTGATTAGCAAACGAAGACGTATAATTAATTCAGTAAGAGTGTTAGATTGACATTCCATCACATTACCGTAGATGTGAATTATAATTTTCATACTTTTATGCAAACAAGGTTGAATAAATAAGGATTTATTTTACTAAACGGACTGACATTCCCGCACTCAAGAATAATACGGGGGTTATGTATTCATTGAATTCACTACATGACTATAGTCAACTGCTCATACAGTTTGAATGAACAATTCATGTGGAGTATTAGTCAATAACTGTTCAATTTCCATCACCAAATAATTTTGCTCTAAAAGTATAACCAAGTATATCAATTTATATTTTTGACAATATATATATATATATATATATATATATATATATAATTACAATAAACATTGAATCACAAACAGATACGGCCAAATACAAAATAATTGAATCGGAAAAAGTAAGCGCTCTGTGGTGTAATGGTAGCACATTCACCCGGCAAGTGAGAGATCCGGGTTCGACTCCCGGCGGAGCAAGTACTTTTTGTGATTCAATGTTTATTGAAATTAAATAAGGCTATTGCCATTTATTCAATTTAATGTATGTATATATATATATATATATATATATATATATATATATATATATTCATTACAAAAAAAACATATATAATGCATTGACGCTTAAATGATCAAAGAATTTTTTTTGGAATGTATGAAAACTGTTCTTAATACCTTCACGCTAGCCACTACGAAATTTGTTGCGCGTTTGAGGTTGAATTGATAGACGAAACCTTAGTTAAAATATAACAGTTTTATTTTTAATAAGTTGATATTTTCACACACAGTACTATTAATACATTTTCAAAAGATATTCAATATTGTCTACCTTCATGAGTTATAAGTCAGAGATTGAACTTTGTTATGCCTGCATATTCAAGTTTAAACCATTTAATATATAGAAAGTTTCAGAAAAAAGGATGTCGTAAAGTGAGAGAAGTGTTGTAGTCCTGATTGTGTTCATGGCATTTACATCATATGCTATAAATTGCTGACATGTGAATGAAGACGTGGTGTTTGGAAATATTATTCGAACGGCTATTCAAACAAAATTTGAACACGTATTCTATGACATTAGAAGGTAAGGTAGGTACTCGAAAGATTCCATACCCATTTACTGAGAGTAAGTCCATTTGCAGAACCTCCTAGAACGAAGGGTTTGCCACTTTCCACAGCATAGGTGATATCAGCAATAGGGTGTACTATCCTAACTCGACCTTGAAGGCATAGAATATTTACTGAGAGGATTTATACAAGTAATAACAATTTATGACTCTGAAAATATTGCAGTGGATGTGGCAAAAAGTTATTCATAAGGTCATTCCAAAACTCAATCTCTTCAGCTACTACTTTGAGGAGACGGGGTCAAAAAAAAAAAACATACGGGCACTGACTTTTCCAACTTTTCCTTTTAAAGTAGGTCCAAAGCGCTAGTTTGTGGGTTTAAAGGTTATAACCAAGTTAAGAAATGTCAGTTGCTTCTATCGGTGACCGCAGAGCGACCCTATCCTCGCAAGCAGCCCGCCACTTCGGCCTTGGATTCGAAAATCAGTATAAGGTCGATGGTCGCAAAGGGATTCAGAGATTGCTTGTTACCTTTAACCTCGCCTGTTGAAATAAAATGCCCTCTTTATTTGTACATTGAATATAGGTAAGCAAAAATCTATTGGTTTTTAAAGTGAATGAAGAGAGTAATTTCTGAACAATTTAAAACAAATACCTTCGACATTCGAATATGAAACCGAGGAAATATTTTCAAATAAATAAAGAATATAAATTTTGATTTCTAAGTAATATACTTATGCTCACTCAGCCATATTTATACAATTCATAAATGATCCTAAATAACGACAAAATGAAAGAATGACTCCATAAATCAAATTAAGGATTACAAAATACAGTTATAAGGTACCACATCTAAAACGTTACATAACACAATCGTTGTTGTACTCGGTTATAAAAGTAGCAGCATTCGAAAACAACTCATTCCGGAAACAACATCCATATTTAACTGCAAGTGTTCTTTCCTGTAATGGCTGTAATTAATTGCTAGAAATATATTAGGTTTATGTATTAGGTTAATTTTATTATCCGTACATATTTTAATTCATATTGAGTTTATTTGCATTTGATTCAATTTATAAATGAGTGTCGTAAAAACAGTTCTTTAAACACTTGTTACGTTCAAAAAATGGTTCTTGTTAATTTAGTTCATATTATTAAAATCGTAGTATAACTTTAACATAATAATATTGTGTTATAAAGTATGTATATGGAAAAAATGCATTCCAGAAACTAATTATTATGTATTGAATTTCTACAAAATTTTAACATTGCATTTCAAACTATGTACATATTACGAACATTAGAGTATGTGCATACATTACAACGTTATATATTTTGTTATGTTATTTTAATATTACATATTTAGTTATTTTAAAAGTTTACATGTAAATTTCCCAATGCCATTTAGAATTGGTTTAAGATTTTTAACAGATAATTTATAATAATTATTTATATAATAAATACTTATTAGTAAGGATCTCTGTGTACAGAAGGAACATTTTATTGCTATATGAAATAATGTTAAATGTGTTTTATGCACTTGTCTGCAAGCTGAAGCAATGTTAAGTGCGATTACTGAGTTAAACTCCACTCACCTTCTTCTTAGTGCAGCGTCTGAAATCTGACTCTTTTATAAATTGAATCGTAGTAAAATAAAGTATTGTCAAAAACTTGAATGAGGAATATGAATTTGTTCATTGATTGAGTAGTACTTTTTTTACGTCATAAACAGCATTTAAATAAATATTTGAAATAGGTGATCTTTGTGAGTTGTTATAGTAAGTTAAGGAATAATTAATGGGTACGAAGTACATGTAAAATTATTGTAGAAATGCAAAATTCAGGCCTAGAAAAGAAGTCAAAGGGGACAGTACTTTAGTATGTATAAAAGTGTATATTTTGGTACGGTTTGCTACTTTGTTTTTAAAATGTATATCCTATAAGGAAAATTACTTACAAATTTACAAAGTGCTTCTTGAAAAAACTTAAATTGTACTATTTCGAATTATATTTACGTTTATATACAGTTAACTATCTACAATATGAAAGTTTTTTTCTATCTTACTCATTTTTTATATTAATAATATATACTTTAACTATTCTAATACATTTTACACACAGTGTTTTTTGTTACTATTTAAATTTTGTTTTCGCAAATATTGTTAATATTATTCATACCTGTATAAATATATATATATATATATATATATATATATATATATATATATATATATATATATGGCTTAGTAACTGTACAATATTATTTTCATATTATTATTTTCATAATTCGCTTCGCAATTACAGCTAGTTCCAGTGAGTAAACAGTGAATATGGGTTGACCGCTCACCGTATATCGCTTGAGGGCTTGTAGGTGAATATGCACGTCATCAGCATCGTTACCTAAAATTTATGAAAACAATTTGGGGTTTATAATAAAGTACGACAATAGATATGAAGGAAGCACATTCCAATTTAAAGTATGCACTTTGTAACTATTTGACGGGTATTTTTTTATGTTTTCTTTGATATTAAGAAACATTTTTCATTTAGCTGTTACCAGCACAGTAATGTTTAAATTAGAATATTATACATATCACGTCAACCCCTTGAATAATAATATTGAAATTACTTCTGTAAGTTCTTTTACGATCCGATCGCTACCTCAAGTGATGTATGGAGAAAAGTAATTGCGATATCGTTGTATGGAATTCATAAGTCCAGCTTGAGCCGCTCGCTGTCTGATTCCTTCACCGAACTTCTCCACGGTTACCGCCATCACTATATCAGATGATAAAAAGTCCCCAGCTGTAGACTTTATACAGGCTGCGACAATAGAAAACCGTTCTCAAAAGGGATTGTATTTGTTGGTTTATCCACGCGGCTGAACAAATCGAATTGAGGAGGTCAGCACGGTGCTGCTCTTGGAGGAAGTTAGAGATAGAATACGAGGATGTCAATGTTAGAGCCGGACCTGGTTGATAGAACAAACGATCTTGAATAGTACCAGAGGAGGAATATCATACGGATCTATGGTTGGAAGGAGACAGAGGGAGAGGACACTGATGACCAGCTGAGACGTTTTTAACGGGGCTACCTCCGTAGAGACCAGGTGAGATCTTATGATGAAGTAAGGAATTTATATTTTGCAACCTATCCCAATTGAAACGCTGTATCTAAATCAGGAGTTCAAAAAACATTCCAACGTTTTCTGGAAACAGGGACCGTTAAAGACCGCCCAAAATCGGCTGCAAACGAAGCACGTGACGTTTTACAGACAGTTGTAGAAGATCGTTATGCCTCAAAAGGAAATGGTTCTAAAATGTTAGTTTTAATTCAAACATCAGTTCGTAAAGTTTTACATGACAGTGGTTATGAAGCGTACACAATTTACTTAGTTCATGAGCTAAGTAAGGCCGATTTTGATCGTCGAGTAGAATTTTGTGAAAATATTATGGGAACAGTGATACAAATACAATTAGATTAAACAGCATTACTTTCTCAGATAAAGCAACTTTCATTTTAAACGGAATCTACAACAGACAATGATCGTTATTGCGCTGATCTTAACACTCAACGAATGAGAAAGCAACATACCCATTACCCTGAAAAGTTAAACGTTTGGATTGGGATTGTGAGGGATCAGTTTGTTGGGCCCTTTTTTTATTAATGGAATCCTTTATGCCGAGGTATAGCAGGAAATTATACAAAATAAGGTTTATCCAGCTATCCAAGTAGCAACCAACAACTGTAATGAAGTTTGGTTCGAGCAGGATGGAGCACCCCCACAATAATGCCTGCATGGTGCGCGAGTATTATGCAAAATTTTTCCATATCTCTAAATAGGCAGAAGAGGAAGTATTGAGTGGACACTAAGACCGCCAGACCTATCTCTACTTGTCAATCCTGTGTGGTGTCACATTAAAACAACGTTTATAAAACAGAACTCCAGCGCGTTAATGACCTTAGGGACATAATATTGGCGTAAATTAAATAAACTCAGGCGTGGAACTATACAGCGTGCCGCTTTAAGTGTATACAACAGGCTTGTACAGTATATTGGAAACATCTCCTGAGGCAGCAATTCTAACATCTGATATAAAAAAACCAACGTTGGTTTTAGTCGTTTTAACGTCATTTTACTTACTACTGTTATTGTGCCTGTACATTTAAAACTTTCAAATTGCTCTCCACAAATCCCATTTTGGGGAAATTGTTTTCGTTTGCTTCTTGGGGGGGGGGGGGGGGTGATAAGTTTCATTTTTCCATCTTTGCCCATTTAAGGTTGAGTATGTTTTTAACTTAATTGATTTATATAAGCTGCCATTTTGTTCTGAGTTGAGTTAGAAAGTTCTATTGTCCACTGTTCCTTTTCTTTTATCTAGACCTTTCAAATGCTTTATAACCCTTGGTTCCTTAATGGATCTTTACATTTAAACATTTGAAGCCACCCCCCAAAATTTCCTCACTTTTGGGAAATGGGCAAAGTTGTAACAGTGACTAAAACACTCACTTTCTTTTCCTAAAAAGTGTTTTGAGTTCCATCCCTCCATATTTATCCATAATTTTAACTCACATCTTATAAATATTACTTGCTCCGTCGGGACTTCAACCCGGATCTCTCACTTGCCGAGTGAGTGCGCCACCTCTACACCAGAAAACCCTTACTTTATACTTTATATATATATATATATATATATATATATATATATATATATATATATATACATACGTACACATCAATGATATTTCTCTCAAAAGGCAAATAAGATGGAATCTATTACAATCTTTAAATTTGTATTATATTTTAAATTTGACTTTGAACTGTCTAAATCTCTGCATTACACTGGCGAAGCACTGCATACTTAATATTTGATCAAATGTTCAGTTAATCCTGTAATTGTTTCCAAACTTATAATATTATTATCTGATTGTTTTCGTACTTTGTGCTTAAGAGAGTTTACAGAAAATCTTAAATATAAAGTGCCGTTACTTTAAAACTTTATCTCGTATTCTTTTAATAATATAAATTGAAACAAATTTAAAATGTTGCCTACAATATTTAAAAGTGAGGTTTTACATTTTTTCTGTCATACAACAATGTTTAACAGGCAATTGAAATGCTCTTTAATCTATACTATCTTATATTTAACTTTTTGATTTTATATTTACCTGTTTTTTATTTGAACATATACGATATTTGTAATTATGTTATTCTGATATTAGGGGCGGAGACTAATCCAACAAGTAAGGGATAATTATAGTCGGTACAGCTTCTCTTGAGTTATCAATTGTGTAACTAACCCGACATTCTTTTATCATTTGAATTATAAATAGACCCGTGGCGTTTAAAATAATTAATTTTCATAGTATGAATGAAATATTAATATATAAACTGTAATAATTTTTTTTAAATGTTTTAAATTGAAAGTAAGCTCGATGGAATTGGCTATAAGTAACGATTTGCTTTATAGCACATCCTTGACGATTCCATGGAATCGCCAATGCAATTCACAAATCATGCAAAGTGAGCTGGTAGTTTTGTATATTTGATATGCAACACATAAAAACCACGTTTGTTGTAATTCTCAGAACGTTCCCAGATAATACTTTTAGAATTGTTGGTATGTAAAGCCCGGTGTCTGCTATTGAATCATATGTGAACACACATCTCGCTATTGTACTGCCAAACCATCAGCCAAACCATACGCTCCAGTGTATTCATGGCATGTAACATCCCTAGCAGTGCCGAGTACCATAAAATACATTCCATACCGACAAACCATGCGGAGAGACGATCCGAGACTAACAATGGTTTAGCCAGAAATTCAGGACTCATACATTTTACTCCTCATATTCTATATACATAAAATTTAGCAGTGCATCACATCACATTTCATTAAAACAGAGTTTGTTAAGGTATCATGCAAAACTGTACTATTCATTATATCAGGCTGTATGTAAATAAGTCCAACATCTTAAATGTCATAAGATATTTATCAGTTTCAGAAATTTATTTATTCTGTCATTTTCTCGTTTTTATCATAGTTATCAATAAGATTAATTTAGAATATTCAATAACGCTCAGCTTCATTCCATGAAGTACAACGGACCATAAACGAACTCGATGTTGCCTATATAAAAATACAGCTCCATGTAAAATTTGTAATCTATTTGTCAGTTTGTTTCTGAAATGTCGTACGCACTGGCAGTCAGACAGACAGACAGAATTAAAATATTCCAGCTCCTCGAGAGATAGGCTTAGCCAAATTTCAACGAATAACTGTTAATCAATGTGTACAATGACACTAAATAATCATTGAATGCTGTAAGAAATAGTGTAAAAAATTGTTAAAACTATATTTGGCAAACAAAGCCCTATGATATATGGTCATTTTATAATTAATGACTTTACATGAAAATGTAAATACACGAGTATGAGCATAACGCTATTAGTATTTTGCAACTAAATTGATTTTCGTTAAGATCATGTATAAGATTTGAAAACTCGTATCATAAAGGAAAATTAATAGTAGTATCTTATATAACAGTTTTTTATAGACATTTTATAATTGGAAAAATTATTTATGTAAGAGTATTTATTAGGTTTGTTATATTATGCAGTATTCATTCTATATAATTTTTTTTTTATTAGAATGAAAAAAATTGGAAGGTAAATTAATTGGGTACTAAAGATTGTATTTACTCTGTAAAGTAATATTTCATTTAATTCATTTTTATATAGTCTTCATGAACATACAGTGTATGCTATTTTTTAATAATCAATTTGGTTACATAAATCACTGCTAAAATATAATTTAAATCAATAATGCTTTCTTAATGTATTTATACTATACACTGTTCTTCATAAATTGGTAATATGCATACTATAATATATAAAGTTATACAGTTACAGTAAACGGATTGAAGCCGAAAGGAAAAGGGTAAAGTTCTTAACAATAGCTTTTCAAGTGGGAAAAAATAAATTCTAGATATCAAAGTCAGAGTTCTCCGTGCTACTTTATTTATATTTATTTAGTAACACTTTCTATACATTTATAATTTTTCCAATTTTACACTGAAAATAAATTGATGCTGTTGATTAATAAATTAAGAAAATAATTATTTAAATAATTATACTGACTTAAAAATATAGATAACTTTTAAATTGAATGAAAATATCTTGTAATATGAATCATTACGTATTCATACGTAAAAGAATATTAGTGTACTAATATTTGAGTTTTATTAATAATTATATTTACTTGGAGCTCTTTTAAATTTCTAAGCTACTCTTATACATAGAAAAGTTCTATAGTTACGTATTCCAAATAACATTTTGAAGTATAGGGTGTCATGAAATTACTCTCAAAATGTTGTAATTATTTACAGAAATAAGTTATTTATAGGAGATTTACTTAAAATTGGCGAGCTTAAAATTTATCAAAATCTACTGTCCATTTTTTACTTGCTAACAAGTGCAAAACTTTTCTACAACTACACGGAACGGAAACGTTAAAAAGGTTAGTAGATATTTTATATTGAAAATAAAAATATGTCATTTTATTAATTTCAAAATAGATAAGAGAAAATGATAATAAATAACTGTGTATTGTACATATAATGAGTTTTTTTCGCACATTGAAGGCTGCGACAAAGGTATCAGTATTTTAAGAATATATTTTAATCATACTGTTTTTAATCAATATGGTTTCTCATAGTTATAAGTGATGAAACTATGATAAATCACTTAATACAAGTATGATAATAACTTGTAGATCAGGATAATAGAACCTAAGATGTTTGCAACAGTTATGTATAACTACGGCATATTGAAGAAACTATTAGCTTTTATTATATTTGAACACAAATTGGAATGTTAAGAACACATCTACGTTATTTATATTTGTTTTCAAAATATAGACATTGTAATTTCGCTATAAATATATCAAAAACACATTTCTTTTTATGTGCATTAGGATGAATTAATTAAAGTTCAAAGTATTATTTAGTCGTAAATAGATGAAAAAATAAATAATCTCATACGATCAACCCTTACTTGCATAGATTTCTGTCTACGATTGGAATGATTAAACAGGATTATTAAATTAAAGATGTAAAATTAATATTTAAGACGCAATTTAGACATAATGATTTCCAAAATAATATAATTCTATTGTTTAACTATTTAATTCAAATTGTACATAATAACAAAATTATGATTGAGAGAGCTAGTTAAAAAAGTCTTGTGTTTAGCAATGTTAGATTCTCACTTAATGTGAAGCATTCAAACTGAGAAATGGAGAGAATTTACTTATTCTTGAAAGGTGATTTCACGAAAATTGGTCTTCTTTATCTTAATAGAGGTAGTAAAAGAAGAGATATAGTGGATATTTCAAAAGAAGTACCTTCATTATTTACCTGAAAGCTAAATAATACTTCAGCTTTTCTTGTTTAGTATGTATATTAAAAATTTCAACAAAAATAAAACAATGCAATTTTTTACGTAAAATAAAGTAAATCCAAATAATTTTTTAACTTTAAATTGGTTTATTTAAATAAAAATATTTGTAATTATTGTATTTAAATGATAACAGAGTTATAACGTAAAAAGATTTTATATTAAGTATCTTGTTTATCAGTCTTATGAAAGAATGTATGGACTTCTCTCCCCATAGTCACCCATTATGAAATGCTATCACATCATAATTGAAGCTTAAAGGATCTATTATACTAGAATTACTTTTTCTTGCGGCTTCATAATTTGACCATAATGCTAGTATCAGCCCTTCAGTTCTATAGTGTAAATTAAGCTTTCCAGTTTTGTAGGTTTTTGGAAAAGAGATAAGGTCTTAATAACAATTTTGAAATGTATTCTGACAATAATACTACTGAGTGTAAGTCGTAAGAGTATTATTCTTCCACACCAGCACGATTTCGCCTGGTGGACCTATACATTTTTGAACTTATCGGTTTTTTTACATACTTGGTAAAAGTTGTGAGGTAGATGGTATTAATACTGACTTTTTTAAGTCACTTGATAGAGTGAGCATTATAATTCTAATATGTAGGTCAAGCAATATTTGCTTACATTGTCACCTGATAACATTTTTAATCTACTTATGGAATAAAAAGCAAATAGTTCTTATGAGAGATTTTCATCATCTTATTTAATTGATTTGTCATGATGACTATTTAATTATATAGTCTTAGGGAAGCCCGTTGCTCGGGGAGCTGCAAAGATTGAATCCCTTTCTGCCTATCTATAATATGCCCCCTTTTTCTACTGAATCAAGATCAGTCGATGCTGATAGCTCTGTATACGGGACAGTAATTGAATGGTAAAAAATTTACTGGTATTGAGTTGATGATAATAGTGAAAATAAATTCCTTAAGTGCTCTATAGTTTTAGATACATACTAAGGTCGATATAAAATTATTGACCCATTTCCTAATCTAGGAGCCTGTCTACTGTAGATTCATTAAGATAATGTTTTAAAAATGTGATAAATAAACATATATATATATATATATATATATATAAAACTTATTGGAAGGCAGTTTTACAAATTGTGAGACTTTGATCACGTGAAAATCAACCGTTTGCTGAATATGTCCACGTAAACAAAAGTTTGTTTGAATTGAGATGAAGGTACGAGTAAGACACAACCATTTTGACTTACCAAAAACACTAAAACTGAGGTTTCATTCAAAATTTAAATTAAATAGTTTATTTAATTAGGAAACATGTATTACTATCAAGGTTGTTTAAATGCCATACGAGTGTACGCATTTTGTTTCCAAATACATTTATTAAAAGATTTTCTATTTGACATCGTGGTTGCTCATAAGACCAATATAAACATTTTCGCTCATCTAAATTACAAAGAGAGAAATGTATCATTGTCCAAGTAGATGTTACTTATATAGAAGATTTATAAGTAGCTCTTGCAAAATTTTAGTTTATATTATGTAGATTGCTTCTCCAAAAATTGTGTTGACACACAAACAGAAATTATTTTTGTCTAGCCCTTTGAGTCACAGGCTTCACTGACGCTAAGCCAATTATTATTTAAATTTATTAATAACATCTGCATACACAAATAATGGTCAGCAATATAATATAAAAATTAAAATTTTATAAGCTGTTAATTACATTCCTTGAAAATTTTCTGAAATATAAACGAGAGAATATATGGATATAAACAGAAAAATAAAAAAAATTACTGCCGTGCACTAAAACTAATAATACTTTCTTCCGTTTAGAGTATTATGTCTTTTGTAAATATGTTTTTTTTATTATTCTCCCTCAAACATTTTATGTTTCCTTCCGTACATTTTGAAACGATCTGGACGTAATCAAATGGGATTCCTGCGTACTTTTAGATACAATCAAAATGGTTTCAAATAACGTAATCGCAGTGTAGATTACCTTCCTTATAAACGGTTATATTTTGTCATTGCTCTAAATCACCATAAATCAATTTGAGTAATACGGAAATAATTAGAAAATTCTAACGTAAATTCAAGGCCTATTTGCAGAACAGATGTACCACTCCGACAATAAGATAAATTAAGTCTGCGGACAAGTTGAAGTAATGGCCACCATTGTGGGATTTGGCGGGAAATTGGATCGTGGGAACCGATTGATCAGCTGAAAGATCTATTTATATTCGAACCTCTCGGATTTCCATTGCTGTAATGTGCCGTACCTGATAACACCTTTTGTAAAATTAAGCAAATATGTATCGTGCATGTTCTAGTTTCTTACAATCTATAGTATGTTGATAGCGAACACAATATAAATATATTTTCTTCTTAAATATAGCTATATTAACTTGAAAATCATAAAAATTAAAAAAAATTCGCTCATACTTCACCTTTAAGGAATGATAATTAAGGTTATGTTGTAGGAGGCTTGAACAGACTTGGATTGTATAAGTAGAATTGAAATCTTTTAGTTTATATCAAAAAACAAATTTCACTTAAGAATGAAACCAAACGCCAGCCACGTTTTGGTGGGGGTTGAACTAAGATAGTTTTGCAAGGGTTAAAAATATAAATGTATCTTTCAATTGCATGGTATTTTTTCGCTTTAAACGTTTCAAACCAAGTATAAGACAGACGTAAATAACGGTTATGTCACCGTCAGTCAATGAGTTTACTAGATTTAAAGTCGCCATCTTCGGCCAAATAGTCTTCGTAGATTAACTAAGCTAGAGGAAGAAGAAATTCCTCAAACGACTTCATCAAAACTAAATCACGCTTGTAAAATGTAAGTAGGATCTCGACTCATGTACTATTATATGTTATGAACGATGGTAATTCTTCCTTAGCGAAAATGACTTTATATTAATAACCAAAAAGCACAGCTTTCATAATAAAATTTAACATATTGCATAAATATTTTATTTTATTATACATTACTTTTAACGTAGAGTGATTATTTCTATGTTAATGTTGAGTTTATCTCCAGTTCACTTCCTCTTAGTGCAGTGTCCGGAATCTGACACTGTCACAGAGATTCAACCCAAGAATCTGGAGTCAAATTCGCCTGAAGAGATACGGAAAAAGTCAGTAATGAAGATCAAATGATATCCTAACGTCGTTTCAATGTCAAAGACACCTAGACTCCAATATATATTGTAATCTAGGTGAAGAGGTATTCTTATTGTCGCATCAGGGGCAAAATTGAGTGCACTAACATATTAGTTATGATATCTAAGGATGGTAAAGCAACTAAGCATTCTCGACCTAACATAGCTACGATATCAAAAAAGTCAGCCACAAAGATGTCAAATGAAATCTTTACATCTTAGCATCATCAGAGACCCATAGACTACAAAATATAGTATAATAGTGAAAATATAGTATATAGTGTAATATAGTGAAAAATTTATTCTCATTGACACATCAGGTGCAGTTGATTCCGGACTCTGTACCAAGAGGAAGGTGAAATGAAGCTAAACTCAACATTTACATTGATGTTTATACTTAATATTGAGAATTTATACGTCATTCAGATATGTCGCTTTAACTAAAAACTGTATTTGTAAGTAGGGAACATTACAAATAACTGTTTTAGATACCCCTTCCTCGAACTATGTCTCGCATTTCTGCTATCAATTCAGAAGTACGTGATGTCAGTAGGGATTTCATCGACAACGTTAATAGTATAACCTTTAGGTGGAGTCCGCTCATAAACCGAGAGATCTGAAATTTTTGTCCCAGCACAGCAATTTCGTAACTTACAAGATAAAATTCCCTAAGCTGACTTGGATTGGTATAGAAAAACTGTTTAAAATTAATTATAGGAGAATAAGTTTTCTAGAGAACCTAACATTTTATCCAAATATTTGATACCTGGGAATTTAAAACATTATCGTCTTAACAGTCCTGCTTCTATTGGATAATTTGCAAATAGGGTTGGGAGGTTTACCAATAAGAATGTGAACTACAATAGGGGAAGTAATTTAGGCGTCTAGTGCTGTAAGAGTTTACGTAACAAAAAGTTACCAATGAACGCACGGTTATCGCCTTAATCATAATGATGCAGTGAAAAGGAATGTACCATTAACTCTATTCAATTCTGGTTACAGTGTGACTCATGTAAGTTATTATACAATAATGTATAATATATAAGATTTAGCAACTAGATATACATTTACTTAGATATGACAGCAAGTACTGAACAATATCAACATCCTATATATGTGGGTAACTAATCACCATTTATAGATTCATAAACCTTTTTTTATCAAATACATTTTTCATGCCATCTACAGTCCTTCTGCTCATTAACGTATAGAAAGGTTAATAATTCTCCTTTAAAATGATATATTCATTCTATTGTTGGTGACAAAAATAGTATTACTGTGCACAATAAGTAAATGTTTTTTCTCATTAAATATAAGTACGTGTATTGATATTTTCATTTATTTGAATGGTTACCAGAAATATAAAGTACTCCAAACAACAGTTTAGGCTATCTCAGTTTCCACATAAATAACATTGTCCAGTTGGTTTAAATGGAGACAATAGTTTATAAGGCCATGAGTCAAGAGCACAATAGCTACATAACTCTTGTAGGAAGTGTATTGTGGTTTAACAATACTCATTTATATTGGTTTGAAATTAAGAATAACAGGGGGAGATTTATAAGTAGGGTCATAAAATGTATGGTTCCATTTCTCAAATTGAAATAACCTTGGTTATGATTTACTTATGTACGGTTATGTTTAACGTATAAAATACACAATATAGATGATGTCAAAGTATATTGAAATATAATATTCGGGATGTCTTCCCTCCTATTAACTTTCTTATGAATATAGATGGAATGATTTACTGTAATTATGTTTATGTTTACTAACTGAGGAGGTTTTCGACATAAGAAGATTTTTGACTCCCCCCACCAAAAAAGGCGTATTTTGCGGGTAAGTAAAAAGTTTTTAGTAGGAGCTTCTAGGGAGTGATACGTCATTTTAAAGGTATTATTAAAAGAAGAAGAATTACGCAAACTAGAGTTCTCTAATATTACTCTATCAAATTTGGTGACCAACTAAAGTTTGAATATTTTATAAAACCCCCACAGTTTAAATAAAATTTTCCACCTATAACATTGCAATTATTATTAGAAGGACATACCCGATATAACATACACACGTCAGTTCAGTGATGAAACTTTTTACTTTACTTACGACTATTTTTCCATTTCCTACTATAAAAACTTGGTATATAAAAAATATGTAACAGTATTAATAGAAATAAATACTAATAGGTTTATCCAGTAGAACCACCTGTGCTTCATTCAGTTACGGCCGGTAGTGTTGGGGGTGGAGAGGAGAGTGGGTCAGAATGTAATAATCGACGTACAAGTCAAACCTCACTTTTAAATACGTTCCCACGTATCTACGTAAATACGTTTCTCCTATGTTTAATATTTCCGTCTATGCAACTTCATGTGGTCATTATTCTATTACTTTCATGAAAAGTTTTATCATTTCTTAATATTTAGTAAATTTAATTACAATCATTACTTGTACATGATTCATTTACAGCCCATGAGTGTGCCTAGGACAATATTTCTCTAAAGAAAGCCTGTTAAAAGTAAAAGATTCCAACTTAAATATGATTTGCCGTATATAATTTGTTACGCTTTTATATTATGGCTCTCACAAACACAACAAGAACACGGTTCATTAGTAGACACAACCTAAATGAGTGGTTACGTAGGATCCAGGAGCCAAAAAGGATTCTTAGTACGCCTATATTCTGGCGATGGTGTTAATAAATCCCAGGCGCTCTCTTAGCTATTGCATTAGGGCGAGTATTTTGTAAAATCGTCTTGTGACAAGGCAACTGATTAGGCAAGGAAGAGGTGTGTTCAAACTCCCTGGCAGAAAGACGTTTGAAATCCATGATTCTCAAACTGCAGGTCAAGAAGGCACTAGTGAGAGTAAAAAAAGGGAAGTAGTTGGATTGGGAATGACATGTTAAGTTGTACGTAATATTATGCGCTACTTCACAAGTTCAAGGTGCTGCATCTAAACCTGCTGACAAGGCATTTTTGGGTTAGATTTCATCTTTCTAGCCCATCGAGAAGTTCTAAAACAATATATAGATGTTATAGGGATTGCAAACTCATTTCCCCTCAATCGATAGTTAATATATATAAAAATACTCTAGTCTTTTATAAGATATGAGTCATACGCTGGCCAAATTTCAAGTTTCTGTAATATAACGAAGTTAAACAATTAGAGATAAGTGAGAGAACGAGTTATGGATTTACGTTTAATAAATAGATCCAGAATAAACGTGGCACAGAATAGTTATTTACAAACAGCTTAGTCGAGTCATTTTTAAACCCATGAAACTTTTCAAGATGGAAGTCAAAATCGTTATCTTGTGAATTTGATCAGATAAATCCAAATGGACTCTTTTTATAAAATAATCAAGCAATTTCACCTAACCTTCAGTGCAAGGCCGAAAGATTTAATAGTTTCAACAAGGTGTCTCTGCGGTGTATTCCGAAAGTTAAAGGTTAGTTAGAATAAATTAATGCTTAAAAATAGTAAATTTAGTACGTTAAGAGTATGGTGTTGTAGTTGGGTCACTTAAACACTGAAACGATTTATAAAAAAGATAAAATTAAACTATTTATTGTGTTAAGAAATAAGCATTTGTTATAAAAGGAATCTAGGCTATTAGAGATTCTCTTCCTTCATAACAGGATAGTTAAATAATCGCGTGATAACACCTCGCGTTCCCAAGTCTAATAAAGCGTTGAAAACTTCATAATTCGTATTTTGCCACTATACTTCATTACTGCTATTTTTACTCTCATGGTTTAAAACATAACATTACGTAACTGTGCATAGAAAACTTCTACTCTACAACTCTGTTAATTTGAATTCTGCTTTATTGTAAATCTGTATATTATATATATATATATATATATATATATATATATATATATATATATATATATATATATATATATATATATATATATATATATATAAAACAAATTTAGAATAAAATAAAACATGCACTTTCTTATCTCCATTGCTTTAGTTTGTTGTAAAACTCTAGTACAACGGAATATTTAAGAAATTACGATAGAAAGTCACGAAAATGTTATCGCACAAACAGACATACGGATTTCATTTTAATTCCAAGATTAACAGGTTCTTCTTGGATTAAGAGGGACGAATGTACCAAGTTTAAAATGTATGACTATTAAATTTTCTCGCGCATAGAAACAGACTGATAGGATGCAGGTTGACATTTTGATCCCTATATCAATTGTGTATTTTGTTGCATCAAGAATTACCAATTTATCAAGCTTAAAGTCTATAGGACATTTAAATTTATATTTGATTACACATAGGACCAGACGGATAGACTGTACTTTGAAATTCAGGCAGCTAAATCAATAGTATTTTTAAATGGAGCAAGAAAGACCTCCCTACCTAGACTACCGTAGTTTCAAGTCTCTAGGCGATTTCTATTATTAGTTCTCAGACATATGATTAGACGGTCAGAATGCAATTGACATTCTGGCGCCTTAATCAATGGCATTCTTCAATGGAGCAAGAAAGAACTATGTAGGCTAAATCAGATTATTATTTTTGAAAAAAGTAAGTAAATACAATTTATATTTCACAGATACTTTAAGCCACTTGTTCAACTTCCTATTGTTGTTGGCAAAAATTTAAAGTGAAAACTGTAATAAAAACTGGAGACAATAATTGTCGAGCCTCCTACCCTGTTGTAGTCAGTTGTCAAATCCGACGTCTAAAGAAGCAGTTGTCTGTATGTAATCCATACATATGTTCGTTTATCATTTCTTCAGAAATTAGATTTTTATTTTTATCTATGCTTTAAAACATTATTTCAAAATTATATTGCAAACAGCTACATATACAAAATGTGATTTCAAAAGAATGTTATCATACATTAACTTAAGCAACATCATGTACGTCATTGGCATGAACGTGGTACTAGTTAACAAATAAAGTATTTGTATATAATCAAATTAAATATATCATTTACAAATAAGCTTTGAATAAGATTCAGTCTTAAAATTTTTTGGCTTAAATAGAATGATACATTACATTTTTACAAACTATAACTTTTACTCATTCATTATTAGTTTTATATCGGGACTAAGTAAAACAGGCATGACTGTTTCTGCCTTGTTAGCTTTCTTTCTATGGACGTGGACTCCAGTTTCTAGGAGCTACTCTATTTTCAGTGACAATGTCAGATTATAGCTGCATTAATTGATTAGAAACTGTAGGTAAAATTGAGTTAACCTGAATTCTACATTAAATCACCCCTTCTTACCATAGCTGTGTTATGTGCAGATATACATTTTAAAACCAAATTTAAGATAATAATTAAATTTTAATAGATTATGAGAAGGAAAATAGACACAGACAAAAAATATATATCTAAATTTATTCTTTAGATGTATGATATATCTATTTTATTGTTATCTAAATAAATTATAATACAATATAATGTTAGTTATTAATAACTAATTTTATGACATACAGATTTTTCATTTAGTCCCCACACCGAAAATTGTGTTATTATAATTTAATTCATGATGGCAGAGAGGTCATTTGCATTACTGAATAAGAGACAATGTAAAGTTTGCGAGGAAATTGTTGCAGACAGCAATCGATATCACAACACCTGGCCGTCAGCTTGAACTAATATCTGCATTTATCTGTTCCTTCCGTCAACTTCGTCTCACAGTTAGTCTCTACATTTATTTAAGAATAAGAAAGGCAAATCGATGTCTCGAAACAAGACATGCATCAACATCATTAGTTGACTGAGCGTTAGTGTATGTATCACTGCGAGGGGTGGAAAGTGTTTTTTTTCTGTCTGCCCGTATTCAATCTCAAAAATGACTTATATTAGAGATTTGACATCTTGCACTAAGCTTCATTTCTATGCATGCAACGTTTAGTTCTTGACGGTTCATATCACTCTAAGGGTTTTGATAGAGCGCTATCAAACCTTTTAAATCAGGATGATATTTTTACATTGGATTGGGCTTAAAACTTGAAATTTAGTTTATTTATCTTAGCTATCACTACGTGTTTTTAACAAAAATCCTCTTCTAAATGACCAAATCTATACAAGTCTGTCTTCAGCTTGATATACCAAGAGCGAATTAAACTACGGATTTGACTTTTTTATAACTTTATTTAAAAAAAAGCAATGTGGTTTATATGATGATAAATTTTCTCTTCTGGTTTTTAGGCTGTAAAAATCCTTTCTTTATATAAATATCTGTCTATATGCAGGACATATCGAGAAACAAATGAGCGTAACCTTGAAAGTTTACATGCAACTTAAGCGAGGCCTGCTACGAGACACATGGTCTGGCGTACTCATTTCTTTGTTATTAGAGACAACAATCATCATATTAAATATGAGTTTGGTCACCAGCCTGGAGGAATCAAACCATTTATCTCTTCCTTTGGTCATCTTTAAATTTTCCAACAGTTTAATCTGTTTTTTAATGCAGTTGCTCTTGCTCTTTAACTTGTGTTCAGAAAATCGATTGCTTTCATTTGTGAGAAATTTCAAGGTTGGAAACTAAGTTACAGATAAGTTACTATAAACCTCACAAAACTTCTAGCAATCATTAATTCCTTATATTTATGTACGTTATTACTTATAATACCCTATAACCTATATTTAACGATATGTAACAATAGATAAAATTGTTGACTGAGTCAGAAATACAAAGGGATTTCTATCGTTAACGGGAATATGAGCAACTGACATCTTTTACGTAATTCTAACAAACTGCATTTTACACTTCGTATAGCAAAACTCTTTTACATTTGTATGAACTTTGATTAACAGTGTTTTATTATAAGTGAGAGTAATGACTTTACATAATATTATACATTCATTACGGGCTTTAGCACACTTTGAAGTCATATACTATGTTGTAGATTTCTCCGTCAATTCACTGGCATATTTCACTATATCTCGTTTATCAACAGAGGTTAAACATTTGTTAATAATAGTACATACAATCCAACACATTACCAAAAAAGGTATATTTGTCTATAGGAATACATACATATTATGTTAAGCCATAGTTTGATATGTGGCAATTTTTTTAGGACGCTTGTTTCGTAGAATCGATTACTTTAATACAGGCCTTGAATAGTAAAAAAATATATATATATATATATATATATATATATATATATATATATATATATATATATATGATAAAATATTTTAAGACGTGATTGTAGAGCTAACAATTAGAAAAAAAATATTATATAAAGGTAGGTCCGGAAATCCTCCGTTAGTGAGTAATGCCTGGTTAAAGATTTTGCTTTGTTTTCAGTTCACCTGGTGAAATTAACTGATTCTGAAATGTTTTTTTTTCTTATTTTTTTAACTCTAATAAGATTTATTTATAAGGAAAATCGCCTGAAAAATCAAATAAAACCACTCTAGAGGTTGTAGTGTGAACAGTTTTTTGAGAAAAAGTTTGAAATTTTGCCAAAAATCTAATAACAAAACTGCCGTCTTAAATGTTATATGTTCTATAACATAGTTAAATGAGTAATGAACAAATTGTTTTTCTTAATAAAGATTGTAGAGAACCTAATTCTGAAAACAATCATAATAAGCAAAGTTAAATAAATGTGTAAAAAAGTTATGAAATTAACTCCTCACGTATTACATTACACAGCAAACTTTTGCTTTTTTATAATAATAAATGAGTATCTAATTGGTAACAGCTGGTAATAATTAATCATTTAAACAACAGCTGTTTAAAAATTTTTAAATAATAAATAATCAGCTAGGAATTTATTATTAAATGACATATGTCACCTCACTGTTGAACAAACTGTAAAGATACTGAGTGTATGTGTTAAGTATGTTAACCAGTTATTTTTATCCATTTTATTAGTGATTTTGTGTTGTGTGTTTCATTTATAAAAAATGGAGGGTAATATTCATGTGCATTCAAACTCTAAATTAGCAGACATGCATTTAATGTATGGTTTGGGACGCTGCAATAGTACTGAAGCAAGACGTTTTTATCAAGAGAACTTCCTAACCGCAGGTGTCCAAGCTCAAGATCTTTTGCTACTATTCATCAACGCCTATCTGAAACAGGTTCTTTGAAGTCTTCGGGGCATAGTAATGCAGGCATCACCCGATCATGTAGAACTGTTGAATTACAATTAGAGTTGGTTCTTAATGACATTTCTGATTATCCTGAAAAGAGCACTAGAGAATTGTCACTACAGCTCAATGTCAGCCAATCTAGTATTCGGAGAATACTACACGAGTACCAGTTATGTCCAAACTCTTTTGCTACAAGACTACGCTCCCCGTGTTGCTTTATGTTGATGGCTTCTGGGAAAATGTGCTGATCCAAACTTTATAAATACGATTTTGTTTACCGATAAGGCTCACTTTACAAGAACAGCTATCATTAACATCTGTAACAACCACACTTGGGCAGACAGAAATCCTCATTCTATCAAACCTAATCGCCCACAACATCAGTTTTCAGTAAGTTTTTGGGCTGGAATCTTAGCAGATCATTTAGTCGTATTCGTGCTTCCTCCCAGGCTTAATGGCGTGGTGTACTCGAACCTTTTAAGAGACAAGCTACCTAACCTGCATGATGATGTACCTATGCATTTGAGCCAAAACATGTGGTTTATGCATAACGGGGCACCTGCACACTACTCTCTAGCTGTTCATGGACACCAAAATGAGAGTTTCACAAATCAATGGATCGGCCGAGGTGGACCGGTTTCATGGCCAGCAAGATCACCGGACCTAAATCCTTTGGTCTTCTACATTTGGGAACATTTAAAAATACTACTTTACTGTTCCCTAATAGATACCATTGAAGAACTTAGATTAAACATTTCTAATGGAATATAAGCCATTAAGCAGACACCTGGAGTTTTTGAATGGGTCCGAAACTCGATGAGAAGACGCCTAAACGCGGGCATTTTGAACAACGGAGGTAATTTTGAGCATCATCTTTAATCTTCCAGTGAGAATTAAAGCGATTGTAGATATTTTTATTGTATTTAAAAATAAAATTTTGAACTAAAAATATTTTTATTTTTCACCAGCTGTTACTAATCAGATACTCATTCCTTATTATAAAACAGCAAAAGTTTGCTGTGTAGTGTAATACGTGAGGAGTTAATTTCATAACTGTTTTACACATGAAGTAACTTTGCTTATTATGGTTGTTATCAGGATTAAGTTATTTACAATCTGTATTAGGAAAAAAAATATTTATTCGTCATTTAACAATGTTATTGGACATCAAACATTTAAGACGGTATTTTTGTTATTACGATTTTTGGCAAATTTCATACTTTTTCTCAGAGATTGTTCAGACTATAATCTCTAGAGTCATTTTATTTTATTTTTCAGGCGATTTTCCTTATAAATAAACCTTATTTGAGTTAAAAAGTAAGAGCAAAGCATTTTAGAATCACTTAATTTCACCAGGTAAACTGAAAACAAAGCAAAATCTTATGCCATTACTCTCTAATGGAGCGTTTCCGGACCTACTTTTAAATAAAATATTTTTCTAATTTTTAGCTCTACAATCACGTCTTAAAATGTTTTACCTTATTTCTGACTCACCCTGTATATATACATATATATATATATATATATATATATATATATATATATATATATATATATATATATATATACAGGTACATATATATATAGGTACGATAATACCAAAGGGGTGGAGGTTCTTCCAGATGATAGTAATAGTTTTCTGTTCATCACTGTCTAACTTGACTCTGTAAAGGTTTAACAAAGATAAAGCAAATTTTACATGTTGATGCTATACTCTCAGGGGATGTCTGAAATACTACCTACAAACGTGAATTAAATAAAGTAAACATGTTTAAAAAATTCGTAACGCAATTACAAATAATGATAACAATGTAGGATAGGATACCATTGTATTACATTTTATATTACATATTGATTTTATATTCATTAAGATATATTTAGAAGTATTATTAACTGAATTGTTATATATATGTTCTATTTAACAGTAAAGCAATCAATTTCTGGGTTTGAAAATATTTTTAGGTTCATTTCATAGCTCCTTGTATACAAAAATAACTAATATTTTTGATCACTCCCTTTGACATTTCAGGCAACTAAATTAAGCTTAGTGGGTCAGATATTGAGCCATAATAATACGGGCAAATAATAATGTATGAATTTTCTTTTTACAATATGTACATGGGATTTAATTTGAATTTATGCATAAAAGTTTTATATTTTTAACAACAAATATAAAAATCACGTTATTTAATTGAAATATATTAAGTTTAAAATACTATTTCATCAACTGCCCAGCTTAAATATATATCATTTCACGAGGAGTAATATAAAATTGGTTTTCTGCTTTTTCTATATTCGGGTATTTTAGTTGAGAACCTGAAATTTATTTTCCTAAACCAAAATCGGTTAAACTGTCGTAACGCAATCGGCGATGCCAATATTTAGCGCAATATTCTTGCTGTTGATTTAAACTATCCAACATCTACAATAAAGCTCAAATGCCAAATATCATTTGTTGTTATTTGTAGACATTTACAGCAAGATTGATTGAAATGAAGTGAATCAAACGTGGGTGTATAATTCATGAAAACCTATTAAATCGGATTGACAGATTGACATTCCATCATTTGGATTTACTGTACATGTGAATTATAACTTTCACAGTTTGATAAAAACAGGAATTATTCGCGTTGTTTGTTTTCATTCAATTTTATATAGTCAACTGCTCATACAGTTTGAAAAAGCAATTGATGTGGAGTAGTAAACAATATATCTCTATTTATATCGTCAAATACGTATGCTCTAAAAAACAAATAAAGTATAAATATTTATATTTCTGGGAAAAAGGCAGGTCGAAAAAAGGAATTTTATCAGAGATTAGCCTGTTATCAACACATTTTCGTAAGCATCTTTCAATATAGTAAAAAATGCATGTGTATTAGGTCAGAGGCAGAACTCAGTAATGTTCCTGCACATTTAAACCGGCCCGCAGCCGGTGTCTTTTCTTTTGACTATCCCAGAGTAATATTCATACTTGTTAGCTCTTGAGTTCACTACGTCTCACTTAGCACGTACAACACTTCTGTGGAGTAACAAATACAAAACTGTAGACTCTTGATGGCTATACATTATCTTATACAATTTGTAATTCTATGATTTAAAACAAACACAAATCTATAATGTTTATTATTAAAATTATCAAATAAAAATTGCCTTTTTCCACTTTAAAACCTAGTGACAATTATACATTACGGTTAATGTAAAACACTTAACCATTAAAATGACCGCCTTTGCTTCTTTTTAAGTAATATGCTCACCCACCAGTTTTCACATTTTATGAATGATCCTTAACATATACCCAATAATATTACCACAGTAAATAAAAAATATACTTCTTAAATTGAGTTAAGGGTCGGAAGAAGTGAGTACGACCTTCCTAACCTACCTTTTGACACGTAACACAGCTCGTAACAAACGCGTTGTTTTATATTGTAATAAAATTAGTAACATACGACAGTAACTCATTCCATACTTAATACAGCTCTGTTTGTTTTGTGACATGTGTTAGTCGTTATGCAATAAATAAGATACAACTGTTGTGTCGTCTAATGTATAATAATTAAGTGCTAGCGTGACATACACTCAGATAGACTTTATAATTACTTTCATGTTTTACTTATTTTAATTCTCTTTCCGTTTAGTTATCGCAACATTTGATTCAATTTATAAACGAGTATGTTAAAAAATGTTTATCAAATCATTTACTACGTTTAATGTATGCTAATGTAGACTGTGTTAACGAAGGCGTTATCTTCCATATTTTACTTAACATAATTAGTTGTCACATAATTACATAATGTCAATAATTACATAGTCACATAATGTGAATGAATACCTGAGAGTATTTACTTTGTATTAAAAGTCTCAGAGCTATCCAAAATTACCATTCAACTTGTATGCCAATGCCTAATGTTATATAACGCACCGCAATTACAAAGATAAAAACTGTGATACTTTAATGTTAATATTATAGTTGTTATATTTTGGAAATGTCAATTTGCCATGACTATTAAGATTGTATAAATGTTTTAAAGGTAACTTATGTTCCCTAATATTATGTAATTATCAGCTAGTTGACACGTATGCAAGGTGTTGTCAGAACTTTATATGGTTAGAAAATCGAGTAGCTCATAAGAATTTTGTAAATATTGTGTCATGTATACAACTTTTATTTAAATATAAATATGTACTTTTTTATTGTTCTGGTAAATTACTCGTATTATTTAAGTAAGTCGAATGTTGGTAAAATTTATATGCAAAATAAATGTACGAAAGCAAAATTCAGATTAATTTTTTACTGTGTCAGAGTATATAGACAATTAAAAAACATTTTACCATTTTTTAAAGTTATTACCATTGTATAATATTTATTGTGAATTACGATTAATGAATTGTGAGTAGCCGAGCACTTGAAGAAACTTATCTAAAATATTATGTAAATCTATAATTTATTCCTGAATTTCCATCAATTGGCGGCATTAACAAGAAAACCTAACTGTATTACTGTATATAAAAAGAACTTTGATTAGTTTACTCCAAAAGTTACACTTTCATTTAAGTTTTTTAAAAGTAATGTTCATTATTTTGCTTGTAAAGAAATCCATTCTTTTGATAATTTCAAACTTAATCTTTCAGATATCAAAGTAAATAAAACTAATATTAAGATCAATGCATGAGAGGCAACCTACTCTTTGAGCCTGTGTTGGGCTTACAATTTCGTTGTCAAGGAAAGACATTTCATCAGCTTGGTTTTCCTCTCTCGTTTTAATATCACAGCTCACAGCTTTTGTAAGATTGATGCTACTTATCAAAAAACACTAAGGTTTTGATCGAATCCAATACTCTATAGCAGTTATCCTCTACCTGTTCCAGAATTACATTTTCCTAAATATTATCAAGTTTAACATATTATGTCACTTATAATAGGTAATAGTTTTTATTATATGTTACACATAAAATAAGACTATAATCAACGCATAATTTGCATACTTTAAAATAATTGCGCCAAGATTAAATGTATAAAGAGGTCACTCAGCTGATAAATCGCATCTCTCAGTTGAATTTTCCACAAATATAACAAACACAAATCATTCAAAGCCATCCATATATGGAGATATTAACAAGACATTCTGCCATAAAAATTTTTCTTTTTTTTTTCAACGTGGGCTCATTAAGTATAAAGTGCACTTTCATGTCTAACTTCTCCTGGAATATACTGTAGCACAGTCAATTACACATGAAACAATGACTTTATCAAAACGTTTAATGTGGTCATCATTCCTTCTATTGAAACTTCATATTACATGAACAGAAGTTATGGCAACCAATATTTCGCTGGACTTTCAGATTGAAAAACATACTTTCTTCGAAATAGTTAGTAAGAATACGGGTTGGTAAAAGTAATAGTTTAGTCTGATACCAAAATAACCACAGTCCATTGAAGTACTTTAAGCAAAGACATTTAAACTTTTATTAGATTCATCTATTAAGGACAAGCAGGTCTTTCTTAGAATCGTGTCGTCTACCCGTACTATTTCTCTTGATAGAAAGTACCTATAGACTAAAATCTTGGTACAAAGCACCCTCTTGCTCCAAGGCATAGATCTGTGACTTTTAGGGTCAAAATCAAAAGGAAAGCAAAATTGCAATAATCCGGGTCAGACTAACAGTCAGTTCAGAAATAAGTATTATTACGTTCTGACGGGTCTTTAAATGCGTCTTTGTATCGGTTTATTTGTAGAACTGTATAGTACTCCGGTAAACTATGCTTCTTGGGGGTCGTAACTGTCAGAAATAAGCTATACCTGATTTCAAACAAATCAATATCAACCTTCTTGCAACAAAAAACTGCTTTGATGATGAAAGATGAACAATTTTTCATGCCTCGCAATCTGCCAATCATCTGTCCCGAGTTAGCGAAACTAGACTTCACCGGAAGTCGCCTCAATCGCAACAGGAGGCCTCGGAAGCGCGCCCCTCCCAAACTCGGAGCAAAGCATAAAAAAACAACAAACATGCCACTAGTGGTAAGAGAGACAAAGAGAGACAAAATTTCCAGTACATAATATAATTAATCCTATGGCAAACATTCTCACACAAAATATAATAAAATAAATCCCTTGAAAACAAAGTAAATTAAATATTTTAACTGCAGCACCATGGTGTACCGAGTAACTTACAAACTAAATAACAAAAATAAATAGAATTCCAATATTGACAATTACATAATAAATATAAATGTGACATATAAATAACATAGTTTCAGGTACGGCATGTAATAAATAATATAACATTTTAAACTGGTAATTATTATGAACTGAGGGGAGGAAAAAAGTTTCGAGTTTCTAGGCCCACTATTTTTTTAAAGTAATTTAGTGTCAAGTTTGTAGCTAATATTAAAAAACTTAAAAAAATATTTAAAGCCGATTTTCGAAGGAGGCGGGGGCTTAGTTGCCTCCCCGAATCCGAATGAAAAGATAAAATCCTCCCCTACAGATCATGTCACTAAACTAAATAAATACTTTGGTAACTTAACACTGGGCCTCCTCCAGATATAATATCTGGCAGCGCTCCATTAAACCCGATCCTCCTCCCAAGTCCAGTAAAAGAAGAAGGAAAAAAACATTTTAGCTCCAACTTGTTCAAGATGAATTGAAGCACAGAGACAGTCCAGTTGGAGTACGGTGCAGTAGCGCTGGCAGGGCGCGAGCATTCTTTTTTGGATTACCAGTTGTTTCCATTGGGCAGACTCACCGCACCAGTCATGTTGACGGCATTCACGGGGACCCTATTGAATCCCAAAATAACTAGTAGATATTCAGAAAAGTTTCACTATAACCCGAGAAATAATAAAAACTTAATTATGTTTGGCACAAAATATATATAAAATATTTAAATTTAACAATTAAAAATAACAATATGTAGCTAACAGTAACTTTTAAGTATCGAAAAACGGTTTCCCGAAAATAACTCAAGACACCAAGTATTATAAGATACACTACTTGGTGACAATTTAAAATATTACATAGAAAACAAATTTTCAAATATTTAAACATTTACTTATAGGCTAGAACAGCCATACTAAATTATTCAGCTTGGTAACATTTACTTGTAAAAATAATTCACTGTACTTCATTCATTCTGTAATATTAATTTTAATGTATATTTTGTAATTTACAAATAATAACGGTACATTCTTTCCTAATAACAATAACTAAATTATAATCCAAAACTAAGCAGTTCACGCTACTATAAAGCAATTAATTAATTAAACAAATTAAATAGAAATCATTAATGTAGCCACCCAATCTTTGCACGTCAACACAAAACACAAGGAAACAAAATTTGCAAAGTCTGTACCGTCTCGCTTACACTAAATAAAGACAAAATGATTACTAAATAAATAAATTCCTTTCGCCGAACGGATTAATTAGAAAGCACTAGCGCAAAATATAATAATTTAACTGGCATAGTTAATAAATTAACAAATTAGAAAGTTACAAAATGACAGGATAGACCACTTTGCGACAAGAAAACGTACACAAGGAACACAAATTACAAAATAATAAAATAAACTACTTTTAACTGATCAACGAAAATATATGTCTGCGAGGGAGAGAAAAACCACCAACTAAGTTAAGAGAGAGAATAAGGAAAAAACAATTACCTGCCGAAAGTCGGAGAACTATCCAGCCATGGGCATCAGGACGACCAGTTGACAGTAAGAGATTCACGTCGCCTCTGCCGAACGTGTCCGACCGCTCCGACCAGTAGCAGCTGCCGGTAATCAGCTGGTCGGTAATCAGACAAGGTCAACCACCTGACCTCGACCAATCAGTCCATCCAGGCAGAAAATAATCAATACGGTAACGGAAACAACCCCCCCCCCCCACAGACTGACAAAAGTGACCGAGGTGGAAAAAAATTGACAAAATTATCCAAACTGAGCTCCAGCTCACATCAAATCAGAGATTTCGGAAGTGGAAAAGGCTGATGAAAGATGACGCCTATTTCATCCCTGAAGAGTGTAGCGTAGGCATGTCCCATAGAAGTATTCTGGAACCGAGAGATAATTTGTAATATAAAAGCACAACATTTTGTTTAGGACAATTAAAAGAGTAATGCCTCTTTATAAAGAAACTAATCTTCAGCCATGATACTGTTTTACCAAATCACGTTTATTAGATGGATACACCAGTAACGTGAGTACAAATTATATCACTGTCAGTAAACTAGGTAAAGAGACTGACATATATTATTCCGCCTACACAGATGGTGTTCATATAATTTGCTAAAGAATATTTAGCCTTTAATTGCATGCTTCTACGGTGGTTTTATGTGTTCCAAGCTGAAATATTATATGACTTTTTGTGATATCCGCAAAACTTAAAGTAGCTAACGGTCATAAATTTACTCTATTATACAAAAACCCACAGGAGAACCATACGTATTTAATTTTAAAAGATTCTCTGCACCTGAGCTGTAAGGATGTCCTTGGACAGGTCCAGTCATCACCAAACCGAGACTCTATTACACCGTTTCCCAAGCGATCTCTTGACTAAGAACAAAAACGCAGTAAACACGGAGAAGTAAAGAGCTGAGTAAAATTATCAAGCACTGCTATAGTGCAGAAGTATCTTTTATTAGCTGAGAGGGTAGGTAATGTCCCCAGCTGATTTTGGTCCTAACAATTTACTTTAATTGAACTCAAACGATAAAATCACAATATAAATTAGGAAACTGAAAGAATGATAGAGTGGTACCGATGAATAGGTAGATTATCTAAACTTGCATGCCTGCTGAATGTTGGTAGCCATTTAAAACGCTTTTTTACTACTGTCCTGAAAAGCCTTCACGTACTGTTAAAAAGCACTCAGTGCTTTCAGATCATTACGTTAACTAACAATTATCACTGTCCATAAGATGCCGATATTAGTGACATCAGACATTTATTTTTAGAAACAAACCCATCCTCGATAATCCCGATACCTTGTAACTCACTCAACACATACATCCTAGCCAGTTACCTTAACTTTTCTACTTCTGAAAAGCACAAACCATGTCACTGGTCAAAAAAGGAGCACTAACCAACTCATACTACACATGCCAGAGAAGGAGATAATTTTGCCTTACTCTATCTATCATTGTAAAAGCCCCATTTTTATACTACATTTTAACCTGCATACAATTAACCAGTAGCCTCAGTGTTACATACAGCATTATAATAATTAGAAGTCTAATTAGGCTTAAACATCATAAAATTATGGAACTTATAGGGACTAAACGTGGACAGTTATTGTTCTTAAAGGAGAACAACATCAGATTAAGGCTTTACAGAAAAAGACTTAACAAAGTTGCAATTTGAAAGCACTTATCTGTCCACTTGCTACTAAAACCAATTAATTAGTTAATTCTACCTTTACAAAAGTTTATATTTGCAAATACACAAAAGTCTAAAGAAATAATATAAGTATCCAATAAACTTAGATACAATTTACATAAATGAACTTCAATAATAATGGCAGAAGTTTAATTCTTAACAACTGCTACACTTAGTTTCATTTGGTTCCTAGTAAAGTTCAAGCTCTAGCCATATTTTCAAACACTGTCAAAGTCGAAACATCTAGATAAAAATCTGTTTAAGTATGAAATATTTATAAAGGGTACATTCGTTTTCTCGGTTTAGCAATGTAGGGTATGTACGGTATACTCGTAACTATGTATTTGATATTAGGATTATATGACATAAAATTATTATGTATTTAAAGTACAAAGCTATAAAAGGCTTTATTGTTTTCCTTCTGCTTTAATCATAATAAAGTAACGATACTGACAAACGTATCCATCACTAGAAAAACTTTTTAACTGATCGTGTGTTTGGCTTTCATAATGAATATGTTTTTTTATTTACGAATCTACTTTGTGTAACTTTTAAATACAGATACAGTTTATTAACATACATGTAACATTGTTGATATTCTTAGTAAGTGCAGTTTTGAACCTTACTTTGTATCGTAATATAAACAGGATAGAAGAATAATAGTCAGTTTTTTTCAAACTAAATATTTTAAACACGAGTTATCTTAAATTAACTCAAATATAAATTTATATATCACCCTCTTCATTTACATTTTATCACAATATCTCTAGAACGAAATGGCTTATAGACTTGAAATTTGTATTGAATCTTTCTTTTCTGTACATTTATTTAACACTGAGTACAATAATATTTCATGTCATTCCATGTGTTTTGGCTGAGCGTTAGCAAAACCTAAATATCCGCAGGATATTTTGAGACCAAGTTCATCTTAAAACTTTAGAGACTATTATTCTGCTATTCAAATGTATTAATAAAATACTTAATTTCTTACAATTATGAAAATTGTCTTATCCACACGTAAAAGAATCGGTTTTAGAAAAATTTACAACTTTCCCCTCAATAACTTTCGCTGTCTTACATGCCATTTGATTTAGGTTTCGGATCTTAAGTTCAACGTTGGCTGAATTATCTTTGATATCTGTTAAAATTTCAAACTAATGACAAACCCATTTATATTCTTTTAAGTTCGTAACTTGTTTAAATCAGAAACTCCCTGAGGCTGGGCCGTTCTGTAGATCAACATCTTTTAGAACCTCAATCCTCCTACATGCCAGTAGTTTCCAAAGACGAGTGTAGATCTTGTGGTGCCTAGAATAAATTAGAATTTAGTATATTTTACATATCAAAATTTTAAATCAGTGTTTTCTAAATCCAATGGCACTACATAAACCTGTTAATTAATACTACATCGCGTGTAAAGCACATAATAGGATACACACACCACTCTACGGCCCGATATTAACTGCATCATCTGTAGTCGATAACGGTTTTGATGTAACTATGGTAACGCCCATCCTTTCAGTATTGAAGCGAAAGTTAATATGTATCTTTTCCAAATATTCATTGAGTTTGCATAACATTGTGCATTGCAAATGTCTAGGTAAATGATTGTTGTAGCTAAAACGGTTATTATTACATCGACACGTGGGTCGTACCTATATAAAAAAATATAACTAGAGCCTACGATACTCTAATCAATATTTATACAATTATTTAAATAATTACTTTTTCCCACAATTAATCATAATACATTACGAATCATACAGCAAGATAATACAACCTAAAGCGTCGATAACAGTTACTTATAACTACAGCAAGCAGAGCTGATATTCTGGGTAAATAGAAATTACAACACATCGGCTTTGCTAAGCATCATTGGTTATCTATTTTTGCTTGTTCTTCCATCCTAAGCATTGTAAAATTCATTATAAAGAATAATATTTATTTTGGTGTGCAAGCGTGAGAAAAGGTGATTTTGGTTGAAAGAAATATTTAGTCATACATTTAAAAAATAAATTAATGCCAAACGATTAAATATTAGTTGATCAGTCTTAACACACTAATCTCGTTATTACAATAAGCTTAATTCACGTATGAAATTAAATTATTGTATCGGAGGCATTTAGACATCCTTAAGCATGCATTAATCTATGTTTAATAGTCTACAAAAACTTAAATTTGAGTTATTTACTAAATTAAGATTCAAAGGCACTTAGGTTTACAACAATGCCCACTAAACATGCGTGCATGTAATAAAAATACTCTTCTTTTAAAATGTTAGATCAGTTAGATAGATGCGTTTAAACTGAAATATGAAGAGAATTTACCTGTTCTTAAAAGGTGATTTCACGAAAGTTGGTCAGCTTTATCTTAATAGAGGTAGTAAACGGAGAGATATAGCGGATATTTCAAAAGAAACACCTTCAATATTTACTTTAAAGTTAAGTAATACTCCCGCTTTTCTTATTCAGTACTTTTAAAACGTTTTATCACAGGTGCGATGGTTTAAAACAAGTAAATAAGACCATATCAACACAGTTTTGTAATTTTTATGATTTAAATTGGCATATTTAAATATAAACATTATATTGATAGCTATTACATTATACTTATTTAACAGTTACAAAATAAAAACATGTTTACTTAAATCTTGTATTAATGGCATGATTAGCCTTACGAAAGAATTACTGAACTTTAGAATATACCTATAGCATTACCATCGTAACTCAGTATAAAGTGAGTGCTACCAGATCTTCAAAAATAAAATTTATGAAGGGAGAACCTTTTATTGTGAATAACGTAGGTGAACTGCTTTTATATATTTTCTCTTAATTACGTTTTTATCTTACTTATACATAAAAAACGGAATGTGTTCATATAGTTGACTTTTATGATCTAGTTTCTAGTAGGGTCTGGGACATATCAAGGGTTGAAATTATGCTCTCTCTCCTTAAAATAGGAGTATATAAGATTTACCATTTTACAAATTATTATGTTACATTCGCTTTTATTGCTAAGTACTATTTTAAAATACTATTTAAGAAAAACTATAAAAAATATGATATGTATTTGCTTAGCGTTACCAAAGCATTTCTGTCGGGAAGCTTTAAAATGTAATTTTTTTCTCCATCCATATCGTCTTCGAGGACGAACTCACCTCACTCGTTTCGATGGCAATATTGAATTTCGATGATGTTGTATGTCACATGGGGTTTTTCCGAACGTTATTGAACATTATTACATTTTTATATTGCTCCTAATGTTAACTATGGTGGCAATGAGAACATCGCAATATAAATTATTTCTAAATAAGATGAGAAGAATTGAATGAAATTTTAACATGTGGTATATTAACACGTGTTACATAATGAAATAAGCTATGGATTTTTAATTATTCATGTAACCTCAGGAAAACCTGTTAGGTTACATAACAAATTGAAACCATTCCTTTTGCCTTCACTCAAGATAATTAATTGATTATTATATTTTTTCTTAGGTTTAAATACTCCTCTACATATTTTGACTTACAAAAGGCATTTATCATTGATGAAAATTTAGGTTTTTCAGCATGGATAATAATTTTATCACTAACAACTGGTAGGTAGAGATTCGTTGTAATATTTAAAATATACTTGCTAAGCGTTAGCGAAGCTCACACTAGATAGCCTGGAAAAAAACGTCACTTCCATCCACAAGTCTGTCCGCACGACATCTGTAACACCAATTAATGTAGAGACTTGAACCTTTATACGAAGCTTCATTTCAATACAGTCCACAACGAGATTGATAATGAGGCTTGGCTTATACTATATAGCCTGAAAAAAAAAAACATCACTTCCATCCACATGTCTGTCCGCACGATGTATGTAACACCAATTAATGTAGAGACTTGAACCTTTATACGAAGCTTCATTTCAATACAGACCACAACGAGATTGATAATGAGGCTTGGCTTATACTATATAGCCTGAAAAAAAAACATCACTTCCATCCACATGTCTGTCCGCACGATGTCTGTAACACCAATTAATGTAGAGACTTCAACCTTTATATGAAGCTTCATTTCAATACAGTCCACAAAGAGATTGATAATGAGGCTTGGCTTATACTATATAGCCTGAAAAAATCGTCACTTCCATCCACAAGTCTGTCCGCACGACATCTGTAACACCAATTAATGCAGAGACTTGAACCTTTATACGAAGCTTCATTTCAATACAGTCCACAACGAGATTGATAATGAGGCTTAGCTTATACTATATAGCCTGAAAAAATATCACTTCCATCCACAAGTCTGTCCACACGACATCTGTAACACCAATTAATGTAGAGACTTGAACCTTTATACGAAGCTTCATTTCAATACAGTCCACAACGAGATTGATAATGAGGCTTAGCTTATACTATATAGCCTGAAAAACATCACTTCCATCCACATGTCTGTCCGCACGATGTCTGTAACACCAATTAATGTAGAGACTTGAACCTTTATATGAAGCTTCATTTCTATACAAGCCAAAACGAGATCGATAATGAGGCTTGTCCTTGCATGGGAATTGGCTAAGTGTTAGCAAAGCTTACCTTTCTGCAGAATATCTCGAAAACCTATCGAACTATAGATTTGGATTTTTGCATTTTTTTTAACACTCAATGGGCTTGGAAATATTAATCTTCTGTCTGTCTGTATGTCTATCTATTTGATTGTCTGTCAGTATAGCATCCGTTTAACACCTCGAGTAGGAAACGTTTATAGACTTCATTGAGCGTTATAGAAGGCTATTATCATATTGGATATTTTATCTATATAATTATGATATGGATCTAATATTTAAATTAAACTTAATTTCTGTATAGGCAACATTGAGTTAGACGATGGTGTATGTATCTCCGTTGGAGTGGCTGAGCGTCGGCAAAGTCTATTAGACATGAGATACTTCGAAAATCACGTTGTTGAGATATCTATCTTGGCCCCGAACTTGTCGAACACTCTTGGCCCCGAAGCCCGTTACGCGAACACGTATTCTGGCTCACCCATAACTAGTTATTCTGTTGAATTTGAATAATTTATTTACTCATTGCATATAATTTGTCAGTTACCCATTTTAAAAGTTAAACAAATGTCTATATTTATGAAATTATTTGTTTTTTACAATTTTAGTACACCTGTTTCAACATATTTTGTTATATTTTTCAGTAACAACAAAGAAACATGTTTCACGTTTATTCTAGAATAATTTTAAAATTGTATTAAATAAATGTTTGGAGCTAATTACTGGTCAGTAACAGAATGTAAACATTGAAAATGTAACGGACTTTTATAATTATATTCAGGGTATATTTTAACATATAATCGGGAGCGAAGGGCAGGAAATATATAAATAGAAAAAGTAAGGAAGGACAAAAGATCACAATCACTCCCAGTAATCTCTCCTTTTTTGAATTTTACGCCAGTAAATAGATGTTATCATTCATATAAACTTTACTAAAAACAATTTGTTTTTAATCTAAACTAGACATGCGGCACACTTTTAGTTACCTCGTATCTCAAAAGAGTTTCAAATAAATTAATCATATTACACAATTTAACATATCTTCCTTATGAACCTTTTTCATTTTCTTTAGGACGTAGACTGATTTTGTGACATTTTCTGAATACTAAATAGACCTCTCCGATGTGCCTATTTTTGTAACAGTTCCTAAAAATGTTTAATTAATTAATTTAAATCTATGAATTTTCTATCTTAATGCTTTCAGAAAGTCTACACGTTAACCTATATTTAGAAACAATGTTATTTCAATATTCTTAAATTAGATGTTTATTTAGGAGGTCGCAATAAACAGAAGAATCGCTGAATAAAAAAATTGTGATAAAACTCTCTTGTCCCTCTGTTCCTGTTGGTGGAAAAATGTGAATTATCATCTACATACGGAACTTGCAATTATTAACAATACTCTCCCTATAATATAGGTTAATATGCCATTAACAAAATTACACTAGTTACTGTATAGATCCTTATTCACTTTGACAGATAGGGAAATATTAATTTTAATTCAAATGCTCTACGTGTTTAAAATATTATTTCGTGTATTTTATGTAAAATTGGCCTTTACGTTTTAATATGAAGCGTTAAATAAGTATATGATTAATGGCCTATAAAAAGGAGGATTAAGTATGATCAAGAATTTCGGGTTGTACCACAATTTACCCAGACTTTTAATGTATTATATAACGAATAAATATGTGCAAGGATGGTCATCAAATATTTTTTTTTGTTTTTCACCGTATTTTTACTAGAACCTTAACCAACACTATTCAACTTCCAGTGTAAGGTATATCTGGTGCAGTAGTATTGTTTGCATTGTTAACCCAATAAAGAAAAACATACGTAGGGTAATGCAAACATACGTTGTCTGACAATGCCTACTTCAGAAAATTGTAATCTACTTCCAATTAAAGGTATTTCAGGTACCGTAATAAAGTTTGCATTGTTTCCTCGATCAGAAAAATATACACAGAAGTAAATCTAAGAAGTCCGATAATAGTACCGTAGTGTTTGCATTTTGACGTGACAACGTCTTAAATTAGGTTGCGGCTCGGAGTCACTCATGAAAAAGTGTAACGCCCGGTAACGTTACGATGCCCGTCCAGTGGGTCCGCCACACGGGATCCGCACGGGATAAAGCAGATAACTGTGGGTCCGCCGCACGGGATAAAGCAGATAACTATGTTTATTCGTGAAAATGTGGAGTGCTTAGATTCGTCATTTACAACAATAAAGGTAAATAATTGTACACTGATATTTCATTATCGTAAACTATGATTGATTGATTAATTGTTAGATTGACACAAAAGTTGAGAAACTGAGTTTATAGGTTATGTCATACTATTGACAAATGTTGGTAGTGTTAAGTAAATTATTAATTAAAATCACTCTGCAATCAATCGTAATTCAGTCAATTGAGAAGAAACAGCGCGTATTGCTAGTCAAACATTTAAAATAACCAATTATAACCTCTAACCTGTCATAACAGTGCGACCAAACAAACGAACTAAACCGACCAATCACCACGCGCGGAGTTAGAATTTAACTGTGTTTAGCAAGAATTTCAAATTCCAATTTTATTAAATGTTTTATTCAACTTTACCATTTACAATAACAAATTTTAATTAATTTCAAATTATGTACAATGTTTTAGTAAACAAAATATATTTCTATAGTTAAAATTTGTGCAATTCTTATTTTCATTCAATTCCTTGTTCCTATTGTGCAATTTAATAATATTCATATCAATAAATATTCTACCGAGAAAAAGACGTTGTCACGTAAAATCTTCACCCGTAAAACCGACTTTACAGGCAACCATAATTTTTTTAAATGTTTTAAATTGAAAGTAAGCTCGATGGAATTGGCTATAAGTAACGATTTGCTTTATATCACATCCTTGACGATTCCATGGAATCGCCAATGCAATTCACAAATCATGCAAAGTGAGCTGTTAGTTTTAAACTATTTGATATGCAACACATAAAAACCACGTTTGTTGTAATTCTCAGAACGTTCCCAGATAATACTTTTAGAATTGTTGGCATGTAAAGCCTGGTGTCTGCTATTGAATCATATGTGAACACACATCTCGCTATTGTACTGCCAAACCATCAGCCAAACCATACGCTCCAGTGTATTCATGGCATGTAACATCCCTAGCAGTGCCGAGTACCATAACATACATTCCATACCGACAAACCATGCGGAGAGACGATCCATAATTTTTTTTCGCCCTATAAACAAAATATATACACATGCAGCACCAAAAAGTCTACTTCTTTCTAAACACGACTGTATCTTTCTTATACATCATTATAATTTTATTAAATTCCCACCATAAAAGTGTTATTCATTCATTTTATATCATAATCGTAATTTATAAATATGATTTACGTTTCTTTAGTTTAACATTGTAACATTAAAATCTAATATGTGGCTTATATAGTGGTTGCAACTATATCATAAAGATTCGTATTTATGTGTTGAGGGTATGCTCTAGATGAAGATATTTTCTTTTCTGTTGAGAGCTTGTGTGTTAAATTAATTCCTTCGAAGATATAGGGAACTTTTAACGTTATAGCTCTTCTAGGAATCCTAATATCATTTCAATATCTAAGAATGTTCCAATTTTTTTAAATAGCTGTTCTACATGAATCTTGAGACTTTCTTATTTGAACTATCTAGTCCCTCAATCTAAATATTGGAAAGTGGAAGAATTAGTGGAGTAGGTGAGAGATTGAGCGCATTACTATTTATATAGAGAGATTATTGGTCTGGTTCTAAGTTTTTAAGGGTAAGTCAAATTTTTTTATTAACTACTATCACCGAGTAAATGTTTAACAAATTATATATTTTTATTGCTAAAATTTATATAAATGGGATATGCTTTTTCCGTCAGCTATATTGTGTAATCAGTTATGTGCTATATTATTAACATGTATCAAATAAGTTACCAAATATGCATAGCAATATTGTAAATTTAATCACATTAAGTAACATTAGGAAAGATCTAAGTAATTCGAAAGGAAAACGTAATCGAAGCTCCATTTGTAGAACAGATGTAATACTCCGACAATTACATAAATCAAGTCTGCGGACAAGTTGAAGTAGTGGCGCCATTGTAGAATTTGACGGGAAATTGGATCGTGGGAATCGATTATTCAGCTGAGAGATCTCTTTATATTAGCACCATTGGGATTTCCATTGCTAGAAAGAACTCTGTACCCAATTCGTGGTGTTACTCTATCTATTGAACATATTAATATTCCATGAAATCTAAACACATTGCAGTGCTCACATTTGCACTTTATTAGAAATCACTTAAACTGGATGCCACTCAGAGCACAAATTTCAAGTCTGATCATAAAAGTTATAGCGTAAGGCGCGAGAGCAGGTTTGCATTGTACTATTAGAATGAAATTTATCGTCAGCTGCGATAGTGTTTGTGAGGATTGAGCTAGGAGAGCAGCGAAAGGTTTATAAATATACAGAGGATATTTTCTGTGATCATATTTTTGTTTAGCTTGAAAAGATTAAAACCGACTGTTATACTCGTAAAAATGCACTATTACATCACCGTCAGTCCACGAGTTACCGAAACCAAAACTCTCCATTTTTAAATGTATCTGTCTATTAGTTGGGTCCCAAGATTAATTTTGTTTTTAGCTCTATTTATTATTATACTCTCCTACTTCGATCCTTCCTGAAACGAAGCAAGGCTAACGTTCAATTCCCTTCTCAGAATAAATTCCTGGAACGACTAAATGATAAAATAGGACCTATGCCACGCAAATTATATTTGTATTAAAACTAGCTGGTTCCACCCGCGGCTTCGTACACTATTCGTAAGATTTGCGCGTGTATGATCACTTCTGGTTCAACTTATTAATATTTCCAAGGCTGATATAGAGCCATGTACCTTGTTGCCACGATCAAGACAATCCGTCAAAAGTGTATGTTTATAGCCATTGTACACGTCCATGCACTTTATTATAAAGTGGTCTAACACTCAACGTATAATATAGAAATTTATTTTAATATACATTAAAACTTAGCGCCTTCAAATAGTGTTTGGCAAATGTAATATACGTAACTGTCATGTTATTGCAAATTTATAATATACAGGTGCATTGATAAGTTTTATATTTTGCAGCGCCGCGCCGAACTCATTATGAGAGTTACAATAATGAGCATTGCGTAATAAACCTTCTACGTGGAAAATTACATATACATACAAATTTTCAAAATGAACTGTCAAATAGTTTATGAGTCTATAAAGGACATACAGAAAAACATATATATATATATATATATACAGAGCGCTTACGTTTTCCAATTTAATTGAATTGGAATTAGTTCACTTTATTGAAATTAAATAAGGCTATTGCCATTTATACAATTTAATGTAAATAAAAGCCGTTTGACAGGTATTTGGTCTTCCGATCATATGTTAGTTTGCTTATTTAAACGCATATGTGACAGATTAACGGCCAAATACAAAATAATTGAATCGGAAAAAGTAAGCGCTCTGTGGTGTAATGGTAGCACATTCACCCGGCAAGTGAGAGATCCGGGTTCGAGTCCCGGCGGAGCAAGTACTTTTTGCGATTCAATGTTAATAGAAATTAAATAAGGCTATTGCCATTTATACAATTTAATGTAAATAAAAATCGTTTGACAGGTATTTGGTCTTCCGATCATATGTTAGTTTGCTTATTTAAATGCATATGTGACAGTTTACGGCCAAATACAAAATAATTGAATCGGAAAAAGTAAGCGCTCTCTGGTGTAATGGTAGCACATTCACCCGGCAAGTGAGAGATCCGGGTTCGAGTCCCGGCGGAGCAAGTACTTTTTGCGATATATATATATATATATATATAGAAAGAAATTATTTTTATACGAAAATTTAACATTTTGTGTTAATACTATGTCCTTATATATAACTAAACGTATAGCTAGGTTTTCTCCTACTGACTGGGCATTCAACAGAGACGATAAATCATCAGATAGCCGTGATTTTAGGTCAGGATAATTAAAAATATCACTGAGTTCGGATAACTAAACCCACCCCCACCTCTTTGGTATATATATCCGTCTCCGAATAGTGTCGTTTTTCTGTTATCAAATTGAATAGTTAGTGATTTCAACAGGGATGTCATCGACAACCTTCCTCGTATTAGTGTATACGTAGGGTCTAGTCTCTGATATCATTGTTGTATGTCTCCACTAATAAATATAGGGAACTAAAGTTTGTGTTTGATCACTGCGTTTTTATGTCCGAACAAATAAAATGTATAGAATATAATAGCTCATAGAAAGATATAGAAGAAGTATCTAAACATTCTTACGGTAGAAGGGGACCAGCGACCATAACAGTTTTACCTACGGTTGAATCTCAGGGACCTATTCAAGTTCACCATATTAACAGCCTGGTGAACTCTACTTTCCTGGTTAAGTTATCCTATGAAAGTATAACAGAATTCGGATATTTTTATTTTTATATATTACAGAAATTAGAATACTGTGCTCTACGGTTTGTAACATATAATAGTAATATATGCGCGAAATCCTCTTAGCATTTCTTCTTTTCCTTATCCACAGCAGTTGTCTATTCTCAAATACGAGTTTATATCAATTAGAAAATTAGCTACGAAAGGAAAGCCATTTATTAGATCAGTGCTATACCGGTTACATTACAAGGATGCCAAGCAACTCACGATCATTATGCTGAAAGAACCAAGGAGGAAGTGATTTTATCCAATTCCGACTAGAGTATTACACGAGAGAAGTTGTTAGACAGTGATGTAACAAGTAGATACGCTTACTTTAAATATGACAGCAAACTACTAAAAATTAGCCAAACGAAGCAAACATGGTAGTTAAATTTAAAGCTCAATGCTGATACGCGTGTAGTGCGAGAGGTCACTGGCGGAGAAACTATCAATTTTATGCCTTGAGAAACACTAAAACTTAGGACCGAAGTCTTCAATTAACTTAAAGCTATGCTACGCTTTCATTTTTAACCTTAAATAATTGAACAAGAGCATGACAAGCGGCTTTGCAAGGTTAAACAATTTTCTCTCAGTGTAAAAACATTTCGTGTTGCTGGCATTGTAAAAACATTATAAGCCTGTGTCGTGAAAAGTTGTAGACATATTTTAAGAAGCGCTAAGTGTTGTAGGTGCAGATGATGAAGGTTAATAGATCTGAAGTTGTGTAATTGTGAGATGAATGCGAAGCTTTTCATCTTGATAATATATTGGATGTATTCAGTATATTCATATATTATTTTTATATATTATTAATGCTCTTAGAACGATATATTATACGCCTTATTATTCCGTGTAGCTATATAGAAGCGTAACATAACCAAAGTGCACTCTTTTTGAGAAATCCTACACATTTTGTAACGCCATTTATAAAACCCCTTCTGTTAATGGTAATGTCAAAACTATATAAATGAGTATTGTTAAACCACAATAGTGCTTCTCAGATAAGTTATGTAGCTATTGTGCTCTAGATTCACGGCCTTATAAACTGTTGTCTCCGTTTAAACCAAATGGACAGTATTATTTATGTGTAAATTGGGATATTCGAAATTTTTCCTTTGTATTTTGGGTAAACATAAAGGAATGAAATATTTTCTGTGCATATGAATACATAGTTACAGTTTTATTGTTTAGGTAAAACTATTATTTTTGCAACCACTAAGAATTATTTTTGGAATTCAGATCACAATTATTTCTTGCTTTTTTTAGTAAAATTTAAAACTTTTTGAAACTATTTGAAAGTACACATCTTAGACCATTCTTGTTTTTTGTCTAATTGTAAGATGCCTTTTAATTTTGCTTCAAATGCCTACCGTTCGTTACCTGATTAAAAAATAATATTCAGTTTTTTCTCGTTTTCTGAAATTTCATTTTAAATATATATGAAATAAAGGTTTTTAACATTGAAAAAGATTATTGCACCTGAAAACTTACTTCAGATTCTCATCGTAGTGTATAAAACCACTACTTTTCGTCCCTAGAAATTCACAATGTGTGGTTATGTTTCTTTTAAATATATCCTTCCGTTTAAGCTAAATTCCTAAAAATAAAAACCGTTTCAATCAGTCCTCTTTACGAATAAAGCCAGTGTTGAGGAACTTTGTACAATAGCGCTTTACTCCTGTTATATGTTTTATAAATGCTGGGTAAACCATGAACCATATAATATTATTCTAATTAAAAATCAGTAATCTCTATATACAAATCATCTACGTATTTAGTTCCGACTATAAAGTAATTTAGACCTATATTTATAACAGATTCTCTAATGTGTCAAGGCCACAGGATATACATCTTTAAACAATATGTTTAAAAAATACAAGTTAGTAGTGTGACACACCATGGGTCACGTAACAGGTTTCTATAAGGTTGCAATTATAACGTCTAGTCTATAGGTGTGTTCTCGACATATGCAGAGAGACGGACACATTCAAAATTAAAATTTTCCGTCAAAAATATGCGACGCTCGTAAATCTGATACCGTAAAACTATTAAACAAGGTTTAATATATATATGGAACAAAGTGTGACATAAGTTTTACAATCCAGTTTCAAATCTCGAAGCGATAAATTGTTAACTTTATGCAAATGTAAATCGTTCTCTTAATATACGTCTTGGACAACATAGATGACTCACCTGCAGTGCTAATTAATGACTATGAAAACTGCTAATATGTCATTAATATACTATGGCTTAGTACTTTCAACGATAAGGAGTTGTAATTACTTAAGCTAAAATAATCTGCTTTCAATTAATAATATGCATTTTAGAGGATAGTAAATCTGAACTATCAACCATTCTTAACTACTGTGTACTCTGCTGTTATTTGTTGATAGAGTTAGAACCACTTTCTCAAAACAACACTCCTAAAGATTAAAACAGATTTTGCATTGTTTAAAAGTATGGATGTCGTTGACTCCGCAACAGAACAAGAAGGCAAATTTCAACACAGTTCTTATTTAAAATCAAGGTTCTCATTAAAAGTTAGAGACAAAGTAAGCAATTGAACCTGTTGATAGGGCAATCTGCAATAAAATGATTTATAAAAAGTGTTTACAGAGTTTTATAAAAAGCGTTTTGTTCTAATAACTTTTATTTAATTGTTTGAAATTACACTATACTTAAAAAAGTTTAAACTTAAACTTATACTTATTCTTTAAAAAACTTAAATTACCTTATGACGCTAAGTTTAAACTACACACTATTGTGTTGTTTTTATGTTCCATTTATAACCTCACGCTATAAATTTACGATGTTATTAATTATTTCAGTTTTATATCGATTAGTTGTTTGCTCTTTAAAAATATTTTTTTTTAAATTTAATAAGCTCATTATTAGCTCTGCAATCTACCGAAACTAATAAGTATTAAACTAATAGTTATAAGTAACTACCAAGATTAAATATAATACAATTAGTGATTAGGACTAATACAGGCCAATATGTTTGGGACTGGGTATGATGAAGTGATTTTATTCTATTCTTGCACGAGCTCTGTAATTAACGAGGTCAATCTAAATGCAAGGTATTTTACAACTGTTTATCTTAATAAAATATGAAAATGTATTACAAAAACCTTCATATTCATCGGCGAATAAGATCTTGAATGAAAATTAATTGAACTAATTGGCTTTCGTACGTAATATGCAGGGCTGACGGATTGTGTAAACTTTTTTTGTGTAAAATATTTTTCATCCATTGTGGTAGATCAGGTCAGCGACAATGAAAAAATAAAATCAAAGTTGCAGTGACGCCCTGTTAGGATGGAAATTATATATAATTGGCTGTGCGTTAACAAAGCCTGTAACCCATTAGGTTAACATAATTTTTGTTGTCTGTCATGAAGATATTTGTCTATGTATTCGACTGCAGGTCAACTCGAGAATAAATTGGCTATAAAATTGCAACCTCAGCTAAGCTTGTTCCGGGAAAAATGATGTGGCGTACTCCTACTTGGTTAGTAAAGGTCCCAGAAACTCGGTTTAGTATAAAAGGGTAAAGTGTAGAACTGGCTATCTTACTCTTATATCTACTTATAAATGTGTTTAGTTCAATAACATTTATACAACCGTGTCCACGGTTTAAATATAACTAATAATTACCGCACGGATTAAGACATAGATATTATATAAATATGTAGTATAATTTTAATGGCGTGAGTATAGTAAGCGTACTCTCGCTAGTTCTTTCCAGGAAGAACCAAATTGTTCCTGAAATGTATACACATTAAACTCTTTAGACATGAAAACTAACTAAATAATAAATCTTGACATGACTATTATATAAATTATTATAGAACACTATTAGGATCTACACATTTTATTTTCATAAACATCGCACCAAAGGTAATGAAAATGTTTGTAATATGTTTATCCAATTACTCTATTCATAGACGGTATGCGTAATTATGACCAACGAATATGTACATGCATGGAATTCTCTTAATGAAAATGAGCTATTTGATAAACTTAAAACAATCATTTAGGTTTTCCTGGTTGTGATTTCCTATGTATATAATTAACTACCTTTTAACACTTATTAAAACTTTTTATTTTCGTACAATGTACATTTAGAATTCTGGGAATTCATCTTCAGGTGCTAAGCTCTTTAGTACCTAAATATGAATTTCTAGAATTCGAAACGTACAGTACAATGTAGTTTGAATCCGGAATGAATCAATAAAATAGGTCTACTTTTGTTAAGTATTATTGCATTAAATAACTTGTTTTTTATTGCCTAATATGAAAAGGCTACTTTTATTGAACAATAATTATGTATATATTGTTTGGGGCAATTTGTACTCTATATTTGCCTTTATTTTACTAAACTGTATATACTACATTAATTCTATATCTCCTTCTGCGGCCTAGTGCCTACAATACCATTCCTTACAGGTTTAAAATATTCACGTACAGTGACAGACCAATGAACCATTGTTTCACGAATCAGCTGTTTACTGTACACTCACCAACCAATCACAACGGTTGACTTATCAATTGCCCACCATGCAAGCGTAGGCACGCTTGCTCATTATACTCTCGGTCCCGCCTGGGGCACTTATGTACACTCTAGCCACTGCTTACCATACTTACTATAGTATAGTAAGCGTACTCTCGCTAGTTCTTTCCAGGAAGAACCAAATTGTTCCTGAAATGTATACACATTAAACTCTTTAGACATGAAAACTAACTAAATAATAAATCTTGACATGACTTTTATATAAATTATTATAGAACACTATTAGGATCTACACATTTTATTTTCATAAACATCGCACCAAAGGTAATGAAAATGTTTGTAATATGTTTATCCAATTACTCTATTCATAGACGGTATACGTAATTATGACCAACGAATATGTACATGCATGGAATTCTCTTAATGAAAATGAGCTATTTGATAAACTTAAAACAATCATTTAGGTTTTCCTGGTTGTGATTTCCTATGTATATAATTAACTACCTTTTAACACTTATTAAAACTTTTTATTTTCGTACAATGTACATTTAGAATTCTGGGAATTCATCTTCAGGTGCTAAGCTCTTTAGTACCTAAATATGAATTTCTAGAATTCGAAACGTACAGTACAATGTAGTTTGAATCCGGAATGAATCAATAAAATAGGTCTACTTTTGTTAAGTATTATTGCATTAAATAACTTGTTTTTTATTGCCTAATATGAAAAGGCTACTTTTATTGAACAATAATTATGTATATATTGTTTGGGGCAATTTGTACTCTATATTTGCCTTTATTTTACTAAACTGTATATACTACATTAATTCTATATCTCCTTCTGCGGCCTAGTGCCTACAATACCATTCCTTACAGGTTTAAAATATTCACGTACAGTGACAGACCAATGAACCATTGTTTCACGAATCAGCTGTTTACTGTACACTCACCAACCAATCACAACGGTTGACTTATCAATTGCCCACCATGCAAGCGTAGGCACGCTTGCTCATTATACTCTCGGTCCCGCCTGGGGCACTTATGTACACTCTAGCCACTGCTTACCATACTTACTCTCTCCCCCATGTGTTACTCTCTCATTTAAATATTAGTTTATCTCTATTTGTTGTACATTTACATTAACATTAAAGTCAGTGCTCTGGATTGGCAATCTCTACCAGAACGTCTCTGCTCCCGGACACCCGCGTCTACCGTGCTCTACAGGACTGGCCACAGTGTTATGAACTATTCGTTTGCGGTCGTATTATGCGTGAGTGAATCCGTGAAGGACATCTTCCGTTTCACGCCTGCCTACAAGACAGCAGCCTATTTCCCCGGGCCTCTGATCACAATCTGGCCCTCAACAACAGCAGTCTACGGTTAGGTACCTCTCATGAAAACAAAGGTAACTGTTTATTTTCTGCACTTTATTTGAATATGCACTGTTCATAAACTCATTATGTGTAACCTGGTGAACTCTTGTTAAAATCAGTGTGTTCGGCGTCTTCACTGCCTAGTGTGAAGTGGTCCTTCTTAATCGAGCCTCTAAAATATTATTTCATGGTTCTCATAACCAAAATTCATTCTTTTCATGGTCCTTAGCTAGCCGGATAATAAGAACTTTAGTCCATTGGTGAATATCAGTGCAATCTCAATTCTTATAAGCTATATACAGTGCATATTTCAAAGTGTGGTTTCAGGTTCTTTCACGATTGCAAAGTCCGTGCATATCGATTTTCCAGTCCTCTCTCCACTCATATCAGCTGTGACGTCGTGACCATATCAGCCGTGGTGCTCTGTCGACTGCATTGTTTTGTTGACAAACAAGCTTTCAGACTGTCACATCACAGGTGAACTGATTACTGTTTAATGGTTACCGCTTCTCAATACTTGTTGGTTATCAGCCCTACTTGTAATACGCATTATTCTAAGCAGGTTAAATATAAACAATCTTGGTTATTGACACTTTACCTTGAGCAAGACTCTTATTGCAAATTTAAATGTTTTATTTTTTAACACTATATTCTAGTCTCAGCTTAAAAAGACAAAAAAGCTACTTACAGCTCACAATTGTTTATTATAATTTATATTTGAACATTACTCACGCATATGTATGCATGGTTTATGGTTACTGTCACAACACTACCATACTTTTCCACTGACAGTTTACATGTAGTACGTGCGCATACTGTTTCCAGAGTCTCTGCTACATTATAGCTGAATTTAGCTCAAGAGTAACCTTAATTGTTGTTTATTATTTAATAACAATTTGTCTTGTTTACGTTTTGCCATAATAACAGTTTATTTTATTTTCTCACTCACAGCTAAATCTATTCAGAGACTTAGACAGGAATTTTCAGTAATATTAGACTTGTGCCACGAGTTGGAATTAAAAGTAGATGCCGACTATACACCTAACTATTCCGCATTAGCGAGCGTGAACGAGTTAGTTGATTACGTTTCTGCTAACGTGCTTATGATTGAGACCAAGAGACAAGCTAAAGCTAATAAAAGCGAAACTATTCCGCCTGCCTCCTCTCAAGTCAACGTCCGGCTACCGAAATTGGAATTAAAAACTTTCGACGGAGCTGCCTTGGACTTCTGTACGTTCATCAACGTTTATGAACAAGCCGTACACAACAATGCGCACTAAGCGATGTAATGAAATTTAAATATCTCTTGAGCGTGCTTTCAGGCGAACCACTCTCTCTGATAAAGTCGCTAAATATAACTGAGCAAAATTATGCAATCGCTTATCAGCTGCTGAAGGATCGCTACCATAATACTAGGCGTCTACTCACACTACATTTAAATCAAATACTAGACCTTCCTGTCATCTCCAGCACATCTGTGAAGAATATCCGTGCTTTCCTTAATCCTTTTCACGAACATACGCAATCACTTAAAGCGTTAAACAATGACATCACTAGTAACAACCCACTTCTCTCAGCCTTGCTATTACGCAAGATTGATAATCGGATGGTCACCCGCCTAGAACAGTTTCGAAAAAAGGAAGAGCTTCATACTTTGCCCTCGGTTGAACAAATAATTGAGTTTCTCAACCTGGAATGCAGCCACATTGAGGACAGTAGTCTACATGACAATATTGTGGACCCCAAGAACGCTTCAAGTTCTTATTTTGGGTCAAAACCCAGATTTGATAAACCCAAATCGTCTCTTAAAAACGTGAGCCTGTTAGCGGCTTCCTCTCCACCCTCCCCGGCCTATAAACAAGGCCCATCATGTTTTTACTGCCATCAGAGCGGTCATAAAATTTATGGCTGTCCCAGCTTCGGCCAAAAGACACCTCAAGAACGGCACGGGATTATTAAACAGCACAACCGCTGTTCTTCTTGTTTGGGGACGCACAGATTAAGTGAATGTCAGTCTAAATTCACGTGTCGAACATGTCGTGGTCGTCCTCATACCTTGCTACACTTCACTGATCGGCCAACACGGTCCAGTTAGTACGTCGGACCGCGTTCGTCCCGTTGTGGAGAACGGCCGTGACGGCGGCCGGCCTGCAACACCTACACCTGCTGTCCGCCCTCCGCCTGCGACCACAGCGCTCTCACCTCCTAGCCCGGCCGAACACACCACACTACACGCTCATGGCACACTGCATCAAGACCTCGCCCCTAGTACCACGGTTCTTCTGGGTACTTCTCTTGTCAAGCTCACCGCCTCTAACGGACAAGCTTATGTCTTTCGTGCCTTAATTGATTCAGGAAGCATGCTAAATTTTACTAGCGAGAAAGCCTCCCAACTATTGGGTACACAGCGCCGTCCGGCCACTATTAATGTCGCCGGCCTTTCTCAAACCTCTGCTCACACACGCGGATTTTTAACTCTGGGAGTGGAAACTCTTGCTGGCCACCCAGTTGCCGCCCCGCACTCGTTCCACATATTGCCACAAATCACTGTAGATCTCCCACGAGTGCAAATATCTCAGGAGGTCATGAATAAGGTTAAAAATATTACACTGGCTGATCCAACCTTCCACCTCCCTGGTGGCATGGACGTGCTTATTAGTGGAGCGCTATTTCCACATATTCTTACTCACGAGACCTACTCTCTTGGTCTCAATTTACCTCACGCCCTGGGCACCTGTTTTGGTTTCGTGCTGATGGGGACGGCTCCCTGCACACCACTGACGCAGTCTGTCTCTACTATGGCTGTCTCTCTTCTCTCGACTGCTGAGGTGGACCTCCACGCCTCTCTGCAGCGTTTCTGGACACAAGAGGAACTGCCTGCTCCCAGTAAAAGGTCTGCAGAGGAAACTCAGTGCGATGAATATTTTTCTACCACGCACTCCAGGGACCGTGAGGGTCAATATATGGTCCGCCTCCCTTTCAAGAACACCAGTACTCATCTGGGAAATTCCAAAGTTCATGCTGAAAGTAGACTCTATTCACTCGAGCGCAAGCTCCACGCTCCCACTATTGTGGAGTATTATAATTTATATTCTGATTTTATACATGACTATCTCTTTCTAGGCCATATGCAGGGCAGCCCTACTCCTGATTTAAGCACTCCCCACTACTTTCTGCCACACCACGGTGTTTTGAAGGCACAAAGTAGCACCACCAAACTACGCGTCGTTTTTGACGCCAGTGCAAAAACCAGTTCCGGACTCTCTCTCAACGACACTCTGTTGACTGGACCTAAACTGCAAAATAATATTTGTGACATTCTTCTGCGCTTCCGCCTTCAGAACGTAGTGTTCTCTTGTGACATCAGACAGATGTACCGCCAAATCAAGGTGCATCCTGACGATCAACATTTCCAACTGATCTTATGGCGTGATCACCCCACCGACTTGATGTCCACGTTCAAGCTCACGACAGTTACCTACGGCCTGAACTGTTCACCCTACTTGGCCATCAAAACGCTACATCAATTGGCAGAAGACGAAGGTCACCGCTACCCCCATGCTGCTGAGATTCTCAAGCACCAGAGCTACGTCGACGACCTGACCTGCGGAGCTGAGACTGAAGAACTCGCCGCTGAACTTCAAGATCAACTCATCAAACTCCTTCGGCTCGGTGGCTTTGAGCTCCGGAAGTGGGTCTCGAACTCTCCGAGACTTCTGTAACACCTTCCTGAAGATCATCGGGAAATCCCAGTTTTTCTGCAACCCTCTCAGGAGCCTCATTTCTCTATTTTGGGCCTAAAATGGACCCTTCTTACTGACACTTTTACCTTTAATTTTAATTTTTCTTGTGAAAACCCCACTAAGCGTAAAGTTTTAAGTCTCATTTCTCAAGTCTATGACCCCTGTGGTTTTTTGGCGCCTTGTATAATGCTCGCAAAAAATATCATGCAACTCGTATGGATTTCTGGCATAGATTGGGATGATCCGCTCCCTCCAGAAATATACAAAAAATGGCACGCCTTTTTATTTGAACTTAAGCACGTTGCTACTATTACAATTCCTCGTGCTATCCCCTATTCTGCTGCTACTCACTGGGACTTGCACGGTTTCTCTGACGCCTCAGAACTAGGCTATGCCGCTGTAGTCTACATTCGCTCTACCTCCAATGACACGGTGCTCGTAAGCCAAGTTATGGCTAAAACTCGCGTCGCTCCTCTCAAAAGAGTGACGCTGCCCCGACTGGAGCTATGCGCAGCTCATCTCCTGGCCCAACTTGTGAAATATTGTGTTACTCAATTAGCTCCCACCCACAAGTTTGGTTCTATTGTCTGCTGGTGCGTCTCTACTGTGACTATCGCGTGGATCAAAACACCTTCTTATCGCCTCAAAACCTATGTGGCTAATCGTGTGGCGCAAACTCAAGAGCTTGTGGCTGTGGATTGCTGGCGCTACATACCTAGTGCTTCCAATCCTGCTGACTGCGCCTCCCGTGGGATCCTTCCCTCTCAATTGGTGAATCATCCCCTTTGGTGACATGGACCCGACTGGTTGCGTCTCCCCTCCTCGGCCTGGCCAGATACTGATTCCAGCCTGTACTCGGTCTCTCTGGAGGAGCTAGGGGAGCTGAAGCATTCCACTCCTGTCATTGCCTTGGCCACAGCACCGCATACGTGGGACCTCCTCATCCAGTACTCTTCCTAGAGGAAATTGTTGCACGTGATGGCCTACGTCTTGCGTTCTATCCACAACTGTCGTTCACCAAACCGCCACTTCGGACCTCTCTCCAAGACAGAACGGGATTCCGCCCAGCTGCGAATTTTCAAGCCCGTGCAAAAGGAAGCTTTCACTGAAGATCTGGCTCTACTGCGGGACCGAAAGACGTGTTCTACCAGACTTCAACGCCTCGCCCCATTCCAGGGTCCGGATGGACTTCTCCGCGTCGGCGGCAGACTGCGCTACGCTGACCTCCCGCCGAACATGACTCACCCGTGCATACTGCCCAAGAAGCACCCTGTCGTGGACCTCCTCATTGACCATGTCCATGTCAAATATCTCCAGACTCTTCAGCAGCACCTCAAGTGGAGCACTCCTTCCCGCAACCTCCAACCTGGAGACCTCGTCCTGGTGCATCAGGATACTCCCGCTCTCTCTTGGCCCCTTGCACGGGTCACTGATGTCACTCCAGGACAAGATGGTACAGTTGGAGTGGTACATCTCAAGACCTCAAGTGGAACTCTCACTCGTCCAGCAGTGAAGGTGTTTCCCTTACCACATCTCTACAATAAATTAACTGTCTCTCTACCACCGCCTATAACCTTTGTAATTTGAGCCTATATTGCTCTTTCTCTCATTTAATCCCAAGGTGATTCAAGGCGGCCGGTATGTTAAGTATTATTGCATTAAATAACTTGTTTTTATTGCCTAATATGAAAAGGCTACTTTTATTGAACAATAATTATGTATATATTGTTTGGGGCAATTTTTACTCTATATTTGCCTTTATTTTACTAAACTGTATATACTACATTAATTCTATATCTCCTTCTGCGGCCTAGTGCCTACAATACCATTCCTTACTGGATTAAAATATTCACGTACAGTGACAGACCAATGAACCATTGTTTCACGAATCAGCTGTTTACTGTACACTCACCAACCAATCACAACGGTTGACTTATCAATTGCCCACTATGCAAGCGTAGGCACGCTTGCTCATTATACTCTCGGTCCCGCCTGGGGCACTTATGTACACTCTAGCCACTGCTTACCATACTTACTCTCTCCCCCATGTGTTACTCTCTCATTTAAATATTAGTTTATCTCTATTTGTTGTACATTTACATTAACATTAAATTCAGTGCTCTGGATTGGCAATCTCTACCAGAACGTCTCTGCTCCCGGACACCCGCGTCTACCGTGCTCTACAGGACTGGCCACAGTGTTATGAACTATTCGTTTGCGGTCGTATTATGCGTGAGTGAATCCGTGAAGGACATCTTCCGTCTTCACGCCTGCCTACAAGACAGCAGCCTATTTCCCCGGGCCTCTGATCACAATCTGGCCCTCAACAACAGCAGTCTACGGTTAGGTACCTCTCATGAAAACAAAGGTAACTGTTTATTTTCTGCACTTTATTTGAATATGCACTGTTCATAAACTCATTATGTGTAACCTGGTGAACTCTTGTTAAAATCAGTGTGTTCGGCGTCTTCACTGCCTAGTGTGAAGTGGTCCTTCTTAATCGAGCCTCTTTAAACTGTTTTGTGTAAACATTTTTTATTATTTTCTATTAGTTTACATTTATAGTTTGTAAATCCCTAAAAGGAGTAAACATAATTTTTACGCCGTTTTAGATTTAAGCGTTTAGGTAAGTATTCATCTACCTTAGAAAATATCCTAAAACACAAGGTTCTGACCACCTTTGACTCCGAATAATCCGTTTGAAATAATCGGCAAAAGCAATGCGACATGAAAGTTCTCTCTACGGTTCTTTTGAATTAAAATAAAGATTCCAGATCTAAATGTTCTAAAATAATAAGAGTATTTTAGTGTCATTGATGATATATTTTAACTGTAAATTTTTATCCAATATTAAGTATTGGATATGAAAGACATAATTACAATCTAACTTCACTATACATTTTAATACATATATAGAACCTTTTTTAGTTTTCTTTCAACAAAAGTAGCCTTCTTTTATTTTTGATATTTTATTGAACGGGAAAGAGGCAAAATCAGCTAAGTAACAAAAATACAAAATCGAAGTCAATTACAATTATAGTAAATATAACATTTTAATATATTTTCTTGATCATGGAATGAAAGGTAACTGAACATTGGCGTCGGAAATATAACTCACTCCAACCTAAAATGATCATACAGGTACAAAACCTATATAATTACCTGCAAAGCCGCTCGTAACTGCTACTAGTCCATAAATACAATACTTACTATACATTGTTATCCTACAGAATTTTTTACTTTTTAAATAACTTTATTATTTTTTTCTTACGTTTCCAACTGTAAATTTTGTTATTTTGTAATTAATTCCTAAACCTATATTTGAAGTAGGCAGTATCAATAACGTAGAAAACGTTGATAATTGCGTAATTTCACCTTCAACCAGTGATAATTAAGATCAGTGATAAAATAATGAACAAAAACAAAATTCCTAGGCATTAAAACACTTCATCTTTTGGAGATTGAAGTGTTACATATACCCCCCCCTCCAGGTACAAAGAAACTGTTTCCAGAAATCAATAAGATAGACCTCCTTTGAAACTTTATAATCAGTTTCAAATACTCAAAACCCTATTAATCAAGTGATATTTTTCATATTGTGTGTTTTGTAATGTTTTATGGTTAATTTTAATATTTGATAGATGTTAATTTTAATATATTCTGATTGTTTTAATATGTGGGAAACAAAAGTACTAAAACGTGCTAAAGTACTAATACAGATTTAATCCTAAAAAAACTGTACCATACTCTTCTAGGTACAACACGTATAAACAATAACGTTATTATAAAATAATTATTTTAATTTCAAATTAATATAACCTATGTAAATAAAACTATAATTATAAAAATATGTAATATGAGATATTTAATATGATTAATTGTGATATAAATTTAAACAATTCCCTGAACTTAGGAAAAGTACGATAAAATATTCCGGTTTGATATTGTCAATGCCCTCCCTCTAGAGTAAGCCCCACAGCCTTGTTACTATAAGCCGATATTCTGAGTACAGCTTTGTATATTCTATGAAACAGATTTAGATAAGCTTGTTTATAGTTGTTGCTCCTTTTACGCTGCTTGTTATTCCACATAACAAGGCTGCATTACAAACAATTTCAGGGAAAATTCAGCCTTATAGTCGCATCCAATACCTTGTGTTATGTAGGTTTACGGATATACAACTCATTATATTTACACATTTTGTTTCTTTAATAGTGAAAATTCATGTACCTTAAGTTCAGATCTGCGTTAATTAGCTGTTATTGTTTTCCTAATTTTTCATCTCACAAATGACAACAATCACCGTCTTGTCTAGACAATAATCATAACAAAATACCAGAATTTATGAGAAATTTAAATAATATATCTCTTTCCAAGAATTAAGACCGTTGCTTTTCACAATTCAGAATATTGAATATCTTTTATTTCATATTAGTGTTTAATCTATATTTATAATTAAATATTTTCTTTCAGTTTTTCTTACTACTGTTAAAAAATAATTTATATTGTTTTATAAGTGCTATTAAAGTTTATTATCTGAGAATTGCCTTTTACTATTTATTGTTTTGTATTTGTATTCTAATAGTTTGGGAGATAAAAATACATGTTATATTATAGCGATATAGTATGAATAAAATGCATTTATTTATATTATTTTTTACTATATCTGCGTTTGAAAAGAAATTGTCAAATAACAACAAAGCCTCCCTACTGGCTGTGCCATGGAGAAATCAAAATGTTTCTCAATTGCATATTGTTCAGAGGTACACTGAGTATTGTTCACAAGTCTTTTAAAAGTATTAAAACTATTCAATAAAACTGCAGTATTAATACCTGATGCGTTTTTCTTTCTTTATTGAAATATTACGACAGTAACCTATTATTTGATATAATTCTGTTGAACTTATCAGTCAGGGTGGCAACGTATTTAAGCATTTATAATAAAAGATTATAATAAACTGGAGTTTTTGCGTAAAAACCTAATCATGACAAGGATAGCGCTCTGACATACATGTAACCACTTTATTATGTTTAATGCACTATTGACTGAGGTTACTAGATTGAACCATGCGTTTCGTATCTAAAGACGTTTGGCAAGCGAATCCTATAACACTTACTAATTAAGTTGCCAATGAAAATGTCGGATGTTGGTCACTGTTTCAATAACAACTTTTAAGCTATAAATTTTTGAAACTTTATTAAAAACCCTTATTATAATCATCAACTTTAAGAAATACATATATTATTTCAACAATAAGAAGAATAGAACAATTTAAAGTGGTAACCTCTACTTTGAGGCTGGGCGTGAATCGATGTTTCTGTGAGACCATACTTTAACAACATCTTATTTTAAATTGTTGTTTTTCACTTTTCTTCCTCAAATATCCATTGGTTTTATAGTCTACGAGTTATTATTGGAACATAAAAGGGAAAATCCCTGCTTACATTATATAACCTAGATATACTGATAGTATGGACTTTTGTTTTGACATGATATTTACCAATAATAAATTCTTATGAATAAGTTTTAATACCAATTTATCGATTTGAATCATTCATTCTTATGAACATTTACATATAAACTTATTTATAACGAGTAGTTAAGTTATTTAGTTTTGTTGATTATGAGTTGTTTAATTCGGTAAAATAATAAAATGCTTTTACGAAGTTTTACGGTTAATTTTAATCTTTGATAGATGTTAATTTTACTTTAACAGTAATATATTATTATATGTTAATAAAAATGTATATAAATACACAGGTATTGTATAGAATAGATGTGATACCGGATGTTTATAAACGAATATCGTGGTTTGTACATATAATTTTAAAATTATGGTTCATAAATAAAATCAAAGGGCAACTGAAACTGTTTTGTTTGTTGCCTTCTGTTCACATGTGGGCACAATGTTTAATCCGCCATCCGTTAGAAAGCGCTAGTTACAAAAATGGCGACTTATGAATATGTATTAACTGTGCAACGTTTGTTCCGTAAAGATTTCGGTTGTGATATTAAAATCCGTAGATAATATCATCGGTTTAAAGATACTGGCTACCTTTACAAAAGAAAAAGTATGGGATGACTTCAACGGTTAATGTAGAGAGTTTTGAGCGAGTGACAGACTTTCACGCGAGGCCCAAAGATATCCATCCGAAAAGTGAATTACCAATTCCTGTCACGACAGTTTGGAAAGTTTACGGAAATGCTTACAACTATGTCCTTATCATCTGCAGGCTCTACAGCATTGGTTGATGATAACCAACCACATACAAAATTCCACAACAATAAATACATTTCGCCTCAAATAAAAAAATATTTAATTTTATTTCCACCACAAAGAAGATTTTTTGGGTTACGTCATTTTCAGTGAATAATTAACATTTCACTTTAGTGGACATGTGAACGAAATCTTACAATGTACTTATCTGGAGCTCAGAAAACCCTTACAAGACTCCCATAATTGATTTTTCGTGTGCCATATCTAAGCGGAAACGTTTTAGTATTTTTTAACTATAGGAAAAGGAACTGTAAGTAGTACTTCTCATTTTGATTCTCAATAAATATTGCTTTATATCTTTCATAGCAAGATAGTGCCCCGCCTCCCTGGCATAGCTTAGTACACGATTGGTTGAAAGTCACTGTACCCGATCGCTGGATTAGCAGCAAGGGGCATAATGAAAGAGCCGTTCGCATGGCACTCCAGTGGACAGTGTGTATGTACCTCCACTACCACTGACCTACCCGGAATAAGATCGAATCAATCGTTTACAAACTTCATGATATAACAACGAATGGAGCTCACATTGCAGACTTGTAAGTTTGTACATATATTTATTTGAGGTTTTCTTTAATTTCATGTTATTATTACAATCTTAAGTTCTATATAATAAATACTGCAAAAAAAATCCTGTATATGAAACAATTTAAAAAATAATTTTTTGAAACCCGTCTTTTGTTGTTTGGGGGCAACGTTTGTATAATTAATAGTTTTAAAAGAAAATGTAAATATTTAATAATCCACTGAATTATTACTACAGTATAATACGATCAAACTTTTCAATGTAACTATAAATTACATTTTATTCCTTAACAGTTAGGTTGTTAACCAATTGTATAATCACTGCTTTGGGTTGCATATGATTTCTTTAATATACGGTTTTCATTGTTAATTAATTCATTTGTGTTATTTATGATTCTGTAAGTATTATACCATGTGTGGCAAAATATTAAAAAAATTTTATTTATACTGTAACAAAATAATTTAGGCACTATCATAAATTTTTATAATTAAAAATATTGCTACAAAACATTTTATAAAACTATTCATTATTAAAGGATTATATATATATATATATATATATATATATATATATATTTCTTGGAATAATTAATAATATTTTAATATTATTTATTTCATAAACATTTTTTGCTCAAAAATCTACGTTTAATAGATAATTATTCAAATCAAAATCACAACGGAATGCATGCTAAGAAACGATATGTAATCTTTACCAAATATTAAGACATCATACAGGATTATAACAATACATAATTTTAAAACAATGAAGAAATCCTATAGTGTTACAGTGTACTAAAGCGTCTACCAGATTTTATATAAATAAAAGGACTAGGGCTTACAATTCCTGATTAAAACAATTGGATGTTTATTTACCGGTTTGTTTTATAATTAGTTTCTCTATTTCAGTTTGGTAAATAAATCTATAACTAAAGCAAAAACATTAGTATTTATGCGAATATTGAAATGGCAAAAGCTATAATGCGTTTTTACTGACTAGTCCGTTTTTGAGAAAGAAACTTAATTTAATTAAATTAAATACTTGAAGATTTATGGAATAGCATTTTTATTTTTGCAATAACAAATATTTTGAAATCCTTTCTACTAAATTTGGACAATTACTTACATAGCCATGCAAAAGGTAACACAATAATACTGTTTGTTGGTTGATCGTTAGGGACCCTCATTGTCTAGCAAAAATACGTTTATCTTTGTCTATCCCCCTAAACCATATCTCAAGTACGAAGTAACCTATAAACTTAAAGTAAACACCACATCGGCTACGAAAAGCTTCTTAAGATACCATTCTTCCTTTTAGGGGCCACATTTATTGATGAAGAAGAAGCCGCTTCCTCTCTTAAACATTCTTCTGCCCGCCTCCAAGAACCACTGGCTGCACGGGGATCTTGTCAAGAAGGACAAGGTAGAGAGTCTGTGCATAGTAATGAGGACGGTACTGATACAAAGCGGGACGGTCCCAGACAGGATTTGAACCCGCCCTATTTCTAACACTCTCTCCAAGTTGCGTCGTTCCAGACCACTCGGTAATCATCTCTCTCAAGTAGATACACCAGATTGTCTAGATGCGATGAAGAGGATGTGGACATAAATATGTCCTCTATTGTCACTACCAGAGTTGCTATGTGACTCCGTCTACTATTTGGTGTCGGAGTCTGTAGATACTGTAATTTTGAAATTAATAACAAACCAATCTAGTAGGGCTAAAATGTGCATTGTCTATTGTTATGTATACGTGTAAGGAAGTCATTATTTCATGTCGAGAAAAAAAAACGCAATAAATTACTGATCTTTGACGTTTCTACCAAAACTGTTTCTACTAAAAATTCTTAACTCGAAAACTTCATGCCATTTAGAAAAAAAGTTTTTTTAAAGAAGGGTACCGTAGTTTTTTACGGTTTTTAAGTTATTTTAGAATTGTAGAATTATACAAACTCAACGTCATATTAGATGCCCATTTTATCATTTCGTTAAGAATATTTTGCCTTAATTTGTTAAAACCATCTTGTATGTAAATAAAAGATTACAATATAGTAAAATATGTTTACAAAGTTTTAATTTTAACACAGATTTCATCCAGCGTGTTTTGTTGATTTAGCGCGGCCGGTATGTACTCGATTGAACGCATGAATCGCCATACTGCCCAGGGCTAAATGTTAATATATCTCCCGTTATTACAGCTCTTCAGGTTATTTTGGGGGTTAACCTTCAATCACGAATATCCATAAAATTGATTCGAGAGTAGGTGATCAACATTTTTGTTTTATTAAGTATTGTAAGCTTTATAATTGTTATAAAATGTTTGTTGGTTTTTATATGTAGTAATAACTTTAGATATTTTAACAATAACACATGAATATGGTAATATTACAACCACTTTTACCTGTTAGTTAGATTAAATGTTTCGAATACGTTTTATTTCATTTTAAATGAATTGATAAAGAACTTTGGTAACGGATCAAGTAACACTACTATTTTATTGCAGATTTCTAAAGTCTAAATTGCATTATAGTTCCTACAATCATCATATCTATAATTTGCATTTAAGTAAATGTTAAATTCAGTTTATGTATCGCATCCATATAAATTATTGATATGTTCTATATACAGTGTAGTATACTAAATAAACATAAATGCCTTTAATTATTAATCTTTTCGTACTACATAACTGTTTTAAGAACGATTTGCGTCAAATTATATACGTCAAATAACTACTTAACAACTAAATAAAAATAATATACTATAAAAATGTTATAAAACTGATAAAATGCCTTCAAAATTTAAGGCAAGCCAAATATAGAAATAATAATTATGTAAGTAGATTATATAAAAGTTCTAAAACCTAAAACAAATAAAAAACTCCCTACTTAAAATTAAATTCCCATAATAACATATTAGTTACTGCTGTATCATGTTTATTGTATATTTGAACATGCTAACAGCACATGGATACCATTATTGATGGTTGGTTCAAACCAGCTGAAGCTTCTCTTCCCGACTGCAAACCGTACTTGAGGAAAGTAAATTTTCGGTCTTGACGGGTACTCCTTCTAGTAATCTATTCCCGATACAATAGTTTGCATCCAAGATAGCAAGTTCTCTAAGACATAAGACTTTGTGAGTCATTCAGTTTCTGTATACTCTGCATATATCTTTGATTGGAGCCACTCTCTAAAGGGGAATACCTGTTTCTACCGATACAGGAAAAAAATGACCTAAATGTCGAGTTTTTTATTTTTTTGAATTCATCTAGCCTATCCCCCTGAGATAGCAATAGTAAAACACTGAAAATATAAGTGATCCCATGGACTGCAGTTTTCACTTTGGAAGCATATGATTCTAAATGTATGCAGGCCTCTCAGAATACACAAAAGCACGCTGTGTAGCATTTGTCACGGATTCACTGTGTCACAAACTGCCAGACTACTGCCACACAACCTGATAAATATGTGGGTTGTTCTCGCATAGGTTTTGTAAAATAATGTGAGGGACCATGCAAAGAAACTGTGCACTTGTCTGTGTTCAGCTTAAGGCCATTGGTTACTAACCATAGACTTACACTGAGTAAATAAGAGTTAATTTGGCCAATATCCTCACCCAACCTGTCCGGGTCATATGGCAAGTGCAGCTGACAATATATAGAAGATATAACGAGAATATCGAGAATAAACGTAGAGTACAATATTGTAAATCACTGAAAAAGTGTAAATATTGAACAATATGGGATCAATGCAGCTGCCTTGGCGAACACCCCATAGTCTGGCAGCGGCAATGATGATTCACTATCAATTCCGGTCTTCTCCCACCGAGGTATAATCATATCCAGTTCAAGACATATTAAAATAACAGAGCTTACTCTACATCTGTCCTTTACATCCACCAGATTACTAAACATGTTAGTGAGGGCAGTGCAGTGACTATTGCTTTCTATAAATCCAGATTTATATTGTGTCAATCTATCATTTTGTTTTATATGTGTGCTAAGCTGGTGAAGTACTTTTTTTATCTAAAATCTTTGATATAGCTTAAAGGATTGATTGAGGTCTCAGATAAATTTACAATTTCAGTGGTCGACACTTTAGAAAACGGGTTCAAAATACTGGTTTTTTCAAATTTAAAGGGAACTTCTAACTTTAAAAAAACGTATTGATTAAATGGGTCACCGCTCCAAGTATAAAAGGACTCACAAGATTGTAACATATTTATTGATATACCTTCGGTGACAAACGCACTAGGTTTTATCTCGTTCATTGCTAATTTATCTTTTTTGTCTGACAAAGCTTTAAACTGGAATTATTTCTCAATATTACCCATTTTATTTGTCATGCACAAATCCATAGTTTCTTAGCTGACTTCACCTTGATCCCAATTTCAAACAAAAATCATTTATTTCGGCCAAAGATAATATATTATTTTCTTGAAATTTGTTTAAAAATACATTAAGTCTACTGCATGTATGTGAGTGATGTATTCGTGTAGTATTGTATTTTATGTACACGTAAGTCACGTAGAGTATTTACGAGACCATAAAAAATACAAAACAAAGAAACAGTTCAGATAATAGAGATTTCCATAACAAAGACGCAGTGACTATCTAACATCTGATCTGGGACGATTATTGGAGATGTACGCAAACATGAACACAAATGGCGCAGAAAATATTATGATGTGGGAATAGAGACAGATGATATTACGTGTTGTGTGATTTTCTGTTTAACAACACTTTGTAGGTGTTTGAACGTAATCGTAACTACCAGGTCAAAAATTATGAATTGATTTTAACCAAATGTGCCACTTAGTTCTTATATAGATGTAATATCACTTAGTAATGACTCCGTAAACAATTCCATGCTAAATAATATAAGTGTCATAGATATATACTTTTGAATGATATACTCGTACATAGCGATTAGGGGCCTTGAATTACAAGAGTGAGAAAATTATAAATAAAAAATATACTAAATATCGCAAATTATTTTCAAACCTAGGCTGTGTAAAAAAATGTATCATGGTAGAAACTGTTACATACTATATTTAGTATTAATATGGGCATTACATGACATATATAGCATTGTATTAATCTATTGTATTATGTATAGTACTGTATTAAATATAATACATGAAGTAGTGAAGAGGAGAATCGTCTGACGGCAAACCCCATACTTACAAAACCTACATTATTGAAGCCATAGATTTATATTTTTCTAAATGTAGAAGGTTAGACTTCTGGTGGTTTACTGAACACATTAAGTCGGAGTACAACTTAACGCTAAAAGTTGTTTTGTTGCGCAATTTTAATATTTTCTATTGTACAGTATATTTGTTTTTTGTAATTATAAGACAAGTAAACAAAAATCCACAGTAACGGCCGGTTAGTTACTACAGCTTGATGAAGGTTCCGTCTGATAACGGAGGCAGTGTTTGATTTTTTAATTTTATTATTTAGTGCATAAATACTTAAATATTTATTTCTGCTTTGTTGTAATGGACAATCCAATGCCAACTTAGAGCGTTTCTTATAGCCATTTCCAAAAGGTTAAAATTCAAATTAGTTTCATATTTACAAAGGTGTGCACCTAAGTAGAAACCGCTTATGACTTTTCAGTACTAGTCTTCCGTACAGTATTCTTCTTGTACCGAACAAACGTGGAGCTATATTTCGAGTTATTTTATAACACCGGCTAATTTTTATATTACTCAAGTATCGAAAGTTTAATCAACAAGTAATAACTAGATACCTAATTAAACGCTCTCAGCTTGTATACAAAATAGTTAATTAAATTTATTATTCGTTAAATAAACAATTTTCTGATACTGAAAAACTGTGCAATATAATGGGGTTAAGAAATTAAACTCTTTTTCTAATCGTAAAACTCACCCTAATCTACGTGACGGGGAACAAATGAGGTGACATTGAGAGCAGAAGTTAAGATGACGTCATTTTTATCCTCACCTCTTGCTTGCTACGTGCAGCTTTCTCTTAACTGTGGCTGATTCGTCAACATGAAAAAGTATTTTAAATTCATCGGAGACCATCACTTTTAATCAACCATTATAAACGCTATCCAATCAACAGGATTTTAATACTTATTACATTATATTGAGCATTACATGTAATAACTGTTTTTTATTTAGTTTCGACTCCATATAACGCAACTTCAAAATGATAGCCTTTCAAATTTCCAAGTTAATTATTATATGTTCGTGTATATATATAATAATTTTTATAATTACATTTTTATATATATTAATGTAATGAAAGTAACTAAAACCCTTTTAAAAATCTTTTTATTGACATTTATATATATTATATATATATATATATAATATATATGTATATATATATATATGTATATATATATATATATATGTATATATATATATGTGTGTGTATATATATATATATATATATATATATATATATATATATATATATATATAAACCCATAAGTGGAGTTAATACATAAAATTATTAATATTGCTTTGTATTATCTCAGTTATAACGAGAAAACTGGTAAAAGACCAAAAAACGGAGTGAAAATTTAAGCTTTGATGCCTTGTTGGGGTAGGCCTAAGTTACCACCCTTTAGGAACGGACATTTCATCAGTCTGGCTTTTTCTTGTGGCTCCGTATTACGGAGGCTTTGCTACGTTCATTTAACTAACATAAAAAATATGGGCTTCCATCATCTCGTTATAACGAGGTTATAGTTTTTTACAAAACTAAAAACATTTATCAGTTCGATAAATGCATCATGACATATCAATTAAAGTGTATTACTATAAATGTACACAATATTCTACCATTAATATGATGAAGAATTAATTTACTATGGTTAAAGTAATATGTAACATTTAGGAAACAAACACTAATTTCATTATTTTCTATGGATGTGTTCACGTTAAGATCAAGGAATAGGAAGACTAAAGGAACACGATATAGAGGGTACTTATTCGGTACTAAATCAAATAAAAAAATTGTATTTGAATAACATGTAACTCTTTGTAACTAGAAAATTATTTGCGTATCATTAAGTCTAGATGCCAGCTAGTTAGAGCATGAAATTCATAATCACTGAAAGAAAATAATTCTGTTCACATACACTCAAAGCATTGCAATTAATTTGAAATCCCCCAAGGATCAAAGGATTTGCATCATTATATTACAGACAAAGATTAAAATATTATGTCACAAAATATTGATATGATTTTTATTTTAACAAACAATGCATTTTTTAACATCTGGCATGGGTTATTAATCGGTTGCAAGATAGCAACTATACTGCTTGCAAGTACGTTTCTGTGCCCCACAAGGGGTAATTTATAGCTGGTACATTCCAGTTAAACTTTCATTAGGTGCAGAAAAACTTATGTAGCACTTATATCTGGGAAACCAAATGGAACTCATGGATTGCCAGAACAGGTTTAACGTAGTTTTCACCGATTACCATGGGACTACTTTAGTATATCCCAATCGATCGTTAACAATCTGATTATTTTATAAACGTAAGCATGTGAAGAGTGAGTCTTACAGATACAAATTTTTCATCTGTTTGAATCCATACATTAAAAGTTGGTTATTGATCTAAATCGTTTAAAACAGTTTCGTTTTTTGTAGTATGAGCGCAGATAAAATTTAGGTATAAAAACTATAAATGATTTGTAGTGGGGCATATTTATACACACATTAAATTAGTTTAGAGTCTATGTTCAATATGTCGATTCATGAGATATGTAGCTTTGATATGAGCGGAGGTGACAAGGAGAATAATCGTAATGCTACAAGTCACACTTCATTGTTATTTGGTGACAACTCCTGTCACTTTGGTGTAACATGTCAGCTGTTTGAAATGTCACCACACACTCATTCAAGCTTTATGACATTTTCCTGTCTTACTAAATTAATTTAAACATCCACAGAAACGTCCAATAAAATTGTAAGGAAATATTTTAAACTAGACTTCCCCTATCTTTAATTACCTTAAACGTGTCATTCTGTTACATTTTCAGTATTCTAAGAAGTTACGCATCTTTTTGTTAGTAATATTGATTATGAATACTGCTATTTAAAAAACACGTTTTGGTACTCCCACCACAGACCTATTTAAAAAGATATCATTCAAACAATTAACAAAAATTCTGCTTTATTGAATGTTTTTGAAGTTAGGAAGTTTAGCATTAACTAATAAAAAAATGTTTGCTTATGAATTATTATTGATAACTAATAATATAACTACTACTTTCTTAAAATTCTTATACCATTTATTTGATTTAAATCCTAAGCCATTTGATTTAAATTTTAAGCCGTTTTAGGCAGATGTAATGATATCTAATCTTAAAATTTTAATGCAATATCTGATCACCCATTTTTATACACGTCTCGAAAAAACTGTCTATATTAAGGTGATTTAAGAACCTAACATGCCGAAGAGATAAAAGCGCCGAGGAACATTATGTTCCGTCTCACATTTTTCAGGTCAGAATTAACTTTTAAAATATAGTAGTTTTAAACTTTATGATTTAGGGGCAATGGTGTAACCTTGGAAAACCAGATACTCAAAATTAGGTTAAAATACTGTAAGATTGGGTATTTCTGATTTAGAAAAGATTGAACTCTCTCTTTACGTGTTTTATTCTTGGAATAAATACGCCAATGTTCGCTCCTCTGGTTTATCAGATAAGTATTATAAATAGCACTATATGGATGAAAGCTTTTAATGTGCATATATTTGTCATCCACATAATGTCTCGAAAACCGGTACAGTTTAGCTACAGACCACATTTGAAAAAGGCTTCATTAATAATGAGAGTGCTATAGTTCGATGTAGTGCTAGACTATGCATTAAATCACGGAGAATTAAAACTAAGGGAGCTGGCAGTATATTTCTTCTGTCTGTCCGCAGGATATATAGAAGATGAATGGAGGTAAAGCCTGCATTAAATATAGATTAAATGTGTACATATGCAGTAACAACGTATTCACGTATTTCTGGTTCTAGGGTAATCAATTCCTAGTAAAAAGGCGATATTTGTATCATTCTTATTTAATATATGCAGTTTTAATGTATTAGTTTTAGCGAAGGCGTTGGTTTTATTGTATATAAGTAGTAAAACAAGTTAAACTATCATGCTGCAATGTAAAAAGGAAAATTTGAATTAATAATAATAATTGTGTTTTAAATTGAGTATGATCTATGTTAGTTACGAGCCATTAAAAATCAGTCATTATAAGATCGTACGTATCACTGTAATTTTATAAAATGTGTACTAATTCACTAATTATAAAACTATAGGTGGTCTACAGGAAAGGTTATGTATGATTTTATTGGATTTAACGTTCAATAACCGAGGCTTCAAAAACCACAAAGATTTAACATTTTTTATCACGTATTTTAATGATGATACATATATCATGAAATAAATTTAAAGCAGAAGAAAAAAATCTAAATAAACATTTAAAATATTTACATTTTTGTAGTATTAAAACGGGATGTGGGGAAATATTGTTAACTTAAGATTATGGAAATAATTTACATATTAAGAATTTTAGTTATTAAGTGATAATTTGATAGAATTCATCTTTACTAATGTATCACCTGACAATTTAAATTATTAACATTCCACCTAATCCGTTTTTCATTCATTATAAATCAAATTTCATATATTGAAAATAATCGGCTTTAACAGTAAATGTTGTTGCATATAGATAACTGTTTACAACAATCAACAGTTTCTACGTGCACAAAGATTCACACACAGATCAGAGGTATTTTACTTGTATTGGTAATACGTTTCTGCATGTCTAGTGGTGTTGTTGTTCATAAATTAAGTTTATTTTGTAAATAAATATTGAAGCATGTTTCGTTATCAAGTCTAGTATTTTTTTTATACGAAAAGGTTACATGGTAAGTGCGCCAACTTGTAATTTGTATAATATAAATAAGAACTGTAGTGTACGAGTATTATTTTGAAATGGGTAGGCACCAAGCTCATAGGCAAGTTAAAGTAATGATCGCCATCGTTGGATTTGGTGGGAATTGATCGGTTGGGAATATCTCGTTGCACTTGAACACCTGGTGTACGCTTTGTGTTAAACCATTATTCGTTAAAAACATGCAAAACATTTAACAGTTATAGACCTTTTATTTAAAAAACGTGTTGTGTCTCGAAAGCAAAGCAATCTATCTAATGAGGTCTGACGATGAAGGTTAACCTTCGAAACATGTCACCATAACAATACGACAAAATGAATTTGGAATTAACTGATAGTAGAATATAGGACTTTTTCATTTTTTTTATTTCTTATTATAAAAACGACATGGGTCACCCAATATACATCTTATAATACAATGGAGTATTTACGGCAAAATATTTAGTGTAAGGATACCTTAACAATAATGTATAGCTCTGCCCGTGCTTAAAACAGAAATGTCTTAACTGTATGCCCAATATAAACTTAGGCCTCGCAATTTCAGTACCAGTGACGATGATAGGGTTATAATACAGTTGGATGCATACACAGTACATATATATAAAACATAACACAGTACATAACACAGTACATATGCATATAAAACAATATATTAATATTAATATATATTATTTTAATAAATATAACATTAATATTATTACTTTGATATTAAATTAATATTACTACGTTAATATTAATGCATAGGTACACATTTAATCTATATTTAATGCAGGCTATACCTCCATTCATCTTCTATATATCCTGCGGACAGACAGAAGAAATATACTGCCAGCTCCCTTAGTTTTAATTCTCCGCGATTTAATGCATAGTCAAGCACTACATCGAACTATAGCACTCTTATTATTAATGACGCCTTTTTTAAATGTGGTCTGTAGCTAAACTGTACCAGTTTTCGAGACATTATGTGGATGACAAATATAAATTACGGAGAATTAAAACTAAGGGAGCTGGCAGTATATTTCTTCTGTCTGTCCGCAGAATATATAGAAGATGAATGGAGGTATAGCCTACATTAAATATAGATTAAATGTGTATATACGCAGTAACAACGTACTCACGTATTTCTGGTTCTAGGGTAACCAATTCCTAGTAAAAAGTCGATATTTGCATCATTCTTATTTAATATATGCCGTTTTAATGTATTAGTTTTAACGAAGGCGTTGGTTTTATTGTATATAAGTAGTAAAACAAGTTAAACTATCATGCTGCATGTAAAAGGGAACATTTGAATTAATAATAATAATTGTGTTTTTAAATTGAGTATGGATCTACGTTGGTTACGAGCCATTAAAAATCAGTCATTATAAGATTGTACGTATCACTGTAAGTTTATAAAATGTGTACTAATTCAACTAATTATAAAACTATAGGTGGTCTACAGGAAAGGTTATGTATGATTTTATTGGATTTAACGTTCAATAACCGAGGCGTCCAAACACCACAAAGATTTAACATTTTTTTATCACGTATTTTGAGGATGATACATATATCATGAAAATAAATTTAAAGCAGATGAAAGAAATCTAAATAAATATTTAAAATATTTGCATTTTTGTAGTATTAAAACTGGATGTGGGGAAATATTGTTAACTTGAGATTATCGAAATAATTTACATATTAAAAATTTTAGTTATTAAGTGATAATTTGATAGAATTCATCTTTACTAATGTATCACCTGACACATTTAAATTATTAACAATCCACCTAATCCGTTTTCATTCATTATAAATCAAATTTCATATATTGAAAAATAATCGGCTTTACCAGTTAATGTTGTTGCATATAGATAACTGTTTACAACAATCAACAGTTTCTACGTGCACAAAGATTCACACACAGATCAGAGGTATTTACTTGTATTGGTAATACGTTTCTGCATGTCTAGTGGTGTTATTATTCATAAATTCAGTTTATTTTGTAAATAAATATTAAAGCATGTTTCGTTATCAAGTCTAGTATTTTTTTTATACGAAAAGGTTTCATGGTAAATGCGCCAACTTTTAATTTGTATAATATCAATAAGAGAGTGTAAGTGTACGAGTATTATTTTGAAACTAGTAGGCACCAAGCTCATAGGCAAGTTAAAGTAATGATCGCCATCGTTGAATTTGGTGGGAATTGATCGGTGGGGAATATCTCGTTGCACTTGAACACCTGGTGTACGCTTTGTGTTAAACATTATTCGTTAAAAACATACAAAACCTTTAACAGTTATAGACCTTTTATTTAAAAAACGTGTTGTGTCTCGAAAGCAAAGCAATCTATCTAATGAGGTCTGACGATGAAAGTTAACCTTCGAAACATGTCACCATAACAATACGAAAAAATGAATTTGCAATTAACTGACAGTAGAATATAGGACTTTTTTTCTTTTTTTATTTCTTTTTTAAAACGACATGGGTCACCCAATATACATCTTATAATACAATGGAGTATTTACGCCAAAATATTTAGTGTAAGGAGACCTTAACAATAATGTATAGCTCTGCCCGTGCTTAAAACAGAAATGTCTTAACTGTATAAACTTAGGTCTCGCAATTTCAGTACCAGTGACGATGATAGGGTTATAACACAGTTAATGCATTTTAGATGCTTATTGAAAATATCAAGTGAGTTATCCACCTGAAAACCAGACCCTGAAACTTTAAACCAGAGAATTTTTATTGTGGTGGGGGAGGGAGTGTGGTACAATAAGAGGTAATAAAAGGAAAATGTAAAACTCTCACTGCAGAAACGAAATGAATTCCATAAAATCAATGCAAAATAATTACCCCCACCCCCCCCCCCCCCCACCCCCCCCCCCCCCCACCCCCCCCCCCCCCCACCCCCCCCCCCCCCCACCCCCCCCCCCCCCCACCCCCCCCCCCCCCATTTAAATTTTGAGACATTGTGTAAATATTAAATAAAGTGTTAGTACAATCAGTTGAATAAAACAAAAGGATCGTGCTCTAAATTTTTACGCCTTCCCTACAACGATTTTAACTTATATTCTGATGCTCTTACAAAATTTCATGATATTTAAACGACTGTACGGGAATAAACAACAGGAGACTTATTGCGTCTAACATCGTCTAATATATATTAACAAAGAGAATCGGACAATTTTAAAATTATTCGTGGAATTCATTTTGACGCCTCGAAATCTTCCCTAACATGTGGGTAAACAATCATCATACTACAGTCCTCTGGAAAATCGTAAACTTATAATCACACCCACTATCTAAGGGCGCCCATCCAACGTTTTTTGCAGAAATTTCTGAGCTCGATAGACAGTATTGTTTAACGAAATATTCTGATATCCTTTGCCTCTGGTAGGTCGGTCAAGGTCTTCAATATAGAGTTGTTTGCTGGAGAGGGACGTTGATAAATATTCTCAATAGAGAGGTTCTAAGGAGTCCATATACTAACTCACCCCGCGTTTCCTATGTAGAATATAATTACAGAGCCACCAAAAAGAATACGAGAGAGCTCCTTTCCATATTTATCATTCAATTTAAAAAAATAAAAAAATTCTAAACCATTGCAATCGTTTGTTTTATTTTTAAAACCCTTAGGCTGGTATTCTACAACTAGAAGTGGTAAAATTTTAGCGAACAAGGGGGCCTATAAATTATCCCAACCAGAAGCATAGACTGGTCGGCGAATTTTCAGGAAACATCCTAAAGTCAACAAGTCAGTACTAATAACATTCTTTTCTTTACAATTGGTCCAACACTATTTATTAATTAAATTTATGCCTTATAACATTAAAATACACTTGGTTGGAATAGTTAGAGGAATTATATTTGTAAGTAAAATTTAAGAAACGTTGTTGTTATTACATAGAAAATTCTGTAAAATATACTCATTTATTACAATTAATAATTTCCCCCTATAGTATTAATTATGAGTTATGTAATATAATCATGTGTACCAAATAAAATAATAAAATTTAGTATTTTAATTAAACATAAAGATAAATATGTAAATAGCAAAGGGATATATCATTGTATTTTACTTTTATGTTAATTTTAACATAATTTCTAGTTTTCTCTAGTTGAGAAGTGAAGGGTTCTATGAGATGTTTTTTAGTTTGTAAGATAAAATAATGTAACAAAGTAAGTTTTTTTTAGTTCTGTTCTGTTGACTCCATGCAGTGAGTCCATATTATTAATCTTGTAGTGGCAGGCGCCCACGGGGAGCAGCCCGGCTGATATTCTTAAAGATTCTATAGACTGGACTCTGAATAACGATAACCCTGATTTTATTTTGTTATCCACTGACCACCCCAACTACTTGCAAAAGGTGTGTCAGTCAATTCCGAGTTATTATAATTATGTATTGTATGTACATTTTATAATCGGAATATAAATTTATTATTCGTTATTCACTATACTACTTTTAAAATTATCTATAAATAACTTGTGTCAATAAAATAAAACATAATTAAAAGTTCTATTTACAATTTGTACTGTAATATTTAACGATTTAGGTGGAGAGGTTATGCGACAACAAATACTTTTTTCGTATAAATAAAAAAAATCTGATTTAGTAGGCTACTTCAAAAGAAAAATAAAGTAATTAATAAAATAAACAACTTGTTTAAATGATAAGCCTAAATCTTGAAATATTTTTTTTAAGTGAGTGTGATTGTATAATGATCTGTATCAGGGACAATATTGCCGGAATTTGGTAAACACAAATTTGTATTAAATTTGAATAACAAAGTGAAGTTGTAAGGACTCTCAAAATGTTCTCGTAAAGATGTCTAATGAAGAGAAGATCAATGAGTTACACTAGCTGCGTGATTATCTGTTAATTCATAACATTACTACAGTTATTTGAAATTGCGGCGAGCTGCCACGGTTGTGGAGAAAGAGTGTGAGCGATCTTTTGCGTTGGCAAATACATTACTTATGATAATTATACTTTAGAGAACAGCATACCACGGGTAATCCGGTAAGAATATTTTGGCGTCGAAATTGTTATATAAAATTCTTCGCCATGATTCTCGATTGTGAATTCAACCGTTTATACTGTATTAATATACCTGAAAGTGGGCTTAAAAAGATAACTGGGTTTGAAATACGATATTAATTTTCGACAATTAATTTTACTGTTAGGCCTAAACAAGTTAAAGACAATTTAATATGGTTGAATGATTCAAAGTTTGGTGAGAAATTACCTCGATATTTACTTGTTATGACACTACCATGAAAATAGCCATTCTCACAAAAAAATGGATTGACTAGAAGTGGAGTCAGTTGTCAAGATAATTCTAGGTAGCGTACTATTCCAACAAAATCTATAGTGTGTTGTAATAATTGTATATTGTATTTGTACCTGAAAAATGGTCATAAGGACATCGGGCCAGAAAGGCTGTAAGTAATGAGCAATATCAATGTTGAATAAAATTACTTTTTTATCTGGATAAAATTTATAAGGACAATTGGTGATCGTTCCTTTAATTACTTTTACCTGAGTGGTATCATGACATTCATGGTAATGTAATCTCTCAACAATTGTCTGAGTACAAAGTAAAAGGGAATAAAAATACCTTCCAGGAAACAATGAATCCAAAATAATGGTGAATGCTGACCACACTACTTATCAGTATGAAAGACATCCCATTCAGGTCTAGTTTGCTATGCTCAGCAACATTAAGTATAATCATTATTACATAATATAATGTAAAGTAACTTTTTGTGATGGTCTGTTTGTGCATCGGTATTTTCTAAACTACTCAACGGATTTGATATGGGTTTTCATTGTCCGGCTTCGTTACAAAATAGGGGGGATTTTAGGTATGATAAATCAATTATTGAAAGTAGAAAAAAGTTGTTATGGTGCGAAAATTTTCTATTTTTGAGCTCTTCAATTGTTATTACTGACTAAACCTTACGACTTGTAACAAAATAATGTACTATGAAACTGTACCTTTCAAAAAAGCCTACAAAGAATTCTGCGGTAGCATTACATCTATATCCAATAATGGCAATGTGCCATTTCACGCTCTCTCTCTCTCGCTCGGAGCGCGGGAAGTGTGCGACAGAGACTGGTTGTTAATGTATCCATCATCACTTTGAAACGGCTAATTGTAATAGTTTGTTAAAATTATATAATTTATACAATTATATAAATATACAATTTATATAAAACTATATAATGTAATAGTTTTAACATGTTCATTTTTATTGACGGTAGTTGTACGTTAGTGACTTGCTGATAATATACAACAGTGTTATAATTTTTTTTAAGAGAAGTACAACACGTTTAGTTTACAGATTTTACTATTTTAAAACCTTTTATTTCATTCGATGTTATTATTACACTTTTCAGTAAGTTTCTACCAAAAGTTTAAAACTGAGGTTTTTATTATGTGTAATATAAATTTTTTCAGGAAACAGAGTTAAATTATTTATGACAAAAGTTATTATTTTAATTTTTATAAATATTTAGGTTTTAATTTATATTGTTTCACTGTCACCTAGACTTTTAAGTAATTTCCGTTATTAAAAACAAAAAAAAAAAAAAAAAAAAAAAAAAAAAAAAAAAAAAACAATACAATGTGACAGTAATAAAGAGTGGAGTGTTAAGACACTATGTCTAAAGACTAAAAGTATTCTATACAATTCTCTCATGGTCCGATACCTCAGACTATCCGGAAGACCACGCGGAAGAAAAATTGCATTGAAATTCAGAATAAAAATAACTGTATCTCAGTCTTGATTCCATCCAAATATACCAACTTGAAAAATCCTGTCGGTGGTGAACAACGTGGAAAGCCTTATAATTGCCTAAAAATAGGGAATTAAATGGTGGTCATTTTGACTTACCGGAAGCCACACCTTTTCGAAGACATAAAGAAACAGCGGAGATTTATATAACCCAAATTGATATGCATATATTAGCCTACTTTATTGGTTTCAAGAAAGAGGGACAGTACAGTAAGTTAGTGTGGTGTAATAGAATAATGCAGATTAGATTGTACATTATGGAGAAATATAAAATTGTATCAAATATTTTGAGAATTTTGAGTTATTGATATTAGTTTTAAGGTTTCAAGATTAAACTATAATTTTTTGGAGTATGAATAGCGTTAACAATCTTTACATCTGTTGTGAGGACACCCTGATGAGTTGAATAAGAAAGTAAAGATAGGAGACAGCTCAAAATATATATTTTGACAAATAAAGAAGAGAATTAAAAAAACTTCAGTTGTGGTGCTTCAAACGCTCGTTTCTTGGTATACTGGACGAAAGTTTAGCCTGATAAACTTAACAAAGCTATATTTGCGTAGTGGTGCGCCAACGCAAAATTCGTCCAATCACCAAGGTAATGGAGTGTGTCCGTCCCGACCTTGAACAGATAGATAACGTGGTAGTTGTTATCTGTTGCAATGAAATAGGCGACTATATGACGACATCTGAAGTTCAGGTTCGTCTACCTAGCCTGGGAGTGATGAGTCACGAATTAAACTTTGAGATTAGGACTTCCTGGACTGTTTATCGGAGTGCAGAGTTCAAGACAGATAACCGAGTTCAGCTCCGTGGGAGGATTTCTGTGATTTTTCTATATTTTTGAAGAGGGTTCTGGTTTTCGTTCCCGACTGTACGTCAGGCAGACTGCACGTTAGAAGTGAACTAAGATGGGTTTCTTATTTGCCTTTAAATTTATAGTAAAATTAAATTGTAACATTGTGTTTTAGATCTAATACTTAATATTTGACACGAATATACAGTTAAAAGTTCATTAACAATGACGCTATGCGTTTTTTATGTATAAGCAGAAAAATATTGTTCCAATTTTGGAACATTTTGAGCTAGTCGGAATTGGTACATGAGTTCAGAAAGCACAGTCCAGCGAAATTTCATTAGCATAGTTCTTGCCGACTGTTTCAAAGGGAGTCTTCAGTGTCAAATTCCGGCCATCTTATGTTTCAGGGCATGTTGTAAGGTATATGAATACTTACGTAATAGCTGAAATCTAAAAACGGCATTAAAAATATGTTTTTCCTTAGAGAATGTACTTACTATATAATGTTAAAAAATTTAATATAATAAACAATATATTAATTTAAACAAACTCCAATAATATAAGTTTTATTTTTGTGAGGCCTTTGGAACTCAATGAAAACATCTTCCGACCCACACAATTGAATACAAGTAATAATAACAAGAATAACATAAACAATTTTGTACTAAATAAAAGCATAAATCATTACAAATACAAAGAGATAATATTCTATGACTGCATAGTATGTTATATGTATATATAAAAAATAAAGTTGAAATTTAGTTAGATTAAATAAAGAATTAATAATAAACAATGTTTACACAGAAAAGTTGATTACAATTACATTCTCCTTTAACTAATATTTCACACTTTTACTGAAACAAGATGGGATTTTTCGCTATTTTAAATACCAGTGAGGCGTAGCTCGGATGGATTTCGAAATAAAGGCCTATATTCCTCCCAGGGACCGTAATAATTTCCATGTAAAATTTTCAGTACATTTCTCTGAATAGTTTACGCGTGAAACTAAAACAAACAAACAATTGCACTTTTCGCATTTATAATATTAATTAGGATGTACTAGAGTTGTCGATAACGAAATTCTGAAAAAATTATTGAAGATTGTGCATGATAACCCGTTGAGTTTCAATTCGCCCATCTGACGATGACGAAGAATATCGTTTAAAATAGATGATACTTTTGTAGGTTGCCTTCAAAGGGTTGCGACTGATAACCATATCATCTATGGCACGGTCGGATTTTACTCTGGAAATGCGGTTTTATGTCTAAACTATTATAAATTATAATTATTCTTCAATTCTGTTGCGCTCATATCATTAATATATTATCACATTGAATTCATTGTTTGTTTTTTATAATTTTATTATGTAATAAATTTTGGCTTGTTATAAACTGATATTTTTGTGGATTAACGGGAACGCTCTGTTGAAATGTTTCTCAACATCAGTTTTATTGAAAACACTGTTCCAATATTTGGGATGCAATATTTTTCTTAAATTTTATTTGGTCGTCTCTAGAAAAAACGTTTACTTTTTTTGGTTAAGCATTTTTTTCTACTGAGAAACTGCTAAATAAAAAGCATTCGCCGTGATCAGGCAAACTTAATTGGACAGTTTTGTAAATTTGTGACGTAAAAGATGTTATAAATACGGTGCTTCCTCTGTTAGATCTCAGGTTGATACCTGCAATAGTTTTGTCAACTGTAAGAAAAAAAGGATATCGAATTAGAGTATTTGCTTTACCGAGTTAACAACATTAAAATCTCCAAATATAATAGATAGTTTTTTGTTGGTTTATATTTGTGAATCAATAGTTCTTTCATTTTTATGAAAGTTATTTGCCGATCGTTGACATGTGTTTGTGCCATACTTTGTGTATGAAAAACCAGTAATTGTATAACTAAAATAACGACACTTCGTGCTTGCTTTTTAAATATTTAACTAAATTAAGTTAAATATTTTCAGCCTATGTTTGTTCATCCCGGCCCGCGCTCCGTGTGTATAACACGTCTGTGAGTGGATGCCAATCGCTTGACTGTTAACAACACACGATTGCTGTATTTCATGTGTATTGATTTAAATGTGTAGTGGTATATGCAGTAAATATATAGTTTATAAAAATATATGTTGGTGAAAATGCGAATTCCTTTTTATTATGGATGGAATGGTTTTGAATGAAAACATTTACGTACATTACATATTATTTAAATAGTAAATATACGCTACCATTTTCAAATTGATGCTGGAAACACAATCAAATTGCTTTCTCGACCTAACAAAAAACCAAAACTTTTTCACTACATAGGCCACATTTTAATTGTGACACTACTAAATACGCACTACTAAATAAATTAAGTTTTAATAAAAATAACACTGTCACAAACTTTTTAACACAAGCATTCTTTTGACTTTTTCTTCTATTCTTTAGGAATATGGTTCAGTAAAGAATCTGAAATCTGAAATTATATTTTGTATGATGTATTAATTATCAGTTACAGAATTAACAAGATATATTTATACTCGTATATAAATAACCTTAAAGTGGTTCAGAAGTAGAGTAGCATCAAGTGTAAATCCCAACAAAAGTGCTTGAGATTTAAAAATGAGTACTTTATTGTCAGTGTTTTCATTTTAATGAATAACCAATAGTCCTTAATACCAAGGTACTTAAGAAGAAATATCACACCGTGCATCAATATACGAGTTGTTCTTAAAGACAATTTCATTTTAAAGTTGTGTTCCTGCCCTCTCAGATAGTCTCATTTATCACTTCACGTAATGGAGTACAGGATTTATTATTTACTAAATTAATTATTGGAAACTTTATATAGTTTCGTAAAAAAGCCTTCGTCTCTGGAATAATGCCTGCATTCATATTTAAGCCTTTTGAGACAGTACAATGTGGGTAGCTTATTACATTACAAGATGTGGCCTGTGCATTACACTTTTGTGTATTAAAATTGTACAATAAACGTTTCTGAAAATGGTCAGTGACATGAATATTGTCCAAAGAAATAAATAGTGACATTTGTATTTTAGAATTTAACAAGCACCAAGTAAGACCACTTTACATTGTTTGCTTTAAACCAAGTTTAAGTATATAGGCTACCTACAAATAAATACTAATTTTAAAACTTATTTTTAGTTAGTATGATTTAACCAGCAATAAATGTTTCAAAAATCATCAACACTATTCTTTTTACTCTATTAAAATTATTCGATTTAAGTAATAAACTACTAATGATGAGAGCGTTTGCGGGATACTCGTATTTATGGAAACTTTTCTTTCTTGTGAGACATATGAACTAAAATTTTTACACATATAACCCTTTTTTATCCCCACTTTTACAATAATACCCTGTATAATTACGCCGTTTTTGAACAATTTAAATATAAAATACTGCTAATAAAATGGTATGCTTAAGTAGAAATAGTGTTTTAAACTGGAAACTATGCGATGACATTAACGTTCTAATATTTGGAAAATAGATGTGCGTTTACAAAAACATTACAACTAATATTCTTAAAGCTAACACATACCAGGCAAAAAATATATTACTAGTTACTTTCCCAAATTCTAAACATGCTGTAAGATTTTATACATATTTTAACACTTTAAGTTTGTCTAGAGCACTCTTTTTCGTAGAATGTCCTAACCACTTGCACTGCTTATGAAACTAAAATTTGAAAAAATGACTTCATCACAAAGTCACTATGCTGACACGCACTGCACATTATAGAGTCAAATGAAACCACTTTGTCTGTTATGTTTACTAGTCTTCGAACAAGATTTAAACTTATGAGCCGATTTAGGGTATTTCATCTTAAAAACCTTAAATGCAGCATCGACAACGTGTATAAGGCTATCGGATGGTGCCAACAGTGCACTTGTTTCATCAATTTTTATTGTAGTAAAGGATTTGTTGAGAATCAAGAGTTCCACTGGTAATATAGATCTCTATTCATAAAGACTGAAGCCTGACTACCCATTGCTGGTTTTCTTTTCTTTCCTCCTATATCTTCGAATCCTTGTATCAAATCATATCTGGGAGAATATTCCAATGTCCTTTTTATTGACATTTCGTCAAACATGAGAACGCAGGCTTTCTCCATATCTGACATTGGTAGAGGCTATTGTTTTAATTTTTGATATTAAACTTTTGTTAAGACCAGTCCGGAACATCTCATTACTCGAAAGCCACTTACTTACAGTGGACATGCCTGGAAGAACGCGATATTTTTTCATAAATATATGTACGTTGAAGGACTCTTTAAGAAAAGAGCTGAGGAAAATTTTCTTTCGTCTTTCGTCCAGGGTTGCCTTTTTCTTTTAAACTGCATGTTGCACAGCACTGCTGCATCTTTACTTTTAAATTCTTTTATCCTTCTTTCTTTAAATTTTCTATTTTTTTAGTATTCATTAATTTTCTTTTCAACCGAGAAATAGTGGATCTCTTGGTAGCCAAGTCTATATCCTTAGATTTCAATTTACGCTCAAGAGTTTGTCTTAACATTAATTCCAAATAAAGATCTTTTGGCTTTTATAAAATTGCTGCTATGTAAAGGTGACGCGGTTTGAATCCAATGTCCGTCCGAATTAATGAACAACCAAATACCGTTAACCACGTTTATATACCAAAACCAATGGAATGTAAATTGTGTGTGCTGTAGTAAGATAGTTGCATAGCCGTAATTAATTACCATATACCCGACCATACTTTTTTGTAATCGAGCAAAACTGTTTGGAGTTGAGGTAACATTTTAAATTTATGACTTTCCTAACATCAGGTTATGATTCGATCGACCGAAAAATTAATATTGCGGATGCTAACTTCATTTGGCTAGTAAAAGAACATATAGTACAAATCAACAACTTGACAGTCAAATAATAAAAAAATAAACTTGACCAAAATTTTTCTAGAAGATTTCTTGAAAAATAATATAACTGTGAAAATTCAAACGTCAAATAACAGAATTTTTTAAACACTTGCGTATCTTCTCCAGTTACAACTTTCTGTTTTAATAAATGCTATGTTATACTACACGGAAGTCATAATACCATTTAATAAAAATTGTAACATATTACTAAAAACATACCTCTTACTTACTAATACTAACACGCACTCTTATATTGATTTACATTATGAAGTTGAAAATAATAACAAGTAATTATTAACGATAACACTTGTAGTGAATATCGTGTATACCTCGTTTGTTATATATACAGTGTCAGATTCTTCTCGCATTGAATTAATAAATAATACATTTTCTCGTTACTGATTTTTCTATCTCAGTATATATCAATGTCATATTTAATGTTTAGGTCAGTGCTCCAAAAGCTGTAACTAATCCAGGACTACTTAAGAAAAGCAATGCAGTCTTAACTTTGTACCTACGATGCTATAATTTCTAATTAATGGTTTAATTCACAGAAAATATAGTACTATTGTTTGAGACCATTAATTATTTCTGTATAAATCTTAAGAGTTGCCAATTTAGAAATAACCAATACTGTAACGAGTCCGTCAGTTTATAGGACAGTGTTGTGTGTTATTGTAATGTTGTGCAATATAACTCTATGCGGCTTCTCTCATTACATTTATGCCAAGGAACTTTAATTTGAAAGGCTGTTACTGATATTTCAGTTGCTTTATCCGAAGGCACAGTGAGCGCGACAGATTGGGACACAGGGATACTGGCCCGCTTCATCGCTCCCCCTCCCTCCCACTCCACACCCGCCGCGCCGCGCCGCCCGTCGGGGCACGATATGGCAACGCCGGCTGGGACACAAGCTCACGTCGCGCTTTAAAGCGGACAGTTCACAAAACAGCCCAAAAGTTGTTAACACATGAAAGCATGGGGCGCGAGCAATTTGAAGATGCTCGCGGCACGGTGCGGGGCGGGCCGGGTGCAGCATGTCTAAAATGTACCTCGCTTTATCTGCACTTTCATTTGTTTTTGAGAAAAGCATTGAGTACATTGTATTATACATATAAATATATCTAAACCTGTAGCATTGCTTATTGATGGAGACAATTAAAAAAAAAAACGTTTTTTTGACTATATTAAATATACTTTACATGCATATTGTTTTTACATAAATAAACCTACATTTATGTCAATTACATGACTTCAGTAGTAAATAATTCTTATAATAGGGAACAAATTAAAATACTTTATAGATATTAAATATATTCCCTCTTACAATAAAAGATACATATATTCTTTTTATTTGGAATTGAAAAATAAATCTGTCCTCATAGATTGATACTCACAAGGAAAGACGGGTTAGTAAATAAATAAATATACAGTTCATCAAAATAGGTGCTAATAATAGGTTTTGTAAGAGTTAAGGAACATTAATTAATTTTTAATACACCTTTCTTCAAGACAAATACAACAAATACTGTGGCACAAGTAGGCCTACTGTTTTTTTAATGATGTGTTAAAATGGAAAAAAACTTAAAAATTTTAAGACAAATCGGTGTTTTTCTCCATAATTTTTGGTTGTCACAATCCACAAAAAATAAAATATAATAATGTGTCTTTCACTCTAATACATGATGTGAATATTACCCAAGAAACATAGTAACAAATTGTTTCAGAGATAATATTGGAGTATGTTTTAATGCGGTAAACGTTTAAAAGTGACATGATTAGCGGGTGAGAAAGATCGCCTTGACCTAGCTCCGTCTTTAGAAGACCAAACTGTAAACCTAGTCACAAGAGTATATTTAATTGGTACATAAATAAACTTCAGAATTTTAATGAAGACAGCAATACAGATTACTTGATGAATTGTGTGTAAAAATATTTTTAACGAATTTCTAAGAGAACTAATATCAAATAGAACACTGCTACTTTAGAAACTGCCAGATGTAGGGTTCAGGAAGGTCGAAGGACAGAGAGAGAGATAAACAGGTGGGACAGATAATTGATTCCGGGTACTTGGAGTGGAAGTGGAATGGGCCAGCGGGCTGCTTATCGCAGAAAACAGGAAACGATGATGCGATCTAACGGTCAGAGTCTGCTATACTGTTGCAAGGTCAATCTTAAAGATGCGTTAAGAATTGCGGCCGTATTCTTAACGATACATATCTATCTACGTAGTAAGAGAATGTTTACATGTACACACTTATTTGAGTTTAATCCAAATAAACACTTATATCAAGATGTGTAAAAAGACTTTCATAACAAATAACAGTCCTATTCAGATAGGTGTCAACCTCTCAAAACATGTTTTAATATCGACCGTTGTTAAGACATTAGTCATAGAATATCTATAACATAGTTTTTTATATATAATCCATATTAACACACTTTTCAGCTCATGTAACTAGGTGACAGGGTTTTGTCTCTACTCAAATCTAGTTTTTGAGTAATTTATTTCACCCTAAAAGCTTTGGCCTTTTTTGTTTCATTAAAATTGTACCTTTATCTTAGAATAAAACCATAATAAAAAACACACAAAGCGAAATTTCGTTAAACTCACGAGTGTATACTGTATATAATGTCCCGTAATAGTGTTCTGAAAATTGTTTTCGTGGGTTTTACCTCAAGATCGTCTGGGCTCAATAACTAGACATTTTAGCAATTATTACAAAAGTTATTACAACTCGGTATCCACTTGGTTTTACACCTTTAAAACCAGACACACGTGTATTTAAAGCTCTAGCAACAGTAAAGTGTTTAACGAGTTATTTATGGTTTAAAGTTTAAAGTCAGTATAAATTTAGGTGAGAAATAATTTAGTACATACATGATCCCTTTCTGACGACTCAGAACAAATTATATACATTCACGGTACCATTCTGAGGAGCCACTCATCAGAATAGGACAATCCTCAGAATTGGATCGTTTGCGTATCTATATATATATATATATATGCATATATGTATATATAGATCATAATAAAATATCAAATAAATATATATTTTATGTTTTAAATATTTTTTACTGCCTAAATTGTCTGCTACAATGTTTGCTTCATGAATTTCCACAAACCAAGAAAGTTTAAGAATTCAAAAATTCTTTGTGTTTTGGTAAGCCTATGGTGTAGCGGCTTGAATAACTGTAAGATGTGACAATAATCAATTAATACAAATTAAACATTTCCGTTGGGAAATATTTACAGCTCTTAAAAACGTTAACATATTTGAATAGAGATGATATCAGTTATTTTTCCTGTAACGTTTATCTCAGATATGGAAAATACTTAGAACACTAATGTACGATGTAGTTGACGACGATCCGGAATTTTCAACAATATTACGGAAGTTTATTATATATATTATTGTAGAAGCCAACGAGAAGTCAAGGCTTTAGCGAAAAGATAAATGTTGGTTTGAAATATAAGGACATCTGTTAAGTAACAGGCATCGATGATTCTTAACCAAATTCATAGTTGGACATTCACCATCATTGTCTATGTACAAGTGAAGGTTTAAGCAAGAAAAATACAAAGTGTATTAACCAAAACCTTACTCGAGATATCTTAGGTATTCAAGGTGTTAAAGCATTATTCAAATAAACCTTTTGGTAAGCTGGTGAAGATAATACATCGTAATAGTGCCCTGAAGTAAAACAATATCACCGACTTTTAACATCAACTCCAGCTTTAATATGTTTACATTACACTTTCTTTTTGCTCAATAAGTAAAAGAGTCACTGAAATTTTGTTAATTCAGCTATTTTTACTCTTCCATCATGGTTACTAATAAGATCAATGTATAAATATTCGCTAACGCTGGTCCAAATTCAATTTATTGACATAATCGGACATAAAAACTCAGAGATTCTCAATTATAAATAAAGCTTCCTTCCAAATGTAGCCTATATGTATGTTTTTCAATACCTTGTGGACAGATAGGGAGATAGATACATACAGAGAGATAGACTGCAATAAAATTTCTCCAGCTTGAGTAATTAGCTTCGCTGAAACTCACTCCCCACGCCTTGTTACACGTGATCGCTAACTAGTAAGCAGCTTTGTCTATTTACTGATTGTAAAGTAAATTTGGTGAGATTTAAATTAAATTTGTCAATTTCGTTCATGTTTGCCCCTCCGGATCAAAAGAATACACATAAAAACATTTAAACTAATATCAGCAAGTTCCATCCTTCTCGTGTAGGCCATATAATACACCAATAAAAAAATAATGTTTATAAGTTCAAGTAAAATATTGATTTACAATATAACACCAACAAAACAAACAGATAACATGGCGATAAATTATATTTGAAAACTACTACATAACATTATAATATTCCAATATTATAAGACTTTAATCCTTAAAAAAATATATGTCTTTAAAAACTATACAATTTATTTCATCGAAATTATTAATAGTCAAGAAAATAAAACTGTGACAGATAAAAAAATATACGCCTAGATTATAACCAGAAGCTAATAAGCTCAACAATATCGGAGTCAAAAGGAAGGTGTTACCGTTGTTTATGGCTCGTGACATTGATCACATAAATATGGCAACTAATGGCAACAGAAACCATCCAAAATACTAAGTTGTTTAATTACCCTTTTGTTTCTAAGAGTCCAGCGCAATGACAACACACACCAACTGTTTGTGGACATTCTAATTCAACTACCTATACTTAGAAATGATTCCCTCACTAGCTGGTACAAATGCCAGCTGAAAGTTCCCTAGCGTTTCTTGAACAGACTGGCCACAATTGTAATATGTCTATCTCTTTATTGATTTACTGAGGTCCGGCCGAATACACCTTCCATCTTGAGGTAAATTATATTTACTCTTATTATAACACACCTCCTAGGGACAGCATGGACTAACGGGTTTCAATACACCTTTGTGGTGACCCTATTGTAATACATAAATACATAAAATGATTTAAATCATTGGATAAATATTCTTACGGGTCACTGTATTGCCTAAGCCACTGTTACCCTGCACACCAGTGACTAATCCATTCAGAAGCACAGTGTCCTGGTGAGATAGATTAATAACCGCCATTCGGCAAATCTAGTCAACTTCCCCACCGTCATAAAATGATCGGAGACATGTCTCTAGAAGGCCATATCAATCCCTTTTCCCAGATTAGGGTATCCATGTATGTGCCCTTTAATTGCCGTCTATATGCTAAGCGGAACCTTGTAAGTAGAGCCTTCCTAGCATCCTCAGGCACAATAAGTGGGTTCGCCGAACTCAGGATTATGTACTTGGAACTCCTGCAGTGTCTGTATATACAAAACATGTAAACCTAAACCACAACGTTTATCCAAACGTCCCTGTAGTGAAACCACATTGACTTTTACTCCAGAAGAAAAATGTAAAACCAAAAAATAGTATACAAGTGTTAGAGATTTTAACGTTGTTATTAAGTCGGCTAAAAGTATCTTACTAAATTAATCCTTACTTTAATTTATACTTAGGACAATATTTTTATTCTTAAAATTGTTTATAAAACAACGTGTGAGTAGTGTATTACTGATCGCGAGAGAAAAGAAGAGACCTGGATTCTGGCCTATCTGAAATTTGCAGGCGCTACTACTAGTATGTTGCCGCGCCTTGTTTCGTAATTCCATTATTGTTTCACTGTTCCATTGCTATGATAAACAATTCGCAGGGTTGGCTGTGGGGCGAAGCGCCTGAAATTACCGCGCGGCAACACATTAGTACACAGCTGTGTGCCGGCACGGGCCAGGTCTCTTCTTTTCTCTCGCCATCAGTATATTTATACGCAAACGGCAGATGTATTACAACCATGAAACTGAATATCATAATTGAATAATGAAGTCTGGATCCAATTAACCAATGCGTTTGAAGGTTGTTGTTCAATGTTTGGCTCACATGGCAACGTTAACGATGCCACATACCGAATGATGCACTTTGTCTCATATTAACGTATTGGTGGTTTGTTTTGACTTCCTGGAATATATAAATTAAATTGAGTTTTTCTTGGAAATAGTAGCATTATTAAAATATTATTATTAATTATTTACACGGTTTTCATAATGTATTTCAATCTATTAATTTCAATAATTAATGTATTCTGAGAGCATTATTGCTAATTATGGAATACAGAAATGACCCACTCCTACTGTATGATATTCGGTTGCTATTCATTGATCATATTTATTCAATCCTTTTATTTCCAGCTTTCTCCTTATATGAATAATACTGTATTTTCTGGCCTAACGTAGCAGAATATCTTTCACTTCTCTTGTTAAAAAGAGAATATAGTATTAGTAGATGGAATTCCTGCGCTTCTGTAAGATAGTGGTCGCAATTTATTTAAAAACCAAAATTTCGCTCAGTTTTTATAGAATCGAGGCAGGAAGATGTAGACAAAAGGATTTAGCGTAGGAAATTATGTTCTAGTACAAATTCAGAGCCTATTTATCGTATTCAGAATTCAATGATTTATCTAAATCCGATATCTTTAATCTGTTTGCTTTTTTTATCCAAATTATCAACGACAAAGTTTCTTATTCAGTACTTAACACATCCCAGTAAGAAGCCATACTTCTAGATTTAGAAACGTTTTCTAGAGTATATACTGGAGGTAAACAGTTTGTAACACTCGATGTACAGTAAAAGATTACGTTTAGTGGAGTGGTTTTTTGGTTTTAAAACAATTTCCGAAATAGCCTTGGGCTTCTATATATTCACTTGATAGTTTACTACTAAACATGGTGTTAGACTGTTTTTTACTACAGAGTACTGTTTAGTGATAATCGAGGATCAATATAGGTCTAAGATTTAACTATTTGTATGAGTTGTACATATTAATTCTGAAAACTTTAAATGCAAATTTCTCCCGAGTAGATGTTGATATCCAAGCGAACGTTAAACCCTTATTTAACTGTCGTGAGAGATCTACTTCTTTGGTGATTTAGTATCATTCACTAGAATAAAAAAATAGTGAGGGGTAAAGTACGAATGTATACTTTGCACTTAGTTACTCTAGATAATGCGTAATCCTACCAGTATAGTTATATTCATATGGCACATATAAGATGCACATACAACGTAGACTGTTTAATAATATTCAAAGAAGTCGCTTATTTATTTCTTAGAATAGAGCTTGTTATTGAAAGCTACAAGACCTTTCGCTTTGTGTATTGAAGATACATAGCTTACTGCATTTTTATTACAAATTAAGACAGTAAATTTATCTACATTTTCCTTAAAATCAAAAAAGAAAAATTGTATGAATTATTGATAGAAAGTTAATTTTCATGTTAAAAAGTTGCCTACCCATAATTTGCAGTGAGTGCTTCTAGAAATTCTTTAGATTTTTCAGATTGAAAGGACACACATAAAAGGTTTTCCTGTACTAAGTTTGGATTGTTGTATATGTATATATGTATATACATATATAAACACATACCGCGTGTGTATCGATATATTAAAACTATTTAATTTAAATATTAGTTTACTACTAACTGACTAAAATTTTACATCGTATTAAATTACAATTAATATAAGTAATTAATATTTTACAATAGGTATTTAACTAACACAATTTAAAAATACATTTTATGACGGAGCTTTTAAGTTTCCTTCATACGCGGTCATATTTATATATGTAGAGCACAATTATTTGCCACATATAATAGAGTCATGTGGTTTGACAGTTGGTAAGGTGGATCACATTTCAAGCACAAAATACATTATATAGCAATTGTCTTTAAATAATAAACTATTGCTTATATTTTTGAATTTATAAATTTACAGTGAACATTCGGCTTTTCTTGCAGCAAATGATGAGATATTGAGATAAGAATTAATGGTTGCTTGGTTTACTTTTCTGCGGACATGTCTGTTAGAGTGGATATGGCTTAATGTCATGGTTTTTTTAATCTTAAACATTAAGGAGTCTTGTCTTCCTAGTCTCTCCTTCCCGCTTGGACTGGAGAGGCTGAGATGGATTATAAAATTTCCTTACTCTCCGATCCTTTTTTAGAAATTGACATGACAGATGTGCCTGTCATCACTTCCATGGGTTATTAACAAGGGGTGGTTATTAATGGGTTATTAAGGAGAGACCTTCAAATCTTATCATTTTAGAACTAAAGACCTTGTTCTTTTCCTAGGATTAGTTGGATATGTAATGAATAGAAAGTTATTATTTCCAAATAAATAGCATTTTACTATTTGATAGTTATTATTTCGTAACCTAATAAGGTGAACTTAATTTGTAGCGTGTTAAAGTTAACGTGAATCCCCAATGTCAAGATACCCGAATATCAAGATATAGTCAACATGCTACACTAGCCAGACACACATTTACGCTCGGGTTAAGTGTACAAGACATTAAAACCCATTTTATGTACATCAAAATGAAACACACAACCCACTGCTTCAACTCAAACAAAATATTTTTACTCATTGAAGAAAATAATAAAATGATAGTCTAGTAGTCAAAATTTAATTTCCAGTGCTGGTTATAATTTTTTTATAAGTGCTACGAAGGCTACAATTTCAATAGGCTGATTATTACACAAAATATACATAAAAACGTGAGAATGACCACTAAACCGATATATAAATATTGTTTCACTAGACTCTCGGAAAACATTACTGCTTACTAGATGATATAACCTGAACAACCTGCACTTGTTTTGCAGGTGATATTTGTCGGCTCACCTGAAAATGAGTGCGATCAAATGCACAATATTATGAGTACGTCGGTGCTAAGTGAGGAGTGGTTACAAAAGTACTTGATCCATTTACTTGATTATGGCCTTTGGTAATTTTAAGACCCTGTTAAATAGGTGAAAATCCAACCTCATCAGTTCTACAACAGCTACTGCAATTTTTGAAGGCACATACTAAGTTCTATCTTAGCTAAGATTATTTTAGCTAAGAAAGAGTAGAGTTGAAAGGACAAGATCTCAAACAGTGCGTTTCTTTTCTGAGTAAGATACGGTGAATTAAGAAAAATAAGGACAGCTAATCAACTCTTAGCCTTTTGATCGAGAGACGAGATCAACGTTCATCAACGAATAAAATGAACACTGATGAAATACTGCACCCATGGTGCATTTTAACCAGGCCAAAATACAGAACTAGTTAGTCTTTTAAAATCGGATGTAGACAACTACTTGAAAAAAAATACAGTACACATGTTATATACAGACAGTTGCCATTCATCAGGATAATCTTAAATAATTTTCATCAACGAACGACTTGCAGTTATTTAATGTATTTGTTCATTCATAACTGAATCTTAATCTCATTTTTAATATAACTAGAACATTAGTTTTTATTCTCCTCCTTTCGTAGTCTTGAATTAGCTTTCTAAATGAATTCACGTTTAGCGAACTTTTTTAAACTAGAAAAAGGATGTTCCAAGATCTTCAAATTAATGTAAAAATGTTTTATATATATATATATATATATATACTTCTAAATGTAATAGGACCATACTGAGTGTAGAATTAGTCAATTATACGAACAGATTGATTTCATCATGATTTCATTTTTCTGTGCCCTTTCATTAAAGTTCCCAAGCCTAAAGAAAAGTATATAACTTACTGATCATACGGAAATATGAATGAAATTCCATTTTTTTGCGGATGTTTATTCATACCAATGGCATTCCGTACAGAATAAGGAGACTGTTGATGAGATGGTTGACTCTTTAAATTCAGTTATATTAAAGCTGTATGACAAACATGACCCTCTTGTTACCAAGCGAATTAATAAGAAATGGCCCTTTCTCTGGATTACCGAGAATATTCTCGGTATGATGGCCGAAAGAGACGCCTTGTTTCGGAGGGCTTGGCGCTCTAGAGATGTCAACTCTATGATACGGTACCGCTATCTTCGTAATCAAGTCAAACAACAAATTAGAAATTCCCGTCTTCGATACATAAATGGTACGTTTTCAGACAGAAATCAGTCGACAACTGATTTATGGAGTAAAGTCAAGAAGCTTGGTTTTGGTAAGCAACCCTCTCCTGCCTCTATTAATATTTCACTTAATGATCTAAACGAGTATTTTTCATCATTTTCTTAAAAAGTTATTACCGCAGTTGTACAAACCCATTTAGATGAATTGGGTCAACAAACCCATAATATTCCCTCAGACAGCCAGATTCTTTTCAAACCAGTATTGGGGGTAGATGTCCTTAAAGCAATCAGGCGTATACAAACGAATGCAGACAACATATCGAACTTAGTAGTTAAGAAAAACTCTTTTTGCTTTTCTCCCTGTCATTACAGCAATTTATAATACATCTCTCACAACAGGTGTTTTCCCCACACAATGGAAGTCCGCCGGGAAAGGATAACACAATAAATTTCGTAGTCTTGATGTACGTAATAAAATACATAGAACACTACCATTCCAAGATTTAAATCTATCCTGTAACTCAGGAATTAAAAAACTTCATTCACGAAGTTCAGTAGACTTAATTAATATATCGCGATGAACTCTTCAAAGTTAAGCTATAAAGTATTTAACTGAGGTTCATAGAAGTCTAAAAGAGAAAAAATCATAAAACTGGCAACACATTCAGATCCGTGTAGCATACAGAATGGAAATAGAATTTAGGAAAGGAAATTAGTTATTAATCTCAGTGTTGTAATACGTATTGTAGTTTTATTGGATGAGGTTTTTTAATTTTTTAATATTTTTATGTTTCATAGCAACTGGTAGCAAAAAACTCATAACTTCAACAGATGGTTGACTTACTTGTTTTGTTAATAATGTGCTTATTTTAAGTTTTAAGCTTCAGTTTACATTTGAAACAAAACTCTTCGCGGAATCGTAGAGAATAAAATTAATACTTATGCTAGAATTCATATAACAGAGTAAACCATAATCAGGATTAGAAGCCATAGTAATATAATAAATATTAAGGTATGTAACACAACAAGTTCTTCTGACAGGTCACGTAATTGCAGATCCTATTATTATAATTGAATTAAATTTTTTGTTACTATAAAGAAGAATTTAAACAATTGATCTGTAAATATTTGCAATGCACCGGGATTTTTTTACAACATGTATAAATAAAAAAAACCTATGACTATAAATTATACTTCAATAACATTTAAATATAAATTTGAATACTTTGACATTTTTATGGGAAAAATGTGATAAAGGATAACTCACATCCTACCTGAACACAATATTAAAGGCCATACGATCCAGTGTGAAAGGAAAACGGGTGGTTGCAGTCAAGTTAAGAGTAACATGTCACTATTGCGTCCCCACAACTTGTGTCACTTGTCTAACATGGCTGCCACTGACATTTCATCATGTCATCCTTTTTTATCTTTGAAATAATTTTTTTAGTAATTTTCTACAAGAAAACCAAGTTAAAGAACATGTATTATTGCAGTATCTTTTATATAAATATATTTTAATCTTGTGAAGAGAGCTGTAAGTTCATAAACGTATTCTAGCTCTATACGTTATCGAGAGCATTCACTATTTTCCACCTAGATGCTAGAACCTTTTGAGATCTTGGTGATTCCGGCCTCTAGGTGTTCCTAAGTTTGCGAGGTATTGGTAGTGCTTGGTTTATAAAATATCTCTGGTATTTAAAATATAGTTACATGGAAAGTGTGAAGTCCAAAGATGCAATATTTGGACTCGTCTACCCGTCATTGGTCGAGGACCAAGTAGTCGTTTGTTATGTTTTAAAACACGTAACAGTGTTAGAAAAATTAATCCTTTGGTGTTATAAGTTAAGTATTTTAGAGGCTTATTCCTCAGGAAATAGTTACGTTTCTAAATCAACACAACAATAAAACTGCATGAGGTATAGTGGGTAGCTCATAAGTGACATTTTACTTTACTACCTGAAAATGGGTTAAAATAGTATTGAGTATTTTTGTGTGTGAAAAACTATAGAAAACTTATTTACCTTATACTACAAGAGCTGAGAGTAAAGTTTCCATTGTATCAATCTTACAACGATAATACAATATGGGTTTTATTGAAATCGGTAGTTATATTAACCCTGTAAAGGAATCTGTTGTCATCCAATCTGTTTTTGGATGAGGTCGAAAAAAATAAAATCAAGATTTTATTTTCTGATAAAATATTTGTCTTATCCTGACACGGTTAACACCAAATGGCCAGATAAGTAAAGAAGTTCATTCTTATGCTTTTGCAACTGGTGTGAGATAAATGTTCACAACGCGTTCATACGCTGCCCACACATATAAGTTCTTGTGATCATTTAGCCTTGCTGTTGAGAAAACTTTTCAGACAATATATGTCAATAGAAACAGTTTGTATTAACGAGTTGTAGGATTGGAGCTTTCTAGTAACTGAAGCTTAAACAACCTCTGACCTGCTTTTGATAAACATGCCTTCTTTATTCTCATTTATTTGCTTTTAGTTCAGACTTTTCCTTCATGATTATTTCTGCAGTTTCTCGTATTACCCTTACATAACAGTAGGGATTTTAGTTTTGCCGAATTCTATTGCATGCTTGATCTTAAAATGTATTATTATAAGGCCGATTGTTTCAGTTATGTTGACGTTTTGTATGTCTAATGTGTTCACACAATCATGTTGATATTAAAATGTTTGTCACTCCCATGTGGACTAAGCCACAGCACATGGATTCTTTGTACACTGGCGTAAACAACGGAAACTTCACTAGTCCCAAAAATGTTCTTCCATTCTTGGGCTGGCTTAAATACAGTTTTGATATTGCGACTTCATAATATATTTCCTGTTTTTTAGGTCTTCCGTTAAAAAGGAGGATGATAGCAAAGTACTGACCTTTACTAATTATGACTGATTTAAATGAGATACATTTTGATATCTAACTTTAGAATTTTGATTTTTATACGTTTTATTTTCCTGAGTACTATACTTCCTGTATGTACCATAATTATGTAGTTCTTCTCATACTTAAATAAATATTAAATTAGCGTCAGTTAACCATAAACAGACCCTTAAAGTAGCATCAGTCTTTTTGTATAGTTCCATGATGTTTATATTATGTTTATTAATATGACTAACGGCCAAATTTAGGTGAAAAACTAGAAAAAATACCATAAAATTCCAGGTTACTGATCATGCGGTGATAATGTGCTGTTGGCTCCTATGCTATTAGGCTAACAGCATGTAAGGACAAAAATGGTTAAATATCCAAGAGCATTTACATGTGTAATCTATAATGTCCTACTAACTAAAAATTTATAGTGTAATAACGATTTTAATATGATGAATAGCGCCATGTCTGAGAGCGCTGACTCTACTGTATATACTGTATATATTTAATTCAAAACAAACAAATGTAATAGTATCGTTTATGTAAAAATAGATCTCCAGCAAGTTCCTTTTACTGTTTTACATTGAAGCAAACGGCCCATGGACAGCTTAAAAGTTTACGATCTCCAGACACATCGACCCGGGAGGGGTGCGGCAATTCTACGCTGTGTGTCAAGTCCAACGACCGGAACAGCCGCGCCTGCCTCAGTGTCACACTCTCGTGGTCAAAGTGGCAACTGGAAGTTGTAACTAAAACTCACATTGAGTTCAAGTTTTAAACCCATTCTCTGAAAGTATATACACTGAATACGTACACAGTACACATATTTAATGCTTGTGTAATATAGCCTACATTATTTTAATTTATATAGATGAAAAAACAATAATGCTCTTCAATATTGAACCTGATAAAAAACATTTTGTCCTTATGCAATTGGTGGCTGCATCACCTTCTCTTCGATTTGTACTAGGACCAGCTATATTATTAAAAAGTTTATTTATTTCGAAGCGTAATAGCAAAACAGTCATATTTTGAAATAAATACGTTAATAAAATAATAGATAAAATAATATTCGTTAAAAATGTTGAGAGATCAAATTTAAACATTAATAAATTATTAAATAAACAGATACAACGAAGAATGGATTGATCCAACAGAATTCAATGAACAAGATACAGACATACAGATGGATTGTCCTTTAGCCGTTTCAAGAACCGTCAATATGTAGGATTTATACTTGAACCAAGTAGAACTTAATTTCGTGTCTGTAGGACTATTGTATTTATAGTTATTACGCAAAAGGATAGACGGGGGTGTAATAAAGCGAGTTTAAGTTCCTGACGGGTCCATACCACGTACTGGAATCGATCTTTGGTTGGGAATATATAACTTTTTATTTTAAATGCATAGCTACTTAAGACAACTTCCACGAGGAATTGCAGCTTGTAAATGTATTAAATTTGGTAATTAGACGAAAATAAAAATAACTGAAGATATCAATGTCAAACTGATAGTATGATCTTTTATTATAGCTTTAGAGATAGAAACTAAGGTAAATTCAGTTAATTGTTTTAAGTTAAATAAAATTTTCTATGAAATAAAAAAAAATATTACTGCCACTAGTCATCTGTTTTGTAATCGCTGCAAATATTAAATTTATTTATTATTGTTTTTATTGTGGCCTAATATAAGGTTCCCTAAATTCCTGTTCAAATCCCTACCAATACTCGTAGAATGTAAAATATTATTATATGTCTTCACAAACGGTATCTTAAGAGGCTGTCACCTACACCCCTCCTTATCCTCCTTATATATAAAATTACATTTCATCAATTAACTTACTGCATCACCGAAAAAAAATATTATGCATTTATTTAGATAGACAAATCATCAACATTGGTACACGACAAAGATGTTTTTATTTACATATATATTGTATATTTACTTTTAGTTTGTGTTTTATTTTTGTTGAAATCATCTTATGCAGTATTCTTATTAAAATTATGTGCATATGTAATCATTAATATACATTCTTAGAAAAGATAATCATAATGCAGTAAGTATGGTATTGGTCACAGATTTATTTAATGATGTTTGGATTGAGACTTGAGAGAATTGGTGTACGTGTGCTAAGATGTTGAAAAGAAATCATATGTATGTAAAGAACTGTCAATGCATAGAGATTTAGTAGATTTGTTGCAGTATATTCTTCTTGTACAGGATAACATGCAAATTTCATTGCTAACTATTCATAATTATTTAATCAAATGTATAGCATACTTTGACAATGAGTGTTATTAAAACTGATGATTATGAAAATGTAAAAATCGTCGGAAATTATTTTTCTGGGTCTTTTGCGGAACAGTACAACTACTATTCTTTAAGAACCAATCTATTAGATTTAGTTCTGTATTCCTTTTTTATAATCCCGGCGAGAATAATATTTTTTTCTGTCAACTTCCACCCACGCCAACCACCGTTAGTTTAAGATGTCCTCTCCCACCGGCTTTACCACAGACCAGTGACTCATAAGTGTACACCAGTCCGCAAAAATCTCTATTTTCAGATGCGGGAATCGAACACGCGACTCCAAGGCCAACTCCTGCGTCTGAGAGTAGCGCCTTAGACGACACAGCCATGCTGACTTGACGTTTTTCACGTTCAGATAGCTCACTTAGTGACTTATCAATTGCTGACTGACAAAATACTAATCCAAAGCTTTATAAATATAAAATAAAGCTTTATTTATAAAATACTAATATACTTTATAAATTAGGTGGTCAATAAAATAATAAAAGGTTCACGATCACACTTTACGAACGTCGGGAGTTTTTACGTAAATCGTGATTAAATTAGTTAAATTCTTTGGAGAAGTGTGACGTGACGACCACACGTAATTCAATTTAAAATGTTCTCGGGTTCTAACTCAGACACGGTGATTTAAACTAGCCCTAATCACTCAGGTTGTTGTAATAAAAATGCTCTCCTCGGTTGGCCAAATAAAACAATTTACTTCATTGTGAAAACAATTTGAGTTTTGTTACATAATTTAAAACCAGTTCAACAGTTACAAATTTAGAACGGGAGAGAGAGAGCGAGAGAGCGATTTCACGTGAGCTTGACGCGTTCAAAAACCCGGCACAACTGCCGAAACAACCGAACTCCAGGGAGCAGCGTTGTACCAGACGCTAACTCAGCAAAATTCCTGCTTGTCTAACACCCAGTAACTGCGCAGCTGCTCTGAGTATGGAAAGTTACCAGGCTTACTGGTGACAGACCTGGACTTACAATTCATGTGTTGAATTAAACTATATATCTTCTCCACCTGCACTGCTTAACCTAATAAGTCTGACTGCATATAGTCATTACTCGTTACTACAATTAGATGTTATGCTAAATAAAAATAAAATATATTACTAATAATCTAATATTTAAAATTTGCTGATTACAACTGCATACGATGTTACCGGTCTGGTCTTAGAACTATATGCTGGGGATCGTCACAGCAGCGACCAAGAGACAACTAATTTTACCAGTGCAAAAGGAATAGCCTCTCTAACCAAACAGTTACATTACTAATGAAGTAAAACTGAAATACTTTCACCTAAAATTATATAATTTTTTAAATTGTAATACACTACTGACCGATTAATATAAAATTATAAAATCAATATCAAACTGTAAATATTTATGAAAGCATCAATATTACGTAAATTAATGTCATTTAATCCATAGTGTCGGGAAAATAGTTTACTATAGTTGCCAGAACTTTTGAGCATACTCGTAAAAAGCACTGCTATGTGTACTGTCGTAGATCTACGCTAACAACCGTGACATTGGTTATGTTAATTAATAACCAAACACAGTGAAGAGATTGTGATGATTCATTTTCCCATTGCGATGTTGATAACTAATTGACTACACTAATTAAAAAGATGCAAAGCGTAAGTACGTGATGAGTCATATTACTGATAAATAAAGGTATTAAACCGAAATAATGACGTAGTTATATGTACTAACGTGTCATATTTTAAAAAATGTGCATCACGTACGTTTGTTTTATAGTTTTGGTACATATTGCTTATAATTTTAAATGTGATTACTGTTAGCTCATACGTTAATATTTTACTTACTACCGGTTACATAGATGCAAAAGCTCTAAGGATGAATACCAGAGAATAATTATAAAATTTTAATGATTCTTTTAATACTAATGTCAGAACATATCTCACAGGTTCACTAATAGTGAAGGTTCAGCTTCAATCGATTATAGCTTCTGCAGTAAAATAAAATTCACAATCTTATTGTTAAAGTGAAAATTCGAAAAACTAAGTAAGGAATTTTGCAAGCATTTGATTGATGCACATTTTTAGTTAGTATTATACACACATTGATATAATAAAAATTTTCCAGGCATGGTTATGTTATTTGGCGTATGCCTTTTTCAGTTGTGATCCTGGACTATAATTCTTGTTATCATGTAGTGGTTATAACTGTAGGTTTTCTAATAAAGGCCTAGTTAAGGATGAATCCCAGTTCTAGAAACCTTGTGATTTTGTTACATAACGAATTTCCAACATTCTATTGTACTTTCATAATATCCATTGTACATAACAAACGTTACTGAAAGAAAATTTAAGTCAGGTAAAGACTCAAAACCTAAGAAATATATGAATATTAGTAAAAACTCATAACAAGAAAAAATACTTGTATTCCATTACTCTTTTGGATAGATATCTATATCTATATATATAATTATTAAATCGAAGTAATATATGGTCTTTTAGTTTTTAGAACGAAAAGTGCTACAATTTAAGGGGAGCGATGCACTTTTTTTAGCGCAATGCTATTTATATGGGAAATTCAGCATGTAGTTAGGTACCCATTATCTTAAAAAACTATTCAACTATATTTTCCTGAGATTTTTACCATCTATTATTATAGTATATAAAACACAAACTGTACTATTTTCTAGAAGAATGTAGTAATAAATAAAATAATCTTATCACTTTTAAAAAACTGTAAAAATAAAAAATAATTTTTTAAGTAATTTTATTTTTTATTTAACTCTTTTTAATTTTAAGTATATTAAAACAATTCTAATACATATTTTTTCATACTAATGTAATCAACAACCAGAAAAAAAATCATGGATTTTGGATCTGTACTTCAGGAGAAAATGGTACAAACGTGTTTAAAAAACAAGGTTTCGGAAATCAGTGATTAAAGATAAATGTTACCTTAAAACTCTCCTGGTGAGTAGTTTTCATCATGCTTATCTTCTGCTTGCCTCTTAAGCAGTCTTCTTTTTACCCTGCTTTCTTTGGTTTGCTCCTCTGCTTCTTTTTCTGCTTTTATAATTCTAATTTTATCAATGGTTTGTAAGCCTTCAATCATAAATTTTGCCAGGTTTTAGTTGTAGCCTTTGAAGTACGTTAGTTTTAGCCACTGCACATTCATTAAAACATAAGGCAGCATCTGTCACACCAAGACTTTAAAGTTTGTAGGCCCACAAACTTAGTTTTAGGAATTCTTTTCCAAATGCACGCATTAAAGCTGTCATTTGGGTTTTGAGTTTGTCCGTGAAGGCACCGATCCAAAAGTTCTGCCTGAGTCAAATCTTTTTATATGGGTTTTTTGCTAAAAGAACAGGCTCAGGCAAAGAATTTTTTATGTCTATATGTGTGTAGAATATTGCTTAGAACACGATTTATTGTAATCACACCAAGTATTAGGGTCTTTAGGGCAAAGGGTATGCTGTGGGTTTTCATCGGTAGATAAGCGGTGGAAGTAGGTGGCCCATATAGCTTTTTTCATGTCTGCTGTACTACCTAAATTATTCCTATTAGCTAATCCATAGTACCTCTGAAGCTTATCTATATGTTCATCAGTTAATCTTCCCCTTACCACCAAGGGCCTTTCCATCGCTAAGCTTATTTCCTTTCATTTTTATGCGTAGCTTCCGTAGCCTACAACCTAACCGCTTTTGTACATGGCCTACACATTCAAGTTTGGACATTTTTACCTCAGGGCCATAAGGTTCACTTTCAAATGCAGCAATGAAACCCTTGGAGTCCCCATCTCCAAGGTTATTTAGTATACCTAACTAACTCCTAACTTTGTCTCAGACCTTGCACAAATAATTTTAGCACCTTCAACCTCCATGCCTCCACTGGATCCTACATAGTTGCAGTTACATTTAGGGCTATGTGATGCTTTTTTTTCAGGGTTGCTTTTTATACTCTTGTGTGTACAAGCTGTGCAAAACTTTTAGAAACACTCAAAATCTAGAATCTTTCCAGTATCAAAAGAAGTAACACTTAAAACGCCGTTTAGAGAGGTATGGCCGCGTTTTTGACAGGACCCATCGAAAATATATAACATACATGTCTGTAATAAATTTCAAGTAACAAATAAATGCCTATATAGATCATGTTCATTAGAAATATTGATAATTTATATAATTTTGCGTATGCTGGATTTTGCTGTTATTGAAGTCTATAAATCAGTAAAATAGCACGATTTTTAGGATGCGAATAAAACATTCTTTTCTGTGTTGTTGTCTGTGAGACTATCTGTGGACGAGATATTTAAAATATTAAGTTAGCTGTAGAAGAGAACTTTTGAATGCAACTTCTTTGAAGCCTATTGAGCTTAACGGAGTGTGGCGTGCTATTACCATGTTTAAATTTTAAGAAACCATAAGCAGATAAATTAAAGATTCTAATTATAACCTTAATCACCAACACCAAACTGTAATTAACTATATAAGAGCCAACTGTAAAATTGCAGTATCAGTTCATCATTATGGAGACTTTTAAATTTAAATTATAATTACTTAATTAATGTCAAGATATTTTATAGAACTATAGTACATTAAAAATAGTTTATTAAGATTTACAGAAACTATAAACATACTCGTACAGAGCCTAACGTTATGTAATGTTATGGATCGACGATATCAACCGTGAAATTGGTTATGCTAATTAACAATCAAACACAGTGAGCAGATATATGATGATACATATTGCAATTATAACCCAATAACTAATTATATGCACTAATTAAAAAAACTGACAAGGCGTGAGTATATGAAAAGTCATATTACTGCAAAATATTGGGATTAACCAGGGCTAACGACATATCATTTATTAACTTTATTCTTTTAATAATCGCATCACTTACGTTTCATATGTCGTTTGAAACACATTGATCCCGAGTTTTTTCAACTTAGCTAAAATGCTAAATGTGCAAAGAATACAATTTTTTGTTTGTTTGTGTGTGTAATTTGTTTGTTAAAGAAACTTGCCTATATAATTACGATATTGCATGAAGAATTACGTTTTTATATAAGAAGAGGACTTTACTTCTCAAACATTTTAGCCTTGATCTAAATTGTATCCAAGATGATATCAAGGAAGAATAAATAAAAGCTTGAAAAGAGCCTGAATATTATAATATACGTTATTAATATTTTAATAGCAAGGCATGCAGCCTCATACAATGAAATTATTGACTGGAAATTTAGCATGCTTCTTCAGTGGCACCCGTTATGTGAAACGAACATTTGCATTTAGACAGCGGCAGCTCTAAATAACGGATGTTGAACCAGATCATATTGGGTATTTGATGTCAAACGCTGATAGTATTATTTATTTGAAATTAGCCTTGGTTACAAACTGTGAGAGATATGTACCCATTAGTGTTGTGCCTGTATTGTTATCTATGTATATTATATGCATAACAAACATTACTTGAGGATACATGCAAAATTTCAACTTGATTCTAACTTCATTAGCTCAGTTTGTTTTACAAATTTATTCATTCCAATACTTTATTGTTTCAAGTATGTAAACACATAAGATGTAAAAATGACCATTAGAGCACAGTCAAACACCAAGGAGTTACATACAACATCAAAACTCTATGTTACCACTATAGAAATGAATGCAAACATTTGAAGTTTATAGACTGTTGGTCTTTGATATATAGTCCTAACATACATATAGATATTCAAACATACATGCAGAAATGAAATTGTTTATTGTCTCGAGTGATAGGGGCAATACTCATACTTGTATGGTTTAAGAAAATGTAATACATTTATCCTAAAATACAAGCCACCACATTTATTTGACCACTACTTGACCAGCGTCAGCAATAAGTGAGCAGAATAGAAAAGGGTGAGTTGTAACTGTAAAGGGTCGAGAGGTATTCAACCTGTTCTTCACACCCAGAACTAAATGCCTTCACACCAACTTACTTGTATACTGTCTACTAATTAATTCTTTAATGTGGAAACTTTGAACTGTTAACCACATTTGTGGGCAATTACATGAATTATATTAAAATAGGTTTAATTTGGTAATATTCGTTTTAACTTTAAATTTACGCAATTCATGTTTAAAGTCATCATTTACAGTTAATGAAGTTTTTAACATGCATGAATATTTATATTGTTATTGTTTGTCTAATTCAGTACAACATTGTATTTGAAGTTTATCGATTCTAACCCATATAAAAAACCTAAGACTTTAAAAAGCCATCCATCGATAACTAATATTGAAAACTACAGGAACATAAGAGTTACAATAATAAAGTACTAGCATGTTTAAGTTATAGAGTACTGGATAGTTTAATTCATAAACTCTCAAATACTTTGCATGTTTACTTCGGTTTGCTTGTTTTACATATTATTCCTAGAATTAAGTTCCTAATAACGCTCTGTTTAGCTTTATTAAATGTTTTCCAAGATACAATATCTAAAAACTGTTATAATAATATCCCCTCCTTCGTAACTATATCAGTGTTCGCATTGTAGTTAAAAAAAAGACAATATAATTTTAATATTAACTTCCAAATTCCTAATCAACAAGATTCATTTATACACAAAAAATTTTATATATAAATCTTACCTCATTAACCCAACCTAAATTTCCAATAACCTTATAACACTTAACCCCACCCACCCATCCCCCAATTCTACATACTAACCCACTCACCCCCCCCCCCACCTACCCCTTACCCTCCCACTCCACCCCTCCCCACAAACCAAACACACCCCAAAAAACCACATACCCACTCAACCAATACACACCCAACCCCCCCCCACCCCCCACAAACCCCCCCCCCCCCAACCCCCCCCCCCCCCCCCCCCCCCCCCCCCCCCCCCCCCCCCCCCCCCCCCCCCCCCCCCCCCCCCCCCCCCCCCCCCCCCCCCCCAAAAAACCCCCCCCCCCCCCCCCCCCCCCCCCCCAAAAATTTTTTTAAAATTTTTTTTTTAAAAAAAACCCCCCCCCCAAACCCCCCCCCCCCCTCCCCCCCCCCCCCCCCCCCCCCCCCCCCCCCCCCCCCCCCCCCCAAAAAAAAAAAAAAAAAAAATTTTTTTTAAAAAAATTTTTTTAAATTTTTTTGAAAAAAATTTTTAAAATTTTTTTTTGGGAAACCCTTTTTTTTTTAAAAAAAAAAAAAAAATTTTAAAAAAATTTTTTGGGGGGGGGTTTCAAAAAAAAAAGAAAAGAAAAAAAAATTTTAAAAAAGGGGGAAAAAAAAAAAAAGGGTTTTAAAATTTTTAAAAAAAAAAAAAAATTAATTTTAAAAAAAAAAAAACCCCCCCCAAAAAAAAGGGGGGAAAAAAAAAATTAAAAAAATTTAAAAAAATTTTTTAAAATTTTTTTTTTTAAAAAAAAAAAAAAAAAATTTTTTTAAAAAAAAAATTTCCCCCCGGGGGAAAAAATTTTTTTCCCTTTAAAAATTTAAAAAAAAAAAAGAAAAAAAAAAAAGGAAGAAAAAAAAAAAAAAATTAATTTTGGGCCCCAAAATTTTTTTTAAAAAAAAAAATTTTAAAAAATTAACCCCTAAAAAAAAAAAAAATTTTTCCCCCCGGGGAAAAAAGGGAAAAAATTTTGAACCAAAATTTAAAAATTTTTTTAAAAAAAAATTTTTTTTAAAGGGGTTTAAATTTTTTAAAAAAAATTTTTTTGGGGGGGTAAAACCCTTTTTTTTAAGAAAAGGGGTTTTTTCCCCTTTTTTTTTGGGGGTTTTTTTTTTAAGGGGGGAAAAAAAAAAATTTTTTTTTTTAAAAAAAAAAAATTTAATAAGGGGTTTTCCCCCAAAAAAAAAAAAGGAACCAATTTAAAAAAACCCCCTTTTTTAAAAAAATTTTTTTTTTTTTAAAAGGGGGAAAAAAAACCCTTTTTTTTTAAATTTTTTTTTTTTAAAATTTTTTTTTTTTCCTTTCCAAAACCGGGGGAAAAAATTTTTTTTTTTTGGGTTTTTTTTTTAAAAAAAATTTTTTGGGTTTTAAAAAAAAAAATTTTTTTGGGCCCGGGTTTTCCTTTTTTAAAAAAAAAGGGTTTTAAAAAGGAAATTTTTTTTTTAAGGGATTTTGGGTTAAAAAAATTTTAAAAAAGGGGGGAAAAAAAAATTTTAAAAAAATTTTTTTCCCTTTTTTTTTTTTTTAAAAAATTTTTTTTTTTAAAAAGGGGAAAATTTTTTTCCCCTTTGGGGGTTTTTTTGCCCCAAAAAATTTTTTTTCCCGGGTTTTTTCCCAAAAAAAAAAATTTTGGGGGGTTTTTTTTTTAAAAAAAAAATTTTAACCGGGGCCGGGGTTTTTTAAAAAAAAGGGGAAAAAAATTTTTTTTTAAAAAAAATTTTTTTTTTTAAAAAAAATAAAAAAAATTTTTAAAAAAAAAAAAAGGAAAAATTTTTTTTAAAAATTTTAAAGGGTTTTTTTTAAAAAAAAAAAATTTTTTTCCCCCCCCAAAGGTTTTTTTTAAAAAATTTTTTTTTTTTTTAAGAAAAAAAAATTTTTTTTTTCCAAAAAAAAATGGGTTTTTTAAAAAAAAATTTTTCCCCCTTTTTTTAAAAATTTTTTTTTTAAAATTTTTTTTAAAAAAATTTTTTTTTTTTTAAAAATTTTTTAAAAAAGAAAAAATTTTTTTTAAAAAAAAATTTTTTTTAAAAAACCCTTTTAAAAAAAAAATTTTTTTAAAAATTTTGGGGTTTTTTTTTTAAAAAAAAAATTTTCCAAAAAAAAAAATTTTTTTTTTTTTTTTTTGGTTTGGGGGAAATCCCAAAAAAAAATTTTTTTTTTTCATTTCCCAAAAAAAAAAATTTTTAAAATTTTTAAAAAATTTTTAAAAATTTTTTTTTTTTTTGTTTAATTTTTAAAATTTTTTAAAAAAATTTTTTTAAAAATTTTTTTTAAAAAAAAAAAATTTTTTTTTGTTTTTTTTCCCTTTTTAAAAAAAAATTTTTTTTTTAAAATTTTTTTTAAATTTTTTTCCCTTTTTTTGGGGAAAAAAAATTTTTAAAATTTAAAAAAATTTTTTCCCCTTTTTTTTTTAAAAAAAATTTTTTAAAAAAAAAAAAAAATTTTTTTTTTAAATTTCCCTTTTTAAAAATTTTTTTTTTTTAAAATTTTTTTAATTTTTGGAATTTTAAATTTTTTTAATTTTTTTTATTAAAAATTTTTTCTTTAAAAAAAAAATTAAAATTTTTTTTTTTTTTAAAAAGGGGGTTTTTTTTTTAATTTTTTAATTTTTAAAAAAATTTTATTAAAAAGGGGGTTTTTTTTTTTTTTCCTTTGGGGGTTTTTTTTTTAAATTTTTTTTCCCCTTTTTTTTTAATTAAAAAATTTTTTTAAAAAAAAAAAATTTTTTTTTTTTGGAAAATTTTTTTTTTTTTAATTTTTTAAAAAAATTTTTTAAAAAAAAATTTTTCCCAAATTTTTTAAATTTTTAAAAAAAATTTTTTTTAAAAATTTGGGTTAATTTTTTGGGGAAAAAATTTTTTAAAAAAATTTTAAAAAAATTTAAAAAAAGGGGGGAAATTTTTCTTTTTTTTTGGCCCCAAAAAAAAGGGGAACCCAAAAAAAAAAATTTAATTTTTAAAAATTTTAAATTTTTTTTAAAAAAAACCCCCCAAAAAATTTAAAAAATTTTTTTTTTTTTTTTAAAAAAATTTTTTTAAAAAAAAAATTTTAAAAAAAATTTTTTTTAAAAAATTTTTTTCCCCCTTTTTTTTAAAAAAATTTTTTAAAAAAAAAAATTAACCCTTTTTTTTGAAAAAATTTGGGGGGAAAAAAAAAATTTTCCCCCAAAAATTTTAAAACCCGGGGTTTTTTTTAAAAAAAAAAATTTAAAATTTAAATTCCCTTTTTTTTTTTTTTAAAAATAATTCCGGGAAATTTAAATTTAAAAAAAAAAAGGGGCTAAATTTATAAAAAGGGGAAAAAAAAAAAAAAATTGTTTTTAAAAATTAAAAACCCTTTCCCCCCTTTTAAAGGGGTTTTTTTTCCCCCTTTTTTTAAAAAAAAACCCCTGGGGTTTTTTTTGGGGAAAAAAAAAAAATTTTTCTTTTTTAAAAGGGTTTCCATTTTTAAAAAAAAAAAATTTCCCCAAAAGGGGGTTTTTTTTTTTTTTTCCCAAAAAAAATTTTTTTTTTTTTTTTGGGAAAAGGGGGGGTTTTTTTTTTTAAAAAAATTTAAAAAAATTTAAAATTTTAAAAAAAATTTTTTAAAAAAAAAATAAATTTCTTTTTTTTTTATAAAAAAACCCCCAAATTTTTTAAAAAAAAAAAAATTGGGGAAAAAAATTTTTTTTTTTCCCTTCGTTTGGGAAAAACCCCCCTTAAAAAAAAGGGGGGCCCCAAAATTTTTTTAAATTTTTTTTTTGGGTTTTTCCAAAAAAAAAAATTGGTTTTAAAAACAATTTTTTTTTACAAAAATTTTTTTTTAAACCCTTTTTCCCTTTTGGGGATTTTTTTAAATTGGTTTTTTTTTTTTTTTTTTAAAAAAATTTTTTAAAAAAAAAAATTTTTTTTTGGAAAAAAAATTAAAAACCTTAAAAAAAATTTTTTTTTTTTTTTTGGGAAAAAGGGAAAAAAAAAATTTTAAAAAAAAATTTTTTTTTTTTTTAAAAAAAACCTTTTTTTTAAAAAAAAAAAATTTTTTTTTTTTTAAAAATTTTTGGTTTTTTTTTAAAAATTTTTTTTTTTTTAAAAAATTTAAACTTTTTTAAAAATTTAAAAAGGGGGGAAAAAATTTTTAAAAAAGGGGAAAAAAAAAAAAAAATTTTCCCAAAAGGTTTTATAAGGAAAATTTTTTTTTTTTTTTTAAAATTTTTCCAAATTTTTTGGAAAAAATTAAATTTTTGGGGGGCCCCTTAAATTTTTTAATTTTTTTTAAAAAAAAAAATTTTTTTTTTTTAAAAAAAAAAAAAATTAATTTTTAAAATTTGGGGGACTTAAAAATTTTTTTAAAATTTTTTAAAAAATTTTTTTGGGGAAATTTAAAATTTAAAAAAAAGGAAAATTTTTAAAAATTTTTTAAAAATTTTTTTAAATTTTTTTTTTTAAAAAAAATTTTTTTTTAAAAAAAAAAATTTTTTTTTTTTTTTAATTTTAAAAAAACTTTTTTTTTTTAATTTTTAAAAAATTTTTTAAAAAAAAATTTTTTTTTTTTAAAAAAAAATTTTTAAAAAAAATTTTTTTTTCCCCTTTTTTTTTTTGGGGGTTTTTTTTTAAAAAAGTTTGGGGGGGAAAAAAAAAATTTTTTTTTTTTTTTTTTTTTTGAAAATTTTTTTTTTTAAAAAAAAATTTTTTTTTTCCTGCCCCTTTTTTTTCTTCCCCTTTTTTTTTTTAAAAATTTTTTTTTTTTTTTAAAACCCAAAAAATTTTTAAAAAATTTTTTTTTTTTAAAATTTTTTTAAAAAAAATTTTAAAATTTTTGGGTTTTTTTTTTTTTTTTTTTTTTTAAAAACCCTTTTTTTTAAAAAATTTTTTTTTAAAAAAAAAAGGGGGTTTTTTAAATTTTTTTTTTTTAAAAAAAATTTTTTTTTTCTTTGGGTTTTTTTTTTCCCCCCCCCCAAAAAAAAAAAAATTTTTTTTAAAACCCCTTTAAAAAAGGGTTTTTTTTAAATTTTTTTCCCCCCCCAAAAAAAAAAAAATTTAAAAAAAAGGGGGAAAAAATTTTGGGGAAAACCCCTTTTTTTTGGGCTTTTTTTTTAATTTTTTTTTTAAAATTTTTAAAAAGGGAAAAAATTTTTTTTTTTTTAAAACCTTTAAAATTTAAAGCCCCCTTTTTTTTTTAATTAAAAATTTTTTTTTTTTGGTTTTTTTTAAAAAGGGGGGTTTTTTTTCCTTTTAAACCCCTTTTTTTTTTTGTTTAAAAAAAATTTTTTTTTTTAAAAAAAAAAAAAAAAAAAGGGGGGCCCCAAAAATTTTCCCCAAAAACCCCTTTTTTAAAAAAAAAAATTTTTTTTTTTTTTTTAAAAAAAAAAAATTTTCCGGGGGAAAATTAAAATTTTTTTATTAAAGGAAATTTTTTTTTTTTAAAAAATTTTTTTTAAAAATTTTTTTCCTTTTAAAAAACCCAAAATTTGGGGAATTTTGGTTTTTTTTTTCCCCCCAAAAAAAAAAGGAAAAATTTTTTTTTTTTAAAAAAAAAAAAATTTAAAAATTTTTTTTCCCCCCTTTTTAAAAACCCCCCAAAAATTTATTTAAAAATTTTTTAAAACCCGGGGTTTTTGGGAAAAAGCTTAAAAAAAATTTTTTTTTTTTAAAAAAAAGGGGGGGGTTTTTTAAGAAAAATTTTAAAAAAAAATTTTTTTTTGGGTTTTTTGTTTTAAAATTTTCCTTTTTTTAAAAAAAAAAAAAAAATTTTTCCCTTTTAAATTTTTTTAAAAAAGGTTTTTTTAAAAAAAACCCCCTTTTTAAAAAAAAGGGTTTTTTGTAAGGGTTTGGGTTTTTTTTAAAAATTTTTTTTTTTTAAAAAATTTTTGGAAAAAAAAAAATTTAAAAAAAAAAATTTTTTTTTTGGGGGCCCAAAAAAAAAAAGGGGGGAAAAAAGGGGAAAAAAAAATTTTTTTTTTTTTTTTTTTAAAAAAACAAAAATTTTTTTTAAAAAAAAAAAAAAGGGAACCCTTTTTTTTTTAAAAAATTTTTAAAAAATTGGAAAATTTTTTTTTTTTTTTTTTTTTAAAAAAAAAAAAAAATTTAAATTTTTTGGAAAAAATTTTTTTAAAAAAAAAAAAAATTTAAAAAAAAAAAAAAAAATTTTCCCCCGGAAAAAAATTTTTGGGGTTTTCCCCAAAAAAAAAAAATTTTTTTGGAAAATTTTTTTTAAAAAAATAAAAAATTTTTTTTTTTAAATTTTTTTAAAAGGAAAATTTTTTTCCAAAAAAAAATTGGGTTTTTTTAAAAAGGGGAAAAAAAATTTAAAAAATTTTAAAAAAATTTTTTTTTTTTTAAATTTTTTTATAAATTTTTTTTTTAAAAAAAAAAAAAAAATTTTTTTTTAAAAAAATTTTTAAAAAAATTTTTTAAAATTTTTTTTTTTTTTTTTCCCCCCCTTTTTAAAAAAAAAAAATTTTTATAAAACCTTTTTTTTGGGTTTTTTTTTAAATTTTTTTTTGGGGGGGAAAAAAAAATTTTTTTTACAAAAAGGGGGGGTTTTTTTTTTTTCCCCCCCAAAAAAAAAAAAAAAAACCGGGAAAAAAATTCCCCCTAATTTTTTTCCTTTTTTAAAAAAAAATTTTTAAAAAAAAAAAATTTTTTCCTTTTTTTTTTTTAGGGGGCCCAAAAAAATTTTTTTTAAAAACTTTTAAAAAAAAATTTTTTTTGGGGGTTTTTGGGTTTTTTTTTCCCCCCCCTTTTTAAAAAGGGGGGTTTTTAAAAAAAAGGGGGGAATTTTTTTATTTTAATTTTTGTGCCAAAAAAAAAAAAATTTTTAAAAAAAACCCCCTTTTTTTTAAAAAATTTTTTTTTTAAAAACCCCCTTTTGGGTTTTTAAAAAAAAAAAAAAAGGGTTTTTTAATTTTTATTTTTGGCTGTGTAAAGGGCCTTTAAGATGAGGCCCCCCCACCCCCCCAAATATCTATGAAAAAAAATTTCAGGGGTACATAAAGTCCTGCACGGGTATAATATTTTCTGAACGATAACAGATAAAGAACAAGATTTGGTACATCAATATTTCACCTAAAAATCTACTTTTCGAAGGAACTATCAGTTTTCTTAAATATCATGGGGACGTCCCGCAAGGAGTGAGAAGGAAATTCTTAAATAGGAGCATAGGTCAATATGGACATCATTTTAAAGGGCTTATCTAGCAGAGTTTAATGCCGCAAACCGCACTCAAAAAGATTGATCCAGTACAAAATGGCGGCTGTTCAAAGATTTTACTTGGTTACATTTTTTTAGTAGCCAAAACCCCAGTTAAAGCAAAACTGCAACCAAACGAATACTGCAGCTAACTACTCCATTATGCTTGTCAGTTGTACAGAAGTGAATTAGGGACATTGTTATCCTCAAGGTTACAGATTTGGTCCTAATATATTGAATAACGGGGAAAACCTGATAACAGTAAAAATTTAGAAATCTCTTATCTTTGGGTCGCAGTTAGGACTTTCCTATTAGCCAGTCTATTCATAGTAGGCTATTCTGTTTTCTTGTTTTAGTAGTGCTGTCCATCCATTTTATCAGTGCGCTTTAGTACAAAAGAGTTTGTCGTATTGCTTGTAGTTCTTCAACTACACTATGTCGCTTGACGAACGTGAAATAACACTTCTTATGATGGTTGGGGAAATAACAGACGATCACAATTGAGGAAGCATGCCATTTTTTTTTAATGATTTTTCACGAGAGGCACCCAAATTTTTCTAAAAAACAACTGTAGGGAGAACTGTTAAAACACTTTATGAAAACAGGAAGTGTTTCCGATCGTCATATTTCGCTGGATTTCTAATTGTTACTGTTATCAGGTTTTCCCCGTTATCAATATATTAGGCCCAAAATTTTTTTAACCCTTGAGGTAACTTTGCCCATAATTCCTTCTGTAAAAATTGAAAAGCTTTAATGTATTAGTTGGCCCCCCAGTATTCTTTTGGTTGCAGGTTTTGCTTTACTGGGGTTAGGGGTTTACTAAAAAAAAGAAAAACCCAAATAAAATCTTTAAACAGCCGCCATTTTGTATGGATCAATTTTTTTGAGTGCGGTTTGCGGCTTTTAAACTCTGCTAGATAACCCCCTTTTAAAATGATGTCCATTTTGACCTATGCCCCCTTAATTTAAGTTTTTCCTTCTGACTCCTTGCGGGGCGTCCCCATAATATTACGGGAAAACTGTTTAGTTCCTTCAAAAAGTAGATTTTTGGGTGTATTTTTGATGTACCAAATCTTTTTTCTTTTTTTGTTATCGTTCAGAAAATATTTTACCCGTGCGGGGACTTTATGTACACCCTGTATAAACCGCCCCAAGGAAAAATAATTTTTATCGAATTTTTTTGGACACAAAATAGGGGAGTTATCGTTTTGATTGATTGATTGTTGATTTATTTTTTTCCAAAAAAATTTAGTACAGAATTAAATTAATGCATAACAAAAATCTTATAGGAAATTACCCCAAACATGGGATCACCCTTTTGTGTGGGGAAAGGGAGGGTTCCCCCCAGTCTGCACTACCAATAACACAAAAAAAAATTTAAATTTAAAATAAAAAAAATAAATTGTCATTAAAAAAAAAACATTTTCATTAAAAAGGGGGAAATGAAGATTTAAACTCTAAAAAAAACTTTTACAAGGCCAGAGGGGGGAAATTACTTGAGCAAATTCATTTAAATTTAAATTTAATCTAAAATTTGAAAGGAATATACTTATTTAGAAAATATAATTTGAAGATTTAAAAAATTGTAATTTATAAAAACTTGTAACTTAAATAAAAAAGAGCAATCAGAAAGACTTAATTAAAAATTGGGCCGATATAAGTAAAGAGAGACTTGGACCAACACACACACTAAACACCACACACCACTAAAACAACAACCCCACACACACACAAAACACACACACACACCAATCACGCATACCCCCAAAAAATGCACGCACTACAGTACTCTTTGGGCCCTTTGCAGTAAAAACGTTTTGTACAAACTAACCAAACATCAGACTAACATTGATTGTAATAAAAAAAATATAACAGAAATTTAATACTAAAAAAAAAATATCTAGGTGTAGATTGAGGAAAAATTTCGGGCGAAAAACCCTTCGCCCAGCATCTACTAACCATTTATTGACTAATTTTTTGTACGTACTAATAGTGCAAAAGGGCTTGGGGGTTTTTTTTTAAAATATGGGAAAATTTTTTTAAAAATTTTATGAGCAATTTTAAATGAGATGATGTTGAATTAAAGGCTTTAAAAAATCTAGGAACAAAAATTCTGTTATGAAGTGAAGGGAAAGCGTAAAATGGCTGTGGTTATGTGAATGAAAATTGAAACTCGATGTTGAAAAATGTTTCAAAATTAATGTTCGGATATATAATTGCGAGGGCGTTTTTTAAAAACTTTAAATTTTCAAACAATAAATTTTTGGGTTTGGGTAAGTACGATTTCGCTTCAGAGCTACTTTTATAATAGTTTTTTGAACGACTTCTAAGGGGCAAGGTTATTTTGGAAACACCCCCCCCAAAGCTAAATTACCATACTGAAAAATTGATTGAAAAATAAGCATAGTATTTCGTTTTTTAAAAATCTTTTGTAAGTATATTACGCGATTACAAAAAATAAAGATACATTTACGAAGTTTTTTTTCCCCATGTAAGTTTCGTGTTTTCACCACTTCAAACGATTGTCAAAAACTACACCCAAGTATTTATACTCACCACCCCCATCAATACATTTTACTTAAAAACGCATCCCCTCCTGGCCACCACAAGTATGCAAAAACCCTAGCTTAAAAACAAAAAGGAAACGCCGTCAGCTCGTATAGAAAATTGGCATTTCATTTGGTTTTTTGGGTATATTAACTGTGAGCCCCCACATTGGAAACAAACCCGCGTTGACAGTTTAGGAGACCGCGCTCAAACCCCATCCCTCACTTCCTCCCCGCTTTCACCCTCAAATAAAAAAGCGGGGATCGTCCGCATAAAGAAATATTGTCCTTTAAAAAAAAGTCAATATTTTCCCCAAATTTTTTTAAAAAAAATTTTTAAAAAAAGGGAAAAGGGGGGAAGAGTTTCTTTCCTTGCAAAACCCCCTTTCCCCAAAATTTTTTTTTGGGAAAGCTTGTATGGCCCAAAAAGGAAAAAATTGATACCGATCGGACATTTTCTGAAACCGAATTGATTTTGTACAAGAATATTATTGATGTTTAAATATTTTTCGAGTTGAATTCTGACACATTTTTCCAATAATTTAGATAAAAAAACTAGTTAAAGTTATTGGTCCCGAAGCTAACACATCGATTTTTTGGGCCTCTCTTATAGTTGGGATTACTTTACCCATTTTAAAAGATGCTGGGAAAATTCCCCGTGATATACTATTGTTTATAAAAATGTTAGAAGTGGAAGCTTTAAGAAATTAAAAAACATTTTGATAAGAGTAGCCGGGATTCCATCTTCTCCCGGAGCAGACCGCCTCTAAGGTTTTGTACAACACGAGCAAGGGCATCCTCGGATATCGGCTCCAGCTAAGTAAGAATTCGCCCGAAACCCTCGTCTTAAACGACTTCAGCAGGGGAGGAACGCATGGGTAAGTTGCACCCACCCCAACGTAGTATTCTTTAATGTGTTAGCTACATTATTTATATCATTTGTCTCAATATTAATTTTTTTCCCTCCAGAAAAATGTTCAATAGGGGAAAGGGAAACTTTTTTTTTTTTTCTGTCCAAATTTTAGCAAAATTTTTCCACAAGAGCTTTTATTTTTTTTTTGATTCATTAATTTTATTTCTAAAATACATTTCTTTTTCCAATTTAATATCTTATTTAAGAGATTTCTATATTGGGTTGAAACGGTTTTTAACATTGTATTAAAGGGCTGGCCTTTGAGCTGTTACTCATTTTATCCTAACTGAATTTTTTAATTAGTCCAACGGTAACCCACGGCTTTTGTTGACGTGCTTAGAAAAAATTTGGGGTTTTATTAATTTGGGATTGTAATAGAAATCTTGGGAATATTTAACAAAATTAAGCAGCAGTTTTCACTCGATCTCAAAAAAAGGGGTCCCCAAATTTCTTTTAGAGACAAAACGGCGAACAATATCAAAGTCAATATATGTGTTTTTTAAAAAAGAGATTGTTTTCTTTTTCTTTTAAAATTTAAAAATCTGTTGACTTTGCGAGACAGTAAAAAAGTGTCCGAATTTCCCCTTTTATGACCGCCCCGACTTAACACCGTCCGAGTTTTAATATCCCTAAATATATGATCAATAAACTTTTGGAAAATCCCTAACTCGGTTGGCACATTAATGCAACTAATGAAGCCAGCCCCAACATTACATCAAAATTCGTTGTGACGTGGATGTTGGTTTCAGGAAAATTTTAAACAATTTTATCCCCAAACGCCAGTAAACCCCGATCCTGTCCCTGGTCTAAAGATATACCTCGAGATCACTAATGAAAGAGTAAAGGTCACCGGACGGACCCCGGTAAATGGCGAGCAACGACATCCGCTCCCTGCCAAACGCTTATAGTTTCAAACATGGGGCCCCCGCTCAGATTCACTTCCCATGACTTACTGAAAAACTTTTATTAACGAAAAAAAATCACCCTCATTCGATTTATACTTTCCTTATTTACGAATCTATCATACCCATCCATACTCACATTTAAAAAGCATCATCCCTCCCAAATCCCGTTTAAAAAATTATGTCAAATTTAAAAATTTAGTTGTTTTTTAAAATGATAATTGTCTCAAAAAATTTTTTTTACAGCTAAATATTCAAAACTAAGGATTGTCATCGATTTTTATTTAGTCTTCATTTTCTGAGAAAAATCAAAACTTCAAAAATAATCATAAACAATCATTCACAGCTCTAGAATTTACAATTTATCCATAATTTGCCCATTGCGCAAATGTTATTGTACCCCAGCTCGCCCCCCCCGTCTCTATAATCTATCAGTTTTCCCATACATTTGAAAAAAACTACAACATCATCAAAAAAAACCCAAAAACCAAAATGTTAGCACCTGTAAAAAAACAATATTAATATAACAAAAACTTATATGTGTTGAAACCAAATACCAATATCACTGATAAGTAATAAAAAAAATATTTTTGTTTAATTTAATACATATGAAATAAAATAAAAATATAACAGGGGAATAACGTTTAAGAAGCATTATGATATAGGTACATCTATCTATGCTGCAACTTATTTTTTAAAAAAAATAAAAAAGAAGCACCTTTTACAAATTTATGCAATTAAAACTTTTCAAATATGATTGCAAAAAATTTTAATCAGTATCTTATATTACATGCCACAATGAAATGTAACTAGCACAAACAAAAATAAAAATTGTTTTTAAATATGAATAACTAATTAAATTAAAATTACTTCAGTATAAATTCTCTTGCAGCTTATAATTGTGTGTATATATTAAAAAGACTGACTATAAGAATTTTTAAAAATTTTCCATATATAAAAAAGACATAGACGGAAATTAGACCTAATAAATTAACACCATGACCATCAAAACATTTTATTGTTAACCTTTGGACAGAAAATAGGCTGTAAAAATGGTAAAAAAAAAAAAATTAAAAAATTTAAAAAATTTGAAACTTATAATCTCAATGGCATGAAAATATTTTTTAATTAAAAATTATTTATAAATTAATTATGTTTTCTCGTAAACTTGTTTTTCTTATAATAATAAATAACTAAAAGTAAGATGAGAAAAAACGTTTTATTTAAAAATTATTTTGATATTTTTTTTTTAGCCCGTGTACACATACACAAAATACCGAGTGCATACAACATACTACTCAACCACACACAACACACACACACACACACCACCACACCCACACCACACACACACACACACACCACACACAACACAAAACACACACACGCACACACACAATATATATATACTCACATGCATAACACACATACTTCTACCCCTACGTTTTATAATTTTTTTTAGGTTTGGTATAGTACAATCAATATTTAATTTTGAATGCTGATGCCCTGAGTAATTTATTAATTTAAACGTCGCTGCAAAAATACTTTCTTTTTTCATTTTGTTAAGTCTTTTTTAAAAATTACACATGCAATCCCCAAAAAATTTCTACAAACTATAATGTCAAAAAAAAAATTGTAATAAATGCTGCAAACAAAAATTAACAACAGAAAAAAAAAAGTCTTATTCCCATGTCCTTATCTGTATTTAGGAGTATCTATTTTCTAAAACCTACCTCAAACTCGGGGCAAATTACTGCGTTGTCGGGGGATCCCGCTAACTCCCGGACGTCAAAGGCCCTTCGTCGAGTCCTCACCCCCCTGGCCCGGTGACTCCCGTCTGTCTCACCAACACCTTCCGTCTCTCGACAAGCAAAAGCCACTGTCCATTTTTTCCCAAGGATTGCTTCCCCGTATATTTTATTCTGGGTGTGAGATGACCCAAACTAATCCCGGCGCAGGCGGTAGAGACGGCCAAGTCCGTATTTTTAAATTTCTTTTTTTCTTGGCCGCGAAATCCATTCAGCCTTTGTTGAGCGGGAAACAAAACGGGACGACGATAGGGGGGTGGAAGGACTTCCCCCCGGGTGCCGCAAACGAGGGGGCAATGGATATAGATGTTGTCGTAAGTTGTCAAGCGCGGTGGCCACCGATTTTTCGATTTCGTAAACATTCTCACTTTTTGTGACGGGACACCCATAACTTAACGTTTGGTTTCGCGAGTACTGCTTAAATCGCCATTTGTAACTCCACGTCCCCAAAACCCCCCGAGGGAAAAGGGGTTCATTTTTTTTCGGAGTTTTAACACTTCCGCTTTAAGTTCAAAACTTTTCCCCCTCTAAAGAGAAAGTCTCTTATGGAATTCGTCAACAGAGCCGTAAAAAGTTAGACGCGTTCAATCGCGCTAAAAACCCTCTTATTTGGCTTGGTTACGCAATTTCTTTTGTATTGCCCCAAAAAATGTCAGAAATATTTGATCGACCCAGTCCGACTTATGATTGCAATGGGATGAACCTGCGAACAATCGTCACACTTCCCGAGGCCAGATTTGGGCCGACATAGATGCAACTTTGCCAAATTTCCAAGCACAACATTTCATGAAAACGAGACCGCACTCCCCACACTTTGCTTTCATCTTTAGCAATGGATATGCTCGGCTACATTTACCGCAATTCAATTAAAAATGTATTAATTGTAAATTACTTAAAATTTTACATAAAAAAAACTAAAAAATAACGGAAGCCTGATTTAAAAAGTAATTTTAATCCAAAAATAACTTTAGTCCAAACTAAAAATAAAATTCATCAAAAACTAACGAAAATTCCACACAAAAAAAAATAAAGTTTATGACCAGTTTTAAGGATAATTATTTAAAAAAAGGTACCCCAAGGATAAGTACCGCACTGGGCAAGACGGGGGGAGGCCCACAGATTGACAATCACGAGCGGGTTATCTGTACACCGTCCCCATGGCGACTGATAAGAACTGGAACGTTGAAATGAGTTTCTACTTCACTTGTTTTACGATCATCAGTGAAAAGGAGGGATGTTTCACCTTGTGTAGGCGCTTAACTTCTATGAAAGTAGTTATAAGTACGGGGTTTTTTATTAGCCCTGTTGGGTTTAAATAATCCCCAAAGATCCCCCCCCCCCCCCACCCCCCCCCCCCCCCACCCCCCCCCCCCCCCACCCCCCCCCCCCCCCACCCCCCCCCCCCCCCACCCCCCCCCCCCCCCACCCCCAAAAAAAAAAACAAAACAAAACAAAGTAGACATGCCTAATGACATGGTGCAGATTACAATCTTTACTTATATAATATTTATAAATACTCCTGCACTACGGGCAAAAATATTCAATTCAATCCAAGATTAATAGTTCTTTTTACTTGTGTTGATTTATATATTATTCTGAATGAGAGAAACGGGGATGGCTACAAATAGTTAGATTATTGCTGTATGATCAGGTGACCGCCCATATTGTCCCTAATTGGTCGAAACAATTACAACCTAGCCCCGCTACCGGTATAATTGGGTACGGGAGGAGCTGTGTGAGCCATAGTGATCCTTGATAGAAGTCTCTCCAGTTTGCTCGTCAATTGCCCACCCTCTCAAAATAATTCACGATCTGATTTTGCCTCATAATCGAACACGTGCTTTGTTGCTCCTCCTCGTCACACGTTTAAAATGTAGTAGTGTAGGGAACGCTGGGATCAAGACTGATGGATCAAACGAAGCATTCGACTGGGTGAGTCATCCACACCTTTTGGATTGTCTGAGGGACCTTGGGTTGGATAGCATGTCATTTACAGTGGTTCTTATCTATCTCAAAGAGAGCAGTATGCCCAGGTCGAAGGCACCCGTTAATTCCTATTTCGTTATATTTATTATATACATATATAAACATATATATCTAAAACCTAATAAACCTTACTCATTTTACTTTAAAATACTGCTCTAGTGATTTCTTAATTATCTTTTTTTTAATAGAGTAATTTTTTAATTTCAGTAGGTGTAAAACGTAAATTATATGGAAAATATATAAGTGATTACTAACCTAAAAGGTAATATACATGATAGTTTTAAGCCTAGTTTATATAAAAATGTTCTTTGAGAAATACGCCCCCCCGACAATTTTTGACAGTATAAAACATAGAATTGGGAAATGGTAAATTTTTTTTATGATTAATTGGTGCTCATTAATGGTGTGAGGATTTGTCTCAATTTGTTGTGTATTTTGTTTTTATTAGTATTTGGGTATACTGATTGTTTTAAAATCAATAATCTCTATGGAGAAAACATTACATACAAAAATGTTTTAAGGATAAAACTACTGATTGTACCAATATATATTAGGTAGTTTAAATTATTAAAAACTAGATATTATGAACATAAAATATACAATATGAAATCTATAAATCTTAAAGTCCACAAAAATTAAAAGGCTTCTGATTTAAGAAGTTAACTATTGTCAAAGTTTACCTTCCCCTGTGGGATTCCATACGAGAAGCAGTGTTTGACAGTGTCGCCGAAGAGACAGTAAGCGCGGCATGGTGGTGGTACCTTACGATGCCGGCGACACAAAGGTCCAGTGTTGAGTCCCACCCGGACTTCCAGGGACTCATGAGGTCGGTGAGGAATCCGGAAGTGTTCCAGACTAAACAAACAGGTCCAGTGACATCGTGGCAACCTCTGCAGCGTGCTTGTTGCCCTGGAACAGTAACTTAAGGGGAAACACCTCATTTATAAGTGTTTATTTACTATAGTAACTTTTTAGATTTAATGTATTTGTATATCCGACTCAATCTACTTTCATTCTGAAAACTATATTCCGATCCAAAGAATCTTATTTGGGTGACAATTTTTAAGCTATATTCCTCCTATACGAGTCTATTACAGTGGAAAACAATGCCCAGTAAACGTTATCAATCAGTAGTTTATTTTTAAGTAGGTTTAATAGAATTTGGCCTATTTGCAATCACACTTATGTGGCATTTTTTTATTTTCTCAGATTATTAGCCTAAATAAAAAAACCACCATAATCGAAAATTTTTAATACTCTGTTTTCAAATCTTATGCACACTGAAAGGATCCTGGAAACTATAAGAAGTACAGCAAAGATTAAATATCATACCAACACAAGACCTTGTAAACCAATGTGGATAAGTTTAGTTATTGGTTGCGTCGTTAGCTTGCTGCGCTCAATAAGCTGTTACAGGTATCTTATTTAGTCTTTATAATATAAAACTCTAAAAAATATAATTTTTCCAATGAAACCTTCATTATATTTCTTCTAGTTCTTAAATATTACAATAATAACAATTTTTAAGACAAACAAGTAAGAGGTGTAGGGTTCGGATCAATTAAAAAAACCAACGAATTATCTGTTTACTTAATGAAACAAAATTCAATTTGTAACTAATTTCGTAAATATCACTCATTTTGTACTACGCGGTTTTCGTCAAACGATTCATAAATATTCGTTTTGTTTATCATTGTTTGGAGGAAATTTTTATTCTACTGTTCGGAGGTTGTTACAACTAACTGGCATTTCGCTGCGCATACTGTTGGTATCAGATGTTTAGTGAAAAATAAGTTATCTGACAAGGCTAGTTTACAAGATACTGATTAGCTCAATATCAGTTTAATTTTTAATTGTTTCACATTTTATAATCTTATAAAAATATAAAAAGAATCACAAAAATAATAATTAAATAACCTAATTAAATTTGTAACACAAATTATACTACTCAAAATAAAAAAGCCGTTGGCCGCACGTCCATCGTCTTGAATAATATTTTTAGACTTAGATTTTTTCTGGATGAGATCAGTACAGAGATAGAGGACCTCAAGATTTCTAGTCATTTAGTCCAGAAAGTAAAACTAAGAAATTACCAGGATTTATCAGCAAAATCCAAATAGTTTACTATCCTTTCAAGCCAAAAACAAATTTTTTTTGTTGCTTTGCATTTTTCGCGTTTAGTAAAAATGTAAAACTTAAAGGATATCTTATTTCACGAGACGAGGTTGTAAGTTTAAGTAGAATCTTCTCTGACTCTTAAACCTGGGGACCAACGGTTTAAAGATGACTTCCGAACCACCGCTATTGGCCAGTTAGTCTGGCTGTGCGTAAGAAAAGGATCCCTTAGCCGTCACCCATCCAAGCAGCAGCCACTTTTGACTCAGCTGTCTTACAATATCCATCGTACACGCTACAAACCGTTCTTCGCAAACGGCTTAGTATGTGGATAAAGATTTCTTCCTTTTTTATTTTCATACCGTTCCATAAAATTCCTCAATATAGTTTTAAACATTACACGATTTAAAAGTGGTAATGTTGTTTGAATCAGGATAGGTCGAAGCCTCTGTCCTACTTCTGATTTCAGTATCAAACAATATGGTATAGATCGGTTAAATGTGTTGTTGTATCAACAAAATAATATTAGGTGACATATCAACAGAACAGAGAGGACACTGTCAATCCCCTAATTCAATCATTCACTAAATAATGATGCACCGCTTTTGTTTTTCCATTGTTGACCATTTAGGAATCATTACAATACACGCACGTACCATTCTTCTGCGGCAGCCCGCTGACAACCATGTAGGAGTCTCCGATGGTCTCCACCTTGTAGACGTCGTACTTTTGGATGCGGGAGTCAAAAAGGCGGTACAGATTGTTGAGCATTGTTGACCACCTCCATAGGGGAGCTCTTGGCAGAGATCCTCGTGAAGCCTACTATGTCACTGAAGTACACCGTCACACTCTCGAAGTTCTCAGCTACAACCTGCACCAGCCAGGCATGACTAGTGGAACAAAGTTTTAAGGTTGATCTCCATAAGGAAACATTCTTATTATAGTGCTATCATTCATATAAGATATCTACTTTAAAAATGAATAATGATAATACTGTAGAATATACATCGACAATAATTTTGTATACTACAGAAAAACATACGAGAATATAAATTTCCTCTCTAATATTTAAACATTTTCCCAATTAAATATCACAAGTTTAAAATATAGATTTCAAAATAATTTTCTACAATTATTGAAATATTTGAAGGTCGCATTATTCAACAGTGCAAGGAAAACTTTCAGTTAGACCCCTAAAAACTCAAAGATGGAAGAAATATTTCTCAAATAATTAAATTAGAAAATTTATTTTAAACACAAAATTTTTAACGTAATAATATATTTTTAATATAATGAATATATTAATGTGTATATTTAAAATTTTTCTGAGAATAAACTATTTAATTTAGTTTGAATCATAATGGCGACTTTTAACAGGTTTCTTTAAACAAAGGGCGCTACTTTTACAAGCTATGATGATAGATGCAGCCATCTTAAGTTTTGTAATTCTGAGTTTTTTCTGATTTTTTTAAGGTTCTGTGGTACACTATTTTGAACTGCTCTATTCTTAGGAATAAAACTGTGAAATATATTTTAAGATAACTTTGTTTGTAATGGGATGATTACCTTCTAAGACTGTCGATTACTCTGGGAATTATTATTCCAGTTCGTTTGCCGGAATAAAGTGTAATATATACTCCTGAGAACAAAATAGTTAAAATTGTGGTCAAATGTCTCCCTTACGCTTTGAAAATTCTATCCAATTTGGAAGTGGCGGATGTGAAAATAGTCGCCGCTATTATTATAGCTCCTAAACGTTGCGCTTCAACTCAAGGATAACAAAGACCAGACGCTATTATGATTATTTTGACAGTTTGAAATTTATGGGGTATATCAAATCTTTTGTCATAACCCGCATAATGGACGCAGTAAAGTCTTGTGTACTTATTCTTATATAGTGAATTACAAAAAATGGCAACTCACTTACTTGCTTGTGTTGCTTCAGTTGCCGTATAACAGGCAGGGGCAGCATCTGGCTGAGAAGACAGTCGCTCTTCCGCTTCTCCGTTCGCAGTTGGACGGTGCGGCGGACCAGGGTGTTGGCATACGTCTGTATAGTGTGGGTAGCGTGAACCACCAACAAGACGATAATCACAGACACCAGGAGGATCACAGAGAGGAGGAGGGAAACCGTCAGCGTCCGGTCCCGAAAACTGGCGGAACGCCACTTGGACACCTGCAGGCTAGAGAACAGAGTATCAGTGTTGTGTTGGGTGGTCTGCAATACTAGGATACTATAAATAAAGCGTCACAAAGTTCACTACGAATAAAGTTATGATAATTGCCAAATTCTCTTTGATGGAATACCTCTTAGACCTAAGCTAGCGGCAGTTTGTAATATTAGAGTACGTTTGGGTGCACCAACAGAAGCACTATGGTGATCATTTTAATAAGATTAAATATTGGTCAGTGTCCAATCCCGGTATCTGATGGCGTACCACTTGGATATATTCTAGTTGAAGATCAAAATATTAGCTAAGAATTTTATGGCTTAGGTGGTATTCAATACCAAAGTACCAAGTATGAGACCGGGGTTTTGAACAGCATGCAAGCTTCAACAGGATTAGCAAGAGCATTACAGGCTATTGCCCAGTCCCCGTCTCCAATGAGGCACCACTAGGTTAAATTTTAGCACGCAATCAGAATATATACTACGTTTGTATTGTATGGGTATTAACATGAGGAGTATGATGGCAAAAGCTTCAACTGAACCACCTATGTTTACTTATACTCTAAGTATCTGGGTACGTGCCACTTTCATTTACTGACATTGAACAAAACTTCGTTAACAATGTACGAATTTAATGTCGCTCAATAAATAGGTTTAAGCTGATACTCAAGGTTACTAAGATGTTCTTCATACCATGTTATTGGTTCTTCTTATGGAAGAAATAAATGTGTAATGGCACCCATAAGGATGCTCGCTGTGTTATCGTTTTTGTTGGGGGAATTAGACAATCCATCAAATAGCCCATAAGAATTTGCAAGTAAATAGTAAGAATTCAAAATATACCCTTGCTTCTGAAAATTCCATGTGGAAGTTTTCCTCGAGCCACTGCAACCATAATATGCCACTATGTTAAGGGAATCAATTTCGAGTGTACTTTAAAGTTGTTGGAAAATGTTCTTGAGATCTGTCAAGATATTCGACAGGGTTAAGTTCTCGGGCCTATTTTCCCCCTTTATAAATTACCTATCTTTATCGCTCAATGTATATGACTCAAAAGTCTCCTTATTTGAAGATTTATTCCTCCCAATTTATGTAAAATATCAGCTGGAACTTGAAATGAAATCCATTATAGAGCCTAATTCACTTGTTCAATGGTTTTAGCAAACTCAGTTGTTACTAGATATAAATAAACCATGTACGACTGATAATAAAATAAGTGACATCAATGTTCAAAAGGAACTTGCCATTGGTGATCTGCAATTCTGTAATTTTCTCTTATTCACATAAAAAGTTCTTAAACGTGTAGGTATCGATAACAACATGAAGTTAAACAACATAAAGTTATAGAATCTCTATTTTACGACAGTTGCCAAAATCTTTAAATCCTGACTTTATATTAACTGCTTATTGTGGTTAACTATACCCTTTCGTGCTTACAAAGATCCTATTAGGGATATAAAACACAATTCATTTTATTTTAAAGCTCAAAAAACTGCTATAACCTACTAGTTCTTCTTGCAGACCTCTATTTATGGATGGTAAAATTCGTACACTACCTTCCATTTATATTTTAACTACGTTTTAGTTTTTCGAAATAAATACAAAATATCCGAATATAAGCTTATGTATCATGTGTTTCTGACTACTATTCCTGTACACATAGAATTTGTCAAGAACCACATTGTGTTCAATGCAACTATTTAACGTAATCGCTTATAAGAAATTATGAAAAGAATGTTATACAAATAAAATGCCTGCTAGAACTAGAATACACTCATTCTTTGCATAGGGGTAAGTAGAAGGGTAAGTAAATACACTAAAAACGGAAATTTATAAAACTATACAATACGTTTTGTTTCAAATAAAAAGAACATAGAATTACTTTTATTGATAAATTATTACAGAGATTTTGCGTTAGTTATGATGATATGAATAAAATCAGTAACACATTTCTACGATATTTATAATTGATCCCATTCTCGTAAATATTTGAAATTTTATTTAATTATATAGTGCAGATGTATAATTTTTAGTTAATACTGATTCAGGGTGAAATAAACTATTTTAAGATATTTATTAAAGGAACTAAGATGTACAACTACACAACCTGGCTTATATTAAAGTCGAGAGAGGGTTGTTGTATAAGAAGTAAATTGATCGTCAGCCATGTAATTTTTGAGGGAGGACGAGATGAACGGCGTCCAATGGTTTTAATTGTGCAAACCTTGGAGCAACATAATTTGAGAAAACATTTATCATTATCAATCTCAATCCATTATTGTCATCACCATGAGCCTCATTATCTTCACAGATTTTTATTTTTCAACTTACCTAATGTTAGCTATGAGATGGTTCTGGTAGTTTTTTATTAGGTTCACAAACTCGGTCGTATTCTCTAAAATACGAATTGCTTCTTCAAAATCTGATCTGTCCATTTGCGAGTTTAGCGATGATCTGGAAAAGCACAAGGTTCTCTTAAGAACAGTCTTGTAAATAATCACTAAACAACTTATCATAGCAAGTGAATTAGATATGATTGAATCACGATGTTAATATAGATTTCTAAATACTCTCGTACGAACAATAACACTTACTTGTTGCTCGCGATCTGCTGGGTGGAGTAGAATCTGACGTACATCTGGTAGAAGTCTGGGTCAAAATGGCAGAAGAGCCTGGCAGAGAACAGATATTGTCTGGCTGCTGTGTCGTGTTTAGAGTGGCCTGGTGCGAGGCTAGAGACCTGATGGAGGGCCATCAGCAGGATATGTTCCGAGGCTATCATCATGTTGTGGTACGTCATCAGAGTCCTGCAGACACATTCACTACTTCAATAGATCAAACTTAGTACAAAACATCTATATTCAATGCAATAAATAGTGGTTGAAATCCTTATTTTAATATTAAGATATTATGCATTCACAAGGAGAGAGGAACTAAAAATTTAAAAAGGTTAGGCCACCATATACACCGATGTTTTGTAAAGTTCCTTGACAATGTTAGGTTGGCAGAAAATTTATATAACTAAAATGTTTCAAAAGCGACGAACCAGTTGATAATCGAAACCACCATGTTAAACATAGTCAGGCATTCCTATAAATGTTGGATCAGCCAAATTTGGGTGTTGTGAAGATTTTTATATTTTTTGTGTGTATTATTTTCAAAGGTATCTCACGAGGAAGACCGCTTTTTAATCAGGCAAACTGTAACTATGCTAAAGCTAAAAGCGTTGAAGATAAAAATGGTAAATCCTTACAGTATTTAAATGAATTATTGTCTTTGCTTTAGCAAAGAAGATAGACTTGAAACTTTCCATGAAGTTTTCCAAATCAATATAAGATACCTATTCCCTTTGAGTGACATGCATCGTCATGAAACTCGATATTACTTGTATATAAATTTAGGTTCATGTAAATGTTATGATGTATATATTATTGTGATATCATGCAGACACATTGAAATTTAGATAGACAAATAAACAGAAAGGAAATTATTCAGAACTCGACAGATATGCTTCGCTAACACTCAGCCAACTATAATAACTTACAATTGGCTAAAATTCACGTCAGGCGAAAAAGTTTAATAGCGAGGGGTGAGCCCAGTCTGCAGTCTTTGAGTTAACGATGGAAGTTTACCAGAGTATTAAGATTGTTTCACTCACGAGCCTTGCCAAAAGTTAAAGCCAGTTTTAATGAACACTGGTAGCAATATGTTGGGGATTATGAAATTTAGTTCCTAAATTACCCCCTCGGCTTCTTGTACAGGTTAATTGTTTGTTATTGATCGTGAAATTGGCCGGCACGTGAGTTAGCCCGATGGACGCCAATTAAAATTATATTTAAAACTGATTAGTCAAAAAATTTTTATACTAGCGACTTATAAACTGAAAATTTAGGAGTAGTCAATTGAGGAATGTTTTTAATTTGCCAGGTTCCAAAAAATGTTTCAGGAACTTTAAAGAAATTATAACATCTTGCAAATCCTGCAACCAAGCACTTCTTCGATTTTAAATCAGAGGAGGTTATAGCGCTCGAAGTTTGAAGAGGACGTGTGTATTCACAGTACACTTGTAATTTCTGCTTTAATTCATCTCATATTTTGTAGAATAAATCACATTAGTTTACAGTACACTAAAGAAATAAATAAAATAGATACAAAGCTCGTATAATTTGGAGTTGACTCCCAAATAGAACCAGATAAATGTTGTAAACCATTCCATGTAATCTTTTCTTTTATTACTGTATATTAAAAGCCATTTATCATTTGAAGGGATCAGTTGGAAAATGTTAAAATTAATAACTGAGTGTCATTAGTGTGATGAAATCGATGACTTATTTTATCCTTTTAACATAATTTTTTGAAAGCAATTAAGTTGAAAATTTAAATTACACTACGAGGATTTATAAGCATTTCACGTTGGTAATTTGTATAACATTTTTAACGATGCCTAAATAAGGACAGTTGAAAATAATAATGTGTATTTTTATAGTTATTGCTTTAGGGAGTAACGTGATTTTTTTTTATTATTTCATTTAAGAAATATATCTGTTTAAAATAATGTTTTCTTTTGGACATTAGATTTAAAAAAAAAATATCCCTCCATGTCATATATATCTATCTCCATCAGCTTTTTCATGAAATGGCCGATTATGAAATTCCACTAATTTCTGCTTTAAATTTTTACTCCTCAAGGAGTAATAAAAGTTCTAAATTTGTTTCTTGTTTTAAGAAATGGTATATATGAATGTGGCAAATATGTTCCTTTAAAAAATAAAAATAAAACACCCTTTAAACCAAAACCAATTGCTCCACTTTAAGATGTAAGTAGAGCACTTCTGTTTTGATGAGTTTGATGTAAAGTGTTTACAGTAAAATAATTTTTGGGTTCACCAACAATGACTGATGGATGATAATGCAGTTCTCGACTTACCTCCAGACCTGGGTAGTTCCCGAGTTGCTTCTGATCAATTCTGACATCCGCTCCAATATTACAGAGTTGATGCCGGTTAATATACTTGAGTTACTCACATCTGTGTGGTTCTCGCTCCCCCTGAAAAGACATGGATCGATAATTGTTCATAGTATTTGAACACTAATGAAGAAATTGTACTGAAATGAAAATTTAAAATCTCAATTTTAAACTACAATTTTTATAAATACGTGTTATTCATTGATGGAGTGTCTTTCAATGTTTGAATAGATTCTCGTTACCTCTCATTTTAATTTTTATTTGTTATTTTCCTAATAGTACATTCTGTATATTTGTTTATGTTTTACTCAGTTTCTTACTTTCATTTTAATCGTACATGTTCCGCACTTTCCTCAATATTCATACGTATTTGTTCTTTTTACAACATGTGTTATCCAATGGCTATAAATGTTAGTTCCTTTAATATTCCTTCATATAATTAGTTGAATCAATCGATCATACCCATTATCATAAATGATACTCTTGTAATACTGCCAATTTGGCAGACAGCTAACTACTATACCATCAAGGACTGTGTTTGTAACACTTCGATATATTGTTTTAAATTCCTTAATATAGCAATTGTTTCTACTTCAGAGACTCAACATATGATACTTAAGCGTGGCAGAATTAATGAAAATTCCACTATAAAGGATATAAAATACCTTTATCATTAACATTTTTATATCTATATACTGTGTTGCACAATGTAGTAATTTAATAGCAACTGCGTATCGTCTTGAAACTTGCAAATTTGAATCATTTATAAGTTAGCGTATTTATTAAATAATATTTAAATAAGTATTGTCGTTTCCCTAACTTGTATTATACATGTAGTTATTGTAATCAATTGTAGCAATGGCTGCTACCGTTGGATATAAATAAATAAATACTTGCGTCTACAAACGGAGATTTCAACAAAATAACAGGTACTTAAAAGGTTAAACCTATTTCAAAGGTTTACCAAACACTCCTGTGGTAAGTGATGCTTATTTTACAGATAATAAAGTTTGCTGATTACTTTAGAAAAATTGCTCTTTGAGTTTAAAGGTATTTTAAGATGCCCTCGACGCACAGAGTGAAACAGATATTATACGTACCGATTAAAGTTGTTGTGCACTTTTTTGAAGTGATTAATTCTAATGCCAAGCAATGGATGTACGTTATGCAAGGGAAAAAACTTTCGTTTCGCGTTTCGGAACGTAACGTCACGCATTTTCGCTCTGTAGCCGCTAGGGAGGGGACTATCACGGCCATTGTTCTGCCAGGGAGGGCGTTTCTCCGAACAGTAGCTATCCTGGCGAGCGAGTGACAGGCCACTGTCACTCCTTGTTGAAGTAACTAAATTTTTGGCTATGGTTTTACATTTTGGACGGAGATTAAATTTTCGCTTCGCGTCAAACATGGTTAGGTTTCCCACGTGTTTTCAACGTAGAATGAGAGCTATACCAAAATGTGAACAAACCTTTACATGAACATCCGACCTGAACTAACAAAAGTTGAAGTTGATGAAAAATGTGTTAAGATAGATTAAAAGGGAAACATAAACCACAATAGAATACAACATTTAATAAAATAAGGAAAATAACGAAACGCTTCTCTAATCTAGTAGTGTTTACAATGATTTGTTTTCTAACTATTGGATCTGTTAACTCATTCTATTATAAACCTAAATTTCCGAAATATCAATGTCTTGATTTATCACAATGTTATAGAGTTTTTCAGGTTACATTGCTAATAATAAGAAGAAGATTAGCTTAAGTAAGCTTAAAATTGAGCTGCAATTTAAAAGCTGTAAAAATTTACAAAATCAATTCAAAATCCTCTATTAGTAGTTATGTTGAATATAACACACACACAAAATCCCACGCTAATTAATTATTGCAAAAAGACTATGTAATTTGATGCACAATTCTGGTTTGAATAAATATACTAATTACTCATTTATTGATTGATTAATTCATCGTAAAATAGATGAAATTCATCATTAAATAACAGTATTTAAGCTCATTGCCTTCTAAATTGAATTTTATCACGGTTAATATTAATTCCTCTTCCAGCTAGTTCACTATTAGAGTCGTCCTGCCGAGGTTTAAAAAATGGATTAAAAATAAATTGATTAGATCTTTTCTAGCTAACAAAGCCGTAGTGTAATTTAATAATTGAGAAAAGATTATTGTTATAATCCTTACTCAATTATTTCGGGCATTACCTTAATTCACATAAAAAATCTATTACCTAAACACTTATTTTAATTCAAATTTTGATGAAAAACTGCCTTAAAATCACAACTGTGCAGGACGGCGATTCAAGTCAGTAATCAACAAGGGCTTTATGATATTTTCAACAAATGATCACAAAGACCGCCAAGTCTGTCAGTGCGACACAGATACTGCTGTAATGACCTGTCAGGCTCCAGATGGCTTGCAGTCCTATCTCGTCCTACAATCAACAATGTTCCCTCGGGTCTCTTACTGCACAAGTCTGTCAGTGTGACACAGATACTGCTGTAATGACCTGTCAGTCTCCAGATGGCTTACAGTCCTATCTCGTCCTACAATCAACAATGTTCCCTCGGGTCTCTTACTGCACAAGTCTGTCAGTGTGACACAGATACTGCTGTAATGACCTGTCAGTCTCCAGATGGCTTACAGTCCTATCTCGTCCTACAATCAACAATGTTCCCTCGAGTCTCTTACTGCACAAGTCTGTCAGTGTGACACAGATACTGCTGTAATGACCTGTCAGTCTCCAGATGGCTTACAGTCCTATCTCGTCCTACAATCAACAATGTTCCCTCGGGTCTCTTACTGCACAAGTCTGTCAGTGTGACACAGATACTGCTGTAATGACCTGTCAGTCTCCAGATGGCTTACTCGTCCTACAATCAACAATGTTCCCTCGAGTCTCTTACTGCACAAGTCTGTCAGTGCGACACAGATACTGCTGTAATGACCTGTCAGTCTCCAGATGGCTTACTCGTCCTACAATCAACAATGTTCCCTCGAGTCTCTTACTGCACAAGTCTGTCAGTGTGACACAGATACTGCTGTAATGATGACCTGTCAGTCTCCAGATGGCTTACTCGTCCTACAATCAACAATGTTCCCTCGAGTCTCTTACTGCACAAGTCTGTCAGTGCGACACAAATACTGCTGTAATGACCTGTCAGTCTCCAGATGGCTTACAGTCCTATCTCGTCCTACAATCAACAATGTTCCCTCGAGTCTCTTACTGCACAAGTCTGTCAGTGTGACACAGATACTGCTGTAATGACCTGTAAGGCTCCAGATGGCTTGCAGTCCTATCTCGTCCTACAATCAACAATGTTCCCTCGAGTCTCTTACTGCACAAGTCTGTCAGTGTGACACAGATACTGCTGTAATGACCTGTCAGTCTCCAGATGGCTTACTCGTCCTACAATCAACAATGTTCCCTCGAGTCTCTTACTGCACAAGTCTGTCAGTGTGACACAGATACTGCTGTAATGACCTGTAAGGCTCCAGATGGCTTACAGTCCTATCTCGTCCTACAATCAACAATGTTCCCTCGAGTCTCTTACTGCACAAGTCTGTCAGTGTGACACAGATACTGCTGTAATGACCTGTAAGGCTCCAGATGGCTTACAGTCCTATCTCGTCCTACAATCAACAATGTTCCCTCGAGTCTCTTACTGCACAAGTCGTCTGCACAAGTTTTTTGCATGTAGATCCCAGATATTATTGTGTTTAAACGTAGGAAACAACCCATTCATGCTCAGTATTGTGGTAGCATTGAGACTGAGCATTGCACTTTGGTACCTAATGTCATAATGATACTATATATAATAATATACATAATACATAATAATAATCACCAGATAACCTTAAACAATCTGACGTAAATGAATTCAAATATGTTCAAATTTGTTTCATGAACAAACCAAGACAAATATGGTAGTTTATCTAGAATAAATTGCAATCCTGTTATTAAATTACACCGATAAGATAATTTCCCAAACACTCACAAGATATATTTATATATAGAGAAAACAAATCAATAACCCTCCCCTTTAGTATACCTTTGATATCAGGAATAAAAAAAAATTAATTACCGTTGTCAAGTATAAAACTGTTAATAAAAGTGTGTTTGAGAAGGTAACTTTAAACCTTTAATAGGTAACTGTAAAGTAATATCATATATGACACTACTAGTAGTGTAACTAATCGATTATTTATCCAAGTCGAAAACATTGACTCAGATCTTTGATTAATAAACTGTAATGATTAAAATTTGATTATTAGATTAGATACTTGTTTGAGATCTTATGCAGTAATTGGAATTTGGATAATTTCGCCATTATTATCTCTACATTCAGAATCAAACTCAAAAGTCACAAATGTATGTTAACTCGTCTGTATAAATATACTAAAAAACAGGTTCTAACACTTTTTGTTCCTCAATTTATACCTTCTAAAATTAAATATTTTGGTAATTTACGGTTAAACATATTCATTTAGAGTTTTCAAAGGTCAAAGGTTTAAGAAACTTCTAATTTTCACTATAGAAAATTGTTTTTACACACGAGAAATATTTGTAAAATTATATGACGGATAATGGAAAAAAACACCGATGTTTAGTATAAAATAAGTTATTAATTTGTCTACTAATTAACACAATAAATTAAGATATGGGTCAGGATGGCATGGATAGAAGCCTCAGGTGTACACAGCTGCTGCTACTGACAGCTCGTTACATAGCGGCTTGTCAACTCCCCCACTGCTGAGGAAGGGGATGAGTGTAACTCGGTATGACAAGGATAGAAGCCTCAGGTGTACACAGCTGCTGCTACTGACAGCTCGTTACGTAGCGGCTTGTCAACTCCCCCACTGCTGAGGAAGGGGATGAGTGTAACTCGGTATGACAAGGACAGAAGCCTCAGGTGTACACAGCTGCTGCTACCGACAGCTCGTTACGTAGAGGCTTGTCAACTCCCCCACTGCTGAGGAAGGGGATGAGTGTAACTCGGTATGACAAGGATAGAAGCCTCAGGTGTACACAGCTGCTGCTACTGACAGCTCGTTACGTAGCGGCTTGTCAACCCACTGATGAGGAAGGGGATGAGTGTAACTCGGTATGACAAGGATAGAAGTTCAGGTGTAATGAGCTGCTGCTACTGACAAGTTAGGTGTCAACTACGATGTGGTATTACTGAGCTTCAAGCATCTTTTTTTCTTGATATGCCCAGTACAGACAGGAAGTCGGATAATCATACAGGAAAGACAATACAATTTGACTTACTAAAAACAAACAGAGGCAACCTAATGAGCAATATTTCTTAATAATGCTCAAGCAAATTCCCTGTTCATATTTACTCATGGTTGGTTATGCAGAAATGTAGTTTCACTCAAAAGTAAAATCTGCAAATCAAATGATTCTCGAAATATTGTGCTACATAAATAATACTTTCGTATTTTTGTTCATTAAGTTGAATTTCAAAACAATATTTAATGGATATGGCTACAATAGTTTATTTTTAGATATGAAGTCTATATATAGCTTATTCTCGAGATTTGGTGCTGAAAACAGGCAAAATTAAATTTTTTCACAATCTAAGTGACATGCTTTGCTGGCGCCGATCACTCAAATATGTATGAACCAAATAATATCTCTATATTATAAAAGTGGCTTAGATCTCTACTCGTAGATGTATGCATAGGAAACTGATATACGTTATAAGGAATGGTTATCCTGCATTTCAAAGCACTTGTGTTACAGCTGTCATAAGCCAAGTGCTGTTTGTTTACCTCAAAAATATATTAGGGAAATATGTAGAGTAAAAACTAATTAAGGTACGCTGTGTATTTATATGTTTTTTTTTTTAATTTACATATTACAGTTGTTGAATCGGTATATATTGTTTTTAAATACACTGACTTGGAGTTTTATTTATGCTGCATATTTTCGTATAGAAGTAAATTTATATATTTTATTTAACATTTTACTAAAGTTAGTTATTGAAACCTTTACCACTTTCTGAGACAGTTTTGCTGTACAATGTTTTAACATTTACAGTAAAATTATTTGAAGTTAACTTTTTGTAATTAAACAAAGGCCTTAATGCTCGAAAAAGATTGCCCTTTTTAAATGTAGCAACAGGGTCAAATGCATAAAACTTTGGGGTTTCCAATAAAACAAACACATTATTCTTTTTATTAAGTATAACTCAAATCACAATTCTAAGAAACCATAACCATATTTCACCTCACAACAAACAATAAAAAACACTAAAAGGTTTGAGATCTTCTCAGTATAACAGTGATATTTACCATGATACATAAGAAAAAATATCCAAGCCAATCTTGTCATTGTAGTTATATAAACATTAAACGGTATTGTTTCACAAAATTTGGTGTAGGATTTGTTCTAACAACCCGATTCACTTCAAATTTGTTTTAAATATCTTTAGAAATTAATAACAGCATATAACGACTTGGATTGTAGATATTAATATTCCAAAATATTAAGATTTAAATTATCAGTGAGACATATACCAAGACGAAATAAAATATTTTTTGATTAGTATGCTCCGAGTGAATATTCAGTACAATTTATTACTAAATCGTTGACTAATAAATATTATCTGGTTTGTCTAAAATAAAAATTACAGTTCTAAATAAAAATATTGGATTTATTTTCAACTGGGAAATTAATAAGTACAATTCTTTAGAATTTTCATCACTCTATTTTCCACAAAGAATTGACAAACCGTTTAGTAGTATTAAATGGTCCTTTGGCAAGAAACAAAAATATAAATCAAATATATCATACTAAAAACCAGAGCTCTCTTCTGAAATTAAATAATAAAGTTTTCAAATAAAAATCAAATACCACTTGGAAATAACTAAAATAAAAATGTTAACTTCTAAGTTCACTCAAAATTCAAAATAAAAAATTAAACTTCTCTTTCCACTAGTTGTACCTTAACTTTCCAGTCTTTACAATTCAGATACAACTCTCTCAAACAATTATTAAAGTTTAAATAATTTCCAATTAATAATTCACAATAAAACAGTACAAATTAAATATTAATAAATTACTACATTTCCAAAATTAAATCAAAGTTATTAACAAAGTTCAATTTTTATTTACTTTTCATGCAAGTTAGTACTAAATGTAACTTGTTTGATCCTATTGTGCTCTATTGTTTCTCAAAAATCAGTTATGCAGATTGCTCTGTAGTTTCTATAAATTTAATCTTTCCTATAAAAAAAGGCAACAAAATTAATTTAATATCAGATCTGGAAGACTATTTCAATATAAAGTACAATAAATTTGGTTCTTACCTCAAAATCCTTCGCGGAAATAATTTAGAAACCAACTTAATTCACGATAATAACCAAAAGAAGAGCGAAAATTATGACCTGGCGGTTTTATAGTTCCCTTTCTGATGGGCGTTCTCTCATTGGCCCAGCCGTATCCAAGCTAAGAACAATAGCCTTCTCAGATAACTAACTAAATTACAAAAGAGTTATGATCAATTCAAGGCAGTGAACCTCCTTCCTAATAACTTAAAATTACCAGCACTAACTTGGCAAAGGATTACATATTCGTTTTTATCCAAACTTCTCACAATCTAATTAAAATTACATTTCTTTCCCAAAATATTCATTTAATTTACGTTTTAATTAAAAAAAGTTAACCAATGTAGCTTTAACAACGCTACACAGCAGAACATATAATTAGAGATTTTGTGCCTATTTTTCGATCCGAATCCCTTAAACAATTAGGTTTTTCTAGAACGGATCAAATTTTAAATATTTCTTTAACTATACGCTATTAACCTAAATAAACTCAAAACTTCGTCAAATATAACTAAACATTCACAGATTTAAAAATGTTTTTTTTTTTTTAACAGAAAAGTTGGTATAGTTTTCCAGCTGCTTTCTACGAAAGTATCAAAATTCCTATTTTGTAAACACCTGCAATGGAGTCATTCATCAGTCAGGGAGAGAGAGTTGACGCAATGCTAAGCCCATAAGATAGTGAAAATGTCATTCCGGTTTAAATATTTATTCAGTTAGAGAATTGTTAATTTGATGTTGACTATTATAATAATCAATAAAGTAAACTTCTAAGCAAACATAAGCTGGTTTGTCTGACATGAAAGCACGCAAGATGAATAAAGCCACAAAAATGTTTGCATTTCAATATGATTTCCATAGCTACTAATGTGTTTGTTTGATTTCCTTGCCACTCAATAAATTCTATGATAGGCCGCCTATGATTCACTGATCAATAATTTTATATCAACCGTAAAAATAGATTACAAGACTAAACTAACACAAAATCACTTATAAATGGAGTGCAGTTGTTTCAGAGAAACGTTTTATGTAACATACGTATTACTTGTACACGATCCAATGCATTGCATAGAAATAGTTTTTGCTAACGAACGTCAATTGCAAAAGAGAAAAATAAAATATACAACTATATAAATGTATTCATATGTACTTCTGAAGAGAAGGTTACCTAAATGGTCAACACAAAAGCAATAAAATGTTCTAACACAAAATTTACTGGATTGCTGTCATTAGCAGCTTAGATTTGTCTTCTCAGAAAGGGAAATTTGCCAGGCTGAATCCATTGAGAGTCAATTATTCGTTGATTTATCTCCAAAATCAATAAGGATTTAACGATCTTTCCAGTTGAAGGCAGTTGAATTTATTGAAATGATAGATATTCATTATCATCTACTAATAGTTTAAATGTAAAAAATAAATGTAGAGCTTTTTAATTTTAGATTTGCCAGAAAGAATGTGTAGTACTTACACTTCTAGTGCTGTAGTCACGATAACGGTAAAGATACGTCGTGGAAATAATTAATCTAAAAAAATTTAAGATTTATATTAAATCAATTAATAACTAAATAAAACATATATTTGTTTTATATGATTGTGTCTTTTTATTGGATGAAGGTGTTTATAAAACTATTGCATTAAGGTATAAATTGATGTAGTTTAAAGATTGACGTTTTTTACTCGAAGTATTTTTATTTATGTACTTTTAAATTAAATTTACACCTGGTCTCTTGTCTATATCGCAGTTTATAGCAGAGCACAAGTGGAATAAGGCCATACAACCGGTTCAGTGACAACCCCATTTTACGATAATGTACAATTTATGCAACACTCTACCGAGTACAATAAAAAAATTACAAAAGAATTATTAAAAGATTAAATAATATTAGGCCTTTAAATATCCATAATTGACACAAAATTGTACAAAATGTTTAAATATCTCAATAAAGTACCTACGGAATGGCATGTCTTACCCTGTAATACAAAATGGTAATATGCCAGACCACTTGTAATGGAATAGGCTTCGCTGATATAGCACGGAACATAATGAAGGACAGTCTATGGTACATCCCATTGAGATATCCTGCCGACAGATAGATGGACAGGCAATTAGAATAAAATGAATTTTTACCCTTAGGGAAGATTTTGTCAGCATACTGATTGGTGGGATCCAATGACACACAGCCCACTTCCATGAATAAACATTCGCCATCATGGAACCAATTATTGTCTATGTAGAGTTTTATGCAAGTCTGATGAAATGGAATACACTGAGATTGTTAGGCGAGGTAAACTTCGAGTTAAATTCCACAGAGGTACATGCCCATCAGAATTAATTATTAAGTTAATATATCCGTATTGAGAATCTTATAATTTAATGGCACCTAAAAATAAAATGTATATTAAGTTCATAGTCTTAGATATAGTAAAAGTCATAAGGAACTATTACGATAAGACCAATATCTCTCCAAACGTCACTAGTACTAATGATTAGTATTCAGGCATGCACGATATTGTGTCCTTATGTAAAACATCTGGAGTGATAAAATATAATAAATATGAAGCCTTTTAATTAGTTCCTTTTAGAGCAGATTTGAAAATGAAATAATTACCAAACCTTACCAAAACTTACCAAACCAATATAATGATTAAAATAATCGATAAAAATGATATTGTTTATATTTCGATGATTGAAACCGCTGAAAGATTGTATTTAATTGAATTAATACTGGCAGATGTACGATGATGGTTATTTTATACAGGGTGTGCTTTTAATATTAAGTATTTGACCAAAGGCTTCATAGATTATTTGCCACTTTGACTATTTTATTAGGTGTAATACTTACTAAAAGTTTAATTCTTGGGAAAATGTTATTGAGGAGATAAATAGTATTTCTTTCTTATAAAAAGAACACACAAACTGTTTCCCGCCTGTGCTATAAACATTTAAAGTCAAGGTTCGGAACTAGTTTCTTTGCTTTGACCATTATCACTTTACTTAGAAGTGGCTTTTAACTTTTGATTAGTTTTCTCAATAAATGTTTATTTTAAAACTAATTAGAATGCGCAATTGAAAAGGCTTTCTAAGATTTTTAGAACAAGTTTTATGAACGTTTTCTTTGGCTATCACTAAAGGTAACTAGGAAATACCATGTTTGATTGCAGATTATGATATGTATGATGATACCTCTTGGTATGATGTCGTCAATGAGCGAATAACTTACTCTTTATAGGTTGGTTGACCGCTTTGGGGTATAATAATTACTCATTCTTTTACAGACTTGCAAGGGTGATCTTGGATCACAGTGCGTATAGAATTTAACTACTACTTTTAATACTAAGAGAGTAATAGAACAAATTCATATTTTGAAATGTATACAATTTTATGTCGTAAAATACAGTATAATGTTAATATATATTTTAACTTTTTAATTTTAATTTGTTTGCTTATAGTTTATGGCGATGCATGATATGAAATGATACTACGATTTTATACAATGTCTAAAAAGTGCGGAAGAATTTGTATACTCCATCACTTAGAAGTCTTCACCTCTTCCTCTGAACATAGACTTCTGGTTCTCTTTGATTGGAATTACGCGCCTCGATCGCACAGAAATTGCTAACTATACTCAGTCTTGCTACTTGACTAGTGTGTGTGAAACGTTTTGTGTAGACTTCTTCATTCAATGCAGTGTCATCTTTTGCACTCATTCTCACCAGTCTAGATTTGTTCTGAATTTGCATGGATTTTAGGTAAATTATTTTGTTAAACTAATTTCTAAAACTCAAACTGCAGTGTTTCTGTGTGTTTAATCATATGTCTTACGAGTTTGGATAACAACATGATCACAGGCTTCCAAACGTAGTGTTAAGTATCCATAGAATATATCCAAAATCATCAACAACAGTTTGCCCCTCACAGTGGAGAACTAATGCAATTCACAAGACTAAGAAGGGTAATGGAATAACTAGCTGTCACAGCCAGCTAGAGATAATTGTCAGTAACCGGGACGCCTCTAGAACTAATGAAGGGCATTCCGTTCCTTCTGCTTTATAAAGTTCACAGTAACATAGATTTTATTTGCAAAATTACTTAAAACACGATTAAAAATAGCAAGAAATAATATATTTATAATGGTAAAGTGATGAGTTTTTTTTATTATATGTTACATTTCAATGTTAAGATAATATTTCTTCATAATAAATTTTAAAAAATGGTTTGATTCCTCATGCACTTAAATCTTTATATCTTTATTTACTTACTTTGGAATGTCATGGAACATGAAAGTAAAAAAGTTTTTTGATCTTTAACTATGCAGTACTTCCAATTTGTGAAACAATCTATAATGAGGTTATCGTTCACTAAACAAAATTCATTATTTAATTAAACAATTTAATAAAATGTATTGTAATGCCAACTTTAATTAATGTTAGAATATAATGGATATGTTGAAATATGTCTCTGCACCTTTTAATGAACCTTTTTAGCATTACATTTTTATGAAGGCAAACATTTAAAGCGGAGTTTAAACACAAAACCCCTTTTTTACGAGTATATCAACCGCATCAGGCGTCTCCACCGAGTCAGGTCTATGGCACGCCATTTATTTCCTGGTGAGTTACACCAATCTAAACCATGGCAATATATTTATTTACATTTACTTGTGAAAATAAATACAACATATCTAAATATTTGTATAATGTTGTTGTAAATAAAGGTGTAATTTAAATCAACAATTTCTTATTTGTTAAGGTGAAGCTAAAACTAAGAAGCCCTGTTTTAAACTTGACCTGGGTATCGACAGCTTGAGGGTGACTAATATATAATATGGTATATTTATGACAGATCTGGTATAGATGTAATTGCTACCCCTCCTCGCGGGTTAGCAATATTGTCGGCCTCGCTCAGTGGAGAAGGGCGTGAGTATTGGTAGAGCGCCAGGACAACCAAGTTCTTGCGCAGTGACAGAGGACTACTAAGATTGACGGATACCCAGATGGTTACGGTTTGCTCGGTAATAAGGGCGCCACCTTGTTGATGGGGTGTGATAGTCGCAGGTCTCCAACAAGGAACAGTTTCCTGCCCTCAGGTATGCTCAATCGAGACCACTACCATGCACGCAAGAACTATTAGGTTTACGACACTAAGCCTTAGGTACTTAAATTAGCCACAGATTTCGGTTGATTATTTTCTAATAGTAAGTTGCAAGGTCTTTAATTAAATATCATGCAATTAGAAATTAAAAACCAATATTTCACATATTTCATTCTGTATTGCATATTTCTCTCACAGTGCTAAGGTCTTAAACTAAATAAACAAATATATATTTAACTTAACTTAAACTTAACTCGTTGGCCAATTGAAATAAAAATACGAAAAATTATTACGGTAGGAGCGCTCCGATTACTAATACAAAATTACAGTGGCCAAAATCATGATGACCATATTCCTGAACTACAAAATTACAAAACAATAATTCACATGAATACATAATGGCTAGACATTAAATTAAAGTTGAGTCCCATTTGTCAAAGTTCGGAACTGGATCCACCCTGATGCAGTTATTCAGGCCTAGTCCGATAGGTAGAGGCTCCACAATGACGTTGACGGGAGTTAGTCCGACCTCCCAGGAGAGCACGATGGAATAAGTAGTGTAAAGTCTACTCACCAACTGGGCGGACACGAAACACACACACGAGCCGTCGATTGTATCGTCCGTGCAATCCAATATTGAAACTTTAATTTCATAAAGTCAGTTTTATTAATTTTCTGCGGCTCATTGAAATCAGTAAACACTACTTATAATCAATCATGAAAAACAATGTCAAACTTAACTTAAAAGAAACCAGCTGACTAAAACAGGAACATCTGTCACTATTGTTGGTGTGTCTAACATACTCGTATTTAGCTTACAGCGGCCAGTAAAATGTAAAGAAGCGTTTAATGTATAAACATAAGTACATTAAAAAAGCGCAGAATCTGCCAATTACAATGATATACAATATTGGTCTTAAACACAAAGCATAATTATTCTGACACAGAAAACATTAATTACGTTTGTTCTTACTTAAACTAATTAATTACAATAATTATAGTAAAGTGTATTGAAGTATTAACATAATGCATTAATGTATGCACTTTCACGGCAATGGTAGGTATAAATTTCATGACAACGGTCTTTACATTATTCTGAGTAAAACTAAATAATATACAAACATTAGGACATAAAGTTACCGATTCAATTATTTATAGAACAGTTAACAAGTTTAGTAAGGAAATTTATGAGAGACGATGCAATTGTTACGAGATAATATCTCGGCCTAATTATGTACAATTTACAGAAACAATTTGTGGTTACAGTATTTGACACTATGAACACGTATTTACAACTATTTATCTGCGTGAACTATTAAAAGACTAGATTAGTATTAATTTATTACAGATAACGTATTAATTTCCTACGTTTATCGACAGGACTTGACAATCTTACTACGAGGCCCAAGGCTTAGTTTACCGTAGATATTTAATTCTGTAAAGACAAAATTATTATACTGAAATTTTACTAACTGACATACGCAAGCGACAAAATATCAATGGCATGGTAATGGCTCACCTTAGCCTAACTCCTTTATTTAAACAGCTGATTGGCGTCTAATCAGTGACCGTTCTGTTATTGCAGCAACAATGAATGCGCGCTTCTTCATTTGGATGTAAAATTTCGTTATGTAGAGTGATCAGTTCTACATAACAATTGCTCAGGTAAAACAGAAAAGTACACGTCACAAAATTCCTTAATTATTTACACAAGAGTAAATAGTGAAGTCCGTGAACAAGTAATATTTCTAAAATACCAGATGAATGAAACGATTTTCTTGTATTTTTCCGTTATTTATAGTGAGTATCTAATAGTTTGTACATAACGTTAGCAAATAAAATAAAAAAGTTACGTTTGTGTAGTGCACATTTTTGACTGATATTATGTAATGCCTGTTTTTAAAAGGTTTTGTTTTATGTTTTTTAAGTTCTTACATATTTTTTAATTTAAAATTTTTAATTTTAATATTGAATTAATTATGTTTATTTATATGTTTTTTTTTATTTCATCTTTTTTGACTTTGTCTATTCAATCCTACAAGGCATAATTACTAGTCTATACCTAATTTTTTTACTATATCACATGTTACAATTTTATATGATTTTAATGAGCTTCTTTATGCATTGTTTATGCAGTGACGTGTATTCTCATCAAACTTTATTTTGCCTTCATAGAATTGAAGATCAAGTCTAGGTCACTCGAAATATCGTGCGAGTAGTAATATAATTTTTCTAGCTTCTTGAGGAATAGGATTCGCTTATGCTCAGCTAATACTTATTAGACACAGAAATAATATGGCTGATGCGAGTGTTCAAAATTCTAGAAACCATTCACGTACTTATAGGTTACAATAATTCTTCCATAGGGTTGAATAACTGAAATTCTACAGGAAGTTGTCTTATTGTTGCACATAAGGAATGGTAATGACAAATATTTCTTAGAGACAGTAAAATCGTTTCTGTTTAATATTTTATCATTATAAATTCATTTAAAATTATACATATCAAACATGTCTCACACAAAGATTAATTTAATTCAACGTTTTATTAACCTCTACAATACATTAAACCATACACAACTTTGCAAAATTTCTCCTGTTTTTTCCTTTACAATTAGAAGAACTAACAGTACAACATGTACCACACCAACCATTGGATCATCAAAATAAATCTTGAATTTGTCACTGTATGTTCCGCACGTAAGGATGAACTAACTCCTCTCACAGCATATTTTTGACATTTACATAACATATTTCCATATAATAAGGCTATACATATTTACATGAGGTCGACGATCAAACATCCTAATCTATTGTGGACAGATGAGTTAGCGGAGTTGTTTGGTTTAAACTTGCTCGTGCTGTCCTCTAGTAGCGTTGGAACAAAATTATAGAAGAACGTATATTTGAACTAACATCAATACTTAATACTTATATGTTTAGTACAATACGAAACATTTTACTAAACACACACACACACACACACACACACACACACACACACACACACACACACACACACACACAAACACACACAAACACACACACACATATACATATATATATATATATATATATATATATATATAGGAAAAGTATTCCAAAAAGTTTAGCAATTTATGTAGCAAAGAGTCTGATTTCACAAATTATATTCACAAATTAACAAACACATTCAAAACTTTAAATTAGCCCGACAAACTTTTAGGGACTAACTAAATTATAGGACAAAAAGTTTTAATTACAACAAATCTTTTCCTCTACGTGAACCTAAATTTACTACCAAATTCTACCCCGGACTTAACAAAATAAAGCCTATCATTAAAACTGTAGATATATTTTCAAAACCACCTAGGTTTATTTTTATAAGACCGTCAAATCTTAAAAATATGCTGGTCCAAACCAATCTTAAAAACAAAACTCGATAGACAAATTTTAAAGGATGTAAACCCTGTCAAAAACCATGTTGTGGTACATGCAAGATTATGTCCTCTAGTCAAAATTTTAACAGTAACATAACCAATACGTATCCAATTAAAGGAACTATTGATTGTAATTCACTTAATACAATATATCAGCTAAATTGTAATTTTTCTAATAAACAATATATTGGCCAAACCTCTAACCCTCTTCGTATAAGAATGACAGGTCACCGTTACAGTATTGTTAATGGAGATGACTAGCCCCTCACTGTACATTCCAGGGAACATAATCAGGACAAAATTGAAAACTGTTATAAATTAAAAGGCATCAATAATGTTCCCCTGCATGCCAACGAAAATATAAATAGGTTCAATTTGAGAAAGAGTGAAACTGCTCATCAACTTGTTTTAAAATCAAAATTTCCTTTAGAACATTTGTTAATTTCAAAATTTTTTTTACTCTCTGGTATTTCTGATGAAACATCAGCTGGGAGGTATTTTCCACTGTTTATTATTCTATTTCAGTTCTTATTGTTCTTGTTTATATTTAGTTACTTCAATTATTTAATTTTGTAAGTATTTATACAATATTTATTGTTATCTGAAGAAGTATGCTTCAGACATACGAAACTTTATAAAGAACTCACCAATATTAGCGTTTTTATTTTTATTTCTACATGAAGAGAGTACATGTACTATAAGAGAGTACTATGCATATATTATACATGTACTGTGAAAACCTACATTTCATTCGGTCATAGCCTGGCGATTCTAGAACAAGTTCACCGCCGACCCCTATATTACATTCCTTTCCCAGACGTAGACCTCCAAATATGTACCTGGACGATTAAACCATTAACGTTTATTACCAAAAGTGAGTTAATTAAAATATATAGTTCATAATTTATTAATAGTTAATAAAATTAATAATTTTATTAACTATTTTATTGTTCACCTCTTTCCTCCCAATATCTGTAACAGGTTGTGAACATATTTTATATTTACTCGTTAATGTTGAAAATGGATGTATAACAAAATTATTTAAATATGAGTATTATATTTCAACAGTTTTACTATTGAACATTCAAATTTAAATTGTTCTTCTAGCATTAATATAGATTTTTTACTGCGAAATGTCTTTGTGTTAGGTTGTAAATGTAGTTTATATCAGAAAACCCATTCAAGATACAAGAAAAGTTTAGTAAATGATATAAGGATTCCAGAACACTCTTTAAAATTCTGTAGGTACATAAGTAATAGAGTTGCTAACGTATTAAATGTAAAGAACCGCCATATTTGAACAAAACGGCGCACTGCAGTTTGACGACGAACTTAGCCAAGAATATCTAAATAAGCTAAGCTATCTAAATAAGATAAGCTAAATTTGTGTTCCAATTTTTGATTAGTGATAATTGGTTGACAGTTCACGGTGATAATAAAATCAAAAGGGTTTAACATGTAATTGGGTAACGGCTTATCACAAAGGCCTGCAAGGTAAAAAATTTGTAAAAATAGTTTAGCAAATATTATTAGAATTCCAGAACAAGTTATTTTTCTTAAAATACATAAATAAGTGAGTTATGCACTTTTTTAAAGATTAAAAGATTAACGGTTTTCTCGAGTATATGATTTAGGTTAGAACGCTCTCCTAATTGTATACTTTCATTCATATTCATTAATTGTTTGCTCTTTAATTGAAGGTATCTCATATGGATTTGTGCCTGGAAGATTGTGTATGATTTAATAATATGTGCCTTGAAAACTGATTTTAAGAGAAACTGATATTATGTGAGGTCTTACTAGTACCAGCGGTTAAGCAGAAAAGATTTAGTCGGTAGGACTAAGTGCAGGAGGACAATTTCGCTGCCCCTGTCACTTTAAACTATAAGGTAGCTGGACTTGTGGATTTCCGTCCTCTTTGTTACTTTTGTTAGCTACACAGATATTTAAATATAAGTTGGTGCCCAATAATGTAGCATCCTTATTTATAGATTCTCGTATAATTTAAAAATACTAATAATTAATCACCTTATTTATTATTTAAAAAATCGTAAACTGAAATGAAATGAAATATAAATTTATTTCCACAATCTTCTTATAGGTACAGAGATTACAAATGCGTTTGCAAATTTTTGTTAACAATGAAATTTTAAATATTGTAATTTCTTAATAGATATTTGTCTTGTTTGGAAATTAGCCTACATGGGCAAGCAGCCTGTGCGTAGGCTAGAGACGCTATCTTTTACAGAAATTAATGTTAGTTTGTTTTGCCGGGTATGGTTCAGACGCAAACGAAAGAGCAACAATAACAATAATAAATTAAATTAAACAAACCGACCAAAAAATTTATATATAATTTATTTGAAATAGTTATCACTTTGAAATGTAGATGAATGACAGATGATATCGGAGGGGGGAGGGGTGAGAGAAAGGACCAAGGTCAAGCCCGCCCATATTCTGATAAGATTAGGGCCTCGGCTCCCTCGAGGCCAATCTGTAGAAGGAAAAAATTAACGTTTTTCTTAAAAATTGAAATTGAAGTTGATTCGAATAATTTGAAGTGACTGAAGTTTTTGCAAATGTTTCTGAATAATACATGGGAAATATAAAAGGAATTTGTTATTGAAAATGATTTAACTAACCTTGTAACAGGTATACCGACATTAACTGCATGCCTGGTATTATAAGAATGTGATGTTTCTGGGAAAATTATGTTGTAATATTTATAAATATGAATTAAAAGATGCTTTATATACAACTGTCGAAAGGAAAGGAGTGAAGATTCGTGAAAAAGAGTGTCAGTAGGATAACGCTTATTTTTCATTAATCCTGCTTTTAAGATACATTTTTGTGTTATGTAAAGGGGCTCCAAAACTGATTTTAATGCACCGCCCCAAGCAATGTTACCAAATGTAAGAAGAGATTGGACATAAGCGCAGTACGTTATTTTAATTTCCTTTTCATTTAAAACATCACTTAATCTTCTGAAAGCGAAAATATATTTTATTACTTTTGCTTGAATATAGGCTATATGATCAGACCATTTAAGGCGATGATCGAAAATTACACCTAGATATTTGTAACTTGTAACACGTTCAATACTTTTACATCCACATGTTAAATTTGCAGAATTGCCGCATTGATGAATTCTCAAACTATTTAAATTGTAATCTGAATTATTGTTCAAAGAAATAGGTAGAAATTTTGTCTTAGATATATTTAGTGAGAGAAAATTTTGATCTAACAATTTTTTGAAAATCATTAAGTCGTTTGTAGCCTTTTCCTGTACTTCCATCCAGTTGTTACCAGAAATAAAAATTAAGCTGTCATCCGCAAACAAAAAGAGTTTTCCATACAGATTTAGTTTAGAAATATTGTTTATATATATTAAAAACAAAATAGGTCCCAATGTACTACCTTGAATCACACCATAATCCACATTTTGAGGATCACTGTTCTCTCCGCAGATGGACACAACCTGTCGCCTCTCGCTCAGGTAGCTGCGGAACCACGCTAGCGCAATGCCGCGGACTCCTATCATTTCTAATTTTGTTAACAAAATAGTGCGATCCTCAGAGTCGAATGCTTTTTTTAAATCCAACAAAACAAGCATGCACCTATTATTTTTTGAAATACTTTTGTTTAAATCTCTGTTGATATCAAATAATGCGTCATTGATACTTTTGTCCGGCCTAAATCCATACTGACACTCACTTAAAATGTTATGGTTTTGTAAAAATGAGACGAGTTGATCCTTAACTATTCGTTCTAAAACCTTAGAGAAAACGCTTAACAATGAGATGGGACGGAAGTTGTTTTTGTTTGTAAATTCATTAGATTTGAAAAGAGGAAAGATTTTTGCTAGCTTAAAATTATCGGGAAATACACCAGTTGAGATACTTAAGTTAATTAAATGTGTTAACTGTTGAGAAATAACATGGATATTAGCCTTGAAGAGGTTAGCCGAGACCCCGTCCATCCCCGGTGCGGATCCACCCCTCAGGCCATTGACCTGGCGTATTACGTCATGTTCAGTCACAGTCTGTAGTGAGAATTCAGTGTTCAGCCAGTAATCAGAGTCACGTACCACCGGATCCCCCCCTGAATCAATCTCGTCGGCCAGGGTTTTGCCAACAGCCGAAAAAAAATCATTGAAATCATTGGCAACCTGTTTTAAAACCTCCTTGCTCAATATAGGTGCACCTGGTAGAAATCTTTGAATAGGAAAGTTATCCCTACATTTATTCCTCCCAATTAATTCGTTAATAATTCCCCAAAACAATTTAGCATTTTTTCTACAGTCATTTAATTTCATTCTATAGTAATCCCGCTTTGTAGATTTTATTGAGTTGCTTAAATCACGTCTTAACATATTATAATAAGTTCTAAGATCACGATTAAAAGGTTGTTTTTTTAAGATTTTACTAATTTTATCCCTTTTACGAATCAAGTTTACTAAGTCATTGGAAATCCATGGCTTAAGTTTTTTCTTCCGTGTTGTGGGATGTTTTATTTCTTTTTTAGCGATAGATAAAGATTCAGTAATCACGCCCGAAAAATTGGCTGAACATTCGTTGACATCATAACAATTCAGGACGGGATCCCAGTTTGAGGTGATAAGACACTCGGTAAACAGTTTTTCGTCAGTATACGTAATCGGTGCTAGTGGTGTGTCAGTGGCAGTCGCGTGGACTGTGATCCTGAGGCCGGTGCTGTAGTGGTCAGTGACGGCGGTGTGCAGCACGGCGGCCTGCACACTCTGCATGTCGTTGTATCTCACAAACACGTGGTCCAGGCAGGTCGTGCTGTGCTCCGTCACCCGAGTCGCTTTGTCCACACATTGTACAAGTCCATGACCAATAAGGCAGTTTAAATATCTGTTAGTAATATCGTCAGGTGCAAAAAGGTTAATATTCATGTCTCCTAGTAAAATGCATTTTTTATTACGTTCTACATTGTTATAATAGCTGTCGAGACCATCTATAAAAGTACCAACGTCACTGTCAAATGTTCTGTATAGTGCCAAAATGTTGTAATGAGTATTTAGGTAAGTGAAGTTAAGTGAAATGCCGTAAACGTCACCCAAAGTAGCTTGTGATGTAACTGCAGAAAGTCGCTTATTTACATAAACAATGACGCCGTCATTCTGGTTCCGTAATTTATCACTCAGTACAAGGTCAAACCCCTCAATGTTCACTCCCTCCTCCCCCTCCTTCAGCCAACACTCCGTTAGAACAATTACATCTACATTGCTAACTATCAAACTCAAATATACCTTTAACTCATTAAAGTTTTTAGAAAAACTTCTAATATTAGAATGGAAAAAGTTAATGTTACTACTGATAACCCTGTTACTCTCCGTAAAACTGTAGAAATCTTTAAATTTAAGTGGGCTATCAATCTCTAAACATTCCTTTGGTAAATCATTATCACCACTGTCATCAATCATTATTATCACAGGCTGCCTGCCCACCCTAATATGATTATAAGTTTAAGATAGCAATATTATCATATTATATTATATTATATCATATAAAATAATATAGGATAAGACATTGAAGAAAATTTAAAATAAACGCTGTTGGTTTACAACTGTAATAATCATCCAAATTATAGCTATATACATAATAAAACAAATATATACACACATCTACACTCACGAGCACACTCACACATACACAAACGTGCATACATATGCACATACATGTACATATTGTCAAAATAATATTGATTTGTTTTTAAGATATTGTAACAACTCCTTCAAACAGTATGAAAATGAAGACTAATATTTTAACTTACAGTTCAAATGTTCTAACTACAGCAAGTAATCTATACAAATAAAATTGTGAAATAACGGTTTTATAACTGCAAAATTTAAGTTATTTTATTTAAACGGAATACATAGCTAAAATAAAGCAAAATTACTTAAATAAATGTTGTATCTTTGTAACAGTGACAAGCATACAATCTATAGCTGTATACATACACGCACGCACGCACGCGCACACACACACACACACACACACACACACACACACGCGCGCGCGCGTACACACACACACACAGCCATACATACACCTATAGACACACTTATAAGTATACATGGTTTGTTAATATTTTCAAAACAAATTTAATTATATACTCATATATAATTATAAACTCTATAAAAATTATAATTATAATTATAAACTCATAATTTACCTGGTATAATAAGGAAAAGTAAAATTTTAACTTTTATTACGAATAAAACTCTACAATTATTTTAATCAGAAGATCTCATTAATCTTTTAAACTTAACTTAAAACAAGGTCTAATCTTGACTACAAACAACATTTAAAAATAACGATTGTGATTGTAATAAATTATAATAAGTATTGTAAAAAAACTAACTTAAAAACACTTCTTCTATTTAAACTGAAATAAACTTCTAATTGATATGAACCTATTATGTTAAATAGGTATAGACAAAGATGCTTTAGTTTTATAAATTATTGCATTGACATTTTACTAGCTTATATATTATTTTATTATGTATAAATAACAAGAAGTAATTCTAAATGATGTCAGGACAGTTTTGTTTCTATTTAATTTTGGTATAATGATCCTTTAAAATGTATAACAAGAAAATAAGTTTTTAACTCATCTCATTATAGATAATATGAAATATTACTTATATTAAAATGAAACAAACTTAGCCTATACTATTTCCACCTTGTTTTTAATGACATTAATAAACACCTTTATTTGGAAATTGTTAAACTATTTAACTCTGGTATTCATAAATGTATCTAAATTTTTAAGAGAACAAAAATGTAGCTTACAGGAAAGATATATTTTTACTTGGTGTTGCTGTGCGGAGCAGGCTGAGCCTGCGGGTGGTGGTCGAGTCCATCCAGCTCCTGGATGCTGCGGTAGATCCGGATGGCACGTGAGTCCTGCATCACCCGGACGAACACCTTGCCGTCCTTACTCCAGGCGTAGGCCAGGGATTTGGCTCTGACTCCAGCCTTGCAGTGCTGCAGCAGGGCCTTGTTGTGCTGAGTCAATTGTTCGTTGATGAACACAGGTCCCGGGGTAAACGAAGTGTACAGATCTGTCGTCTGGATCCTCTTCTTCTTGGCCGAGGCCAACCAGTCAGCTCTTGTAGTTCGACGTGCAAACTGGACCACGATTGATGGGTGGAAGCGACGATCTCTAGGTCCCGGAAGACGGTGAGCAATAGAGATGTCTTGTCTCTCAAAGGGAACTCTGAGCGCTCCAGATATTGCCTCCAGGATGGCGTAGACGTCCTCTCCTCCCGTCTGTGGAACACCGCGGATTTCAAGATTCCCCATTCTAGAGTATTGATCTTGCTCGATGATACTCCACTCGGCGTCCCTCACCCTCTTCGAAAGTTTAGAGTTTTCACTCCTTAACTCTATACACTGTTCTTTAAGAATTTTATTCTCTTCTTCGACCACAGACATTCTAGCGGTCACCGCGGCAAGAGAGTCTTGGATCACGGACATGCTCCGCTCAAGACCACTGAAGCTCGCCTTAAACATCTTATTGTCTTCTGCGATCTGATTCTGTATACTCCTCAGTAGACTGAGCATAGAGGGGTCCTCAGAGTCCGATTTACTTCCCACGGATGCCGTGTCTTTGCTACAGTCTTCACTCTGCCACACAGCGCCACTCGCGATCAATCCTTTAAGTTTAGCAACCGTGCGAATTCGGCAACACCCGGGGTGAAATTCGGCTTTGCACTCTGCGCACTTTGCCATTTCCGAAGGCTTCGAAAATGCCTCGTTACACTTTGAACACACCATTATAAATAGAATGAAATCCACTCACACTCCTAAAATCGCAGAACAAGTAATTCAGAATATAAATAATAGAAATATATTACACCCAAATGTTCGGAAGTACAGATATCGAGGCAGACGCTCGCAGGTCGGAACGGGCGGGCAGGCAGGCAGAAACACGGTCTACTCTAGCTGTACGGAGCGCTTATCTCTGCGACCTTCCAGCTCGGCTGACTGATAACTTAGTGCAATATGCAAAAGTGTGTGTAAAGTATAACAATAAACATCAGGTCAAAATTTAAATAGCAGTCGTTGTTTTGAATATGCATCCTCGTGGTGTTTGTACTGATAGAGAAATTAGTTTTCTTTGATGCATAGAATCGAATTTTCTTAAAAATGTATTTTCCGTATTTAATATCCTTGAGTGTAAATCCATTTCTGTGGCGTGGGCAAAAAAATTAACTAGCGAAATAAAAATCACGTATCATATTTAGCAGGTTGAGATAATAATCATTTACTTTGTTTACAAAAAATATCAAAAGATTAGTTGATTAAAGCATTTAAATATTATCTAAATGAAATATTGAGGTGTATCCAAATTGCTACAATTTGTAAACGATAAATCCTTTTACGTTTAGCCTCTTCTTACAAGGATGTAGTTCAAAATAATTGTCAAGTTTAACTATTCAAGATAATGGTATTAAAATTTATGAACCATGGATAGCTAGTTCTTTGAAATATTTAAGTTTTTTATGATACCGCTGAAAGTAAAGTGAGGAAACTGTTTAAAAATAAAATATAACACTAATCTCCAACTGTGAACTAAGACGATTAGAGTTTTAAACAAGATGTTAATCTTGCTGTTTCGAACTTTTGTTGGAAAGTAATTATAAGAGTAACTGATGAGTAGTGGAGAATGTAGAAGAGCAGAACGTAACTTTAAATTTAATTTAATGCAATGTAAAATATATGGGCTGAGCTTAAGTTAAGCCTATCTCAAATGTGCATCGGAAAATAATCGTGTGGTTATGCCAATATCTATATATATAAAAATGAATGTTTGTATGTTTGTCCTTTATGGAATCGTGAACTATTGAACCGATCATGATGAAAATTTGTACGTATATGTATTTTTCCACGGAGAAGGTTTATAAGCTATGCCCATCCCTTTCCCGATTCAGGATTCCGCCCCACTGGTTACAGAAATACCCATAAGAAATGCATTGCAGCAAACATATGTTAACGTCTTTTCAAATTTTTAATCAGCTGTTCTTTGTAAACATATATTACACTTATAGTTTTAAAGCATAGAGTAAGCTTAAGAGAAACGACAAATTTTGTTTTAACTGTTTTTGCAATCACTGTTAAACATAGACTTTACTATCCAGATAATACAATTCAAATTTGACGTAAAAATTCACCTTTAACTGCAATATTTATTTAATATAAACCATGCTCATGCTTGATCAGAAGAGTAATGCAGATATCATAATTACTATCTTACGTTGGCTACAAATATAAAGAATGTTATAAAATCAACCTTAGTTGTTTTTTTTTGACAGAAGTATGGTTCTCAAAACTCCGTGTGTACATATTCTCTCGATCGAGACAACAAAGCAAGCTCAATCGTGGCATCGGAGATATAACTAATTTAATCTAAAATTTATTATAGTAAAAAAAATTTACTAAGTAATATAAGGACTTCGGTTCTTAAGATTTGCGTGCGAAGCCGTGGGTAACAGCTAGATAGAGGCAGGAATATGGTACATACCTTCATAATACGCCCAAGAGGCTCACGATGGAACGACTATCAATTATCTCAGCAATGTTTAGAATGTGATAGAAAAAGAATAAGTGAATATAGTGTACTGTTTTCAACGGGAAATTGCGTGCGAAGCCGCGGGCAACTTTTGCAAAAAATTATTGAAATGCGCAGCAAAGCGCGCCGGGCCCGCTAGTATTATTATAAAGAACTGAGCTAAAAGCTTGAAAATGTGCAGTAATATTTAAACTCACACAATAATCGACTAGTGATAAGTGATACCAAAGATATAGCGGTTTCTGATGCTTCAAGAAAATTACACTCTAAAGGTCACTAGGTGAACCTTTTAAGGTGAATTGCAATGTCCAAGTACCAACATTGTAATATCACAATTATTTTGTGTAGCCTAATGTAAATCATATATTTCTTAATTATGCTTCATTATTATAATAGTTCGCACTTAATACAAATACATTTGTTTGTAAAAATCGCATTTTATGTTTTGTAGTGTTAGTTTGAACCGCAAATTGCTGTACGTAAGTATTGATAAACTCTTACTAAATATGTTGCCTGCCACCTGGAACGAATGATAATTAAAAACACCAAGACCTATAAAAGCTGATTCACGACATATATTCGGCTCAAATATTACTCTGCTCCAATAAAAATACTGTAGCTCAAAAATAATTTTATTGTGAGCTATTTACAAGGGGCAAGGAAGTTAAATCTCAATTATTTGATAATATTATCATAATCTGAAATTAGTACAGAAACGTCATGATGAGATTATTTTATTAGGAATGTAATAATAATAATCCATAATAATAAAGATATATATAAGAATTACACGCTTTGTTATTGTATTACCTGAAACGCTTAAAACATGAAACCATTGTGCATAAAGTGATTTTGAGTATATTTGCTTAGAAAATAATATTTTTGTAGTGGCAAGAAAGTTTGACGTAAAATTAAAGTTTGAATTTATTTTAATACACCGATGCCTCATAATGGCGCATTATCCTATTCATTAAATTACTAGAAAAGGAGTGTTCAGGCCAGAATAAACGGATGGATAAATAGTAAACAAAATTTTAGAAATGAGAATTAAACAAGAATACTGTTGAGTTAGAACCCACCCAACGCCCATATAAACGTCCTACGAGAGATTTAAAGTGTTAAATTTATAGTGATAAACATTGCGCAATGTCATATCTAAAGAAAACTATTATGCTATTCTTTATGAATTTTTTTGACAAACTACATCGAATACGGGATTAGTGGATAAGACTTGATTAAGCGCGAGATCAGTAACGAGAAGCTATTAAGCTTATATCCCGGCCATGTATCTACTTTATCAGGCATTTAATTTATATGAAATTTACTTTACACTATCCTTATTCAGATATAACTAAAATGTATACTGTTGATCGCTGCTTTTCATCAACTAGACTTTAGAATTATGCTTTGTACTATGTCGATTCATGCATTTACGGTAAGAGAAAAAACAGTATTACATCTGCAAGGCTCTTTTTTGTCACAGTGAGTCCAAAATCTGAAAATAAGAAACATTTTTAAAACAGCGGGCTGAGAATATTGAATGTCATAGTAATACAGAGTGTGGTTTCTTAGTTCGATTAACTTTGTATCCGTACTATTGTCATTTGTGACTCACAACCATATAACTCTCAGAACTTACACACTATCAACTGGATTCTGATACAAATTGCATTTTGCATCTGCTTTACTTTGATATAATTTGATAAACCAAAATTAGTTATTGACTAACAGTTCACAGCTAAGTGCTAGGTTAAATACATATATTTAAGTAGAACATTTTGTAAAACTAATAGAAAATATATTTTAAATATCACCCTTTAAAACAGGTAAACGGATATCCTACAAATTTGAGCTAAGCAGACAGGAGCAGAGGAGAAATTGAGGTCACAGTGTTTCTTTCCCTCACTCTCTTCATCCCTGGCCGCCCCCTTCCCAAAGTATGAACTGAGATCAAGATACTCTTATTCTACCTAACACCAAATTTAGTTTACTGGGCTTAAGTATTTATCTCTAGTAGAAGAATCGTATTAGCAAGGCTTGTATTGTCTCTTCATGAAGCTTGTGCAATTGTACAAACAAAGAGCATTAAAACTTCACGAAATGGCGAGAAAGCAATTTCATTTTCAAAACTATATTATTTATAGATTCAATTAGTTTGTAATATTGTGTAATAAATTTAAAACAATTTATTAAAAATATAACTTTAGATAAAGTTTATTCAAACAACCATATCACATTCTACAGAAACACAGGACATCTTGGCAAAGGTCTGTTTACGGGTGTTTGAATTTCTCATTGGGAATCCAGAAAATAATATTTACAAAAAGGGGAAGTTATAATATCATTACCAAAGTCCTACAATAAAAAATAACATTCCTTACCTTGTGGTATCTCTAATTAAAGCTGATAATCCTGAGCGAAGCCTGTCACTTGACACGTATTGAGACCGACCACCTTGTAGCTCCCATTCCTTACCGTTCCTACCTTTTTTTAATGGGCTAGTATGAATTTTTCTAGGACTCAATGCAGATATACGATTTGAAATTTAAATATACAGGTTTATATTGTGCAAAGATTTCGTCCACCAATACGTCAAAGAATAGACATGACATAGTAGATTCTGGTGAGATTTACCGGTATGATTTATTTACAAAGTAATGAATAAGCTTTTCCTAGCGCAACTGATGTTAAATTATTAGATGTAGCGAAGCCTATTACTAGAGGGTCTTGAAGCACTTAAATTCTGCCTGTCTGTCTGATACGATCTGCAGAATATGAAAATGAAATTGACTTGAAAGTTTGCACAAAGCTTTATTTATATCTAGGGATCATTGTGTTTGATCATGGTGCATGTTATTTTATCGAATTTTGCTGAGCGTTAGCGAATATTTTTAAATTTATCTCATGGGTAACCATGATGTCAGAGAGAAATATATTTGAATAAGTATATATGTACACGAATTGAATACAATAATATGAGATTTCGAAATTTGACATTTTATTCATAAAATAAAAAGAAAAAAAAACAAAGTGGAAAATAATTTTTAAAAACAATGCGCATTTTGGATTTCAGTGCATTTTTAACTTTTAGTGCTCTCGCTAGTGCTCTATCTCTTATTACTTGATAACATCTATGATGCTTAATAAATAAAAATGTGAATGTATTATGTGGAAAGTGAGCTAGAAAAGAGTTTATCTGTAGACTTCATATTTACAATGAAACTATATTTATTGAAACTATGTTATAAACTAAAATATGTTATTTATTTTTTACAATATAACATTTAATCACAGATATTTTGTTTATTATTTTCTATGAAATAAGAAAATCAGAAGTAACACGTGCTTTAAATTTGATGCAGTTTTGTGGTTCACTTAATTTTTGTGTTTTTTTTTTATAGCTCAAGCTACGTACGATTTGGTTCCGCGTATAGAATACAATGAATAGAATCTCTATATAACATTAAGTGGCAAATATCTGTTGCTGGAATCCGTATATACTGCAAAGAGCTAGAATATTGACTCCTGAGGAAAGTGGAGTTTTCTGTAATTAAAATTCGTTTTAAATGTTATGTTGGAAAAACCAACCCCATGAGAATTCTTATCATTTTAGAAATAATGAGGAACATAAAGAGCTTTAAAGAGAGCTCTCAAATATTCCATTACAAACATTTATAAGTCCCACGCTTATTACGTATCACGTTGCCATGAAATTCTTCTTATGTATATTATAATTGTTAAAAATTATTATTGTGGTAATCCAATTTAAGTTTTATGAATTTGATATTTATAATTAATTTTATTGTAAAACTTTCTTATATAATATAAATTAAATCGCTTACAGTACTTTTTAAACTAAGATATATTTTATACGTGATAAAATATGCAGTATAGCATTTTACATTATAGGCAGTTTCTATTTTTAAACAGTCTATCTTATTTGGTATCTATGGTAACACATAAATACCACTTGTATGCCTAAAATGATTTGATAATCTTAAATTAAAAATCCAATAATGATACTACAAGCTTCTAACTACAAAATATTTTAGGAAATATTAAACAAATGCCCTCAAAACTGGTAGACTATGTTTTCTGAAGTCCTTAAAAGGCTTCGTATGGCTTGTATGGTTTTTGATTTTTGCAATTACTTTTATTCAATTTAAAATGAATAAAATCTTATTAAAAAATTATTCATTATGCTACATCTAAATGCATTATTAACTTACGTCACAATTTGTAGCAGGCTGTTAAACCGTGGAGTTCCGAAGAGCCTCCAAGAGTGCGGTACGCTAGTTCTGGGAGGATGGAGTTCTGACCCGTCTCTGGAACTGGAAGCAAAGTACTCATGATCCTATGTTTTATGTGGGTCTCTGAACAACAGTGTTTCTCTAGAGTTTACATACGCAAGCATACAATAGGCTGGGTACTACTGTAGCTAATGTGGTCACTTACATCTGGGGAACAAAATGGACGTCTAGATATAGCACATCAGTAACTGTAAATGTAGAGGTACCTATTCAGGGAAAGGGATTACTTAATCGATAAGTCTAGTTTATTGTGGGGAGTGATTGTTGATTAGGTGGAGGAAACCCTTAGTATTACAGATTTCCACAAGACCAGATTGAATTAGATACTTTCCACTACCCGCTTTGACTAGGTGAGGTTGAAACATGAGAAGCCTCCCATTCCGTTAGTATGGCGAGATAGTGATCACTACCCCAACTATCTCAGCAAGAGACAGCCCAATGAAAGAAAAGAATTGGTATGAGAATTAAAAGTTTGAATTTAAAACAAAAAGAGTTGAACTAAACGATATATTGAGAGACTACAATAAGTCAAAGTTAAGCCAAGGGAAAAGTATTATACATGGCGAAGTACTGACACTATGGCCGTCCAAACGCTCCGTTTTATTGACATATTGCGTTGAGTTTCATTTATATATAGGTAACATATATTTCGATGATGTTATTCCTCTGATTTTCTAGAAGTGTAGCGAAACATTTTTACATTTGTTTTAAGGGTAACCACGATGTCAATGAAAACCGTTGAATGAGTATATGGTATATACAAACCGAACTATATGACATTTTAACATCTAACATAGTGTGTAAACATCCATCCCAATTATTTCCATGATACCTCGAACAATGTTTAATTTTAAAACTTTTGCACTTAATTTCTTATATACATCGTTCTGTGACGGTGAATGGTGAAACTACCCATGGAATTTGGCTGATCGTCAGTGAAACATATCACTAAGTAGGCTTACAGAATTTCTCTTTCCCGATAGGATGTAAAATTTTTATCTCTACGATTGCCTGTTTTTCTATCAAAAGGACATGTAAAGAATACAGGAGCTATACATTTGAAGAGTTGCATACAACAACCACAGCCGAGCTTGTTACACTAAACTTGGTTTCACGAGTCCATACTTTATAAAAATAACTGTAATAAAGCAGGACGCTATTTTGGATGCAGCTGAACATCATTGAATACAGACACTTTTATAGAATTAGAGATATGATACTGGAGAGAGATCCTATGTTACAATTATCAAGTACCATTACTTTCCTGCAGAGCTTATTAATACAGCCTTAAAATTATTAAATTAAACAATTATTACATTTTGAATTTAAATACTACAATGCTTATAACTCATCTATAGTGGTTTTTAGCATATAAACATAAATTACTACAACTAGAAAGACAAATTAACAATTTAAGGATAAAAAAACAATTATTAAATTTGAGAAACCATCATTAACAGAGCCTCTTCGGACAGCTGTTTTTTTATATAATCTGTAAACTTGATTAAAGGAATCACGTTGTAACATATTGTACAAATTGTTGTTTCTGTACAAAACAATAATTAAATACAAAGACGAAATATGTAATCAGATTTGCTTTGTACACCGTTTTATATTATAACTTATTACTACACAATGCACTTTTATTCTTTGTCAGTAGTAGACCTACACTGTTAAAATCATTTGAAGAAAAACACACCAACATATGATTTTACAACTATGCTATATGGTATGTTTATTTACTAGATACAAACCCAAGGCGAAGAAATGAATTGTACTTTGTGACCGGATCTTACAAATTAAGTAGTTATTGGAAATTAAAATGGCCAAAAGTGTTGTAATGTGAGGGTTGAGTGTCCAAAACAAAACTAGAAACTATAGCAGTATAAATGTTGTAAAAATAAAAAAAAGAAGATTGTTAATTTGCATAAATTTTTACTCTAAAATGTAAAATTAAATTACTTACGTATACATTAGACTATAGGGATTTAACATGTAAGTACCAATGTTATGAATTATTGCTTTTAGTATAATTTATTTAGTGTTCCATTAGGTTTTGATTTCAGAATTGATACAATTTATTAATATTATGAGTGACAGTATAACTCATTGCCTGCTTTGATTTACACTAGAAATTCTATTTAATAAAATACTAAATTACTACCTATAATTTAAACATTGAAAGTATATGATACCTTTATTTAATTTTAAAAATATTATATAAGTTTTTGGATAGATTGATGAATGGATTTATGTTTTGAATATGTACAGTTAAATTAAAAATTCAAACTCTTCAGATGACTCCGCGCACAGTACTCCGGGTGTACAAACTGTTTACCATGAATGGCCTAGTGTCAGCCTTAAAGCCTTGAATGTTGGAGCTCTTAATTATGGATTAAGACCCGTCTTTAGAGTTTCTTCGTAACCTTCCTTAAAGCTTTTTTGCATAAAACCTCACCTAATGTGTAGAGAAATATCAATGCTTCTATAATCATATTTTGTAGTGATTGTTTTGTGATTGAATATAATCAAGTCATGTAACATAGTATAATAAAGCTTAAAAAACCAAGTAAAGGTATTTATACTCAAAATATTAATCACTGCCACTTTTAGCCTAATTAATAGGAGTAATGGAATATTTCCCTCATTTACTCATCGTATAGTTGTAAATATAAAATAGAATCTCACACTATGTGGTAAGTAGTACACCACTCACAAGTTTATTTAACTTCAGATTATCAAATAGTCGTTCCGTCAGCAACATTTATTACAATCACTCGTTAATTGATTTATGCCGATAGGTATTTGAACAATCGTTTAGCGCACACTTTCTAGTACACAGCAATCACATTGCCCACAATTTCACCTCATAGAAACATACTTTATCTACAAGGCTACCGCACTATTAATATAAATGAAATAACTAACAAAATATGTATATCTACATGCAATCTGTTAATTTTGACCATCTGAATAATCTTTATCAACATTATCATTAGGCTATATGACAGAAGTTGATAAGCTTAATTGTAAATAATATTACCCAAATTATTTTAAGTTTAAAAAGTGTGCCGTAGAGAGAAAATGGCCCCTTTGGCCTATACTGATAAAGGGAACTAAGGGGAGATAACAACTTTAGACTGATCAGGGAAACTTGGACTTGTTACCGGTGATTTGTGCCTTAGCCTGGCTGAGTCAATAATTCAACTGTTCGAGAAACTTCATCTGTAACCTCTTGTTTGTTGATTCCATTCATCAAACCGATATATAAGCGAAAGTTCTATCTTTTAAAACATAGTCGAGATTTTAAAAACTAAAGTATGTGAATATATTGTACAATTATATTGTCGTGAAACAATTTTTAGTCATCTTTCTAGTTTTTTATGTAAAACATTCTAGAATAACTTGAAATCTTGATTAAATACTGATATTGATATATTCTGTACCACATGTAACATGAAAGTCCGTATTTTTAACTGTCTTTTAAAAATTTATATGTTAATTTCTAAAATTAAGTAACGCCTAACTCACCCTCTATTCTAGTGATATAAAGCGCGTTACTAAATAAAAGCTAACGAACCTCTGCCGGAGCCTCTAGTTTCTTTTTATTAGTGGAGAACGTGATTTGCGAAAGGAAAGTATACATGTATCTTTTAACAAGTGTATATGGAAGGCACATAACTTATTTGAACGTAATAATGTAGTTTTTACTATGTAAATGTTGTAGCGCTCTTTTGATGGTTGTTTGTAGCTCATTTGGCTGTATTTTAACGTAAAAATTTATAGTATATTATAGTGTGAGGTTGAAAACGTAGAGTAATATTATATTTATATCACATTAAATGAAAAATGTAAATACAATTTGGACATTCTTTGTTTTTATTTCCTTTTTTATAACATGATACAAAATCAACTAAACTTTAAAAATGTATAAAAGAATATATTTAATAGCAAATGTCTCTCAGTGCTCGACTTCCTGGGACGCTCCTAACCTTAATTAGAAGTTAAAATATGAGAGAAAATACTAAATTACTATACACCGTTATGATATTTTAAAATAATCAAATTATTTATAAATTAAGTGGAGCTTTATATAAGCTAAAAAGATATAGTAATGCAATTTTGTTGATAAACGTGGTAAATTTGTGGAAAGAAACAGTTACTGAATTGAATTCAATAACTGCTTTTCAATATATGTCATTCAGCTTCTTTCTGCTTTAGCATTCCTATTGGATTTGTCCTTATTCCATTATTTTTGTACTTACTTTACTTACACATACGCAAAACAGTAATACCCTTGCCTATAGGAAAGTATTAGAATAAAGTATAAGAATTTATTAAGTACAGTAAATAAAGCAATGTTACAACTTACTTTTCCATGTGAAGGTACACAAGTTGGCTTAAAGCAGACTCAGTTAGCGTTAATCTTTAGTGCGCTGGGAACCTGAGGGAGAATTGACTCTTCAATATTTAACAGAGAACATTCCCTCAGATAAGGCCTTGTAGCAATGTATGCATGCATAGGAAAGCCGATCAAAATTCTATATCTTATCTACAGTATCTATATCTTAAACAGTAAAAATTTAGGAGGTTGAATTTTTGGAAAAGTTAGACGAGACGGTACTTTGGATATTCAGGAGCGTAGAGATTCCGATTTGTAGAGGCATGGAATATTTTTATGTAGGCATACATTTACCAGGATATAAAAATAGTATACTTTCGGTTTTATAATAACTATTGGATTAAAAATTATATTTATATCTTATAATACGAGTTCATAACTATTTACCTCGGCAATTGTTATCATAGCAATTATTACTTTCTTGTCTCTTGTTAGTAAAGAACAAAGCAAATAAAAATAAACCAGATAAACCAGTTGTTTTCGTAATTTATACATAATTTGTTACAGATCAATTGTAGCATTTTAGAAAGCATTAAAATTGTATTTAAAATCATTTTCACGTTGGATACAATTGCTTTAAATATCGTATTTAGCTTTAATTCCTGAATGCTGAACGATTTAATACATCTGAGCAAACTTTGGATGAAAAATGACTACACGTAGCTCTTGTTACTGGAAAGTAGCCTACTAAGTCATACAATTTGACTTCTTCAAGTTGTATATATTTTTAGTTTATATACGTGTTTCCATGAAGTAAAACATATACGAGTATCAGAAAGGCATTAATATTAACAGTCCTCCAAATAGTTTCCGTAAGAAAAAATAAAAATAAAAAGAGATATTGGTTAGTATTAAAACCACCCAAAAACCGGAGATAATAAAAAAACCTACATTTAGAAAGAATACTGCGTGTTTATTAGTATGGTTGAGATTAATCTTTAAAAGTGAAAGTCTAGAAGTTACTTGCAGCCAGAACCTAAACATGTAGATATACAACTTCCGCAAGAACCTGGTGGCGTGTGAGCTACTTAAACACAAAATAACAGCTCATGATAACTATTATCACCACTCAAATCTCGGAATATTAAATATTCCACATAATTTATATATATATATATATATATATATATATATATATATATATATATGATATTTATATATTTATTTATATATAGACTAAATCTTTTCAGTGAAGTAAAAACAATAACTTGCTTCTCATTTTAATTTTTACAGTCACATAATTATTTATCAGTTCCAATTTCCAAGTATTGAGGCTGCCGGAAATCAATTTAGGGGTTATTTATTCACATGAAAGAGCTGATGGAAGTTTAATTCAGTGATCCAAGTTTTAACTTTAAAAACTTAGTTTTTATTTGAAATGATATTGCAGATTTTATAATACAAGGTATAGCTAAAAACAACGAGATATTTTCGAACATAAACATCCTCTTTAATGTTAACATCTGTTAGTTTCACATGAAATATTATAAAAATTTTCTTCTAAGCAAAATATTAAGAATAATATAAAGGAATATGTTGAAAACTCTTTCAGTTATAGCAAATTCATATTCTGAGAAATCATCTATCAAATTATAACCACATTTTTCAATTTTTATTCTGTTAAAAACTTGAACCTTTAAACGGGGATTTGTATTATCATGGATTCTAACTTTTCCTGGGAACCTATTTGGATGTAGATGGAAACGGAATTTCTGGTATAACAATATAAAGCTTTCCTCCCATTCCCAATCCACTTACTCTCTCTTTCTTATATTTTACCTCCTCATTTCCTTTATAGCGTTTAGCTTCATTATGTAGTAATGTTACCCAGAAAGCCGTTACTTGGTTTAAGAGATAAAATTTTCTTGGTAAAGCTTCGTGTTAAGTCCTAAAGTGATAGATCAATAAGATGTTGATAAGGATCACACAGCATACCTATAAAGTGGTAGACTGTTACAACGACTCCTAGTCCCTTATTCAATGGCTCGAACTTCTCCATACGACTGAATTAACAGTAAAAACACCGTAACGCAGTCACTCACAGATTTAACAGGTGAAACAAGTTAAAATTAGATTTTTAATTTTTATGACCTTACAATTAAAACATTTAAAAAGCGTTGTTTTAGATAACTTTGTCATAGTGTTATGAGCATGTATTACTATATAGGCAATATTTAAAATTCCATATCCTGGTTTGAACACATTTGTGCTTGACACCCTTTTCAGTTATAATTAATCGCAGTTTTATAATTTAAGAACTTACAAATTAACGAAAAATGCTGTAAGTTATGAAATAACTTACTTCTGTTGGGAATAATTTTATTTTGCCGTAAATGCTTGTGCGATATTTCAACGAGTATTTTCTTGGAGCTAAGTTTTTATTAAAAAATTTGTAACCGTAAAAAATAAAAAGCCGTAATAAAGCTTTAATTTAAAAGGTAAAAGGAAGAGAATTTTTGTAGCAACTTGTATTAATTTTGCAGAATTTGCTAATTTTTATATGGACGTATTATGATTGGTATAACAATGTAGGACTTGTACCTGAGACCTTTCTTATTTTATTTATTTATGCAAATAATTTATACGTGGTTTTTATATTACATTACTGTGTTTCTAAAATTAACTATGCGATATTTTAAATAATTGTTAAAGAAAGATATATTTAATTTAAAAAGAGACAAGTACTTATAGCACTAAACTGTTTATTTCTCATATTGTTAGTTTAGGTCCATTATCGACTATTGCCACGTATCGTTAACCTGAAACTCTTAAATATATTTTTAGTAATTAGGTACATATATGGTATCACATATTAATTATCACAACATCTATTGTGGTTCTTCATTTAACTTTCCTTATTTTAAAAGATGATAAGATAAATCAGAAACTCTATCGTTATGTGCTACAGTAAAAAATGACCTATCATTGAACCTTACAAGAACAGAAAATAGGTCATCGTAATGTGATTAAAAAAAAGAAAATGTGCCATCATTAAATGGTACAACAACAATATTAATCCAATAAATAACTCATGATTTTGGTTCTAACAAATTAAGGATATTAATCATTACTCCAAAGAGTCCTAGCATAGGTTTATAATATTTACAGTTATATTTTATTTAATTTGAATAAAATACAATTTAATAATCTCAGTCAAAACAAACAAAAGCTGAACAAAGAAATATCTACAGTCTCTCTCTCTCTCTCTCTCTCTCTCTCTCTCTCTCTCTCTCTCTCTCTCCTCTCTCTCTCTCTCTCTCTCTCTCTCTCTCTCTCTCTCTCTCTCTCTCTCTCTCCCTCCCCCCCACTCGAGGCAGTGTGTGATTCCAGGTTGATCCCACATCTCAAAACCTCCTTAGGTCCCCATCACAGGTTTAGTTTTGCAAATTAATTCCTTTGTACACCATGATCGCCTGATACCAGTGGCATTTGTTAACTTATAGCTGTATTGTCAACTGCCCATGGACACCAATTTGATTCATAAGAGTTTTCCAGATAATGCGAAGTCAGCCAAGTAGTGCAGCTTGTATGAAAGGAGAAAACATTTAAGGTGAGTTGCCATACATTCCTACAAGTCTCTTTATCCTTAGCCCTTGTGTCTCTTTATAATTTTTATTCCTTTAACTTCGTAACTAGCACATAGTTTATTTGCTCTCCAAAGAAAAAATATTTTTACCCTTTGAATGTTACAAAAGTCTTTAAGTTATTTGTATAAATAACTACTTATTAAAATTTACATACTTTAATGGTACCCGTCTGTAACGGTTGTTGGACTAGAATCATAAATAATTACAGCTATAAAAAACGCTACTAATGTAAACAACAGATCTCAGAAACTTGCTACATCTCAGAAACTCTCGTTAAAAGAAATTCTTTGAACAACTGTTTTATTGTACTTTTACACCCAAGAATTAAAGTAAACCCCATGGTGAGATTGTTTTAAACTAAAGTTTTATACTCTAAAGAGAAAACATTGACCAAGTCAAAGTATTTAATATTTTTTAAACATGTCAGATTTGCTAGGTAAACTGTTTTATTTTACAACGTAAACCATACAGTTAGCTGTTATTCTACTTCAGTAATAGACACTGTGAAATACACATGAAGAAAAAACATTAACTTCAGCTTTTTGCGACTGCTATAGTATGTTTAATTACTAGATACAAACCCTAGTTATAAATATGAAGTAACGTATCAGATATTTCTGACTAGGGCAAAAAAGTAGTTTATCAGTGGATATTACATTGGCCAAAGGCGTGATAACGTTGCGCAGACGATTGGGAATCCAAAACCTACACGTTTTGTTTCATAGAAAAAAGTAATATTTAATTTAATTAAATATTGAGTATAGAGATCATAAAGATTTTCCTTCAAAAACTAAGGTTAAATCAAATTCATATTACAACTAAATTTAGAGTATTATATACTTTTATGGATGGATTGATCAATCGATTTATGGTTTTAAAAATATACTGTCAAAATCACAGTCTGATCACAATATAAACACTTAAGATAAACTCCGCACACGGTTTACAATTGGTGTACAACAGCTAACAATGAATAGTCTCCTTGAATATTGGAATTCTGACGCGACTCGCTCTCTTTATGTTTTCATAAAGTTCTTGGAAGCCTCAACAAATCTTCACCGAAAATTATAGAAGTCTGACTGCTTTTAAAATTATACTTTGTAGTGATTGTTTAATTTAATCATGCCATCTAACAAAGGCTTGGGATTACGTAAGATATTTGAAGGGAACCGTATCCAAGGATACTGAGCTTTCCACATCAACCAAGTGATGGAAATGCGATTCAATTGAATTGAATTAAATCTGTGAAACTGTGTGAGTAAAACAGTTGATTATTCAGTTTTGTTGTGCATGTTAATACAAATCAGTTACCAATTAATAATGAAAGACTTAAGATAATTAAAATTAAAATAACTCAAACCAAAATAGCATAATCATATCCAATCAGAAATACTAAAAAATAACATTCTTGTTTATACTTTAGTCGAAAACTCTAGATTATATCATCCCCTAAGTACTTGTTAATGTTTTTGAAGTGAAAACTTCTTTAGGCGCGTTGAGCGTTTTGGTAGAGGGTAAAATCCTCGGTTCGCGTCACCGACATGCTAATGATACTAACCTGCATGAAAAAGTCAGTCTCGCTGTGTTTTTTAACCGTAGACTTGGCCGCGGACTACTAACCTGCATGAAAAAGTCAGTCTCGCTGTGTTAAAACTGTCCCGGCGGAGTATGAAAACAGACTGCGAAAATCAGTCACCTTTACGGCTTCCTCTCGCGATTTAAAAGTGAAGCCAATGTCGTACAATTCTGTAAGATGCGTCAAATTAAAGCTCTTAATATTGGCAATCTATTGGTTACATTTTTAAATATTAAAAAAATTTCGAAATAATTTGGATTATTGTTTACATTTTACATAGCGTTTACAATGAAAAGAAAAAAGTAGTAAGCGAGGATTTTTTTTATTTTTTGGTCAGACAAAATTTGTCAGCGAGAAAGTTGTGTGAAAATAGATGAATATTTTTTTGTAATTTATCATTTTTTTATTGGAAGTTTAGTTTAGCCTGTAGTAGCGTATGAAGTGATGAGTGAACGTTTCTGCCGGAACTGTAGTTGGCGCATTGGCTCACTGATACCGTATTAACTCAATAAATTAGTTTATTGTGCAATAAAAATACCTTTACGAAAGAACCAAGTTAATTTAACTAATTTATTAGTTTTAAAAATATTGTGGGTTTAATTGTTATTGCAATTATATACTTTATCCGTAGCAATAACTGTATTATTTACAACGGTGTTCAACTCACTGTTGTTCACTCGGTGTTTACTCACTTGTATTCTATGTTTAACTAACTATTAATTATACAGATAAATGAATAATGAAAACAACGAATATATTTTTAAACATTTTTAATATTTGTACGAATATTTGTATTTAAAATTTAGCATTATTAATTTTAATTATGTTTTTAATATTTAACCTCTTCATCATGAAATGAGTATTATTACGGTATAAGATTTATCTTACTAGCGTGGTAAAATAGATTTCTAGTTATTTGATAATATTTTTTCGTGGATTTTAAAATTAGAAAATTAAAAAAATGTTATAATAATTTTAGATTTTATGAAATATGTTCATTTATTGTTTTTATTAAGATATTGTTAAGATAATTGTATATTAATTATTTTTTCAACCACTTTATATTTATATTTTGTTCATGATTTGTTTAACCCATCATATGTAACTAATAAATAAAACATAAAAAATTTCATATAAATTTTGCATATAGTTTTAATTACTCTCAACTTAATAGTTCCGTTTTCACTTCTATCGGCAGTCCCACGACTGCTACTGTTTTTATTAATGTCATACGAAGCTACAAAACTATATTGTGAAAATTGCCTACAGCTTTCAGCTGTACAGCTACAGCTAACAGCTTTCTATGAGAGGCCCACTCTCTTATGTGTCTTCAAAACTCTGGATAGACTTTTTACAACATTCCGTCAACTTAAAGTGTACAGAAATCTCCAAAAATCTATAATTATAATTTCTGGTGATTCTTTAATTCCTTCAAGTAATCTAACATCAGGAGTTCTAGGTTTACGTACAAAATTTGAAATAAAGTTCCATCTGTCTGCAAGAAGACTGAGCATTCCACCTCAACATGGGATAGAAATGCAATGTTTGTAATTTAATCGAAAATTTATTCAATTCAATTTTGTTAAAAACTAGTGCTATTGAGAGAAAGGTAGTTTTATTTTAACTGATAAAGGTCAATTGGTATTCAAGATAACAAGTTTATACTGAGCAGGAAAACTCGGACTTGTTACCGGTGATTTGTGCCTTATCCTGGCTGAGTCAATACTTCAACTGTTCGAGAACCTTCGTCTGTAACCTCTCTTTTGTTGATTCCGTCCATCAAACCAATACAGCAGCGAAAGATTAATCTTTTTCAACACAATCTAAGTATAAAAAGGAGTGTAACGTATATCGATTTATTGAACTGAAAAATGTTTGTTTTTGAAAATATTTGTTATAACTTTGGTTATTTTTTTTTGTAAACAGTTATAGATATATTTGACAACTTGATAACATTAAAGTTCTGTGGTTACCTATAACGTCGTCTTATGACCTAACCTTTTTTAAAATTCGTGTCCTAATTTATTAACAGATGCCTAACTCTCTCTCTATTATAGTGAAATGGAGAGCATAATTAAATAATACGTAACGAACATCTCTCATATCCTTTATTTTCTTTTTATTAATAGAGAACGTAGTTTGAAAAAGACAACTGTACTTATATTTTGTAACAATGTGTGTATGAAGTCACGTTGCTTATTTGTAACTAATAGTGAAGTTTTTACTGTGTAAATGTTGTATCGTCCTGATCGAAGACTGATTGTAAAACGTTCGCTGTATTCTATCGTAAAAATCTATAACATATAATAGTATTAACTAAAAATTGAAATTTAATATTAAATTGAATCACATTAAAAATCCATAAACTTCTGATATTCATCTTATTAACTTTTTATAATATGACGTAAAGTAAAGTGAAGTAACCTTACAAAAAATTTATAAATAATTATTTAAGAGCTAAAATATGTCACTCAGTGCACGAGTTTATGGAACGCACGCATTAGGTACAATCTGACAGATGAGAGAATCTAAAACTAAAGCGACTCGAATGAATTTAATGCTATTTAAATTTGAAAATATTTCAATGTATTATGCATTATATGGATATTTTTGCCAACTAAATATTATTAATGCAATTATGTTCATAAAAATGTAAAATTTAAGGAAATAAACTGTTATTGAACTGAATTGTATCACGGCTTTTCTATATATCTCATTCAGATTTTCTTAACTTTAATACCCCCGTCTGTAGAGTAGGTTCTTTATTTTAAGTTTCTTTATTCTTGACATAGGTACTTGCGCAAAACAGAATGCGCATTGAGAATTAAAATGAAGAAACCATTAATTAGGAAACTTTCTTTTCCACGTAAAGATACACGAGTTGGCTTACAGGAGACACAGTTACTGTTAATCTTTAGTGCGTTGGGAATCTGAGGGGGAATTGACCCTTCAATATTTTACAGAGAACCTTTTGTTTTAATGCTTTATGAAGGATCGAAACACACACACACACACACACACATATCTTTATATATATATATATATATATTTCTTGTGTGCGTGTGTATGGAGCTGAACTCCTCCTAAACGGGTGGACCGATTTTATTGAAACTTTTTATGTGTCTTCAGGTGGATCCGAGAATGGTTTAGATTCACAATTCGGTCCAATTTAAATAGTTTATTTAATTAATTTTTAATAATAAATTATTGATGCTGGAGTGTTTTACATTGGATCCGCCAGACTGCGCTACGACACGTAATACAAAGTGAACTGTTACTTAACAGCTGTTAATACTTTCAGCTGAAGTTCATCAAAAGGCAGAAACATTAATTGACTCAAAAAACTCTCGCAGCAAAAAACTATTAAAAAGCAAGACATTGGCTTCAATACGGTGGTAATTCGGGGGGATAGTCATGCACGCTACATCGCCGGACTGTTGGGGGAGATGGTTAACTCCGAGGTGACGGGCGTCTGCAAACCTGGAGCGAGACTCTGTGACATCATCGACCACAGCCCGACTCCACAGGTGGCCGGTACCCGCTGCGAGGTACTGATAGCGGGTACCAACGATCTGGCTTCAGGTGAACAGCAGAATATATATCGTCACCTGGAGAATTATATGACTACCAGACCCGTTAACACTAGCCTGGTCATCTCTACTCTGCCATATCGCCACGACCTGCCCGGAGATGACGGCACCAATCAAGATATCGGCCTCGTGAACGCTTACATCCAGGAGTTGGCCGTGAGACACGACGCTCGATTCTTGGATTTTAACCAGTTGGACCGGAAGATGTTCACGAGGCACGGCATGCATCTGTCCCAGCGAGGCAAGAGAAAACTAGCTGGTTTGATACAGCGAAGCCTCGCCAAGATGCATAAGCTCACCTCGAGGCCTTCTCCTAAGGTGCCACCTCCATCCTCGGGTGAGCCGCCGTCATCAACTACGCAGTCTCCGAGCGTCACCACCGCAGAGCCGCGATGTCTGCTGATGCCGTCGCCGGCTGCCGACACCGTGGTCCCCTGTGTGCCGCCCAGCCCGGCTACACCCTGGACATCACCCCACAACAGCTACGCGGAGGCAGTGAGATCTTCACCCTCATACGAACGCTCTACAGTTGTTGTTGATGGAAAATCAAACTCTGTTTTTTTAGGGACCCCACTTGGAAACAGCGGACAAAATTGACAGACAAAACCCAATTAAAACTAACAAACACTAAAAAACAAACTGAAGTAAGACTGCTTCATCAAAATTCTCAATTTGCAACCAACAAACTGGATCAAATCCAACTTATGTGCGAGGATCTGAAAACCGATCTCCTTGTATTAACCGAAAGTGGTTTCAACATGGAGAACGTCGCACTCTGCAAAATTCCAAATTACAAATTGGCTTCCGCGTTTTGTCGAACTCACTCCAAAGGAGGAGGCGTTAGTATTTTTCTTAAACAAAATTTCTTGTTTACCCCCTTTCCGATCCAAGAATTAATCGAAAAAGATTTTGAAGCAGTCGGGATCAAACTTCAAACGCATCAATCAAAATTAGTCGTGATCGGAATTTATAGGTCTCCTAGTGGGAATGTAGACACTTTTTTTTCTAAATTCGAAAAATTATTGACATCCCTGACTAACCAACGTCAGGAATTTGTCGTGATGGGGGATTTCAACATTGACGCGTTGGACAACACTCAACATTCCACAATTCGATTAGTCGATTTACTTAGGTCATTTGACCTGGAGTTACTAGTCAGAACTCCGACGAGAGTGACGGCTACAACACAATCTGCTATCGACAATATCATCACCAACCACTCAAGTGTCGCTGTGTCTGTAGTGAATACAGCTGTCTCAGACCACTATGGCCAAGAAGCCGTCGTTAGTGGGGTACAACTCAAAAGGGAGCCCAAAATTAAACAAACAGTAAGAGACATAAGGCCAGAAAACATCGCTCACCTCAACACTTCTCTTTCTAAAGAAAGATGGGATTTTCTAAATTCATTCCAACCTGTAGAGCAGCAGTTTAGATTGTTTAACGACACTCTAAATTTCCACATTAACATTTGCTGCCCTACAAAAATGATCAATGTTTGCGAAAAAACTTCCAAAAACAACTGGATCACAGCGGGTATCTTAGTTTCTAGAGAAAAACTAAAATTTTTCTCCGAAATTTACAAAACCACTTCAAACGAACAATTTAAAACTTTTTTCAAGAATTACAAAAAAACATACAGGAAAGTGATCCAAGCTGCAAAAGCATATGATGTCTCAAAATCTATTCTCTCTTCCAAAAATGTTTCAAAAACAACTTGGGGCATCATTAATAATAAAACGAAAACTCATAAATCAGTCAAAATTAAAATTGGGTCTAGGCTTGTGGACGATGAAACGGAGATTGCCGATCAGTTTAATAACTTTTTTGCATCCGTTGCTGATGGGCGGGGTCCCCGGCCATCTGAACCTCAAGTACGCCCCTTGCAAAGACAAAGCCCCACATCGTCAATGGTGTTGGCGCCCGTCGTTGAGGATGAGCTTCACCGAATTATTCAGCAGCTCCCAGCCAAAAAATCAAACGACCTCAATATAATGTCTCCATGGCTCATAAAAAAATGCTGCAAGCATTTAGTGAGACCCTTAACCCAATTAGTAAATTATTCATTCCAAAAAGGAGTGTTTCCCTCTCTCCTGAAAATTGCTAAAGTTATTCCTATTTTTAAGAAAGACGACCCAGCTTCAATTACTAACTATCGGCCTGTCTCAATTTTGCCAGTGATAAGCAAAATTTTTGAAAAGCTATTTCTTATAAGAATGCTTCATTTTTTGGACAAATACAATCAGCTCTCAAGTGAACAATTTGGTTTCAGAAAGGGCAAATCGACAACAGACGCAGTTGTGAGTCTTGTCGATATGATTGTAGAGGGAATTGAATGTCGAAACCACACAATGAGTGTGTTTTTAGACCTGTCCAAAGCATTCGACTGCGTAGATCACGGTACACTGCTCGACAAACTTGAGTCCCACGGCATTCGAGGCGTGCCTCTTAAATGGCTTAGCTCGTTCCTAAGTCAGAGATCCCAAGTTGTCCAAATATCAAATAAATCATCCAAACCAATAGACCTGAGATATGGAGTCCCTCAAGGGTCTATACTCAGTCCTGTGCTTTTCCTGCTTTACGTGAACGATATAAAATCATCGCTTCTGCATGGAAAATTGGTGCAGTTTGCCGATGATACGACTCTTTTTTTCAATGCAATGTCAAGCGAAGTTTTGGAACAACAGGCTTTTGTTGACATCAACAACTGTGTCCAATACTTCCACAGCCTCAATCTAACAACAAACTCTTAAAAAACCAACGTTTTAAATTTTGCCTTGCGCACTGCAGGCAACCTGTGTGAGCCGGCCATTTTGTTAGATGACTCCACACTGGAAGAAGTCTGCTCTAGAAAATTCCTAGGAATGCACCTCGATCGAGGGCTGACTTGGAATGAGCACATTGACCATGTTTGCGCAAAAATATGCTCAGGCATTTTTGTTTTGAGATCTTTAGCCAAATACTGTCCGAGTCAGGTACTGATTACGGCGTATTACGGCTTGATTTATCCTCATCTTGCCTACGGAGTGGTCCTTTGGGGAGCTTGCGCAAACACTCAGTTTCAAAGAGCATTCAGACTCCAAAAAAAAGCAATTAGAGTAATCGCCAAAATCAAATTTAGAGAGTCGTGCAGGGAAGCTTTCAGGAAATTGCAGCTGTTGACTCTGCCGTGCCTCTACATTTTGGAAACAACTTTGTTTTGTGTGAGTAAATGTGCCTTAACCAGAGGCCAAGACATACACATGTATGAGACGCGTGGCAGAGCAAACTACCGGACTGGGAGACACAGAACGGTAGTTTATGAACGCCTACCCTCGCAAGCGGGTGTGCAGTTCCTCAACAGACTGCCCAATTCAATTAAACATGCCCCAACGTCTAAGGCGTTAAAGACTCGCCTCAAACGCTTCTTGGTGTCTCAGGCATTCTATAATGCGGGTGAGTTTTTGGCATTTGACTGGGAGACCGCCCAATTAGAAGACTGACTCTGCTGTGCCAAGTGGGCTGCATTGGCGAAGAATGAAAGAGGCGTGGTTGTAAAATTGTAAGTATGAATGTGTATTGTGTGTATGAATGCTTGGAATTTTAGAAACCCCGTATTGACGTTTGCCATACAATGTATATACAATGTCGCTGCAATAAAAAAATTTTGATTTTGATTTTGATTTTTTAATTGTTTACATTTAAAATTTAGAAAAATGTTATTGTAAAGTGCTTGATCAGTAGTGTAATGCAAATTGCAAAAATGAAGTTTCACCAATTGTTCTATGTAATTATTATAATATTACAACACAGCCATAATGTTTTTCTATTTTAATTCCAGGTTGTCCCGACAGTTTGTGCTGCTATCATATTTGTGTGTCGTTTTGTAACATCGTGTAATTATTGTGTTAAGTGCTAATTGTAATAATACATTAATAGAGATTGAAGATGTATGAAGTGCAAAAAAAACAATAATTATTTCTTGAAGTTATTGAACTCATTTTGCAAATTTAATGAAGTAAGTGTATTGGTCGCATAACCTCAAATAACCTAAGTAGCATACAAATCAAAAGGTTGTGTTTCTATGTGTGAATAACGATTGTTAAAAGTTTAGATAATCAAGTTTTAAACTAATTGGATTTAAAATAATTTGTTGTAATTTAAATTTTTAATTTGCAGTCAAAATAGGTCACATAAGTTCAAATTAAGTAGCATACAAATCACATGTGTGAATAACTATTGTTAATAGTGTAGGAATTGGTTTTAATTGAAATTCTGTTGGCCAGTTCCGATACTAGGCTATACTGTAATTTTAAATAACTAATTTTATAACGTATATTTTTTCTATTTACAACTTAATTCATCATAGGCCTAATGCCATTGAATGTACAATATTTTTTGTTAATCCTCCAGGAGTATACACAAACAAATTAGATGGTTTTACGATAAGGCTGAAGTATAATAAGTGGCCTCCATCACAATCGAATTATTGATATTTCTGAATAGCCTATCTAAACTACTATTCGAATTAGATTATAGTTCTGTAAAGGCTGAAGTTTAATAAGCGGCCACCATCACAATCGAATTATTGATACTTCTGATTAGTCTATCTAAACTACCGAATTTCATTATAGTTATTTAAAACTACAGTATAGTATCGGAACTGGATCCGAATTAGATTATAGTTATTTGAAGGCTGAAGTATAATAAGAGGCCACCATCACAATCAAATTATTGATATTTCTGATTAGCCAACAGAATTTAATTTAAAACCAATTCCTACACTATTAACAATAGTTATTCAATTATGTGATTTATATACTACTTAATTTGAACTTATGTGACCAAACTGTTAACAATAGTTATTCACACATAGAAACACAACTTTTTGATTTGTTTGCTACTTAGGTTATGCGACCAATATCCAATATACTCACTTCTTTCAATAAATTTTCAAAATTAGTTCACTAACTTCAGTAAATAACTATAGTTTTTTATGTACTTCAAACATCTTCAATCTCTATCAATGTAATATTACAATTAGCACTCTCACAATAATTACACGATGTTACAAAACAACACACATATTTGATAGCAGCACAAACTGTCAGTAAAACCTGGAATTAAAATAGAAAACCTTTGAAACTGTGATCGTAGCGCATTCTGCTGGATCCAATGTAAAACATTCCAAGATGGTCCACCCGTTTAGGAGGAGTTCAGCTCCATACACACGCATACAAGAAATGTAAATATAAAGAAAACGAATTTCGGTAGTTTAGATAGGCTAATTAGAAATATCGATAATTTGATTGCGATGTTGGCCGTTTATTATAATTCAGCCTTTAAATAACTATAATCTAATTCGGTTCATCATTTTAGTAGTTTAGATAGGCTATTTAGAAATATCTATAGTTCGATTGTGATGGTGGACACTAATTACACTTCAGCCCTATAGGGAATATTTATTTAGTATTTTAGATAAATTAAATTCTGTTGGCCAGTTCCGATACTATACTGTAATTTTAAATAACTATAATGAAATTCGGTAGTTTAGTTAGATAAATCAGAAATATCAATAATTCGATTGTGATGGTGGCCTCTTATTATACTTCAACCTTTACATAACTATAATCTAATTCGGATAGTAGTTATATAGGCTATTCAGAAATATCAATAATTCGATTGTGATGGAGGCCACTTATTATACTTCAGCCCTATCGGAAAACCATCTAATTTGTTTGTGTATACTCCTGAAGGAATAACAAAAAATATTGTACATTCAATGGCATTACGATAAATTAAGTTGTAAATTGAAAAAATATATCTGTTATAAAATAGTTTGTTTCAATTTTTTTAATTTCAGATTAAGTAAGTTTTCATTTAAAACATCCTCTACATTTCACATCACTCATGTTATACTCACACACTATCGGTTGGTCGAAGTGTGATTAAATGTACATGTAATGAAGCTAGATACTGTAGTCACTTTTTAATAGACATTTTTATCAAAACAGCCCAGATTGTTACAGATTAATCAAAGTTTAAAATTTTCGAATTGTACAGGACAACGTCTGTCGGGTCTGCTAGTATATAGATATATATATATATATATATATATATATATATATATATATATATATAAATGTGTGTGTGTGTGTAGAAAGAAAGTATTGTAAGACCGAGTAAAAAAGTCCCTCGATAAATTATCTTGGTGTATTGGAGTATATAAGTATAGGACTCAGAGAATAAGAGTGTTAAAGTGACCCACACGATCAATACGGGGATCATAGAAATGCAAGACACATATGATGAAAGGAAATAACGAAAGATATAAACGATTAATAGGTGTTCGAGAAATAGACCAAATATGTTAGTCTAATAAGGTTAGACTAGTAGTTTAGTGTAGTTCTTATGACTAGTTAATAGCATCAGTCAGAGTTGTATGATAAATCATTCCAAATAATAAAGAAGTGTTTACTTAATCTGCAGGAACAGTTGAAGTGAGAAAGTTTATTGCATCAAAACCCACCCGAGAATACAGTCACGCCAACGGATTCAGTTAAGTAATGTAACACAAGAACAATTGTTTTAAGTACGGCAAACTTTTACATTAAATCATCAACCTTCGAGCATTTTTTAGATTTATAAGTAGCGTGGGATGGGGTAGGGGGTTCATTGTTTTGTGTTGTTAGTAAACCGTTCCTAGCGCACTGCAATTTGTGCGGAAAAGGAAGATTCGGATTTTTTTAAATTAAAATGTATGTGTTGCTTTACTGAGCCACAATTACGACCTCATATTTTAGCTTTAAAAATGTTACGTCACTTAGTAACTAGTTTAAGAACAATACATGTTTTGACTTAAGATTACAAGAGTACTGCATTTTGGGCATGTACTAAAGAACTTCCAAGTTCCTCACAGACGACGGTTTACACACAGAAAAAGTCAGCTGTACATCGCATAGTGCCGCCGAGAATCTGTAAAACAAACACGATCCTTTTGAAACAAAAACCTTTTGTATTTACCGAGATATGACATACGCTCTTCGGGATCCGTACAACAGAAAATGATGCCGCAGGAAACATTCTCTTTGTTCTTTATGTATGATTTAGATTTTTGAAAACATTACAAATACAAGGAAATTCTTCTCTTCTTTTAGTAAGGCAATTTTCAGTACTTATTTACATATTTAGATTACAGAATATTAAATTCTGCTGATTGTAAGGTAAATCCCTATACAGTACTTGTATCGAAAACTTACCCAAAAAGGTCAGTGTACCTCTCACTGTACTTACATCCAGCTATAAGGTCTCCTACGGGCTTCTAGAATAGTCTAGACAGAATATTCAGGTCAGCAACGGTGAACGACTGGTGTCACCTACTGCTGAAACCCTATAATACATACCACATGATAGTATCTATATTTTAAAAGGTTTAAAAATGTTCACTAATATTTGAAAATGACCATTTCTTATTAACTGTTGTGATTTATTTAAAAAATTTAAGAAATAATTAAAAGCTTGACAAAATTTGTTTTAATTACATAGTTAAAATTATGAAGTTAAGTCTTTTTAATTTCTTATCATAATCTTTTTGGATTAGTACAATAAGAATAATTTTATGATTAAAGTTTTAAGTACTGCGGAACAGCTTAAGGAAGCGTTATGGAACATAAAAAGTTTTGGTGTCCGTTTGAATTACGTCGTAAAATGTACCGATAACGCCAACTTCCAATCAAATTCAGTTTTACTGCACTAAATTTTATCTCTCTTTGAACATCTAATTTTACTGGAGTTTTCTTTTAAATTGAAAACCGCAAATAATCTAAAGTTCCTCAGTTCAAGTTTAAAACTTATATTTAAAAAACAGTAAAATTTTATATTTACCATAAACAACTCCTTAGTTGCATATAAATTTAGCAAAGTAATTTAAATATATTTCTTATAATTATTTATAGAAAAAAGTTAGGAATAAACAGTGAAAATAAAAAAATTAAACCCTCCGTTAAAGCGCAACAACTAATAAGATTAGAAAAACGTTGTAAAGAATACTTCACATCAGTAGAACACAACAATGTCAGAATATGAAGAATGTGTCTGCACTGTTTAAGCTTGAGCCACAAGTCTGACCAACTTGGCTAGGTGCAGTTTCATTTCCGTCGTGACGACATCATATGGATCTGGCGCAAAAAAACGTTTTCATGAACATTACATTCCAAACAGTTTTATGCCAGAGGAACTTGGAAGTATATAAATAATATAGATAGAGTTTGTGAATATAATATATTTTCCCTTTATGTTCGATTAGTAGTATTACAAAAAATACAATATAAGGTATTAATAAGTTTTATTGCATGCTACCCAATAACATAACAAAGAATTAATTTTAACTTACAAAACTTTTCGATAGCCTATTATAAATTTAGCACATTTAATAATTTAGACCAATAATATAATAATAATGTCTCTTTTGCTGCAGTTACACTAGGGTATGTTGATTTAAACAACTAATTATACTGTATATTCATTGTTGAAAAAGTATTTATTTATGACTGAAAAACCTACAGCAATGCTCTATTGAGAGTTTAAAATTAACGAGATAATTTGAAACCATTTAAAATGATTGAATCATGGGTCGTATCTTTCTGTTTTTGAGCTGTGGAAACTGTTAGTTTTGGCATTTTTAAACCTTTTGCATTTTCAGGTTCAGCAAGGAAACAACATTAGCATCCAATATTAAAGAATACTCAACAAACGTACACGAAAGTTGTTTCAGAACTATAGTCGTGTATATTAGGGGATGGATGCTATAGTTACCGTATACTTCTTATTCATTACACCTAAATATTTAAGGATTTTGTATTCTGCCTGTATGTATTAAAGTATATTTTTCTTTAAACCCTTACAAATACATTTACCAATTTTAGGCAATGGATTTTAACATTAGTACTGTGATGATGACTTAACCGGCGAGAGCGCTTTTTAAATAAATTAAGATTGTGGAAGAAATAAACATTTCTTTTATATTAAAACCAGGTGATTTCCATAAAACACACAAAAAAGAAAATGCAAAGCAGAACTAATGTCGGTACTGTATATTTAAAAACAAGTTATAAATATTTTAAATGTATTCATTTCAGGATATTGGCTGTTTTTATATCTTCCTTGAACAAAAGTCAAAACGGAAGCATTTTACAAATTTAATAGTTTTTATTTAAAATCTAACGGTGCATAATTTACGTACATTATTTACTAGAAAAATTGGTATTTTAATGAATGTAAGACGCACTACACAATTCTTTGCGCAGCAATTATAATTATTTACGTAACAAGATATCTATTAAGTATTAAATCTATGCTAGTAGCAATATTTATATTGTAAAATGAAAGCATGTGTTTTTAAAGCTACTTGAGCGTATTTTTTGTTATACAAAAAACCTTGAAATCGATATTGGTGTTTATTAAATACAGAATCAGGAATAGATTCTCTCGGAATCATGCACTAGACACATATATACTTCGAGTCACATTTCGGGACATGTATACACCTGGAATCACAGGGTTGGATAAACAAACACTTGGATTCACGTGGTTAGCCACAGCCACACTTCAAATCACTGTTTGAGTACACGTGCACTTATCTAGCCCAGCACTGTTTGGGTGCAGATTAGCCCATAACTTTTACTAGAAACGGCGTTGATATGATTTCTTAGACTAATTGCGTTTCTATTAAATATACCTTTAGAATGACATTACACAAGATAGGGATTGCAGTTTCAAAATTTAAAGTTTCTATAAATACACCCAGGCGTATCAGGACTTTATTTACACCTTGCTTACACTTGTATGCAAGAATTGGATTTATTATCACGGGTTGGATAAATAATCACTAGAATTCACGGTTGGGGCATTCAATCCACTTAAATTCAAGGCTTGAGCTTAGATACACCTGGAATCATTGGTTGGACATGGACTCACTTGGTATCACGGCTTGGGTACACATACATTTGGATTCACGGTTTGGCCATGGATACACCTGAATTCATGGGTTGGCCTCAGACACACCTCGAATCACGAGTTGGGTATAAATACAATTAGATTCCCGGGTTGGGCAAAGATACCTGAAATCACGGGTTGGGCACATAGACCACTTGAATTAAAGGTTGTTGGGCAAAGACACACTTGGTATTATGGTGTTGGGTACTCATATACCTGGATATTTTTGGCATGGACATGCCTGGTATTATGAGTTGGGTACACAAACACTAAGATTAACTGTGAAAATATTATCACATAATAACAAACAGTATATATTTGTAGAGACCATTCGTTACTGTGGCACCGAATAATTGAATTGTAATGAATTGACACACAGTTCATGTGATCGTATGGCATTCTCATGTTCAGTGTCGAGATAGCGTAAAGTTGATAGTGTGTAATTGATTACATCGCTATTACACTGTGTACGATCCGTCAATGTAAAGTCTCATCTATTACATGTGACCCTATTACACGCACGAGCTTCTGCACAAGTTCTGCAAGCCTAGGTCCTATCAATATATTAGAAACCTGGAATTTATTAGGTTTGTAATCATTATCAAATAATATGAATTTCTATATAATACAAGTATACGTTTTTAAAATATATTATTTACTGTGGTTGTTAAACACTTTCCATAGTGTGGAGCACGCTTTATGAACTATCGTGTTGTTTGCTTCTTCTGTCCACAGTGAACTATAAGTTATGTGCTTTAATATCTTTTGTATAAAACTGCGATTTTGTTACTTTGGCGAATTTATTATCATATATTGATTTCTGGCTAGCTTGTCTTGCGTTTTTGATACCTGGAAAAGAGGATGGATTCTGGTCTACGAAACGGATTGCTTAATTTATGTAAAATATAATATTGGAAATCTTGCACTTTGTATGTTACAGTATTCGGTGATATACACATTTAAAGAAACAATATCAATTTTTAATTTATTTAGAATTATAATTATGTATCGATGGAAGTATTAGAGGAACTTCATGTTTCAGTTTAAAATAAGTAATGATAGCAGAATCAGAAACTGTAGACGTAACGGTTGAAAGCTATTAACAACACGTAGTGGTCAGACTAGCCACATGCCCAATTATGTTGGCAATTCATAATAAAAAAATACAATTATGCTACGATTCAGTACTTATTTCGTGCTACTTTATCAGAATCTGTACCAGGTACATGAAATAGTTACATGACACGATTAATCATATCTCTGATTCTCAGTAAAGTCGATGGAATTTAACTTGTAAGTCATTACGTTATATAATCCTTTCATATGCATTAATTTTATTTTTAGCGTCGATTACAAGAAATAATGAGATGATATTCCTTCCAGCTTAGCAGCTTTGCAGGAAGAAAGGGAGATTTCACATATGGCTGTCATCTTAGCAGTGTAAAAGTGAAGATGGATTTGGTTTGCATAACACGGATGGTACGATGACGTTCAATACAGGAATTTGTATATAATCTTAACTATAACACTTCAAATTTTTAGAAACCTTAAACGTGACAAATCTTTACACTTCATACATTTTTTATTAATTCAATGACAGGATTTAGTTCACGTCAATCTAAAATAATATTAAAAACATATTCACTGACAAATATTCAATGTTATCATGTAGTTAAAAAAAAACTAATCGGCCACCATATTTAAACCTTAAACGTTATCAAAAATGAATTAAAACAATAGTTACTTGATATTGCTTTACAATGTTATAGAACATGTAAAGTTTGATTTATGTTGTGAAACACCCGGGATAGAAATGTTGCGCATACGAGCTTAGCCGTCTTGAAATTCTTAACCAGCTAACTAACCTATTCACGAAATATGTAGATATTTGCTTATTATCAAGTTTAGTTAGAGTTAAAAATTATAATGTTCACAATTATTTCCGCATTATTTAGGTATATGTTACCTAATAAAGGAAACTTTGTATCGCCATATCTGAATATCTTAAAAAGAGTTTTTTTTTCTTAAAGTAGGGAGGTTTTAATATTCAGGAACAGCCGATTTGCACTGTTTACAGATACAAACTTTGTGGTTCTTGAAATCGATATAGAAATTTCCACTAAGCATAAAGTTAAGAAATCGATCAGCCGCTAGTTTTAGTGGTCGTCAAATGAAGTGATAACACTCAAATCATATTTTTATAAACTTGACACATTTAAAAAAAACCTTCAGACACGTTAATTAGCTTTTTAATTAGTGCTAGCTAACCATATACTTAAAGTAGCAACTTTCAATCTCTTCATATAGTTGTCTGATGACATTATCACTGTTAATTATGTTTCTAATTAACAAGGTTGGTGTTACATGTGTCAATCTAGGATAAATATAATCCAAGGGAGAAACATCGTTTAATATTTTCAACACTTTTTATGATCTTCCATGACTACTTCCATCAAAATTAGCACTGTTGATCAATTTATTTCTTAAGGAAAATTTATTCTACCAATTCTAAGACTATGCTGTGAGCCTATCCAGTGCAAAATGGCTCCTGGCCCCTGCACTATTATCTAATATCTACTTTTGACGCTCTTTACATGTCTCTTATAACGTAAAAATTACAAAATAATAGTTTTTAATACGTTTATCTCGTAAATTTTGTACTGAATTCTCATAAAACAAACATTAATGATATAAACCTGTAAGTTCAATATAAAATGTTATCGACAAAGTTTCTAAAAATTTCAATTAATTAACGTGTTGTTTCTTAAAGGTACTAAAAATAAATAAGAATGGTAGGGTTCTTCTAAAAACGTGTTGCTGTTGTGACATTTTCTAAAAATACGCAAAATGAACAAATTATATTGTTTCTAAAAACCTTTGGATTTCACCAATTGTTTATCCGCTATAAACGTCAATTTAATATTAATAATCAAGAGCTTTCTTTGTATTGGCTTTCGAACACTTTTTGGAAAATAACATAAGATTCACTGAAAAATGATAAAGCAGCCAATTGAATTAATTCTGTTTGATAGGTGTCTGACAGTGACAATGTCCTCATCAACTCAACCGTATTATATCTGCATATATCAACAATACGAAATTCAGATATTTTTATTTTAACTAAAGAGGGAAACACTAGGCACTTTTATCTTAGGTGCCTTATTTATTTGTACATTAGAAATATAATTCCTACTTTGGTGCCCATAATGATCACAAGTAAAAATGTTTGACTACTTTCATCTTAAATCAAATTTTTTTAAACTAATAACTTATATTGTTTGTAGCTAATAACATGATGTTTTGACTCTTACAAATACCTGAATTATGAGTAGCTACGAAAATATTCTTGGTAAACACCTTCTTTTAAAAGTTAGAACTATAGAAACAATATCGCCTTATCGGTTCATTAGTATTCAGTTAGTTCGGCTAATTATGTAAAGTTTGGATGAAAGTCTTGTGTTTAAAAATATGTTCATTATTTCGTATTTATTTTGCCCTTTGAAGGTTTATCTAATTTTGTCTGCGAATATCAGAACATTCTCTCTTGTACTTAATTAAATTTAGTCACTATAAATATCTGCTGTTTCCCGATGGGTCGTTAATATTGTGTTGTCGATATTAAGTAATAATTAATTTCAGCTCTTACTTATTTGACAGAACCGAATGCTCACAAAGTGTAAGGCGTGCTTTAATCATAATAAAACACTTGCAGCTAACTATAAAACCCTAACAAAAGTACAGAAACCCAAGAGTAAACGAAGGCTCCAGTTGTAACAAATGCTGATGAAAGACGCTTAGTCATATTGATATCCACAACTTGGCACAATCTTAAAATTGGTATACAATTTCATCTGTGGTCAGATCATTCATTAATCATTTCATTATATTCAAAGAATAACCTAAAAATGATATTGGTAACAGAATATTTAAATTCATAAATGCATGAAATGTATTTAGTATTTTGCAGGCTGTAGTATTCGGGAATACTATCATAGATTTTCTTTTTCTGTAGAATAAATTTCTTTCTTCTCTGAAAGCTAAATTTCTTCACTGTCACTGTAACTTTATCAATTGATAAACTTTCCACTTGTTAGGGTTTAATTTTAACGATCTAGTTGAACAAAGTCTTTTAAGTTAAAATTAAAGTCAAGATATTTTGACACCGTATATTTCCAATTTTTAATCGTACTCCTGTACGTGTTTCCCTTGTGTGTGATATTCTGTACTCTGACGATAATGACGGAAGTCTACGTGTAAAACGTGACCTTTGTGTATGTTGACATTTAGTACTCGGACGGTTTACAGATATAGTGTTTGTAGACACATGGTGACCAATGTTCCCATTTATTTCCAATTCCTTTTTCTTTAGTACTGTATATTTACGTATATTGTACATTATATTACGTATATATATATTATTAGTTTAAAAATACGTGTTTGTTTGTAAACTGTATGTTATTTATTGATTAACCATGTTATGTTTATAAAATATTATCGTATATTGCACTTCGTAATTCGTACCCAAGCTTTATTTTGTTCATTATAAGAGTTGATTATTTTTGTTACATATAGTGTTTTTATTTAAAAATCACACCTACCCCGATGTGTTAATATGTCATTTGTTTCACTACACATGTTTCTTATACAGTTTGTAGATTGAACTGTTTTGGCTGGTTTGGAGGTTGCAACAAAATATTACTACAGACATTTGAGAATGACGTATGTGGGCTATCAACTTAAATCAAATATAAATGTCGTATAAATTTTATAACAATTCAATAAAATAATTTTATTTCACTAATTAGGTATTTATTCGATTTTAAAAGTTGTATCATAAAATAATTTAAAAGATAAACTGCGTCATGTAATAAAATTGCTTAAGTTAGCAGTAACATATATCATATGAAAATATATCTTTCTATGAATCTTTACGTTGCAATAATCATTTGTGACTTGAATCCAATATACGATTGTTAAAAGTTAACAGAATTAGCGAGTTTACTAACAATCAGCCAAGGACATTTACAAGATCGAAATAGGCGGTTTAATTGTGTGAATGGCTTACAGGAGTTAGGAAAACGACGTGATTAAGTAGTAAAGTTAGAGCTCCTTGTTTTGTTGTTACGAGAAGTATCTGTGTTAGAGCCTCACAACGGAAGTTTGGCCATTGATAGCCATTTCTCTTTAATGGTCTTCAGTGATTAATACGTGATAACTTACAGATATTCAAAAGAAGTCGTTACATTGAGCAATCATTTCTCTTATTACCCAAAATGAATCCACGAGTTCCCCTTAAATAATAAAATCTTTTTATAGAACAATAACGATATCAAACAATCTTTTACTTTATATAATGATAATGACTACTAAGAATCAGTTTTACAGGATCTGTTACGACCATAGGGGACATGATACACAATCTAGAAGCCAAAGAAAAAAGTTTACCATATAAATATACAGCTTGGTCTTTCGTGAAATAAGCAGAAAAATACTATAAAGTTGAATAAAGTTCAACCAACGCCAGCAAACCATACACATAGTAATTGATTATCTGGCTAAAATTTGATATTTTCAGTCTCTTTTTCCTTTTTTGTCTTAGTTTCTGATGGTTGGTTTTACTTTCTAAAGCTAAAAATATATCTAAAAGGAAATATTATAGTTATTTATATATTTTAAAAATTACTGGTACCATCCACCCCCTTACTATATACTATATACACCCTTCCTTAGCGTAGCTGACGGTCAATGTTTTTGTAAGCGAAATGCCTTTATAAGTTTCACTGAAAGTTAAATTTTATTCTCATAGTGCGCAATTGGATTTTGGCTCACGTGTTCGGACAATGAGGTAAAAAAATACGTGTATGTTATTTTAATGAATAGTTTTTTTTCTAGCTGTTGAAAGCCACCCAACCATTCTCTACTCTTCGTATTGGATAATATTTTAATTGGATTTACCTTTTAATCAGAAGTTTTCGAATATAGCAATGACGAAGAAACATATTTTTATGTGTGAAGTTATGTTACATTAACTATGAATTAATATTTTAAAGCCACAGAAAAAAATAATTACATTTTATTTTATTTTAAATAATTGCTAGGTTTTATAGAAAGAGACAAAGACGGGGGAAAAGGAAATAACTTTAGATTATTAATTTAGGTCTATATTACATTAAAATATGACCAGAAAAGTTAAAGTCATAAGTCACGAGTTTTTTCCATAGAGTTACATTTCGGCCATTTTTATTCGACGACGTTATATTTTAGAGGTGATATGTATCTGCGATATTTTACGGTAGTAAATAACCTGTCTTCGTAGCAAGCTCTTTCTCTTGGACCGAAGTTTTGTAAGTTATTCCAGACCCCTCCAAAGTAAACACAGACCTCAAGAAATTGATTTTCTGTTACTTATTTTGTGGTGATTCCGATTGTTTTATTGAACTTGGAATAGTCCATTCGTGAACATTTCAGAACACTTTACACATTTTTACGTTCAGTGAATATTTAAGAGCAATATTACAAGTCTAAAGGCTATTATTACTGACACTACACTTAGATTGATCTTTAAAATATTTTGTAAATGGTAATTCAGTACTGCTAGATATTATTAGCTGATATTTAATACACACGTATAAAAATCAGTAGTACATAGACTTATTACTATTGTTAAGAAAATCTTATGTAAACATATATCAAAGCAATATTGTTACTGATTTTAATATTGTAACGTGTCTATAGAAAGGTTAATTTCTATAAACCAATTACAACATTTTTGTTTTAGTATAAGAGCGATCAAGTGAGTTGTAAACTAATAACCCTTTATTTTAACAATGCACAAGTTCCAATGGAATCCAATAGTTATACTCAGTATAAATTAATAGCAATTTTAATTGTAATCACCACCAATAATAGAGCAACGCCAAGCTATCTTTTTTACTTTTAATTTATTCTCACTATTTCTTATTTATAAGCCATCCAATGTTCACATGTCCAGCCTTAAAATTAACAATCAATCAAATCATTCAATTATTGTGTCCTTCAAGTTCTCAGTGCTAATACTTTCAACACAAACTCAAAATAAAAATCTTAATTAAATTTCAAAATAAAATAATCTTCTTCAAATATAAAATGAAACAAATAATAAAATAAGACTTCTTCTCAAAATAAAAATCAAACAAATTAAGGTAATATTAATATTTAATATAGGAACAAAGACAATGTCCAACCAGTTAAACTCAAAGTTGTATCAATTACTAAGTACTTATTTCCAGTTAATTTCCAATTTACAGGATTATCGAATTACCCAGATAATCTGCTTGCCTTTGAATATTAAATTTAGGAACTTATAATATATATATATAATCTCAGAAAATCAAATAAAATTTCTTTATCAGTAGGCTATTCCCGATTTAACCAACTTGAACAGGAAAATACTATCAAGCACTTCCATCTGTTACTTGATATGTACGAAATGGTTTACCGTTGACTCAATAAATGAAATGAAATGTAAGCAATTTTTTATTTAAAATGTTAAATTCTATCTTTTCACAGTACCTCACACATTTCCAGATGACTTCACAAACCGAAATAACTGTTATTGATTAATTAATTTTAAATTCAAACTTTAAATTTTGAAAATAATTTAAATTTAAACTCAACCTTCCTACCGAAATATTTACACGGCAAGAGTAGGCTAATCACTTCTAGCACGAACTTCTCTCTCTGAGCACACAGCAAAGACTCCCCTGAAAACCCACTTGAATCAACCGGAAGGCTCTCGAAGTACCTCCCACCATCCAATCAACCTAACGTTGGCGAATCAAAATTGACCAAACACAATGTCTGAACTGGAGGGTACCTATCCAACCCAGACCTGTATCTTATGGTCAATACCTAGAGACAAAAGGAAGCTTCTAGGCATTCCTCGAACCCTGAATCAACAACATATTCAGCACTGCTGGAAGGATCACAATTCTTACAATTCATTTATATTAAAAATTTACAATTCTCTTATTATAAATATAAATATTCCTATAAATTATTAAACAATATAGGAAGCATCATATAAATATCTACTGATATATTAAAGAACTGTTATCCAGTGTTGCAGTGTAAAGTCGGTAGAAGTATTTCCTTGGTTTATATTGAACTAATCGATCAATATTGTCTAATGTATTAATAATGTTGATAACAGTTCTTAGAAAATATTTTATTGTATATTATGTAATCGTATCAAGTTTAGGTAATGATTTTACTGATAAGTAAATAATGCTATGATAAATAATAATTCACCACAATTCTAAAATTCTATTTGATGTTATAAAAATAGATTATGCATACTGCATTGAGATTAAAATTAATTACTATGGAAATAAAAATAATTTTTATATAACAAGTTTTCTCGTAATTTCAAGCCACGTTAAGGAATTAATATGATAAACAGAAAATGTTTCAGTAACTTCGGCCTTAAAATTTTGAAGTTGTTACTTCTAGGCGTCATTAGGAGAGTAATTGAAAGTAAACATAACACATTTGGTTTTAAAGGATCACAGTAAAGAGCGATAAGAGACTAAACGTCTTTCATCAACTCTTGTTACAACTTCAGTTGTAATATGAGTAATACTTATATAATATTAATAGTATTATTAGTAGTAATATTGTAGTATTAATACTTATAGTAATATTATTCTATTCAATAATGATTAATTGCGTTTCTCTCATCAACGTCACTTCTTAAGTTTGTTATAGTTGCATTATTCCATCAACGTCTATCATTTTGACTACGTTGTATCCATATCGAAACTTATATGAACAATATAATGATAGCTAGTAATATGTCTGTACTTAACTCATTCAACCATTATTCATTACTCAACTCAAACAACATAAATATTACATTGCAGTATTAAATATACTGTTTGGTTGTATGAATATTCATTAAATGCAGCTTTTATTGTAACCTGATATTTATTGTTAGGTATTTGTTATGTAGTATAATAATTCTGATAAAAGTACAATGACCACTTGGATATTGGAACAAAATAATTTCAAAGTATCTTCTCGAAATTTCAAAAACAGGACTTTTAGTTTTTGCAGTATTTTACTTTATTTCTGGAGTAATTTGAGTGTGTCACGATACTGATACTACGGTCGATAGAACAAATACTTCCAGAGTACTGCGACTATGTTGATATTTGGAGTATAATAATTATCACTGGATTTTCATGATCATCACCGTACTTCCTGAACAATGATTCCACAGATATTGGTAGCATAAGGTTGTCCTACTACATCTTATACCCTTTATAAGCTTCAGTTACTTATGTTAATACTCCCTGTACTCTTTTGTTTTCATACCATCATGTCGGTACTGCAATGTTTGGCTTTAAAATATGGTCGACAATTTTACTTGGTGACCCACAAATATATGAGATAAAGTTACTTAAGTTTTAAGTGATAATTCATTCCTATATTTGAAAAGAAACCGCGAAAAACATTGGTCTATTAAATTTTGAATTTATATTTATTTAAATTATACATATATATAAAATCAAATATATAAAATCATGTTAGGTTTTATATTTATATAGTAATGCGTTCATAAATCATTCATTTGGTTAAATATATGCCAGATTTAGGTTAAATTTTCATATATAAATAAAGGAATAATTTAATTAGTGAAAATAATTTTATTTAAAGATTCAAACTTAGGTATGGCATTTTTAAATGGTGAATTTAACAAGTTATGTAGGTGGTGGACTGGCAACGTATTCCTTATGATTGAAATCAAATTAAATTTTTACTCAATGACAAACCTTTACAGTCTGGGAAAAGAAACTATTAGAGATGAAAGTAGGGACTTTGTTATTTTAGATTTATTCTGTAAATATTAAAAAACCAATGTTTTGATTTAAAATTTACTGACTGAAAATGGCTCTCAATATTCAGCGAAGCCAAAATATTCCAATTTTCTTAACACTTGATACATTCGGTGAGAACTGGAAAACTAACTTGCAATCAATTATATGGTCAATGTTATAAAATAGAAAATGGGTTTTAATTAGTTAACAAACTGCGTATCACGTGCTTCATTAATAGCTATCGCAAACTACAGAATTATTTCAACCTCTCTAACACTAGAGGTTGCAGTCAATACAGTAACAGTGTTTGATTGGAAGAGTCAATGGTATAATCTACCAGATTTGAGTTACAGTGGACAACACAACTGCTCGAGTGTTTGTCAATGTTGTGTTCACTAATTCGCCCACCTAGGTGCTCGGTGCTCCTAACAAAGTGATAAACGCGTCAATATGAGTTTTTGCAGTGATGATCTGCCAATCTCAATAGAAGAATTATTCCATAATATATAACCCTGTCATCTGTTATTGAATAATTCTTATTCAATACACGCTGCCAATGTGTAAATTCAAATTAAAATTCTTTAAATAGTCAAGTCATTCATATTACCAAGAATCTCCTCGGTAATTTAGAGGCAACGCTAGCTATAGGCGCAAAATGTTCTGAGGCTACTAGACCGTCACCCAAACTCATTCTACAGTGACTGTATTATATTGTGTGTTTGAATTCAGTAAGTTTGAAATTCATTACTTAGATTAGTTTATTTTAGTATTTATAATAGCGGTACAAATAAATCATTAAACTGGTCTGTGTCGTGCCTTGAACTTTGATTCCGATAAAGAGATCGTTCTTCTATTGGACGGTAGATATGACACGATGTCTGAACGTCTAGAAGATCGTCTGCAGGGCGTGTGTCCGCCTGTGTGCCTTAGAAATTACTCCCGTTAAGACCTAACGTAACGCTCGCACAAAAAAGTGTGGGTCTTGTTTCCCCATTGAACGCCGTTAGCAGTCACTTTGGAAGTCCTCTCGACATGAATTAAACTGTGAGCGTCATTCACCAAATTGCATTGTTTCGATCGCCCCTTTGTCCTCTATTGGTAATGTGGCAATGTTGTAACTCATTAATGTGAATTTGACAAATGGAGTCCTTTAAACCACGTTTCCAACCCCCGATAACAGTGCCTGTTATAGTGGAGTGAGAAAGAGAGATAGCGGTGTCGTCAAAGGCCAGTCTACCCATGGACATCTGTCGACCCAAGGGTGCCCAGAAGATCCGAACTATATATGCTCCCATTTTGCCGTGCATGAAGCGAGAAAAACGTCGTTGAGTACTCCTTTTAAAAACCTTTCTTATTAAGGTGAAAGAGAGAAGGAGTGAAAGAATTTCTGAAAATATCTTAACATTATTTGATGGTTCATCTCTGAACTTAAATAAAGCAGTATACATTTATGGATATCTAAAGAAGTTTTTAAAATATTGCCTTTACATTAAAAAATTTTGTAGTTTTATCCCATACTGCATTTTACTGTTAACGTCGAATTAATTATTATGCCGTAAGTTTGATGATAATTAAATATAACAATAAACTTTATTTTTTTAATAAATTGCTAGGTATGCTAATATAATATGATAAATGTAATTATTCCATTATGGAGAAAGTTCTTCACATGTACGACTCACAAACACAAGCGGATTTAATTGTTTTTTGGAGTTACACAATTTTTTACTAATGGTTACAGAAGTTTAAAGCATTGGTATGTAACTAGCTCCTCTAGTTCTTAGAGTTTAGGGAGCTCCTTAAATGTATTACATCTTAGTTGCAATGTATCATGTCCTATTTTGTGAATCGAAGACCAGTTAAATAATGCAGTTATTCCAAAATAAAATAGTATGAATGAAGTGGAAAATCTCTTTACAATAATTTAATTCTATTGACAATGTATTGAGAAAATGTATTGGTGGAAAGAAATCGCCAAAGCACAAACGCATATTGAATCAAATAAACAATTTATTCTTTTGTCGACTAGATAGAGCAGCGTTCTTGGTAATATTAGATTAAAATCTTTAAATTCACATATTTAGTGTATTTAGCGTTTTAAATACATTTTCATTAAGAAAATAACAATTTATGAATTAATAAAAACCCATGGTCGTAAAAATATCATGAAGTTAATAAATTAATTAATTAAATATCGCAGATTATTAATGAGAACGTTTGGTTTGGCCAGTATGATCCTTATATTCAAAGAATTTCAATATTTCCCATTTTTACTGTATAGTACCCCACAGGAATAATATGGATTTGAGTGGCCCTTAAATTATCACGACTCTTGTATTTGTTTCTTGCAACAATGATAAGTAACATCAAAACATTTACAATTAATCCTTGCTTCTCTTTGCTACTGAATATATTAGGACAGAGACGGATGACACCACTAAGTCTCGTGAATCACTCCTTATTCGTCTCTGTCTCTGAGGTCGGTAAGTCTTTGTACAAAAACCGAGCTGAGATATTATAACTAAGAGTGACTATCATTCTACATTATTATGTAGTGTGTTTAATTTTCTGAATTTAACAAAAGTTTTGGCTTTTAGGGCGTTTTGTAGGTTAACCGTTAAAGATACTACAGGAAGTGACTGACACTTTTTTGTATAAAATGTGTCAATATGAGCTGAGCCCTATTTGGCCGAGTAACGACTTTGGGAGACAAAATTGTACTAGTAAACCATTTTTAATTGTTAATAGTTGCTTAAAATGAAACATTAATGGTTTGTCTAACTAACAGCTAACATCAGTTTTCCAGCTTTTACACGGTCTAGGTTAAAATTGTGAAAATTTCATGTTTCAAGCATACCAGACAGTGACAGACTCTGTACAGTAAGTAAGGCGGTGACTTGGGTCGTTTGATCTATGACAGTAATCTTTATCTACAGAATAAACTTATTATAGGGTTTTATTTCACCCAGGAGATAATCTGGGCATACCTGAGAAATTCTGAGGCGATTAAGGTTTCTGGGGGTTACAAGAACCGGAAGTTCTTTCGCGGAAGGGCTCAGTTTACTGGATAATTAACTTAACTGAGGGTTTAAGCTTTTACCAAAGGAATAGATATACTGGAGTATTATTTTATCAGAAGTATAATATTTATTTATTGGATGTGACCTAATTAATCAATAAACTTTTGATTAATATACTCCTCTCTTATGTACTAATGCTTCATCTATTAGAGTGTTTTTTCTGGTTCATGTTTGTTCTAAATTGCTAAGAAATCCTGGTAAGGTTCAGATTACTGAAGTGTAGATAATGCATGCAAAGAATCAAGTTATCCAGATTGTACAGCAAGATAATAGTCTATTTTGCACTCTACATTCTAAATTGTACTTGTTTCTTAAGCCGTGTTTCTGTATTCCTTTAAGTCACACTAATAATATAAATACAGGTCTTAATAATATAAAGACATCCACCAGTTTTTGACCAGTTGAATGTGAATTGTGAAACAACCAAACTAAACTTCTTCAGCCCCCAACTTGTACTAACGTATCTATTAAATATTAATCATAGATTAAGGTTTCAAAGAGATGTCTTAACTTTGGATTGAGCGATATATTTCAAAAGCAACTTGTTTCTATCTACTAAGCTGATATACATAAAATGTTAACGAGGGAGTACGTTCCCAAAGATATTTTAGTCATTTTTGCGTCCTTCTCCTTCCCATCCACGACTTTCTGATTCTCTGGCCTTCACAATGTGCCATGTTGTGAACGTGAGGGAATGTTCAGCTCACTCTCCGCTCAGCTACTGTGGTACACATATCTGAGTTTTAAATACGCATGTGTATTTTTAAACCCTTAAATTTCAGCAATAGACTTTGACTTAGAAGTTTTCACTGCCATAACTGTATTAATGTTGCAGCGATAACTATAAAAATGTCCTTAATACTGTAAGTACTTTAAATTATTCATATTTGGTCATAATGTCTAAATTAGGTAATGTTACTTTATTTCCCATGTCGAGTAAGATGATTGGTGCTATTTTGTTTAGACCCATAGCAGCAATATAAACTTCAAACAAATTGACACCCTTAATTTTAGTAGTTACATTACGGAAGAAGTCTCATTTGAATGATATGATTAATATCATTCCAAAACGATTTAAGAACATTGCATTTTTTAAAACTTTTTTGAACTTATATTTCACAAAAAACTATAGAAGCGTTTTAATATTTATTAGTCTTGTTTTAAAATGAGACATCTACCATTATTAAAGTATGAAGGCGTAATAAGTTGGAAGATTTACGTTTTACATGCGGCGATCGTTTTACTGCAGCCGGCTTTAAATAGATGGCGGCTTAAATATCCCTAGAAAGTGTAATAAATTTCATTAGATTGGACAAGGTGTTCCCAAGAACTCCTGACTCTAAGTGGGATATTCCATATGGATAATATTATCAGTACGTTTACTGAGTTTTTATCAATTATAATTCAGCGTATTATGATATCTAATTGTAAATAGTATAATCATATACTTAATCTGCTAGATGCAATTATTTAATTTATTCATGAGTGTACTAACCGATACAGGTACATTTATCACTAATTGATTTATATCCTTAACGGAAATGTGTGATTAATGCTCTGATAATATAGCACAACTATTTGAAAAAATTGTAATAATCTGCAATTACACTACACAACAGCCTCCAATGATCTACAACTGATATACATTGAAATATAAGCATACGAATCCGATATAAAATTAACCCCGATTGTTCTTAAAATCAAGAAACGATTTTTCACGATCACGACAGTAAAGTTACCTCATCGGTAACTATAATGTCATGGGTTATAACTATAATATAACCCATGTCTAATTAGTTGAGTGGATTTTGTATATATGATAAACTGAAAACACATTCTCTGTTTTATATAGTTAAATGTATTTAATGAACTAGGTTTGATTTACACAGTCATAAAGCACACTCCATCCTTTTTTTTTACTTTGATTCATTAAGAATAATTTGCCTATGGAAGATAATTTAACACAATCCTTATCCTCAGTAGAATATTGTGCTAGTAATCTTGCTGGAAACTTTATTTATAAAGGTATATATATATATATATATATATATATATATATATATATATATATATATATATATATATATATATATATACAGTATAATAATGATATTATATAAAATAACTATATTAGTATATATAATTATATATATATTATACAACTGATATACATATATGTATATCAGTTGTATAACTATATATAATTAGTATATTACTAATATAGTTATTTTATTAAATCATTATTATACTGTATTACATAATTCATTCTTAAATAAAATTACAAAACCATTATTCAAATTTGGTTGAATGTAGGCGTATTCACTAAAAAAAGTTAAATATGTACATTAAATTATCATAAAATTTAAATTTTGGGTTTTATCCTCCTAAACATGTGTTTCTGATACTTTAATGAAAAAGTTATGGAATTGGATAAAACAGTTCACTTATGTTCATTAACAGGTAATTTACGTATTTTTCGTATAATTTAATACCAATCGAAATTGGTAGTAAAATATGTCTTTTTTCGAATAAATGCACGCATATTTAAAGCAATGATATATAAAGTTTCAAAATAGGTTGATTATGTATTTGAACTGTTAGTTCTAAAATGTTCATGTTTTAATCAATTCTTTATTTAATTTTCCTATGACTTATAATGTTATAAATATTAAATTGAATCAAGATCTACATTTTAAACATTTAAAAAAAATTATGTAAACTTTCCAGGTATATTTAACTGTTCAAGGATTATTAAAAATAGCAATAAATCTATTTATATATAAATATATATTTTAACAATGTAAGCACTGTTCAATTAATTGATAACAGCGAATTTATCATCAGTCTTAATTATATAATTATGTCCTAGTAACAGAAATATATTACAAATAATAAGTAATGAAATATATATCTTAAAAAATTTTATAATAGGAACAGCATTTATTATATAGAATATGTAACATATAAATTATATATTTACTTAGATGTTCAGTGTAGATTCTAACTTACCTGTAATCAGCACCAAACAGCATCCTGAGCGTCAGGTTGGTGCGCTCTTGCTGAACAGCTGATAACAGTTGGGAATCCTCTACAATAATCCCAACCTGAAAATAAAATAGCTCAGTAGAGCATTTTGATTTCCTGATTATTAATGACAACATTAGTTTTGAATGTACATTCCATCTTACAATATCCTTATTTGCTCCTTTTTAATCAAAATTCTATGGCTATTTAGATATGGTTCGAAAAGTATCCTACATTAGTAATAATTATTATAAACAACACACACTCTTACATAGTCATATATTGGTTTTTTTGGATGGAGAATACTAATTGAAATTAATATTTACGATTAGGAAGAAAATTAATGAAGTTATGAAAGTACATATAATCACTAACAAGCTCAAAGTACCAATATAACATCAAAATCATTTACAACAGCTCATAAAAATAAAATTAAGCAATTTGCTATGGGGATAATTAATTATCAACCATACTTAAGATACTAGATAACGAGTAGGTCTACATTTAATGTAAGAAGATGTGTCATAATTATGCTTAATTCCAGAAGACACTTCTAAGCTGGGTGAAGAGCACTTGATTTTTGTATAAAAAACTAACATCTGCTACCTAAGGAATAGCAAGCATCGATATATCATGTGGATTGAAATCTGCCTTCTCCTTTCGGCTTTAATAGGGTTTTTTAAACAGAGAAAACTTTAAAACTAAGAGTGTTGCAATGGACGGCCTCTCATAAGTTCACGTGATACCTGACTGGTACACTAATAACGTGAATTCTAGAGTGGAAAGAACGATCCCAAGCAATTATAATGCACAGGAGACAAAAGCTCAGTTTACACGTCACACACGCAACAGCGAAGTTAGACCACAGACGAGAAATCGGTTTGGAATGTTCTGTGGTGTCATAACATGTCAAACCACGACTTGACTTTTCATACTAGTGTCTTATATGATTTTTTACGTATTAGAGGTTTTGGCACCCGAAGAAGAGGGTAGAATTCAATCATCAACATTTTATACATAACGATGGGAAACTTCCAAAATTCTTCTATCCTATCAAATAATCAATCGTCAATAACAAACTAAAAATACATAATCTTTCTCCAATTATTAAGCACAATTATACAACAATTATTAATTATTGTACTTAATTTATAAGTTGTTTTGTTAATGAATGTTTAAATTTTAAAAATTGTACTCCATTAAGTGTTATTTTATTATTGCTCACAAATTGCAACCATTATTTTAAAACATTGCTTGATTTAAGAATGTGCTTAACGCCGGTTGAGGAATTTTACCCATCTCGCTCACTACATGATAATTTGGAGCAAGTAGCGGGTTTGCTGTCAGCTTTATTACGTCACATACTATGAGCACCATTGGTATAGATTATAACAAAGGGAACTCAATTACTATAAATGATGGTTTTTTTTATAGCGACTCCTTTGTTATAAAAAAATACAGTTTCTGAAATCTCTAGCGTTATTTTGATAAAAAATACAATAATTTTGCTACCTATCATGTTCTAAATTTAGTAGCAATATGTATAGCAATTTATGCTTATTTATAGAAAAATTCGTAATCTTTTAAGGAAATTACGTTAGTATTAATGTTTACAAAGCCATTAAAAAATAAAAATATTGTTTTGATATTACTTAATACATATCACAAGTCATAAATCATCGAAAAAACTGTATATCTAAAGTTTATTATTGATTATGGATAATTTGAAAATGCAGCAGGGTTTAGGACATTTGATATTATATAAAGTTAAGTTTCTACCGTCACAACCGTTATCAGCCTGTGACGTATAATAAATGCCCAAATTGATTTTTCTTAAGCCTCTCGTATTATCTGCTGTGTGCGGTATATGTATTAAGGGCATGTTTATTGTGCAGTGACATGCTGTAGTTGCATTTTTAATTGTAATTTTTTTGCTGATAGCGGATATGACAAATTCATTGCCATATATTGATTAGATTCTAGTTTTTTTGTTGTAACTAATTTTAAGCCATAAGCGTGTTTGGCACCTGAATAAGAGGATAGATACTAATTCTCGAAGCGTTTTTTTTTCATATTTCTAACTTATAACTATGTTTAATAACCGAAAACCTCTTATTTATTCAATTACATCTACATAGAGTGCACAAGTTTATAATAATCATTGCCAAACGTAGTACTAATATCCTGAAAAAATATACTACAGAAAAACATTACCTTGATTAAATGGACGTATTAAATTTAGGTACATTAAGATACTAATTCTATATGAAGTATATTCGTAAGAAATAATGTTATTCTAAGGTGACTGTCTAAGCAGCATTTCGTGTTCAAAAGTCATTCTGATGAAGTCGCATACAGCTGGTTATGTAGTTTTGTGTGTATGGCATAATTGTTTAAAATTATAAAAATATAAGCTGAATCTTGAAAATAGCCCTACGAGCTATCCTACACAGCAAACTCCTAATAAAATAATGATGATATAAATAAGATGAAAATATAACTTAAAACAATTGTTGAACTGTAAAAGGATAATTTAAAATTGAAGAATTAACTTCTCTTAATTAGCCAGGAAGCAATTACTTGTAAACTTATAACTGGTAAATTGACCTCCCTTCTATTAAAATATTCATCCTTTTCCCAAGTTTCAAATTAAAGTTTCCTTCCTCTCTAGCAATATGAAACACAACTTACAAATTGCAGTAGTTTCTTGAGCATCTTTCTTTAACAAATAATGGTATACAATCATAGTAGATTTGATATTATTTATAATAAGGTTTAATGTATTTTAATGCTTAGTTACACTCATAACAGCACATTAAACTTGGTCTATAAATATCTCACAGTTGAATACACTCTATTGTGTATTAAATTACTTCAGAAAATTGTGATAGACACCAGAATAAATAGAGATTTTCTCTGATATTTGTCTCATAATCTAAATTGTGTCAGCATCTCAGTTTCGTACAATTACTTACTAAAAGTATGTGTTATATATCACCTTTTGATGTTCAAACTAAGTACCTCCTCGCTGGTAACGATGCATGTTTTTCTAAATGGTAAAAATTCTAATGTCGAATATGACGTATTAATGCAATATATTTCCATTAATCTTTGTATTTCCCCAACAATAGTTGTACACCAATGAGAAAACAAGCAAATCGGAAAATAGGTTTATTGCTTAACAAAAAAAAAGAAAAAAACAGCGTCAATAATGTTTGCATTGAATTTGACTAATTGTTTACTGATGTTTTGAAATAGTTTTTTCTCGTATATTAGGACTTTATGGATAACTGTTCATCATAAAATTGAATTTAACCTCATAAGTACTCAGAATTGCTGATGGATTGGATTTTTTCTTATTGTCTTCAAGGATTCACTATTAAATAGATAGGACATTAAAAGTGGTTATATGTTTTAAGTGATAAAAACTTTCGAAAACTCTTCTTCTTTGAACCAACAGGAATCTATCTACCAAATTTCAAGTCTATGATATCTTTCTATAAAGAGTTATAGGAGGGACGGACGGATGAAATTATTCTATAAGGCCCTGTGGGTTCCTTAGTCAAACTGAAATAAAATGGGAGATGGAGGTCAATCTACACTAGTATTTAAATAGTAAATAATAGTGAATTAGTCTATATTTTTACTATTATAGCTTATCTGAGTTTAAAGCACTCCATCTACAGTAGACGATGGAAAAAATGCCGTATTATATGCGAAAATTTCGTAGTGTTATCCTAGATGAGTAAATAAAACATAGGCAAAAAAATAACTTGAACAAAGTAAAACAAATTAAATTGGTAAGTAACTAGTAGCCATAAAAAATTAATTAATTTGGTAAACTTGTCGTTGATAGGTTGAACTCATACCAATGAGGATACAATAACGCACTTTTAAATCACTAATAGAAGTGGGTATTCGCATATTTTAACTGAAGATACCTGTCTAATTTATAACATAGATATATCTGTTCAATTTATCGGTTGGCGTTTAGATCGAAACTATATAAGGAAACCTCTACTTTACTATTTTAAATATGATACATATTTTTATTTTGAAAGGTAAAAATATTAGCTGTTAGAACAAATACAGGAACATTGAGAGGGTAGTGATACAATAAACCGTTATTAAACATACATGTATTGAAAAGTTTATTTGAAACAAATATAATTAAGTTTTGATTATATACTCTTTTGTGGTTTATGTTACAATTATAACCACCTATATGGTTAATACAAATATAGATGTGTAAGCGTTTAAAAAGTTCGTACATGCAAAATCAAACGATTTTAGATACGGTAATATTCTACAATATATCTTATATTGTAGCAGAGACAAGTGTTTCTTACATTCAATATAATGTGCAAAAATGTATTATCAGTTATAAACTAAAGCAGAGAATATATTTTTAGTTTCTATAATAATCCGGTCAAAACACCACATCGAGACCTTATTAACTATATTCAAACGTATATTAAAAAAATATAAAATGTATATTAGTTTTATATAACATCAGAGTTGGATGAAGGTTTAAATTTTTTCTTCAGTAATGAATAGAGTAGGTATTAAAATTTATTTTTTCAAACCATGAACGGCTACCATTATTCATCTTTATAATTTATAAATACATGGTGATTATAAATGCTGCTTTATATAGTTGTAAGGTTGCGACAAACTGTTGATATTTCCTCAACATTTTCCTCAATATTGTAATATTCCACAAATGCCAGCCGTGTCGTGCAGTAGGTAGCGTCGTGTAAAATATACCTAACACAATGTACGTAAAAAAATTACGAATAAAATGTCGTCATTATTAGACTTAAATGCAGGTGAATGATGTAGATAGCTATTGAAAACAGTTCGGCTTGTTTCATTATTGGCAAGAAGCTCAGTTTGATAAGCTAATAATAATAAGGTAGGTTTAATAAGCCTTGGTAACACTCTAGGTTTGTTAAGCTATTAGTAAAACGCTAGGGTTGATAAGCTATTGTTAAAAAGATAGGTTTGCCTTCAATTGAACGCACCATGGTAATTTCACAATGTTGTTAAACGTCGATATTACAAAACGGCGATTTTGGCAACAAAACGCTGTCACTGTAAACTATATCTAAAATATGAAAATGATTATTCGCACGAAGAGGTCCCGTAAATACAGAGTTGTTGAAAATTTTATTTTTGTCTATATTGGGTCATCACATACATAAGAACCTTACACAAATATAAAAGCACACAAATTTAAATACTTTTATTGAATAGTCTGCATCTTGTAAAAACAGACATAAATGCTTAAGACCCCTTTCTGTATATTTCAAAACATAGATTGAAGTTTCTGTATTGAAATGTTATTTTCAATAGATTTAACAAGCAGAAGAGCAGTTGTTCTTGTAAATGTTGACCCAAAAACTACTTTCAAAGTAATCAGTAACTTTTGCTCTACTCAAGAGAGCTAACTGTTCGCGAAGAGTCAGTGCAGAATATAAATTGATGCAAGCTTATCGTGTAGAATAATGATTTTATCGTGGATGGATTAGAATAAATATTACACGATAATTTAAAATTCGAGTATACCACTAAAACAACAATCGTTTTAAACTCTTGAAAATTATTTTTAATTCTTGTAAGAAATGGTAGTAAAATAACTAGTTGCTTTGACTACTATAGTAAACTATGAAATTTCAATAAATTTTAGCTGATTGTAAGGATTGTTGTATAATATAAGCAGTGAATCAAAATTTAAAGATTAATACGTAATTTAAAATAGTACATAGTTAAATGTTTGTAGGTATAAGTAGTCTACTTAAATAGTCTACATGTATATATTTAAATATTGTTAATCCTAATTTAAGGTTTTCATTTTGGGTATTTGGCACTCATAATAAAAGACTGGACTGAGAAAACTTCGCAAAATACTTTTGAAAGCAACATTCTTATTATTCGTAGTATTTTATTTTCCAATCTGATTACTTCTAAAAACTTCTCTCTAAATGACATCATATGTATTACCCCCTAAACCTACATTGAGGTTTATGGACCTACTTTATACTCAGTACATACAAAAGTGTCTTCTTGAAGTCGTGTTGATGTCCTTCCGTCTGAGGATGAATCATGATACGAATTTTCTAAACTCATTAAACTTGGTACCTAGGTTCCTCCAGGACCAAGAGAGGATGCTATTTCTTTTTAGGGCAAAAGTTCAAAGTAAACTCCCATCTGTATATTTGTCCGTCTGTACTATAAGTTTGGTAGAAAGATCCTAGAGACACGAAACTTGATACATAGTTTTCCCTTAGTCCAAAATATAGTTATGAATGGTAAGTTCAAACGGTGAAAGAACTGTCCATCTGTACGTTTATTTATCTGTTAGATAACTCTTGAGAGGTACATATTTTAAACTTGGTACATAGGTTCGTCTTTGTTCAAGGAAGAGGTCTATTTATTTTAGTATTACAATGTATATGGCTGTCTGGGCTATCTCTTACGTGCTTCGATACTCCATTATATCGATTTATGTCTATAATAGAAATAAGTTATTACAATCCTGTCAAAGTAAAAAGCTTTAGGTATTCGCGTTAAAGGCTTGACTTACAAAGAACATTGAACTATATTACCTGCCAGGAGCGTCATAAGCTTAACTGGTGAAATGAAAATTGGAGTTTTTCCTAAAAGAAATTCGATATAGATTTTTTTAAAGAAATTATTTCATTGTTAGCTACCATACTCTGGTTATGATTTGGGTCAAAATGGGAATGTATAAAAAGGGTTAAATATAAAACAATAATATTTTTCAGATTATAGTTTTTGTAGCTAAATACACCAACCGTACTATTAATATAATGTAGTCAAAAACTTAATGAAGAGACTGAAATTTGAACATTTAAGGATATGCATATGCTTAACTAACGATGATTTAGCACTTATCCACGTATCAGACTGTTGGTTGAATTGTGTAAAGACAAAAAATATGAAGAGGGAAAATACTATTTTTTTTAATACTTTGAACTATTTCATTATAATCACGTTTTCACCTACACCATTTTGTTACTGGCGAGGCTTAGGATAAATTTCTTTATTGCGAGAAAAAACTCAATAAACCCCAGGTTGTATACTTATACAATACAAATTTGCTCTTGGCTTCTAGACTATGACACCTGGTGTTAACAAGCCATTTCTATCTCCAATTTACATGTTGTATATTATACACTTAAACACCTAATTTAAACAGTAATCTAAATTTGCATCCATCTTTTTTTGTTGTTCATTTCTGAAACATTTAAAATAAAATTAAAACAAATATAAAACAGAAATAAATGTGATCTGAACATGAATTGACCTACCCACTACTTACAACAGGGCGTGGTCAAAGGTGTTACCGTAATGAATGATTTCCTTTGTGACTCGTGTACAATACAATCGTATTCAGTTATAATCACACGGGATACTGTGTACGCTATAAGAAGCACAAAATTGAGAGACTGGAATATCAAATTTCTATCTGTTTGCCTACAGCATCTGTCTGCCGGTCCACAAAACATCTGGAATACAAACTGACATTCTAACGACATTTTTCATGACGTTTTATTTCCATAGAGACAGTACCAAGTTTGGTCATAGTGCATGGCACCCTATGTTACTTGGCAATATTTTTACATTGGTCTTATGTGTACCTGTGATGGCAACGGAAAAATAGCAAAATAAATAAATTTGTAAACACATTCAATTCAACCGTAAGAGGCTCAAACATGAGACGTATTAACTCATGTAGCTTAACCATTTTAGCAAATAAAATAACACTTTATAGCGATTTAGTATATAGACTTTTATTATTAAACACTTATATGAAAACCAATTTCATTAATAATAATGTGGATATATCGTGTAGCAAGGTGTGTCGAAAATATTTCGTCTGTACACTTTAAATTTTCTATGAAAATTCATTTCTCCAAGAATGTGTTCTTTATTTTTGTGGTAACTTCTTTTTACTTTAGTTGTCTGTCTGCCTACCTGATATCTCGAGAATTTAACGAGATATATATATATATATATATATATATATATATATATATATATATATATATGACATTTTGCATGCAACCCAGATGAAGAATGTTATGACAGAAGGTGTGACTTGTTAATATAGAAGCAGCATCAAGATCTATCACAATTTAAGTAACAAACTTTCAGGAGTTGTAACTTATTAATACACAGAGCAACAACGGTTACTGAATAGAAACAAAAGTAATATATGAAATGCGTAAAAATTAGATGAGTTACAAAACCTAATACTCAGTAATTTATGTCTAAAATACTTAATTTATGCATAACTTCGTAAAACAATGATAATTTTTCTATCCCATAGCCCGTGTAGGATACAAATGACGTAGTTCTAAGGTAACGAGACCTATGGTAGCCAAATACATTCCAACACAAAACAAAACGTCGTAATTAAAAAAATGTATAAAAATATATGAATGTAAACCGCTACAAAGAAATAATTTGATAAGCAACTAATTACCTAATTAACTCATTATCTAAATTAGCAATATTATGGTAAGAGACGTGCAACTGCAGGCCTGAACGTTTGGCTTTAATATTTACTAATTATGTAAAGATATATCAATCAGCCATTTTAATAAATTATCACAGGAAAGAAATGTAAAACTCATGTGAAGTTTAGACAATATATCTTAGTTTTTCAGCTTTGTATCCTTGGTGGAATTAGGAGGGTTTTAGTGAAAAAAATTTTTTTAGATACTTCCACATTAAATTTAATAAAAATAGCGCTTTCGCCGGTTAAGGCATCATCAGTTTGACATTTTTTACAGAAAAAAACATATGTGTAAAATTGAATAAACATGTGATAAAATAGAATAAAATTTAAAACTAACTGTAAAGACCAAAAACTAATAAATTATAAAAGAATTATGTAGAAAAATATGGTTTGCAATTCATAATTTTGGAATGGATTTCTTTTTTCACTAATGGTATAAAAATATCACTGAAATTTACGGAAGGTTGGGAAATGCAATTATCTTTTAAAACTGTCATACAAGCACTTTCAATTTTATTTCTTTTAGTCCAGGAAGATTCATTTAAACACTACACTAGACGATTCAAAATTTATATGATGATTTTCCTTTACTGCATGTTCAACTAATTTAGATTTTTCAATGTTTTCTTTTTTATAATTATAAATGTGTTCTTTTACCCTAATTTCCCACAGGTCTTGATGTTTGGCCGATATATGTACGTCTTTTTGCAACCACAGTCAATATTATATATCACATTCTTGGTTTCTTGATGTTTGTTTTTCGGTTTTAATTTTGTTAAGTAGCTCCTTATATTATTTTCAGACTTAAAAACAGTGCGGATGTTAAATGTTTAAAAAAATCTAAAAAATGTATTTTCCACTAAAAATAGGCTTAAGTGCATTAAACAATAGTTTATTTGCCACAAGCTAGGCTTGCAATGATGTGTGTCGTATAATAATGACTCGGAAATAACTGCCTAAGGTACTCATGTTTGTTTAAAAAATCAGCTGTTTTAAACTGAATAAAATACTCTCATATAATTAACAGCCGGGCTATGTATTACCATAGGGCAGAAACCCATAGACGGATAAATTTCAAATCCAAAAAAGGTACAAGAATTATCTAGAGCTACAAATATGTATTAAAAAATAATAACCTTAAAATGACGGAAAATTTCAAGAAATGTTTTCAATTACACATATTTTTAAATTTGAAAATCATTTTGAAACTGATCTTTTTTAAAGAACTGATTTATTTAGCAGATAGATTTTTCAAAGTAATCCTTATCTACTCTGAAACTGTTACATTACTTTTTACAAGCATAACACGTTACAACATATGCTAGCAATACATACAGAGTTATTTCTACTGAGAACAAAATTTCTCAATCTAAACTTTCGAGTTTATCGATGCATTAATGAATGGGTGATTAACGTCTTCTCCCTAAAACTGCTTTCTGTTAAGGCTGGAAAGGGTACAATGTTGTTCAATATAGAAGCGAATTCTATAACAATAACAAAACTTAGCTCAGTGCACTGCAACAAATGCTAGATTAGTGTGTATTACTTTTATACAAATATTTCCTGTCCTTATAATTATTTAACTTCTTTCTTCTCCATCAGTTTACGGTTATGTCACCGGCAACGTGTAATAGCATGAACAAGCAAAACTTAGTCACATGAACCATACGTTGGTATACGAGTTGGCAAACTACATAGTTGTGTTGGCGTGTTTAATTAATCACACACTTAAGGTGTTTATAGAATATTTAATTATTAGGATTGCCATTAACACAACTCAAGAACGTAATCAGCTTATTGAGTACAAAATCTTCGAACTCTGTATCGATAGTTGTCTCGGTGTGCTTAGATTATTATAAAAAAGAGAGGCCAATCTCCATTTAGTCTTATTGCCATTGTCTTCATGAGCCACTATCGGTATAGTAGAAGATCAACTTCACTAAGGTATTTGTAATGGTTACTGTCAGGTTTTGAAACTAGGATATCTCTAATTCAGACTCACACATAGATATCCTAGACGGTCGGTCAGCGACTCTTCTGAAAAGCGGCTTCATGACGACTTTGCAGTTGCCACATACATTTTCAGTTGCCACATACATTTCCAGTTGCCACACTAAATAGCATTTGCAATTTTACTCAGGACTAATAATTTTCCAATATCTTTAAGCACATTTTCATAAGTTTAAAAAGGTGACGAATAGAACCACCATTGCTATATGATACTTAATAAATATTTGACACTGCAGTCTAGACTTATTTAAATATAAAAAGATGATCATGTAAAGAAAAACGAAAAAAATAGTTGGTTTAATTACCAAACAATAGCCTAGGTACTGAAAACATTCAGAGATGAGAAAAACATTTTGTAAAGAAGCAAACGGTAAAAGACTCTACAAAACAACAAAGAAGATTCTTTGTGAGAGGTGGTGACTTTCCATAACCTTTGTTCTCAACAAGATGTTAGAGTTAACAATTATTGTGTTTTAATTCCAACAAAGAGTTGTAGATACAATGGTAACATGCACAATTACGGAGAATAACATCATTACATTTACATTCTAAATGCTCATAACAATGTGTTGCAGGCCTCATTCACCTTTCTTTGTCAAACTGCAGATCTAATTACACATTTTCACGTTCATTATATATTTGATTTGTTGCAAGTTACACCCCTGTCACCTTTTGGAGATATTTGGTAACGAATTGTTCTGACTTGTTAAATTTCTTTTCCTTTCTGTAAACCATTTACAATACTGTGGCTCACTGTGAATCTCTGAGCTGTTCACATGGTACAAGACTATCTGGCATAGGACAATAATAATAGGCAGTTATAGAGGGACTAGAGCGTACTTCCTGTACATTGGAGCATACGGTGACTGTGCATACTTGTACTTACTGCGGTGTGTAGTACTGCCTTTCAGTGTCGTGTGCTTGTAAGTAATGTTTCAAACTTCAAATTTCATCATTGAAATTGACGCATACATTAAAAATTGAAATGTTTCCTGCACTACGCTAACGTTTAGTCAAAAAAATAAAATAATGTAAATACTAAAAATTATTAGGATTCTGGTTTTTCAAAGAATTAGTTAAATGTGTCTCAGAAATAAGTACGAATTTCTAAGAGATAGCAAATGTTCGGTGATTGAACTCTAACTTTATAATGACGTTACGTCAGTCATTACGTCAAACTTTAATAAGAACACGGCTTCCTTCTCAAAGCGCCTTGACTAATATGAAAACTACCTTTATAATGGAGACTTAATGATCAATTTGACTCTATAGAATCTTAATAATTACTATAAAGCTGAGTTAATTGATGTATTATCCTACCGGCACTTATTGTCATAGTTTACAACCGTGGATAGCTGTAAAACTATAAATTTGATGCGCGCATAACAAACAAAAAGGTATGAAAATTTCATAATAATATATAATACTTAGCTTTGTGATGTAATCAACTACATGTGTAAGTAAACGCACATTTAGACTTTATTTTTCTTAAATAAACCAGACATGATATATGTATCCTCTAAACCTTTAATCGAATATAAATTATTTTCAGTTGAATACAGAAAGTAGACTTAATAAATATTTTGAAGATGAAATATAGCAAAATTTGGCATCTTTTACTAGATAAAGTACTATATAAGTTTTATGTGTTTTAGTATCCAAGCTGATCCCTCCCTCAGACAAATAACTAATGTAAAAGTATTTTGAGAAGCATAAGTCAGGACGTCCTGATAATTAACCACGTCAAATGTTAGTCCAGCCCGCACTAAAATAATTGTGTGACATTTGAGGCGATGTTGCCATATCACTGCTAGCCCTCAGCTGATCTCGATGTTGAGACAGACCAGTAATTCTTAATACACGTAAAACTGGTACATTATTTCGTGCGGGATATATAGGGAGGATTAAAACGCAAAATCATCCATCGGACTATTTTTGTGGGAGCTGCTCTAGTTGTGATATAAAATAACAACTTTTAAAGTCCTACTACTTACCTAACTTTAAAGTCTTACTAAAGTTTTTTATCAATATTATCTAATAAATGTCGTAGTTCCAGCCAGCGTATATAGTGTGACTAATGAAAGTTTATTGTCTTTACAAGCCTTGAATATACGAATACTAAGGCTTTCATGGATTTAAATCTATTATCTACATCAGGTGAGGAGAAAATTAGTATACAATAGCTATGAACTAGGAGGTGTAGCAATCAACTGACAGTGAATAAGAAAGAAAAAAGACTTGCGCTCGCGACTTGCATTCTGTGCAGTGACAACGGCTGGATTCATTTTCTCTTGTCTCGACTCATTTTGGGCATTCTAATTAATTTCTTTTTCATTTTTCTTCCTTCTTTTTATTGTTTAGTAGCAGTCGATTGCAGCATGTTCTAATTCTTATGTGCTAATTGTCTTCTCACCTGACGAAGAGTATAGATTTCAATCTCTGAAACGTTGTGTTATACATTTTGTAACTTTTAACGATGGAAAATGTCCGAAACCATGTTTTCCTTTTAAACCTTACATAGTAAATAACAAACTTTAAACATAGAGTAAATAAGGTGTTTTGGTAAGAGAGAGATCATGATTTAATAGACAATTTAAAAAGTGAGTGCGGGTAGAAAGTGTTTTCTTTCATTGTAATGATAGAGATTAAAATGATATTTATTTTTCCATTGAAAAGGGTAGTTTTATATTACCAGTTTCAGTTATTATCTCTTTTATTACAGTTCAGAGTCCATACTGTCTTTTGATGTTTGAATAACTATGAGAACATATTTTTTCCATGGCTAAAACTGAGCCCACTTGAAACTTTATAATAGCGCACTGCCTAGCGGAAAATTAAAGAAAGAGTAATTTTAAATATATTAGAGAGAAGTAGTAAATATGTCATCTTAGTTTAACTCTGACAGAAATAAAAAAAATGCCAATGTTAGTTTATCAATTATGTATTTGGTAAAATAAAATAAGGATCTTGATAGAGGGAAGATTTACTACTCTAAACTAATGATTAAGTATGGTAACCTTTTATATAATTCCGTACACAGAATTTCTGCCAGATAATTCTCATATGGTTGCAACGTCTCTCCTAAATTCAAATATCTTTTCACAGTTTGTGCCACAAACAAATATTAACATATTTGTGTAAAATTAAATAGATTATAAATATTATTTCCATAGTCATTGGACGAGAGGACACACTTTTAAAATGACTATTAAAAATCATTAATGTTTTATATAAAGATAACTACAGATAATCTGGTCTCCATCAGTTATAATATGATGTATAAATCAATTTCTAAATGAATTAGATAATTCCAAAACGTACAAGAAAATCCAGAGCTTTATTTTGAAAATCCAGACAATTTTAATAGACAGTAAAAATATCACGCACGCTTTGCACAGAACCACATTGCTTAATGATGTGGCACAACAAAGAGTATTGAATACGCATTATTTTACTTGTGTGCTCTATCATTATCCAGTTAATTGGAATAGCCCATTATCACTTCCCCACAACTCTATTAGCATTATCATAAACTAAATAAAGCTGCATGTGAGACACTGGAAGACATCTAAACAAATGTAACATATAACAATGTGTAAGGGGAATAATGTAATTACATTCTTTATTTCTAAAGTAATGGTTGGATATGTTTTGTTATTCAGGAACATTCAGGAGCATGTATATCATAAATTATAATGTATAGAACACTGCTCTTTATTAATTTTAAAATATAAATTTTTATAGACGTTTTAAGCAGATTTCCAAAAATTTTACATTCAGATTTTGGAATGTTTATTAGAGTTTTCTTAAATTAAATGTTATAAGACAATTTTGAACCATTATATTACTCTGTTCTTTGCTTATATTTAAAACTGCATATTTCATTGAATAAAAATACGAAAAATGTATTCGCACAATAGAGAACACACAGGTTTTTAGGGCAAGTCAAAACTTCAGTATAAAAATTATTATACCAAATAAAGTGAACAGAACTGTTTACAATAGAGCATACCATCTACATGTTAAACAGAGTATCCTCTTGTAACAATCTTACAGAGCTGTAACAATACTAAATATTATCGGTCTCATCAAGATATAGGTATCGAAATATCATCGTCGAAACTGTAAAAAGCCATCAAGATAGAGTAACCCTTTAAATAATACTTTAAACACTTTACATTTGTTTTTTGTTTTTTAATAAATATAGAAGTAAATTGGTGGGTTTACAGCAGTAAGAAAGATATTTTAGTTTCTGAAAAGGCTGATTCTGAATAGGTCTGAAATTAAATCATTTCTGTCTCGTGAATTATAATGATGAATAAAAAGTGGAAGGGAGCACAAGGTTTACCTCTGATGCTCAATTCATCTGGTCTCAATCCCGAGAGGACCCATCAACGCTCTATTTTAAAGAGTAAATACTCTATTAAAGGTCATGACACTATACAGTCTCCAAAATATTAATCCGAACTCCAACTTTGACTCATGTAAGTCTAAGTAAACCAGTTTAAAAACTTATTCGGAAGCAAACGTGGAAAAGCATCTCAGGGCGAACGTAGATGAATTTATCTGCTTCGATATTATGTTTATATATGTAATCCTTTTGAGATCAAGATAATATTTTATCGCTTTAAGCACGCCTGTAATTAAAGCGTTTTGTAAAGTTTCAACATTAGAACATTTGAAAATATTAGAAATGTTGTAATAGTATGTACAGTTATTCCACACCTATGTAAACTTGGATAAATCCGATTAAATATAGAATTTATTAAATGAGGTTAGTTTGGCCAATTTAAAAGTACAATCTTTATTTTTTACAAAGTTGATGAAAAACGTATTTGAGTTGAAATATTTACCATTTATACATATCAGCAATATGAGCCAAATGTACAACAAACAGTGATAAAAAGACGTTTGCAACTGCACAATGCTAACATGATAACAATGTTCTCAGAATATTTCATCTTATCACTTTATCTCCCAATTTGTGATGAAAACACAATACAATTACTGTTAACCTTAACATCTCTCTGAAACACAAAGGCATCGCCAAGAACAATTAGTCTATTCTTTGTTTACCTAATAAAAGACTTTCGCCTTTTACTACTATGTAATATGAATTTCCTGGTCTTTATATAAAGTTTTCTAGTGTTTATATTCCATATATTAGATCTCTAGAATAATATATACTGGTTAGACTACATCAGATAGCTAAGAGAGCGTTCATTACGAATTTGTCTTAAAATACCCCATTATTGAGTTATTAAATGTTTTATTTAACTACAATGTTAACACTTGAGATCATATATTCTCGATACTTTTAAAACAAAAGAGTTGATTTAATTTAAAATATATTTATTTTACTTTGTACTAATATTAAATTCAATGATGTAATTTTCTTTCTAAAAAGCACAAATAGACTGACTGAAGGAAAGCTAAGCAAGATAAGACTACTCTTTATACAACATTTTGTACTTATTTTAACCTAACAAACATATGGTAAAGGTTGTTACAGATATTTATAACAACCTGTAATACCGACTTTTGAGTTCGTGTTTCATTACTTTTTTCAGCTTTTTTAATTATTCTATTATTGCCATAACGGTATAATTTCCCATGCGTTTATAACAATCGTGTAAGAGAATAGCTCTAATAATACCTTAGTCTAATATCCCTAAGTGCTTGAAAAATCTATCGATTGGACAATTATTTTCTCGGATAGAAACAGAATATTCTAAAACTAAACTAGGTTGGATTTCACTAGAGAGGAAGGTGATTTATCAGGTTGAGACCCTTGAGCACGCCCTGCTGTGAGTGGTCACGTGATCTATTCACGCTCAGACAGTAACACGGATATTCCTGAATGAGGAAATAGAATATTTCGTTTTAAACCAACAAAATCACAAAGCACACAGCTGTATCTGTGCTGTATTCACAGTAGTGATACATTTTTCCTGCATCATGGATGGAAAACAACTGTGTGAAGTTGTGGCAAAAGGATTATACGAAATGGCTGCAACACAAAATGTTTAATTACTTTGATTAAATCAAGTTTATAGATAGTTTGAATGGACTGGATTTTTATAGACTGCAAATATGGTGGAGTTATTATATTATTATTATTTCTATTATTGTGAAAAACCTTAATAGTGAATCTTCTAGGAATCCTTTAAAAATTCTTTGGTGGATCCGCACACCAGGATCATGAAGGGTGTCCTATGTAACGTTAGTAAGTATTATAAAGGAAGAAACAGATATTAGTATCTCTAGCGTCGGGAATAAAGCAAAGCTAGTTCTAATTACGTAATCTTGTCATCCACAGTAGCAGGCACACTTTCAGTGGGGTAGGGAGATAGAACTTTGTCGTAATTTTTTTTAGGCTCTGCTCTCCGTATGGAGATCCAACAACTATAGCTGCTGTAGCTACCGATGGAGAGCAAATATGATACCTGTTCGAAAACAATGTTCGATTTCCGAAGTTCACTATCGGTATGGTAGGAACAAAAACGCACGGATTCGAATTTTAAGGTCTAGCCTCTTCCTTAGGTTTTAAAAACAGTTATACAAATGGTAAGCTTGAACAAATAACTTCAAACTAAAAAGTGTAGCTTATTATAAAACCTAAACCTTAAATCTACCATTTTAAAGCGTTGGTCCAGCAGTGACGAACTAAGCATACAGCACTTAAAGATTGCAGATTATCAAAGTCCTTTCTAACAACTAACATATACTGTCATATCAGAGTGGTGGACAACATGGAGTCAAAAGAGAATCTTAAATAACAGCGTTGGTTCAGTAGAATATCATATTAAAGAGAAGTAAACAATGCAGCAACTCCGACCTGAAAAATTTCGCCCTTTAAAGAAGTGCTGATTTACAGTTTTAAAAATTATCACTATACAATTTTAATAATCTTTTCTTAGCTTCGGTTTATAAATATTTAAGCTTTAAAATGAATGCTAAACCCAATAAATAAGTTTTTAATGTAGTTAGTGACTGTTTAAATCCAATTGGTAATGTTCCACAAGGAGTTCGACGAAAATTAACATTAAAATAAATTATTCTGTAATAGCTGTGATTTGGTTGAGTGACCGCAAATATTTAAAAATGTATTTAATAATTTTATTTGAATAAATAGCATGATAAATAAATACGTAAGCAATCATTGTAAAATAATAGCTTTTAATTTGTTGCATATTTTTATGTGTAAGCTAACTACTTCAACTTAAACGACAACATATATCATCGTTAAACAACGATCGTTTAGAGGGCAGAAAATAAATACTGTGATAAAATTTAAAAAAGCTTGAAAACTGTCTGTTATTGAAATTGAGTGAATGAAATATTCTGGTATTCAAATGTAGTAAAATTAATTCACGGTTTAAAACGTAAAGTTCGGTCAGTATTGGCCGTTGGATTGTGTATTAACAGCTTTTATAGACAGTTCTGTATTTTATTTTTATATCGCAGTACCCTCATAGGAGTCACAGATCATAGCGATCTTACTGCCAGGTCTAGTACTACCAATTACCTAGTTCATTACTAGCTAATTTAGATGGCTGGTTTCATTCACCCACAGAACAACCTTTTTCATTCTGATAACTTTGTTTTGGTAGTCTTTTACTGTTACGCACAATTTACACCAGTCTCTCAGCGATTTAATTTCCCTGAGTGCATGGCTTTCCTGACGCACATTCTATGCACGTGGGAATAGCAGACGGCTTCAATCTATATATACAGGTATGAATAATTAATATATGGTAATATATAAAAAATTTCAAATGGTTTCTTAACAATTTTGACATTGGTATGTTTATAAATGAGTGTTTCATTATTTGCAAACTGTATAGTAAACTTACTTTAAAAACCTTTTTAGATAGTTTTTCAAAGCAAATTTACTCAAAAAAATGTATTCAGACTACCGAGACAAAATATTGAAATGTTGAAATCCGACTGTAAGACATAAATGTTTTGTACCTTAAAATAACATACACTTTTCTCGCAGATATTAAGAAAATTTAAGTGTAATAATTTAACTGTACAAGGATAGATTGAACCCATTCTTTCACAAGGAACTTCATTAAAATATCAGATTCTTGTTATTTTCTTCGAGAAACGTACATTCTTACAGAAACGTTTGCGCAATCCCTCACAGATTGTTGCGGCTGGTTTATACCTGGCTACAATAAGTACAGTAAAAATTGGTGCATCACTTACATTTGCGCAACATCATGGATCTCCAGGAGTGTCACATCAGTATTTACAAATATTGAGATAATGTGGTAATGTAACAGACTAATAGGTCTAGTCTGCTGTGGACGAGTAACTTTGAAGTTGGCGAGGCTCTCTTTGATTAAAGGTTTTTAGAAAATTACAACGCCGGTTTATCTGTACTGTTAGTAACTAATAAAACTATTATCTTCAAGATACCTGTCGTCTGTATCAGATACCTGATTATCCTTCCAATGAGATATAAGATAAACGGCGATGTTCTTTTCCTTTATTTCCCATGGCAAATTATTCAGTTTCTATATCATTTTTTAGAAAATAATGCTATAATAAACACAATTAGCAGTTGAATATATATAAATATGTCATAGATTAGGCAAAATTTAACTGATTTTATGTAAAAAAGTAAAAAAAATCGTGTAAACATGATTAAAGATTTATGAAGTGCTGAATCGTTAAAGATCAGTATTTGTTACTATTACCCAATTCGAAGACACTAGTTTACAAAGAAATTAATCCCATATAGTAAACTAACATTAACAGTCAAGTACGGAGAATTTCACACTGAATTTTGTACACTGTGTAGATAAAATGAATGCCAGGCTTACTTATTACTGATTTATTAGTGCTATAACATTACCTTTTTGAACACACCTATTTTAATTTAAAGCTTCTTTACATCATTCAGAAATATTGTATACCATTTTCAGTAGCGAATGAAATATAATTTCATTTCAATGAATCTATAATTGTGTTGAGTTAATACATATATATTCATACTTTGTGCATTTATATTACATATAACCTATTACCCCCTTATAAGGAGATGCGTTTTTTCTTTATTAGCATTATTGAATAATAAAACATTAGGCATTATTTTTAGTTTAAGTAGAAGAGAAGACTTCATAGTTCTAACGTAAACTAAGTAAGACTACATTCCAGTTTTCGATTTATTTTGCTGATAATATTTCTCATGACTTCTTCATATAACTTAAGAAACATGTTCCTGTGCTTTTGTGGGCTCTAAGATGTGATATTTAAATTTACATTCTATTTACTGTAGGTGTTTTGTGTTCTCTTTTTCTTCAAAATTGCTTTATTCTGTCATTTAAAATAAATACGAGTGTTTCCTGACGTTTATTGGTCTATCATTTCTATTGCAGCTCTTTCAATCATATTAAAAACGCCTCATTTTTGTTATTATGAAAAGGGATGAAGTTCCTTTAAGACAAATACACAATAAGACCTCTGTCATGAAACGACTCAAATCATTGCGGGAGGGTATTGAAACAAATTGTGTTGTTACATATATTCCCCAAAGTGTAAGGCGTTATTTTAGTTGGCCGTATTCCACATGCAAATATACATATTTTGTTATACAAAAGCGATAAGCTATAAAGGGAACAATGTGAGATTATTTAATATCATCTGTCTGTTTTGTGTTATGTAACAGAAGTTACATGCTTTCACAATAATGAAATACAATAGTAACTATATATTTTTTTAATTTGTCTCTATAACATAAATATGTCCTAATTAAAGATACACGTTTTATTTTATTTTGACACGATCATGTTGTAATATCGAGAGAGTTTGTAGGGCAGAAATAATAGACCCGAATTCAACTGACACAATAGCAGATATTTTGCCATTCTAAAATATCTTATTGAATGTCCATTAATAAAACAGCCTTAGTGGGATACTAGATCTGGGAGAAAGCACACAAAGAAATATGAAAATGGAGAGATAAGGAGGGATCGTAGGATTGATACAAACACTCATGATAGATGCATTTTTAAACCTTTGAATTATTCCGCCATTCTGAGGAAATTTAAATAAATTATATACGAGCTCTACAGCTTTTTCTGACTTTCTTTAATATTGTTAAACATCACTTGCATACTCTAACTTCAAACATGATTAAGCAAAATATTATATCATAATTTTGGCTGGGGAAATGTGAAACCTATCCCTCGAAGGACTGAGTCTGGAGATAAATATTTTTGCCCATAAGACAATACGAAAACGAACAGGTTTGTAGACTTGCATAAAACATCATTTCTATACAAGGAACAATAAGTTAGATGACGATAGTGTCCTACTAAAGGGTTTTAATAATTGTTAGCGAACATTGTAACACTGACATTGTGAGTTGCCAGTTACGATTAATGATAAATCATGGAATTAGCCAAATTTATAAACAGACTGAGCTGAGTGTATGACATTTGAATATGTGGTATTTTATTGATTTATTGGTAAAGTTGTTAATATTTTCTATTTAGTTCCTCTGTTCTCCGTGGTATCCGAATTTTCCTACATAGACAAGGTAAAGATACAGTGTTAGGGACGCGTATCGCTCAGAGGAATATTTTAAGAGTGAATTCATATTATATTTAAAATTTATTAATTAAAATATACTATAAAGTTGTCATTTTATATATTTTACTTCATTACTACAAAGGGTTCTGTAAAATATCTCGCCTGTCTGTATTTTTGTCTGTGTGTCTGTCTTCTGCTGGGTATAATAAGAACGAAGTAAGCTGTGGGTGCCATTTAGTCTTATGCAGCGTGATACTTGTTGATAGACAAGTACCTCTATGTCATATTGAGCATTTATTTGCTAAAACTAGGATAGGGATAGCTGGACATACGAAATTTAACACGAAACTTCACTCAAGCCTTGTTACAAGACCCGTGGAGAAACATACCTTGTTTTTATTCTGAAACATATTTGAAAGACGTTTGATCATTATTAATATGAAATTATTTATAAATACGAGTAACAGGCTTATTAATTATGACAAGCCCTCTTTCATAGTTTACATATACATCGTGACCCTGCTTAGCTTTCATTATTGCAACCAAATAAGATTACCGATAAAGTAATTTTAAGTATAAACGAATGTTTCCCCCTCAGATAGGTTTATGTTAGGAAAATAGGCAAATTCTTAATATTATAATGCTGATAAGTTATGTAAAAGCTTATTGGAGAGATTATACCATCATAAATAAAATCTGCTGAATATCCTGCAACATTTCATAATATTTTACAATATTCTTTTTAATTGTACAATATTATGTAACACTGCACAATGCACAACAAAATTTGACGATTGTATGAAACATTCTATGGTACTATATCTTGAATCAAGAACTTTCAACTATACCCTATAATACTATACAACATAAATGAACTCAGTTCTGACAACGCTTTATGTATAATCATCCCGACCTACATCGAAACAAACATCCTGTTAAATATCTGACAAGAATTGTATAGCAATTTTTCAGTCTAATGTCTGCACCTTACAATACAAATCAAAACTAATAATGTGAATATATGTATCACATAATTACTATACTATATATATATATATATATATATATATATATATATATATATATATATATATATATATATATATATATATATATATATATATTGCACCCTCTTCCTAACGATGCAATATTGGTCACTGTTGATGTCACTTCTTTATACACAAATATAGAACACGATGAAGGAATTGAAGCTGTAACATACTATCTTAATCAAAGACAAATTGACACAAAACCTAGTACTTTATTTATTACAAAATTAATAAATTTTGTGCTTACAATGAATTGCTTCCGTTTTCAGGATACATTTTATTTACAACAAAAAGGCACAGCCATGGGAACTCGTATGGCTCCGTCATATGCCAATCTTTTCATGGGAAAACTAGAAACAGCTTTCCTCAACAGTCAAAATTACAAGCCTATATTTTGGAAACGTTTTATTGATGACATTTTCTTTATTTGGACACATGGGAAGAATAATTTAACCAACTTTTTAGAACATTTAAACAATTTTAGCAAATTAAAATTCACATTTGAGACGTCTTCAACATCAGTCTAATTTTTAGATATTGAAGTATTTATTGAAAATGGACATTTAAAAAGCAAAATTAACGTAAAACAAACGAATAATTTTGGAGTATTTAAACTACGACAGCTGTCATCCAGTCCATATCAAGAGGAATATACCAAAAAGTTTAGCATGCAGAGCTCAAAAATTATGTAGTAATACAAATGACTTGGAAAAATACATTGACGATATTATGAACGCATTCTTAAGAAGAGGTTATCCACGAAAATTACTTAAAGATAAACTTAATGTAAAAAAGAAAACACTACATTCTAAATTTGAAAACAGTGATCCAAAATTAATAGTTCAATACCATCCAGGGCTTCACAAAATTAATAATATTCTTAAAATAGCATTTAAACACCTTACAAAATTCTAGTTCAACTAATGATATTTTTAAAACAACTCCTAGAGTAATCTTTAAAAGACCTCCTATTCTTAAAGATATATTGGTCAAACCTAAATTACCAATGACAAACACCAATGAAAAATCAATACCAAAACAAAAAGGATCACATCCGTGTAATAAACCAAGATGTTTGATTTGTAAAATGTTACCAAATTCTTCAAAATTCACTAGTAGCAAAACACGCAAGACATATCCTATCATCGGCAACTTGTCTTGTGAATCTAAAAATGTGATTTACCAAATTCAATGTACAAAATGTCCAGCAGATTATATTGGCTCAACAACAAATACCTTGAGGACAAGAATGACAGGACACCGATTTGATTATAAACACCAAGATTTAAAGAAAACTGTCGTGACTCATGGTATAAATCACAATGAAACTTTTAAAATTACATATTCAGTCAAACCTATTCGGCAAGTACACACAAATTCAAACCCAATTTACCTCAGAACATTAGAACAAGCACACCAATTGGTTTTAAAGAGCAAAATTCCACATGGACTCAACATCAGATAACTTAGCCAAAAACGTCTAAATTTGAAATCAACATATGGAACAATTGTTTAGTTAATGTCATCTGTATTTATTATTATTACTTATTCACTGTTTATTTACTTTCGTTTGTTCTGTTTTCTTTTATATATTTTTATATTTTATACAATTTTTGCACCTGAAGACGGTTTTTACCGAAATACACTTTGTTTTAATTTTAAAGTAATTTACTACAAATAATATATATATATATATATATATATATATATATATATATATATATACAATCAAAATTTCAGGTTTTCATCCAAAGACGTAATTTGTATTATTTTCACTAGTAAAACAAGCATCCCATAATGTCTTGAAACAATGCAATGAACGTACTTTATTGCTCATCAGTTGTAGCTTTGATGCAACAAAGATGAGTAAATCTCATCTTGTCGGCCAAATAGCCACTTTCCTCACCTGTTCAGAACAACAAAGCCCGACTTTTATTTTCTTGCTAGTCTGCTTTTCATATTCCTTGTTTCTTTAATCTGATTGTAGAAGCAATTCACAGTATTTGTAAGGTGGCACGCCAGTTAGCTGCCGTCCTGGCATCTGAGGCTCAGATTTTTTATATGTAAATAAATTTTAAACTGTTTTGTAAATATAAAAACGACTAAAATAATTTTATGGATCATAATTTATAATTTAAATTTAAGTGCAGATTGTAGAGTTTCTTATGGAAATATTTTTGGTCAATATAAAATATACAGTAATTCATTAGCATCAGTGGATTATAGTTTTTTTAACAATTCGGAAGAATGGAACCTTTACAAAAATGAGGTTCTGAAGTGAGACATTCGTGGATTTGAGATGAATTCTTATTGTCTGAACGTTAGTGAAGTCTATCACTCGAGTGTCTGGAAAAAATCCATTCCTGTATGTATGACTGTCTGCACAGGGTCTAGAGAACAAACTGACATTATACTTGAAATTTTGCAAAAAACTTCATTATAATGTAGGCAACACTGAGATGGATGATAGTGCGTGTCACTCATTGAAATTTTATGGAGGTTAGTAAACATTTACAGTTTGGTTTTATGCGTAACCATGATGGCCACTAGATAATCATAGAAGAATGAAATTAGTACGATACTCTGACATTTTACCATATTGTGATATAGTAACTCATATAGTTATAAGTCTTTACCTTTGGAATGTACTCTCGTTTCTTGTTGATACAAAAATAACACAATATGCAACTACGTGAACACTCGCAAGTAGCTTTTAATGGATTAAAATACTGCACAATTTAGTCTGAAGTCACGTGACTGCTAAACTTCCTTTCCGTTGTTGAAAAGTGAAAAAAAAATATATTTCACGTTGAATTTATGTCAAAGGTTGACTATTTTCGTGTAAAATATATACTATAAAAATCCGTATATCGCCTTATAAATTTGGTTCAAATGAGTTTAAATTCGTTTTAAAATACACTGTTTTTAAGTAAACGGAATAATAATTTCATTTAATAAAGTTTTAATATCATTATAGGCCATTCAGAAGGTAGCTTTAGGAAAAAACTCATTTTCCCTCTTTAATAAATTTAAAACCTAATGTACCTTTACGCGTAGCAATTTTGTTCATCGTAATAATAGGAGATGCCTCACTATAAACAAAAATAATACGCATCTAAACACTTTTCATTTGCTATTTTTGTAAATTATATAACATTTTAATATTTTTTTCATTAAGAAAAAGGGTTAAAATAGTTATCAATAGTATATGCTTACAGTATTGAGGAACGTTCTGCTCCAAAGTTAACAAATTAAACTTCTGCGATGAAACTTACTCCACTGGCTGGCTAAATGTGTCCCAAGAGGACTCCACAATCTCGCTTCTAGACTCTCGTCTATGAGTAATAAACAGAAATTTAAACAGGGTATTTAGTATATACGTGCATTAATAGAAATATAACCCTTTTGCGACTGTATACAACTTTGAAACATTTGTAGAAAACCAGTAGTTACCCACTTTGAACGTGATTTTCTATTGAATAACAAGTACCTCATAGGTATATGAGTTTTAAACGGCGTCTACCACCAAAAAAAAACAAGTGAAGTTCATTGCAGATATTGATATCAATATAATTGGACCATAAGTTAAAGGTTTCGATGCCCAAAATCACAGTGTGCACATATTTATGAGTAAATGAGTTTATGAATGAAAAACACAAACTTCTCTGGGATCGCCCACTTTGCCGTTGACGGAAAAGTAGTCACGACGTTGAAGCGCCATTCATTTTAGACAGCTAGTTGCTTCAGCACTCCTTTGTGGATTAAGACTTCAATGGCCACCGTTCCACTGTATTAATCAACCAACGCCTTTTAATGTTTCCCATGAATATCGTTCGGACTCCCCAACTCTGGGTTTAGTTCATTCCACAGCACCAGTTCTGTTTACCAAAATTGGCCCACTTGGTACTCTGGACCAGAGCGCTCCGGCATCAAGAAAGTAGATACAAGCATGTCGGATGTCTCACCCATCTTAAGTTAGAGAATAGGTTGAGGTCGTTTCGGCCTTAAGGCTTGTAATCATTCCTTTACCGCATGGTTTTCGTCCTCCCAGCACCAACTATTCTGAGTAACACTATTCGATATGCTTTTCTTTTACAAATGCTCAAGAGTTAACTTGTCTAACATAAGCTTGTCAGTTTACCTGATATAAGAGTACCTAGCCAAGCGTGATAGCAGACCTTTTCGTTCATTGTACCTTTTACATGACGATCGTTATTGTAGAAACAAAATTGCACAAAATTAGGACACGAGAGTGGAATCTCTGTTTTAATTTGTTACAAATAATCAGAATGTAGTTATGTGCTGAGTTAGTTACCCACTTGAGATAGAGTTCAGTTTGCAGACTTCGAAATGTAGTTTTACTGATTTCTTGTATTACTAAACGATGGCAAATATCCGAAAAATCCTGGTTCATTTCTCCCTGAAATAAAAACTCACAACTGGTTTCTATTGAAAATTAATATTATGTACTAATACCTGCATTATAAAATACTGTTTTATTTTGCTAAAATTAACTTATTGTGACGAAGCAACTTTTACAGTATTTTGATATTCCCAATTTAAAATACTATCAATACAATAGAAATAAATATTTAAAGATAATTGTGAAAAAAACCTAAAGATCTACTACCGAAGAATAAACAACCATGATAGATTATAACTACAATAATCTGGAGTTCCTAGTCCGGTCAATTTATAGATTGACCCTTGAAAAAATTCCCAGAAAACTGAAAATTCGCATAGAGGTTAGGAAAACAATTATTTTTTCTCAAAAATGGGTAATCTTATAAAAAAATCGTAAGAATAATTAATTATTGTAGATAATTACAAGATCTAAAATTTTTGTGACATATTTTATCATAAAACTAATCGTTTCGCAGAAAAATTCAAAAACCCCATTTCTGCAACCTTTGACCTCGAATGTTTACAGACATGGAATCGATGGGGACTTTTTATAATTTCATAATAATGGTGACCCTAACATCAATTTAAATTTTCACCTTTCTGGGAAAAATGCAAGGTTACCCCTATTTTTGGGCTAAATTGACCAGACTATCTGTTTGCAAGCTCAAACATCTCTTACATAATTGATGTTCCTCTATTGAAGTATTCCTAAAATCAGCCCAGTGATATAGTAATAAATTTAAATATGGTAAAAATACCATTTAATAATAAATTTAGGTTTATTTTTTACCAAAAATTAGGTAGATAAACATAAAGGCAGATTTTATTTGGATATATTTTTGTAACTCACAACAATATTAGTATTTAATAAGGTATCTTGTATATTTAAGACATTTCCTGCAAAATTATAAATAGAACACACAATGTTCTCTGACTTCATACACTATTTTTACATCAGTCACAGTCGGTATAAAATTTATGAGCAGCTTTTACGAGCTCCTCAAAGATTTATTGACTCATATAACAGTAACAGCGGCAGTTTCAAGTAAGCAGTTGTTAATAGACTGCTGTTGCAGGGAGGAGCTAGGGCACTTGAGACTTGATATATTGTGAAATTTACTTTCTTTAGTCTGTCGTAGCATGGGATGCGAAACCTGTTATGGAAACAGGAAAATTGTGGGCTCTTTCTTACAGTTAACTTGCAGATATAAGGATACAATATAAAATTTTGAAAATTAGACTAATATTTATTAAATTTAATAAACTTAATAAGCAGCAACTAATTAATTTTCAAAACTTACATAGTACAATCATAAGTTAAAGTAATTTATTTTTATATTTTCTCAAACATTTGAACTAGTACTAGTTGTTTCACTATTTATTACAGAATAATATTTTTATTTTTCATTTAAAAGTAATTCCAAAATTATTCATACCTACTTTATCTTAGAGCGGTCCTGCCTTGGTCAACCGCTTAAAATACTCGACATCGTTCGGTGTTGCCTCAAACCAGGAACTGTTGTTAATGGAAGTAGACTAATGGTGCGGATAAGGCAATTCTATAATCTGCAAGCCATTACGTGGAAAGGTTTATCGAACACTGCAATATTGTGTTAAGTATTTACAAAACATACGAGACTGAGTGAGTGCTTTATTACTTTTGTGAGACAGAATGCAAATACTCAAAAAGGATGATATTATTACAAACTACGGTATTTCTATATCAGTGAATATTCACTTTTCATCTATTAACTTTTTAGGTATATCTGTTTCTTGGGCATTTTTATACATAAAAACGCATTGAATGTTAAAGTCACAAGAACATGTAAGCGTTTCAAATTCAGTGAAATTTTTCATATCATATTTATAAAAACTTAGGAATGTTTCACGAAAACTATGCAAATAATTATATTCATCAAAGGAAGTATTACCGTTAAAAGATTTTATTTGCAAATGGATGGTTTATTGTTATTACACTGAATATCGACAACCCAAGGCTTTTATAAAGGCTTCTTAATTTAGGTAGCTTAAAGTACATAAGTAGCGTTTGAAACACCCACAAAACACAAAATTAGAAACCGTAGCAACCGAATTCAAAATAGATTACAACATTAACGCGCTGAGCGGTACCGCTCAGAGTATGAACCACTAAAAGGCTAAGGCACAAAGTTCTTTAAAGGGTAACTATTTGTAAGCATCTTGATACGAGCCCCTCGCAAGAAGATTCTGCTAGACAGCAGACAGACAGACACGAGGGACGCTATATGGCGTGTTTTCTCCGACCAATGGGAGACGAGAGGAGATCTTTACCAGACCAGTTAATAATATATTACACAATAATACTTCATAAATGCCATATTAATATGAATAACGTAAATCAAAATTAGAGTTGAAGATATTTTCTAAAACAGTTATTTATTTATATTAATTTTTAAAACAATTATATTCACTCATATTCGTGAATATAATTGAAGTTATGTAATATTATTCTTTAGTGCTAGTTGAACAGGCTTTTTTATGAACATAATAACAAAAAGTACTTATTACTTATATAAATACTTTCGTGAATATGAAACCTGAAATTTTAGGTTGCTTATTATTTAAGAGACTGTTCAACAAAGGAATAAGGATTAATATAGTTTGATCTCACACCTAGCAATAAAATTTAATAACATAAAAGAAAAATTTAATTTAATTATATTCATTTTATTGTTTGCCAGATATGTTCTACTACAACACCTATTATAATTCTTATTATTTTTAAACAAAAAATAATATTAAATTATTTCTTAAATTCGTATCCATAAAACAGCGCATAAATTAGAGTTTAATATTCTGTATTATAATTTTTTCTAAGTGAATTACGAGTACGGACATAGCAAGACAGGCTAAAAGGATGTAGGCTTCTCCTTATTGAACAAATCTATAATATCAGTGCCATTTATAGAAATAGATCGAAACAAAAAAGAAATCTCGTTTGTTGGAAAAGGAATCAAAATGATTGCAGTTGTTGCAGCAGAACATTTCCAGCACTCTCCCCTAATCGCCGCTATTGCGGCAGATTCACGAATATTATGCGGTGGATGTAAAGGGAAAGCAAATATTTTCTCTTTATCGATCATATCTCCTATGTAAAAGTTATTGATTATTATCTAGAGGTTGACAAAATAGTCACTGTTTTCAGTGTATTTTTAGAACTACCTAGCCCTTTAAGATTGGACTCACTTCTGGAGAACCCGAATTAAATTTTTGAGAATAGTGGAAGTATTAGACTAATTTTAACACTAATTATCTGCTTGAAAACAGCAGCATGTCATTTTTAAAACTTGAGAGTGACAGATTTGGATAAGATATGTAGTTTTCAGACAAATTACTATTTAATATTTTGTAGAATTGGATATTTAAATAGCACTCAATGTAACCCGTCCATCCATTTATAGTGTTTTGTACGTTTTGGAATCTCGTATTAGCCATTTTTAACTAAATATTTTGAGATTAATTTTGTAGTGGCCTCAATGTTCAAGCTACTTGCTAACTTCAGGGTTAGTAATAAATAGCATTCATAATAAATATAACATTAACAAACAGTTTGTAATTTATTTAATAATATTATTGTTTTTTACACGGCGCTAAAAAATCTTTACGTTATCAAATTGTAATTTTTGTTGATAATACCTATTAACCTTACAGCGAGTAACTTACGATCATTATTCTTTTTGATGTTTATTTGTACATTTTAACTTATGTTATATTTCACTTAACCAATAAGTAGTATAAATGTAAATTCATCCCGTCTTATGTTAGGTTTTAATTTTATCCTGTTAGTTACTTTACATATTTCCTTCAATGGACTATAGCCAGTATTTCATCCTGTTAATTACAGGCTGTATTTTATTAAATGGTATTATAATACAATTATAAACAACTACATGGTAAAATCTTGCACAGTAATTCAATAACATTGAATTAATAAAACAACGAGATTTAATTTCACCTAAATAAAGAATAAAATAACAATTCTTACGGAAATATAACAGTATCCTAATACCCATATATATAATACGTACCTATTATTCCTAATAACTAGTAAAATATACATTTTTATGTTTGGACTGTTGCTTATGGAGACTAGGAGATTAACTTTAATAATGTATAGTGACTATATTTTTGAGTGATGTAAAAATACTATAATTACAATTTTAAGCTGTCTGTGATTTTATTGTTAACAAAACAAAATCAACACTTTTACTACTCGTATAAACAACACATTTACAGTATTTTTTTAAACTCTTGAATGATATATTTTACAATAAACAGTAAAGGTAGCAGTTGAAAAAAGTTGTTGATTATACACCGTTCTGGTGGTAGGGGCGTTCTTAATATATTGTAAAACTTACTTGCTTTATTGATCGTAACATATGAAATGAAAAATGTTTTATTCACAAGATAAAGTTTGGCCAAGTCTCTTACTTACACTTTCCTGCATAAAAAGGACTATAAGAATGAAATAATAAACGTAAAAGTTAAGGTAAAACTTGAATAATTTGATGATTTTAAGTATTTTTGTGTTTGACAATAATAAAATGGACTGTGAAAGTGTACTAATTGGGTTATGCATATTAACCATTCAGATGGTATTTATAAAATTAATTCTAATGCTTAAATTAAACTGGGAAAGAATTTAACTGTGATGATTACAAGGAAAATTACAGGTAACCCTTGATAACCAGCAGTTAAAGGTAAAACAGTTTATTATACTGTTTGAATGATACTATTGAAACTGTACTGTATAGTATGAACACTTCTAAAACAAAATTTAAAAAATTATAAATTAACTGTTAAAGTGTAATTTTAGTTATTTATGCATGCTAATAATTTCAGCAACCATTTATAAAACTAATAATAATATTCTTTTAAACTGGGAAAAAATTAAAGTAAGCGTGATTATTGTATTATTTGTATTATTGTATTAGTTGTAAGCGTGATCCGAGTAAGTCACCCCCAGGATGTCAGGATCCATCGCCCCTCATCCTGTGACACTGTTGTGGACACCTGACAGGACGTCGCCAAACCGCTCGACTTCAGGATTTCGTGGACCAGGATCTAAGGACCGCACGACCAGGACATTATTGACCAAGGATTGTAGTACAAGGAGTTCACTAAGGTTGGATAATACTGTCACCATAAGGCTCTTTTAGTTAGTAAGATTTAAACGTGTGTCTACGTGTGTATTTCCAGGATAAATTGCAGTGTTACACCTGGAGTGATTTATCGTTTGTAAAGCTAATTATAGGAAGTAGTTTTATTTTAAGGAGGCAAACAGCTGTTTTAATTTCAATATTACATTTGTAGAGAGCCTAACAGATTTTGTCTATTTTTCATGCGTTTTGTATGTAATTAAGGATTATTTTTTAAAGTTTGCGTTTGTCTATTATAGACTTAATTTACATCTTTCTCTTCGAAATTAAATTTTCTACAAGTACCGTGAAAAAATATTTTGTGTTTATTGTACATTTAACATAGTAAATCTGCTTCAAACCTAAATGTAACTTGTTTTTCGGGACCAAGTTTCGCGTATTTCGTCACATATCTTAAAAATTACTGTAGCTACAGGTCTGGAAACGGTTTTATTCAATTTTTCAGTTCATTTTACATAAAGTACGCTAAATTTTACATCTTAATTAACAGCCAAAAAATACCCGTAGGGCTTCGTTGCAGCAGGGGAACCGAAATTCAGACGAAATCTTTCACCCTGTATAACTTGGTAACTAAGCATTTTCGGACCTATGTTAATTAGACCTTTTTTTCTTATTTTGATGTGAGGAATTACAACCTGACTTATGGGCACCTTTTTTCAGAACACCCTGTATATACTGTAAAATTTTTGTTTTATTGTAATAAATAAACTATTTTATATTCAAGAAATGAATTTTTTTTGTTAATTCACTAGGAAATAATAAGATCTACGATTCCTTAAATACTATTTTATATCCAAATATTCATTAAAACATACCTTAACAACTCGTACTATATTGTAGCATGTAATTTATCAAAATGTGCAGTAAATACTATAACAGCCTTCTGCGCATTTTGTCACAAATAATGGCCTGTTCTAAGCGTTTTCATAATGTAAGTGCAAACAACGAATAACTTTTTAATTCAGGAACTTGAATTTCATCATTGATAAAACATAATACTATACATTTAGCTCTCTCCTCAGAGCTATGTTAAATTACACAATGGTATTGATTGGTGCTACTGCTCGTTGATTTTAATAAAATTAATCTCGTGTGTCTACACAAAATAAGGTTAGAGGATCTTAGCAATTATACTTCAAAGGAGGTTTTCCTCGCCAATCCTTGTCCATAATAAATATACATAAACATATGTATGGAGATCTTTCAAATTAAAAGCCTTATTTTTAGTCGAATGTGCAATTCGACTCTTTATAAAATATATTATTGTTATACGCTTTAGTAAAGTAACTCGTACAATTGCATGAAGTTTCAGATACAACTAATCGTTTTTGTAATACTTGAGGGTGTCATGAAAAGAGTTTACGTACAAAACATATAGATAGCTAACCCAAACCGTCGCTCTTATCTCAGAGTGCTGTCCAGAGACAGCGTCATGTCAATGACGTCATACTATCTCGTTCTCTGTCGCTTCCCGCTTCAACTCCACTATATTGCTGTCCATTAAATGCACTGGAGGACAGTGCTACCAGTTTTATATTCCACTGAATATCGGAAAGTAAGTAGAAGTGGGTTTCACCATAAAATCTTAAAATTACTATTGCTACTCAAAATTGTACAGATATTTAACATGCTGTGATTGAAGCATGTCATATTATAGACATTTTTAACCGGGGCACTTTTCCAAGACTATAACTTAAATTACGGATCATAAGCCAAGAAGCCTTACTGGTTCTTTCCCATATTAGTTACAGCTATTTTAACACTTTGGCTTTGCAGTTGAAAATTTGCGTTGAAAATGTATTTTATCACGAATTACGGAGACCACAATACAAAACTTTTGGCTTACCAGTAAAATAAAAAATTGTTCATGGAGAAAGAAAATTGTTCATCGTATCTATACTTTCGTGTTCTGATTGCAAAACATAGTTTTATGTCGGGATGTAAGACGATGGAACTGGAGACAACATTATAAATCTCGTGGTTTACCAGTGAAAGAGATAATTGTTCGTGTTATCACTAAATACTTTTTCTGATTCCACAACATCGTGTTGGATCGGGATTTTAACTCGATAAAACTGGTGATCACAATATCATCTCATAGGTTACCAGTGAAAGAGGAAAATGTTCATGTTGTCACTAATTACGTGTTCTGATTTCACAACATCGTGATATTTCCGGATTTTAATACGAAGAAACTAGTTACCACTATACAAATCTCGTAACTTACCTGTGAAAGAGAAAATTGTTCGTGTTATCACTAAATACTTTTTCTGATTCCACAACATCGTGTTGGATCGGGATTTTAACTCGATAAAACTGGTGATCACAATATCATCTCATAGGTTACCAGTGAAAGAGGAAAATGTTCATGTTGTCACTAATTACGTGTTCTGATTTCACAACATCGTGATATTTCCGGATTTTAATACGAAGAAACTAGTTACCACTATATAAATCTCGTAACTTACCTGTGAAAGAGAAAATTGTTCGTGTTATCATTAATTACTTTTTCTGATTCCACAGCATCGTGTTGGATCGGGATTTTAACACGATAAAACTGGTGACGACAATATAATCTCATAGGTTACCAGTTAAAGAGGAAATTGTTCGTGTGGATATTGAACATGTATTTATTAATAACTAATTACATGTTCTGATTCTACAACATCGTGATATTTCCAGATTTTAATACGAAGACACTAGATACTACTAAACAAATCACGTAACTTACCAGTGAAAGAGGAAAACGTTCATGTTGTCACAAACTGCGTGTTGATATTCTCTACATCGATTAAGTTGGGAACACGATTAAACTAGAGATTGAACTTCAATATAAATCTCGTGGCTTATCAGTGAGAGAGGAAAATGTTCATGTTGTCACTAACTGCGTGTTGATATTCTCTACATCGTTTAAGTCGGGAACACGATTGAACTGGAGATTGAACTTCAATATAAATCTTATGGCTTACCATTGAAAGAGGAAAATGTTCATGTTGTCACCAACTGCGTGTTGATATTCTCTACATCGATTAAGTCGGGAACACGATTAAACTAGAGATTGAACTTCAATATAAATCTCGTGGCTTACCAGTGAGAGAGGAAAATGTTCATGTTGTCACTAACTGCATGTTGATATTCTCTACATCGTTTAAGTCGGGAACACGATTGAACTGCAGATTGAACTTCAATATAAATCTTGTGCATTACCATCGGAAGAGGAAAATGTTCATGTTGTCACCAACTGCGTGTTGATATTTTCTACATCGATTAAGTTGGGAACAAGATTGAACTGGAGATTGAATTTCAATATAAATCTCGTGGCTTACCAGTGACAGAGGAAAATGTTCATGTTGTCAGGAACTGCGTGTTGATATTCTCTACATCGATTAAGTCGGGAACACGATTAAACTAGAGATTGAACTTCAATATAAATCTCGAGGTTTACCAGTGAGAGAGGAAAATGTTCATGTTGTCACCAACTGCGTGTTGATATTCTCTACATCGATTAAGTTGGGAACAAGATTGAACTGGATATTGAACTTCAATATAAATCTCGTGGCAAAACAGTGACGGAAGCAATTGTTTGGTTTATCACTAATTGCGTTTTATAATTCTCAACATCGTGTTAGTCAGGATTTTGATGTTTGAGATAATTATTTATATAGTAGAATATTAGATCGTACCAACATATATATGTAATTAGTTGATATAATTGATTTCTGTCATGTAATAATATTAGTAGGATTCTAAAAAAGTTGTTTCAATTTAGAATCGGATGAGCTACAATTACGTTCAGTGTATTGCAGAAAACATATAATTAATCTCTAGATTGTGACGATTTAGAGAAAACACTTAAGCCACTTTTGGAAGATGTTTTATAAAGATTCATTAAAATAATTTTAGGTAGTATTTTTCCAACATATAAACAAATATTACTTATTATTAAATCAAATATTTGTACGATATAACAACGAATAATTTATACGTTTATAATGAACAAAAAATTTTATTAATGTGATGTCTTTATAACATTTTGTAAATTTTAATCTTATACGTATATGTTATGCAGATTATATAAACAATAATACGCTACTGAATTTGAACAAACCAAGTAAAAGACTTTGACTCTTTAAGCTCAATAACCTTAACATTTGTGTTTTTATCAAAATTTTGTAGTTTACTTTCTAAAATGTCGTGTTTCTGTTCTTTTGAAATATAAATGTGGAATATTTTAAAGGAAAAAGGATTTTTCTTGATATTTCCCATCGTTCTGTGATACAAGAAATCACAGAATATATCCAGAATAAATTATTAAAGTCACTGGATATCACTGGAATATAGTCTTAGTCGTGTCATACTTTACAACCATCCATTTCCCCTATTATCCATTATACTTCATACAGGAAACTGGGTTTTTTAGCTTATATTTTGATAATTTCTGATTTTATTCGTTGCATTTAACCCTAATAAATTCAAAAGCTAAACATACATGTGAAATAAGTGTAAAATTTATCACATTTTAAGTATATTAGGTTTTCTGGGTTTTAAAATTAACTGATGGGATATATTTCTTAACTCTATTGAACTTGTATACGAGTCCGAATTTGGTTAATCTTAATAAATTTGTTTCAATCTTAAAGATTTTCATGATAAACTACAGCAAAAGCCTTTCAATATTTGGACGGGAAATAAGTATCAAGACTATGGTTACTCATCTTTATTCTAAGGGGTTGTCTAAAAAAATATTTTGGACAATGTTTGCAGCACAAATAACGTTGTTAAAAAACCTACAATTGAAACTTGTTTTAATAAATATTAATATTTGCAATGAAAAACAGTGTAGTAACATACAAAATAGTTTTTTCCCCTTAAATATAACACGATATTCAAGTAGGGCATTTAACATTCAACTAAGTTTTAAAATCTATTTTGCTTATTATATTAGACTAACGCACCATGATTTTTTTGAATGAAAGCAAATAACGAAAAATGTCACATTTAATACTTAATCTAGGAACAAACAACAGGAAATCAATCACAATCGTCTTCGGCACCAAATTGTAAGTGTAGGCCATTTGTAATAGCGGATGGCATTCTCCTAGAAGTAACTGACTCTACAGAATTTCAAGGCATTAATCTTGAATGTGGATTAACCAGGTCTGATTACATTAACAGCACCTGTTCAAAGATACATCCAGGCATTTCTTTTCTACGAAACGTTAAAAAGTTATGTTTATTTAAGGTAGGCCTATTAAAAACTGATCACTTTGGCCTGGCACAACCATATTTTTTATCGCCTGAGATTGCGTGGTAGCTGTTCTAATTTGGAATTTTTTATAACTTTTACATTTATTGCAAAAAGAAAGCTGTTCGTGCGTGTTCTTTCCGAGAGAGTAGTGAAAAATGATTTTAGTTAGCTTACATTTCTAACTTCATATTCTTATGGCTAGCTCCGATTTAAATGTTAACTGTTTCATAGCAGAGACGTTCATTTTTTACGTAACGAGGGGTAGTGACAACTTCCTCGGCTAACAACAGAGGACTGCGCTTGTCGAACGCACTAAGCTGGAGTTAGGATACTGAAAAAGCTTCCTAAACAAAATTCATAACTCAGTAATACAATTTTTAGTATCGCAGGAATTCTACTCAGCTGATGAGTTTATGATGGATCGTTGGGATGTAAGCTACAACCGACAGCCTAAACAGGCTTATCCACACAATCTCCAGTTTTGGTTAACAATAAGCATAACGTTAAATTCATATATATACAGTATATATATACAGTATATATATATATATATATATAATATATTATAATATATAAACTAAGAAAGCCTAATATACCTAACATGTGATAAATTTAGACTTATTTCACATTTAATCTGTTCCTTACTTCCATTTTTTAAATATTTTATGTTTTTTTTTTATTTTATTTGGGTTAAATGCAACGAATAAAATCAGGAATGATCAAAATATAAGATAAAGGATCAAGTTTATTGTATGAATTTTAATGTATAAGAGGGATGAAGGATGGTTGTAAAGTATGACAGGACTAAGAATATATTGCAGTGATATCCAGTGATTTTAATAATTATTTTATGTAAGCTATAACCGACAGCTTAAAGAGGCTGATCAACACAATCTCCAGTTCTGGTTAACAATAATCGTAACTTTAAATTAAATATATATAAATTCCAAGCTATTCATTTTAAAATGGATTTCATTAATATTTTACGTTTGTATTTTGACAAGATTTTTATTATATTATAGAAGCTTTTTATTACAAATACAAGCAGCATAATTTTTATGCTACTTGTATTTTAAATCGTGAAAAGTTGTCACAACAAGGCAGTGAGACGACAACAGTGTAACGAGATGTACAAATAACAACAAGGAGCACATCTCGGAAGTTATTGTTGACAGTGACTTACGACTAAGGATTTCTTATATAAAAAAGATTTGTGTTACTTCTATTTTTTGTTAATGCCATCTGTGTTTCATTACCAGAAAACAAAAATGTACGTTAATTAAAATTTATGGATAATTAATACTAAAGGTCTCCTACACGTTGTATATTCAATGATTCTATACGAGTGTTGAGATTAGCTTAAATATATTATACAATAATTGCATTACAACATTTTGTAAATTGTGCAGTTTTTGATGTCCCTGATTTAACAGGGAACCTGATTGATTTTGATTGTTGGTTAGGTTTAGTTCGGTTTTTGTCTGGATATGATTTAAATTTCAGATTAGGTTAAGGAGGGCGATTTTAAAGAAAAGCCGAATTAGGTTTGGAAAGTTGTCTTAGTCTTGTTAGTTCATAGTCTTTTAAATATGTGCAGATTATTTATTGCAATGATACCCTGCTTATGCCGGTCGGAGGAAGCAATCCAAGTCGTAATGGGTTTATCAATAACATCAAATGACTTGTATTAATATTTCAGCTTGTAAGTCCTATTAAACTCTTGACTGTAAACATATAAAATTTTTTTGGTATCATACAATAATTTATCTTCTTTGTTTATAGAGAGAATCTAGTAGAAAATTAAACCAATTTACGATGTTGAGTAATGAACCGGTTATCGCTATTGTGGTTAAAAAATTGCTCATATCTTATAAGTCATATCACGCATTGCATGGAAAATGTAACATAACCGAAACCAATCTTTAGCCAACGGTTACGGAATAACATCTGCTGACTGAACATGGATCTTCACAACGAGGACGAAAGAAACTACAATCTGATTGTGTGAGTAATGTTTCAACGCGGGGTAAAATAATACGTTGTGATGAAAATAATTTTTCTGTATATTAATGGTTTAAACCCGATTAACATTAGTTGCTTATTCCTGGTGGTGTAGAGTGTTATCAAAGAGGTCATGATTCTTGTAACGTGAGCAAGTAAAGAGAAATATTGGATTGATCAGGAATGTCACCAACCCACAGTATGGCTGGAAGAAAAGGTGAAAATAATGTTAGGAATGCTCAGATAAATTCCTTCGAGGTTTGAATTACGTGCCAGATAGTCCAATGTGATCAGGCGTTGGAACAGTACAGTTAATAAATTCCCCTGAGCATCAGTGTGTGTTTCTGTGGTGCATTCGGCTACTCCACGTCTGGCATAAGAAGAATAAATTCAACAAGGAAAGAGTTTTTGTTCATTTATAGGTTTTTGTAATTTAATATTATCCAGCTACTATATGGTTGACGTTTATAATCAAGTCTTTGAAAGAACATTTCCAAAACTCTAAATAACGAGTGGAAATTCCTCAGATTAGAAATTTAGATTTTCTATTTATATCTGTTGAATGGAAAACTATTTTAAAAAAGGTGTCATCTTAATGTAAAACGCATTAATGGATTTAAAACTTTGCGCTCTCAAATTTTTCACTAATGGAAATATGAAACATTACCAAGAAAATAAGTCTTTAAATTACTTTCCTTATAAAATAATAATATAATACTGCGTGTTTTGTCCTACTCAGATAAACGATCTAGAATTATTTCTCTGAACCTTAAAACCTATAACTTTTACTGTAGTACTACAACATTTATAGTTACTATATAGCTTTTCAGGAAATTTCTTAATAGGGAAGACGTATACATTATTAGATACGATTCCTCTTTTGTGAATCGAGTACATCTCTATGGAATCCTGGTCATTTAATTAAATCTCAAATGGATACCAAGCCTCAGTTTCTAAGAACAGTTTTATAGAACGTCTTTAACTTCGTAACAATAGACAAGATTTCTGAGAAATCAAGTTGAGAGATATAATTGAAATACCAGTGATTTTACCTGATATCAAATATGTTATAACAAGCTAATATAATTCTAGTTTCCACTTAATACCTATTCTACCTATTATTTCCCATTATTCTATTTCCTATTTCTTCTCTTAGACTGATAGTCTACAAATGTTTAATTTGTTTGAAATGTGTAACACAAAGAAATATTACTAACACTCTGATAATAATAAATAGTTAATTTCAAAATTTGTTTTCAGCTTTAGAAAGTTTTCGTAAAATATGTCATATAGAGGTACAAATAAGTAGAATTGCGTAATCTAAAACTGGTCTTATATATATCCAGAATCAGTGAACTCTGGTTTTGAGTTATTCGTCAAAAGTATGTGCGTATTTATGAATAAGTACTAAAACAGTTATTAAAGTAATTTATGTTTTAATAATGACTTTCTCAAATTGTGTGGACGATAATATGAAGCTTTTAGCTATTACTTCTCTTACTGTTATTTATCACCTTTCAACAACTCTAATAACCAGCAGAGTAATTTTGTTGTGATGGTTAACTGAATTAAATCTCACACTTATAATATAACACATAAAAATAACACTAACATAAAACCAATTTAAATGGAGCATATGTAACGTATTGGACTCGGAGGACGTTATGTTGTAACGTAAACTGTCCTGATTCGTGACGATGTGATGGAAAACACCGCTTGGTTAAACACTAAAACAATTTGAGTTCTGCCCACTACACGTAAAATTACTTTTCTGATACCTGGCGTTATGCTTGACGTATATTTAGGGCTTTTATTTGCGGAAAAATTATAATAAATAAATTATCGAAGTAGTAGGCTATACTTTTTTAATAAGCAAGGTAAATATCTAACAACCACATAAAGGAAATGGCATGTTATCATTTTTAAATATTCAACCTATGTGTACTTTTAAATTTTAACATTGATTTTTAAAACGTTTTCGTGCTGTAACACATAACCAATAATAAGTTTCAATTTATTCATGCTAAAAGTTTTAAATTCAAGTGATGTATAAAGATACACTTAACATATTGGAAGTGTATGTAGCACTGTAAATTTGCTTGAAACGTCTTATCTGTAACATTATAGTTCGTTTAGTGATAAACATATATAAAGATACATATTCTGCCTAATGATTATTTTGGAGGTGTTCTAAGTTATTTTTATCTTTCAAATTATTACATTCATAAAAGTCCCCCACCTCATGTATGTTTCGGTATTCAATAATTAGAAACACTTAAACAAACAATATTGTTGTTCATTGTACTTCAGCTTCAACAATATTATTTAAAAACATCGTTTACAGTCACGATAGGTCGTTATGTAGGTATTTTTGTTCATTTTGATCGAAAATATAAGAAAAGAGTTCACTGTTCACCGTAAAAATATTCAAAGGGATCGATTCCTAGCGAGATTCCACGGTACAGCCATCACGAGGAGGTATAGAAGGTAGTGTCACAGTTCTACCACCTTAAGGAAGTGAACATTTCCGCTGTTTCTCCCTCTAGAATTCAAAATGAACACAGGATGGTAATATCTTAAGTTTGGGTTTGTAAATGGCTTAAATCCCAAGAAAATTTCACTCATTCCAGGGATAGAAGGCCGCCTCACGGTCATACTACCTTGGAGGGAGTGGAGACTTAATCTGTTTCATCCTCCAGCACTTAACTTTAACACAGATGGTAATACCTTAAGTTTGGGCATGTAAATCGCTTAAACCCCAAGAAAGTTGGTTTCAACCACCTTGAAGGAGGTTGAATCATTATTTATTTCATCCTCTATCACTCTAAAAGAGCAGAGGTAGGTAGGGTGTATCACAATTTGGCTTGTAATTCCATTAAACCTCACTCTTGAACCTGAACCAAGAGGACCCTATGTACCAAGCTGTATCTTAATACAATTCTATCGAGGGTTATCACAAAAAGAGTCAGCCATACAGACAGACGGAATTTGACCTTACAAGCAATAAGGTAATTTCTTGGACTGAGAGGGAACAAATTTTCTACTCTTAGGACCTTTCTAACAACACCTTGAGAATGACTCAAGGGAATATCCTTGACAACTACCGTCAGTGGTCTCTAATGCAAATAGAACTGACATAAGTAGTAGTTATTTCATATTTTGTCCATACGGCGGGGTAGAGATGAGGTATATTTAAGAATATCTATTCTTTATCCGTATTCTCTGCATTACCAAAAAATTCATTTTATAAATAAAAAAATATATAAAATACACTTTTTATTTAAGTTACTTTGACCCATGTTGTACATTAATATGACTGAACTCATGCGAAGGCATTCCTTGCTATTACTACAGCTTTGGTACCATCAATACTTTAACTCTATAATAAAAAAAATAAGATTTTTAAAATTAAATACAAAAACCCAAAAGATTTTGAAGATACTAACTATTCTAACAAAAACAATACCAAATTATTAGAATATGCTAACCCCATCCTAATAGTATGTTACTATACGTAGTTATTTTAAAACATAAAACACCAAACTGACGTAAAGAGGGGAATGGTCTTTAAACACCGAACACTTTATTTAATTTGTGGGTCATATGCTTAATTTGTTTGTTTGATTTTTGTCAAGTAGCAATTCACGTGCGCTTTCCAAAATTTACATGTTATAAGAAACATATATCATCAATTCTCTATGTTTATTTTTCAACTTCTTTGCACTGGGTCTAAACGCCTTATTTTTATATTATCAAGCAATTTTGCAGTACTATTGTAAATATGGGAACTAAGAGGTATAACTATTAATATCCATAAATGTATATAATAAACTAAGGTTGGAGTTTTATTTATTCCCTTTGTACTGTAAAGCATAATTAAAAGTAAAATAATATAATATCGAAGTAAAAATAAAATAAACCAAAGTACAGATTTATAAACACGAATACACAAAAAGGAATAAAGTAAAATGTAAATTAAATGTAAAATGTAAGTAAACAATGTAAAATACACTGTAATTTACATTTAAAATGTATGATGTGCATTTTATATTTGAGATTATTTCATTGCTATTTAATGACACAAATTTCCCAATATTATAAATTTTAAATATGATTTTAATATTTTTTTTATTTCAACAACCAACTTGTATATGCCAGTGTAGATAATTGAAATTTTTTGCATTAGCTTTCTTAGGAATTAATTCGACTTCACAGTTCCTGTACAGCTTCCCAAACAGTTAAATTTCATATCATACAAATACAGTAATAATATAAATTAGGACACCATAGAAAAGTAATTTATATCTCATTTCAAAGCCTGATGTCTCAATAATATGACTTCATTATTTTGTAAAATTTAGTCCCAAAGATTTTTAATCTTATTTAATTCTTTAAACTTTGTATAGTAAGATTTTTGTTTTGAGAGAAAAATTTCTGCTTCAAAATGGAGCTTATTAAAGGCAACTTAATTATCACTTCCTTGCTGTAACAATAATCCGGAAACTTGTCAAAGTCAAACAATTAAGAAATTGGAGAAGTATTTCGAGTGATTAAGCTCTTGTAAGCTATGCTATTAAACAATAAGTCTTTCAGTTTTAGTTAGAAAGTCCATTATCAAAGTACATTATTTAAGAAAGGGGATAGATCTCATCATAAATAAAAACATACTGTAAGACATGAATGTTTTTATCTACGATGTCACTGTCATACTCATCTTAAAGTACTGTAGCTAGTGAGCTAAAATTTCCAATTCTGATGTTTTTTTTTATAATTTATTGTGTTATCAATAAAGTGTTCATATATATTCATATTCAGATATTTATATATATGGATGTGATGAAAGTTGTGTCTTTTGTGTTCGGATGTGTTTGTGTCTTTAATATAAAGTTGAGCTACTCGAATTTAACTCTTTTTGAACACGGAGGATTTATTTTTGTTAAATAAGAAACTTCATATAAGACATTACAGTTAAAGCTACATAGAAAACAAATCTAATGCAACCAAATACGTTTAGTTTCTATCCTGTTTGCTATTTTATGTACAGGAAGTTTACTTGTACTCGGTTAAATTATGAATATTTCCAGATAGATGGTAACATAGGTTTTGATTATCATCAAACGTATTATTAAGCTATTTAAAGTACTTGTAATGAGAACCAGTAACAGTTATTTTTAATTTCAGTAATGGCTACTCTCGTAACAAATGAGACCAGGGTATAAATTCTGTGTAAAACAGGGCCGATATACTTACCCTTGCGGTAAAATGGACTTCCATACTTAGATGCTTAAGTTACCACAAAATGGTACACGAGGCATTGTCAGGTTATAAACACCATTCTCTTAATACATAAAATATAGTATTATTTGTGTTGGTGAACGTTTTGTGGGAAGACTGACAGTTATTGGCATACTAAAGAAGAAGAATGTAACACTGTAGCATCAACGTCTCATTCAATTTATCTTTTCACTTATTCTATTCTATTCTATTCTATTAATAATAGGCTATACAATTGGGTGAATGAAAAGAAAACTCTAACTGAATATCAGGCGGGGTTCAGAAAAGGATACTCTACAATTGATAATGTATTTAACCTTTCGAACATTATTAAACTCCAGCTATCAAACAAAAAAGGAAAATTATACTGCTTCTTTATTGACTTTTCTTCGGCTTTTGACGTCATAGACAGGAAAGCGTTGCAATTTAAACTATCGAATATGGGTATTTCAACGAAAATGTTAAATGTTCTAACTAATTATTATGATGGTACAAGTGCGAATGTATGGTGCAAAGGAGATATAACTGAGAGTTTTTGATACCAAAATAGGCTTAAGGCAAGGCTGTATTCTCAGTCCCTTAATGTTTTCACTATTTGTGAATGATTTGCCCGAAGCGGTGGAGGGGGGATGTAGTTTTGGGAGTACACGGGTAAATACACTCATGTACGCTGATGACATTGTTCTCATGTCGCCTTCTGCTGCAGGTCTACAGCATATGATTAATAGACTAGAACATTATTGCGAAGCTTGGAATTTGAAAATAAATTTAGCTAAATCTAACATATTGGTTTTTAGAAATGGCGGAAAAGTAAAATCTTTACGACAATTGGACTTTACAAGAAAAACGAATTAAAGTCGTCGATAAGTACAAGTACTTGTGTATGCTTTTTACAAGCTCCTTATCTTGGGGACTGCATTTTCAAGAAAAATTGACCATGGCTAAATTTGCAATCAATTCAATTTGGCGAAATTTGTTTCTTTCTAATAAAGCTCCTCTGAGTGCAAAGATTATCTGCTTCAATTCTATTATTAGATCCATTATTTGCTACAGTGTTCAGGTATGGGGCTTAAAAAAATGTTACGTCTACCTTATAATACGCCTAAGTATGTTTTATATTTAGAAACAAATTTTGAAAAGATTGTTACATACACAGGAAATAAGAAAATACTATTTTGGTAAATCAACATTAAACAAAAATGAATATATACATTATTTAAACGGTAGGAATTGGCGGGTTTTGGGGGGTTTCATGAGCACCGCGTGGAAGTATATATCGCAATTAATCCAGGAATTCAATTTTTAGGGTCGAATTTAAGGTAGGAAAAAGGGAAAAATATTTTAATTACAACATTTGTATATTTCAGTTATCAACTTGTTTTTTCTTCCATTTATAATGTAATTTTGTTTTAATTTTTCTGAGTTTAAGGTGTTATATGTGTATAAAATGTGTATGCGTGTATGTGTGTGTGCGTGTGTGCTGTTTTATTGAAAAAAGTTGTGATTAGTTTAAAATTGAGAAATTAAATAATTTTAAGTTAGCCTTATTCAGTTTTGGAAAAGTGTCCCAGTGTGTTGATTTATAATTTTAAATTATTATTGCCATTTAACTTGACTTTTGTTATTCTTAGATTAGTACAGTATCATTCCTGCTAACCACTACAGACGGCATTCAAGCCATTGTAGATGTAGTGTTTTTTTTATTGTATGTATTGTACTATATATTTTGGTCAAAAATAAAAACACTTTTTCATTCATTCATTCATTATTCTATTCACAACGCTTAATTTATCAGCGTGGGCTTGATGATATTATTAGTTATTATCTTAGCGTAAGCGAAGCATGTTATTTGATGAACTGGAAAAGTTTAACTTCTTACTCTCTGTCTGCCCACATGATATCTCAGGGACGATTGAAATGTTGTATAAAGCTACATATATTTGTAGGAAAACCTTTGTTTTATCAAAGTTGCTTGTTACTCAAGAGCATTTGCTTGAGGGTAAGCGAAAATTATTCTTTGGTTTTATAAGCACACAAGATTGCATCGAGAACATAGCCAAATATTTTAGTTTGTAAGCAAACTGATTACAAATGTATGATATTTTAATGGTAAAATTAACTAAATGAGAATGTATTATATGGCGTGATACGCTCAGGAAAGATGTAACCTATAGACTTTAAATTATTTATGCTACAAGAAAATGAGTTCCATATTGGTTCATGTTCATATATGGTATTTGGCTGAGCGTTATGGAAGACTATCACTCTGTAGGTTAACAGTTTACTTTTGGTCTGCCAGATGGATATAAAATGGTTGTTTCCTTTGTAAATTGTGATCCATTACATATTGCTATAATTTTTCGATGAATTACAGTTTAAATTCTCAGTTAGTATGAGATGTTCGATTGCGGTAGGAGTCTTTAATAAACAGAGATATGCAGTATGTACAGATACAAAGGTTGTATGAAACAACTGTATCCCTCTGACAGAATCACCAGCAGGACCCATTTATTTAACACAATATTGTGAAACAGGCTTTTTCTTATCTCTAACTCTAACCCACGACATTATAACCCCACAATTTATAATTCAAATATTGATGTATTAACTTACATCGGCATTCCAGCTGACAACTGCTGGTTGCGATAGTGAATAAAGCACATATTGATTCTACTGGTTCACTAAGTACTTTGACTCCAGTTTATAAAACACAGACAATTTTTATTTCGTATTGACTAATTAAAAAGATTACTTTACTTCCGTAAGAAAAATTGTTGAACAGAATGGTTCTTACGATTTATTTTCAGAGATTTTCATTAAAAATTATAAATCTTAGGTGAAAGCACAAGGGTAAATGCTACAGTTTCTTTATAATTAAAACATATACAATATTAATACTATCCCATACAGTTCTATACTAACTAGAACCAGGAACAAAAATTTGTATCTGCATTCTTCCATGTGTTGCGGATTTTTTTTCAAGGTTGACTAAAATAAAACACTTGGCCATAAGTTCATCTATTCCTAAATGTAAATATGAAATAAGATTACAGAGTTACGATATCCCAACACTTTTTGTCTTTTATTTTACTTTCTTGTATCTTTTTCAACGAATATCTTCGAGACAATTTTGGTGATTGGTAACTCAAATGCTCCATTAAATAGGGAAGTTCACTCACTCCCTCTATGTGGTGTACTATTTAAAACTGTGATATTTTACTTAGCTTTTTTTGTAAAGTTTTAAGTTTTAATATAATTTTGGGATATTAAAATAACACTGTTCTTGCCACATACATTTTAGTTTGTTGCAATGTCAAATGATACAAGGTAGAAGTACACCATATTACGTGTTACAATATCACTACATAATACATTTAAAAAAATGTAATATTGAATTGTTTCTTTAAACATATATTTAATCTGCGATTATCTCGCTGCCACCATAGCTGTCTATAAGGCCAATGCAAAATTCCGTCGGTGTCATATGACTCGTACTTGAGATATGCTGTCAGACAGACAGACAAACATAAATGAGATTTTCTAGCCTCTCAAGGATAGTCTTCGCTAATGCTCAGCCAAATAAAAAAGCCTATTACTTTATACACTTCTATATTTTCGTATTAAAATAAACTTATGAATATATTAACACAGTAAACTTGTTTCTTCTTACTTTTAAATAAATACGAGAATATTTTTATTTTTAAGCTCAGGAATTATTTGTTTGAAAGAGCTGCTATGATGCTCTATAATTTTAAATTACAATTTTTGTTCAGTTGTGGCATTTTATGTTAATTAATTTTCAGGTCATACCATTTAAGCTTAAATTGTATACGAATCTCAAATTTAGTTTTAATATTTTATTGTTTCACTATGCATAAAATGCATAGTGGTTTCAATAGTAAAGTGTAGCATTGAAACCACTATCAAAATATAAGCAAACAACTTCTCCAAACATTCTAACATACACCAACTGAAACAATTAAAGTAATATTTGTGCAGCTGTAACGTTGGTGGAAAAACTGGTGATTTCACTACGAGATATGTTCAAGTATCCACATGATTATAATTTATCACCACTAATATTCTAAAAACGTTATTAGTTGAGACTTGGTTAGTGAAAGTCTACTTCTAATGGGTTGTCCAATAAAACGTGACACTTTGTAAACTTTGCAACTATTGCTTGCTCAAAAGTTAAAAACACAAGTGACAGTTTCAGTAGTTATGGAGCAGTGGACAATTCAAAATGGTGCTTTTGTTATTAAAGCTTTCTTTAAAAATAGTTAGTTGGTGGCTGCTACGCAACGATTATTTTTTAGCAACTCCATGTTCCTTGTAGCGAAACTATTCCTTGTAGAAATCATATTAAAAGATTGGTGAAGGATTTCAAAAGTCTGCATTATAATATATACACATACACAGGTTTTTAAAAACATAGTAACTTTTAGATAGTGACCTTGTTTTTGACATCTATATTATAGAGCAGACCGAGCACTCCATACTTAATATTATGCAACATCTTACAGTTAAAAGCATATCCGTACGAAAATCTTAATTTTCCTATTTGGATATTTTTAACTCTCTGCTCAATAGCGCTACCGGATGCAGAGAAAGTTGAAATAAGGAGTCTTGTTACTACCAAGCTTACGCTATGTTTTCATTAAAATAATTTCAAAAAGTGGTTAAATTCATTACGCATGTGGTTTCTTCTATCATAAAGAAACATTTACATAGAACAGTTGATCACAGGCAATTTTAATTAGTAATATCTGTTATGCAACTTTATAGACAAAGATGGTATTTTTGGCAAATTTACAGACCACTATGGTGTAGTTCGTATGGAGTTTTGAAATAATAACATGCTTCTATTAACCAGGCACCGTAAGAATGATTATGTAAAACCCAATAGTTTTACGTGATTGAGTAAAATACACACGAATCACGGATAGACACCATTGGTGTTACATAATAGTATAAACTGATTCTGCTGATAGTAAATACGCTGTAAGTGACCAAGGAACGGGATTGCCTAACTTTTCTGATGCGACAGAGAGCACAACATGTGACACTTGACAATGTGTAGTAGTATTATTTAAAATCGAGTCTATACCTAGAATATCAATAAGAGAGTCCTGCTAAAACAAGAGTTTAACTTGATATTCCCACAACTTCTTCAGTAACTTTTCGTACCGTTCACTTCCAGACGTCATTATAAAGAGAATAAAAGTAAATGTAAGACCTTTGGTTGTAAAGCAAGTCGGTAAAGAGCAGAAGGAGACCAGAAATCTTTCATCCGCTCTTATTACGGTTGGAGGCTAAGTCTAATTTAGTACCTCTGGGTTTTGTAACACTCTTATAAATAGCTAAAAGTCTTTCAGAAGGATATAATGTATTAAAGTTTACAATGATTAAGCTGTTGTTTATGGTGTTTTGAAGGTAAAGATTAGTACACATTCATTCATTTAGCAGTGTATAAAATTTCTAGTTCTAAAAAGAACTATTGTATAATTTGCTTTAAGGGGAGCGGGTCGTTCCTATCCCGCGCATGTTAAATTTACAAACTTTAGGTACATGTATTGTCAAAAACTAAGTAAGTTACAACCTTCAAATTTTTTGTAGGCAAAGAGTACTCCTTTATAAACATCTCTTGTAACTTTAGTAAAAAAATCTTTAAAAAAAATTTTTTTCGGAATTTTTAAATATTGTGTGTAAAAAAATTATTTTTTTATACCAAAACATTTTTTTTTCTCATTTTGTTTTTTTTAGATAGAATGATAAAAGATGCAACACCATTTGGAATTGCACTGTTCTATATGCATACCAAATTTCAATTCTCTAGCATTTATAGTTTTTGAGATACATGTACCTTTATATGAAAAAAACCAAGTTTCCGGGAAATGTCCGGTAAAGGCAAAAATGACTGCTAAACTAACCTTTTGCTGCTAAAACATCCCAGCTCCGTACATCAGGGTCATCTGGGTCTTCATTTTCCTCTTCTAATGCAAGTTTTCTTTTCCTCCTAGCAACTCTAGCCTCCTTGGTCATGTCTAAAGCAGATTTTTCTGCCTTTTTCAATCGTATTGTATCAAAAATTTCGCAATGCGGCAACAGACTTCTCGCTCAGTTTGATTCCTAGCTTGTTATACACAATCCAATTTGCTGGTGAATCCATTATTAAAAGTTAAAACTGCATCATATATGCCAAGTTTTAGAGTGTTTAGCCTTACAAAAACATTTTTAGGCACCTTAGACCAGACGGCATTGTTGAAACTTTCGTTCTGGTTTTGAGTCTTTTGATCAAGGCATTTTTTAGATGATCCGGATTGGCTAAATCTCTATAAATTTGTTTGATCTGTACCATCACTTCATATGGCAAATTGTGTGACTTATGGCTGAAAGTCTGATGTAGGGCTTCGGCTTTATTATAACCGCACCACGACTCCGGCCCCTTTGGACATAGGCCATGTTGCGGAGTGTCATCATTCGATATTTTGTGGAAATAAGTTGCCCACACATTTTTAACCATTTGTTGAAGATCTGATCCACCTCTTTTTATAGCTAGGCCATAATATTCTTGCAGCTTGTCTATGTCATTATTTGTTAGCCTATTCTTGCCCCTATTGCTCTATTATCTTTTAGTTTTTGTTTTTCCCAACCGTTTTTCTTCAATTCCCTTAGTCTGCTCCCCATTCTCTTCTTGACAATGATTGACGCATTCCAGTTTTTCTTACTTCTACTTCATCTCCATATGGCTTATCGTCAACCACCTTTTTAAAACCATTGATGTCACCATCTCCTAAAGTATCGTACATACCGTACATTTCGATCTCTGGACTTTCGGGAAACATCTAGGGCACCCGCAACTTTCCATGCCGCCACTTGACCCTTCGTAGTTTTTGGAACATATATGATCAGGGTACTATTTTTTTTTTTTTCATGTACAGTGCAATTTGACATGACAGTATTTGGACATTATGGAAACATCCAACACCTTGCCAGTATCTAATGATGTTACGCTGACAACCCCATTCAGTGACTTGTGTCCCCCTCCTTTGCCAAGACCCATCTAAACAAACCGTCAAATCTCTTTTTGACGTTTCTTCACACTCATTTACAGACACAGCTTCCTCAATTGCCTGCTTCATACTTTCACTAGCACAATTTTCAACAGCCTGATATATTATGTTACTACAAGGTCCTATTTTTTTGAGGTGGTAAAGGTAAGTCTAATAATGAACACAGAATGTTACCTGCACTGATACCTTTTCCGATCGTTCTCATGCCGTAAATAAATTTCAAGTTTTACCTCATATTTTCCATTCTCATTTTTTTTAGAGTTGTAAAAATTAGTTGATTCCAAACAAACACAACATTTCAGTTCATATTCACAGCCAATCCAAATCTTTTCTTATCCGTAGTACAAAGTTCTATGCAGTCTTCGCTATCGCAGAATTTACATTTTACAAATTTTTTTAATTGCTCACTAAATAAACTAAGATCCAAAATAACACTACCCATTCCAGTTCCTTCATAATTGTCATATTTATCAAAAGGACAGTTTTTTAGAAGCAGAGCTAATGTTTGCATTAGTAGTAGGCCTAGGGCTAGGGCTAGCAGAATCTGTTTGGGTAGGCCTAGATTTAGAGTCCAACTTACGGTACTTGCTTCCTCTAAACTCACGTTTAGATTTAGTTTTGTAACTAACCTTTGCTCTTGGCATGGTTATAAGAAGTTGTAAAACACTTCAAGAAACAATACACACTCCTAATCTACCACTAACTATGAATAAAGTGCAACACTTTTAGTAAAACACAATTATCCGACACAAAACACATATAACATAACCTCCTAAGCATATCAAAACAAATAAAAAGCAATATTCTTTCTTCATCTGTATTCCCAGTTGTCAGTACCAGGTTGACCAAACAGAGCAAAGCCATAAACATACTTATAACTAACACACATGATATATATGATTGTGTCAGCCAACATCTTACGAACTGCTGCAAAAAAAAACTAGTGAACATCTTTTGTTTGTGAATTTTTTTTTGGTAATTTATAAATTTATTTCAGCATTAAATACTTACATATTTTTAAAATACACACTTTAAACTATTAAAAAATGCAATAAAACATTTTTCTAATTTTTTTTAATTTTCATCGACCTGCTCCCCTTAAAATAAAAATAATTACTTTCTATTGTCAGCTTTTAAATAGGTAATGGCTGTTTAAAAATGTCTTTATAAACAGTAAATTTACATTTTATAAATACGGTTACTGAATAAAGAAATGTCTCGTGGACTATGATGATTTAAAATTTACCTCATTAAAAGTTTGCAAAGTGTGTTATACTGTGAACTGCAATATATTATATTGTCATGACTGTACAGGTGATTTATCGTTTTATTATACTGTAGTAAATGCCATAGGTACTGTAGTAACTATGATGAATATTATACTTCATCATTTTTAGACTGCAAAGACTTCTTACGTCACATAGAAGGATGAAATTACATGTATTATATCTAGTAGGTTATCGCACCATAGCTTGATAAACACAATAGAAGATAAATAACAATACATTACCCTGAAGGATTAAGCTAAAGAAATCTTAGTAATACACTATTCTCATGCTATAATATTATAGTACACTGGATAAAAATGGCAAATGCCATACTTGCGAAATACAGCATGGAATATAGCACACCAAATTAACCGTGTACACAAACTGAATTTGACGAATATAACGCTTCAACTAGAACTGATGACAAAACATTATTTAATAAAGAACCAAAGTTCATGAAAAGTCCAGAATACATAACTAACGAGGGGTTGTGAATTTATATTTATTAACTGAATATGCTTTTTTAGAAATACGTGCAACACGTTTACCTGAACAACAATAAATCTCTGTTACTAGGTTTGGAAAATCATATATTGAACATAATTCACAGTTATCACATTACGCACTTTTGGAGAATTTGAAATATATAAATAGGTGACATAATAGTATATTACACACTTTCTTAATGAGTAGCCATGAGTGGCTATATTACTCATCTACATTATTTTAATGTCTAAGGGAGAGTTAATTGAAGACTTGGGATACTCCTGAGAGACACAGTTATCTCTCACACAATTGATATAACACTAAAGTTATACTGACAGCTTCTATTGTTTAATGGTTTACATCACAGTGAGAAGTAAAATAATTTAATTGCAACAGTGTAATATTTACATTACATAATACGTATCAGACAAATACTGGTAATACATCTCCTCTAATTTTGATTCACTTGGTACCAAACACTTCACAATAGGAAGTTTATTTTTCTAGCGGGTAATGATAAACTCTTTCGAAAAAATAGCTTATTTTATTTTTTAAATAACATTGAGGATGAAAATACAATTCATGTGTTTAGTTACTTATGAGTAAAATGTAAGTTTGTGTGAACTATACTGATTTCGTTCCTTGCATGAAAAATATAAACGAAGAATGATAAATATTACACTACGAGATATTCCATTCAGAGTTTCTATAAAGAGAAATCACAGAAGAACATTATTTGTATAATTTTAATTAAAAAAACACAAGATTTAAAAGACAGGCGGTTAAAGTGTAAAACGTAGGGAGCTAAAAATTTCTACCATAGTTTTGGTAGGGTCTGTCGAATTTTTAGAATATATTTTTATGTATAAAATTGTATCAAATCGTTTGTATATACAAGTCTTAGATTATTAAACACACTTTGTAAGGATTTAAGCTAGAACACTACGATACTATGATGGAACTGCAAGAGGAGACACTCAGTCTTCCACCTCCTCAGGTACGTGTGACCTGTGTTGTGTAGTGCTCTTGGCTCTGTGCAATGTCATTACCAACAGTCTGGGCTTTATACTGTTACAACACTTATTTCTTGTCACTCAAAAATGTTTATCTATAAGTTTTGTTTAGTTCGTGACAAATTCATTGCCTCATTTACACCTGAGTAAGAAGGAATATTTAAATCCTCGAAAATTAGTGATCTATTTTTGTAACATCCAAAGATGACAATATAAGAAATTCTGCCGTCTTTTCATTATTATGAAGTTTTGTACTCTCAACCCTTTTCCTGGGGTTTATAAACATAAATATTGAAAAATGTATTCTCAACGTCTGACTCATATTGATCTTGCAATACAACACTTTTTGGTAATAAACGATATCTAAATAATCTAGTACAATTCAGTTTTGGATCTATTACTATTTTTGTGGAACTTATAAATATTAAAAACAAACGAAAATTCTTCTTGAATCTAAATAAACAGTTTAGCTAGACTCGCTTATAAATAATAGGACACTATAAGACTATCTGCAGTTTATTACAAAATCCCTCCGCCATGTTCCGTGACAAAGGGAGCGTTAATTGAAGCTTCGGTGTATTCCTGAGTCACATAGAGAGACTGCCACATTAGAGTAACGATACGGCACCGAAACCACACTGGCAGCCTTTATTGTCTAATTAATCTATACCATACTGTAAATGAAACATTTTTTAGGTCATAAAGATTTTATATTGTATTTGTTTTAAAATAGTTAAATATTGCTTTTATGTGCGGTATTGGATTATTGTTCGCTGTGATAGGCTTATACATAAAAATAGGTTAATATTGTTTTACAGCAGATCATTACAAATTCCCAAAAGCATTTTACTTTTTCATACAAAACCAAATTTCTGTAAACGTAATCATTGTAAATAAATGTAGCTATGTTTTTAAAATCAAAGTAACGATGCCATTATTTGAGATTTATTGAAAATTATAATTTAATTGAGAGTGTATTATAACGCAAACTACAAAGGAAAAGTATTACACGTGTACATTTAATATAAACAAACTTCATTCTCTGTGCAGTATAAATGTTTATTTTGAAATTGCGGAAGAAATCGATAAACTGTACACAACGAGATATTTCTTTCACGGTTTCTATAAAGATATTGAATCATTGTATATTAGATGGACTCATTTAATTGGCTGTCAGTCAATAAGATCCATTTACTTATTTACTTGATGTATTTTATGTTGATGGAAAAAGTGTTAGGCACTAAGGGACATGACGTTGAAGTACAAAACTTTGGAGATAACATTTCACCAAAGTTTTTGTTGTTTGCCGTCTTTAGTAGAGATTTTGTTGCTTGCATCAAAGTTTTGAAGATATTGGACAAACAAAAATACAGTGTTAGCCTTCTATCAGTGAAAAACCTTACGATAAATTTTGCTAACTTTTTATTTTAAATTTATCAAAGATATATTATTTGATATGAAATGAGTATTAGCAGCAACTCTGAAAATACTATTCTTGTAGATTTAATGTAAAAAAAATAATTAAGGCATATTCCAAATAATAATTAAGAACCTAATGTTTGTATCATTCTTTAGTGCCATATAGATAATTATAATATTAAGAAAGTAAAAATAAAGTTTACTCTAATACAGTTTATTGGATGAGTGTTAGCTTATTTACTCACTCGAGGGGCAGGGCGATTTTCATTTATTGTCTGTCTGTCTCTGTGAAAGATATCTAGAGAATGAATTGTATTATAAGTATGACATTTTGCATACAATGTTAATATCTGTACAGGCAACATAGAAATCGAAAATGTTGAATGTTACATGATGTTTGGCTCAGCATTGTTACGTGTGTCTTATGACTGATGGCAACGATAATTGCAGAATAAATACATTTATAAACAAACTGAGTATAATAATAACACGTTCCACCATGTAACAATATAGTAACACATTAAGCCAATGGAATGAGCTATAGATTTGAAACTGATCATGCAATCTCGATAAAGCTTGTTACGTCACACGTGGCATAGCTTACTCCTACCTGGTATTTTTATGGTATTGAAATATTGTTAACTTAAACTAGAATTTTGTGTTTATTTGCAAATTTAATTTCTGTTACAATATACTGATGTTATTCATTATACTCGTGTCACAAAATTATACTATTTGTACTTACTTGTAACTCCCTTCTCCCTGATTAGATAGGTAAAAACCGATTACACGAAATAAGAATTATAAAATTCTACTTTTTCACAAGATAATTTGTTGATCATTGGAAACATAAATGTCCAGTGCTACAGTTTACATTCTTTTAAAACAAAAAATTGCAGCCTGAGATGTTTGTAAACGAACCTGTAAGGATTTCAATTTTTTAAATGAGCTCTTGCTGCGGTAATGAAATCTCTCTAAGCAGTGAAGCTTGTTACATAAAAGTTTTTTATTGGATATTTACTTAATTGCAATCCGGAAAATTAATGAAAGCTTAGGTAAAAGTTGATAAGGTATTTCATTAAGAATGCTCTTATAGACTATCATAGCAGAGTACGAGCAAAGTTATAATATGTGCCTATGTTATAAAAGTGTATAATTTCCAGGTGATTTTTTTTATTTCATTACAGATTTTCTGTTCCAGGAGTTAATGATGTCCACTTCATGTCCACTTTAGATAGATTTTATTAACTGGTTCAATGTTTCTAATAAGTCTGGCTTTTATGTTTAGATTGTTCAAGCCCAATTGACATAATGCGGTTCCGTACTACTTTTTAAGATTTTACTTTTAAAAGTGTTTAATATAGGATTTACTGAGATACGTGATGTTTCCATTATATAGACATGATGTAAAAGAAGGTTTATATATGAAAATATGTACGATTTTGTAGGTATTTTTATCAGTTTGTGCGTTAGCACATTTTCTTTGAAACGTTTATAAGTTTTGGATGCAATAGCGTTGGTTTGAGTTAGGACTCTAATTATTTGTGTTAAAGAAACGCACTGTTTTGATTAATACAAAAATATTTTAAATGGAGAAGTTATATGATGCGTCTATATTTATATATATAGATAGTTTAATTTAATTTCTTCTCTTTTTTAATTTAGAATAAGATCATTTCTTTCCATTCTTGAGGAGTTAATATATTTAGCAAGATCACATTTTATTTAAACACTGGGGATATATTTAAGTGATGTGTGAGTTAGAAAGGTAATGAAAGATAAGTTAGATGTAGTGCTTAGAATAAGTAGTCTGAGGGCGCTTTCATGAGTTATACGAGTATTTTTGTGAATATAACTTTACTTATTCTTATAACTTTTGATTACTTTACCTGTTCCTATAAGTAAAAGATATTTCTGAGCGCGGTTAACATAGTTAGTATTTTATGTGATTACTTAGCCCTAAATTGTAACTAATACTTGATTAGTACACTATTAGATTTTTTAAAGTAATTTTTATAAATATTGAATCGAATTAAGTTAAGCTATTGTAAATTATACAAGTTAAATGAATGTAAATTTAAGTCGTTTGATATGCACTTTGTCTTTTGATCATAATTGTTTGGTTAAAAACGCATATGTGACAGAAACGTCCAATACCAAATAATTGAATTTAAAAAAGCAAGGGCTCTGTGATTTTGTGGTAGCACACCCGGCAAGTAAGAGTTCCGGGTTCAGACACGGAAATAAAAATCAACGCCGGCTAACCACATACACCCTCTTACAGTGGCAAATCCCGGTGTCTTTTACATTTTTCATGTAGAACTTTATTTATTACTTATGTAGCTGGCGGTCAGTTTTAAGTTTGCGAAGGTAAATATATAATTTTATAATTATCAAATTATGTGTTTAGACATTTAATACCCTCGCATTTTATTTAAATTAAAACTGACGCTACAGACGATCGATTTTTTGGAAAAGTTTCTCCATCGATTTCAAGAAGAACCGGACTGGTGCATATATTTCTTTCAAACTGGCTTACGGGTTCTATAATATTAAGCAAACACCCAAAACTTACTATGCAGTAAAATATTCTGCCTATTAAACATTAAATCTTTATTTTAAAGCAATAAACTTTGTATATAACTTAAAACTAGTTTAAAACATGTCACTACGACTTTGCTTTTATGTTTGTATAGCTGAAAATAGTTAATTTGGTAATATTCTGTTACGTAAACTGTTTGGCATTACTATTGACTTTATAACACTTTTTAAGGATACAAGTGTACAAGTGTATTGATAATAAAATAAAGAAATTTCAAACTCTATAAAATATATTAGTTTTTTTGGAATATCCTTATATAACTGAACATTTTCTAGTACTTGAACTAAGAGTACTTTTCTATGGTGAGATATATTCATGCATTAAACATATTACAGTACTCCTGATACTAGGATATATTTTGCACCGTAAGAAACCTACCTAGATTAATAAATAAATTTACAAATGTACCTTTCTACAGGAACTGATCCTCAGCCGGGTTATTATTTGTGGGATGGAAATTGGGAGAGTAGCTGGATAGTTGTATGCCAAATGATACCTGTATTACTACGAGTAATTATAACATATGCACACTTAAGTCTATCATCATGCGATAATATTTATATCAGCCAAGCACATGAAGAACTAAAATAAAATGACGATCATATATGTAATGGTTATTTTTAATTTCAATATACGGTTTTTACACTACTTGACTACTGTATATTGATTAATTGAATTAGAAGGTATTCCAGTTTATGTTCTTGTTAGAATATAACTGGTTTTGGGCTCTATCCAGTGAAATAGGATGGATGGAGTACTTAATATATCTAGAGTACTCGAAAATACAGCGGCACTACAGATAGGGCTTGTTAAGATCTCATTAGGCCAAGACTTTACTCTCAGAGTCGACATAAATTGTGTAACTTTTGCGGACGTACTTAAAGAGGATGTGTACAGAAGATGAGTTGTATACGATGAGGAATGGCAGGAGTAGATATTTACTCACTATATTATTAATGAGAATAGACTCTCTCTGCTTTCATGACTGTAATTGTCAGCAAATTTAAAATCGCGATGTTTGTACTATTATAAAACAATGTTTACAAAGAAAAGTTGACTGGTTTATTGTTAAGGAGTTTGAAGTATTATTGTTTGTGTTTTTACCGTTATTAACTACAGAAACTTAATAAATAAAATGGAAATCAAACCAAAGTTTCAGAAGGATATGTTTCCAGAATATAAATGTTATAATTTAAATTATTACTCTACTTTTACTCTATTTTAATTTGTTTCCTAAATAGTAAATAATTGTGAACAAACGATTTAACACTGTAACGTCCATTGCTGAGAAACGAGCACAAATTAAGAGAAGTGGAAGATAAAACAATTGAATTGCTCTGAACCTGTTAGTAAATTGGTTGCTTTTTTACATGACGAAAGAAAAGTAGCCACTGAAAGCTTACGTTTTAAATCCATGATTAGCTCAGTTTTTTTATATATTTGATTTTAAGAAACAAAAAATAATTGTAAATGTTTGTTGTAAAACATTTTGCCAATGTTTATTAATTTTATCTTTATCAAATTATTTGTTACTAGGAAAATTGGAACGTAATCTCAAATGACGCAATGAATTAATAGGAAAACAGTTTTTACTAAAAGACTGGATAACACTTCCAAGACATGGACCATACACAACGATGCGTTCCATGTCATAAAATTGCAAAAATAAAACCAGTGAAATGATCCCTTCCTGGCGAGAGATGATGGCATCATGCCTTAGAATACAGTATCTAAGTTTTGAAACTGGTACTCTATGTCAACGTATTAAAGATTAAGTTATTGCGGAAACTGCATAAAACCAGTTATTTTTAAGAATACATTTTTTATCAGTAAGGGATAAAATGTATAAAAAAGTTTCTCTTTCCAAAACCGTTTCTATATTTATTGGGTGCCAATCTATGGTCATAAATATATAAGTTATTGATCCATTTTTTCAGTATGTGTCATGAAATTGATGTATACTTTGTTATAATAGTTTATAACTCAGTTGTTTTTTCAATAAGCACAACTAACGTATTAATGAAAAACCTTGCATATTTTAAAATTCTGTTTGAATCAATTTTAATCCATTTAACAGTTTATTGGTTCCACTGGGGTTAAATAATACCAAAAACAAGATAATACGTTTAATAAAGTGTTTCATAGCTCATTATTATCTTCCTGGAGGTAAACCAAATTATGACCGTCAGCATAAATAATAATACGCCCTTAACAATAGTAAAAAAGTGAGCTTAATATGATTGAAGGCAGGAGAAGATCAACACATTTATAGTTTTACTTACTATTCTTAGTAAAAATTAGAATTTTTAACTCATTAACTAAATACACAAAACAAACTAAGAAATAAATAAAATTAAACGCATTAAAGTATAAAAATATCTACGAGAATCAGGATGGTTAGAATGTAAACAACTTGAGATAAAAAACTCTACAGTTCCTAAAGTGATTGCGTTGTAACAATCGCACACCGTGTTCAAATCTGTTTATTTACTGAAATAATTGTTCCATTCCTCAAACGCATTAATAGGAAACCCTAGCGTAAATGTACTAATAAAATTATTTTCCTAGTTTACTAAACTATATTTTAAACCAATGTTATCCAAGTGTCATTTTAAAATGTTCATAATTTATTGTGAACGCTGAAGTTTGAGTTTAGGTTTGCTCTTCATTATGGAAACAATAATCCTCCAACAATACAAAGCCGATTACTCCTCATGAAACTGTCACCGTGATTAGTAAATAACTGTAACTGTTATAATCGGATCACGAACTTAATGAGTCATACTAAGATTGGAAGGTAAACACGTTAATTGCAATAGCCGCTACTTTAAGCTGGGTTAGTGCCTTACACTGTGATGAAAGCTACGTACATACTTATGTAATTATTTTATATCTCTATTGGAACAAGCACGGTTACATAACTGATTTACTGCATCTTAGTTGAGAGTTTTACGGCTACTAATAGGTTTTTTTTTCAGATATACCACACACGGAAATTCATTTTCTGGATTACCTGCGTGTTAGTGAAACCATCACTCGATGGGATGGAGATTTTTGTCTACCAGTCTGTCTTTTAACTCGATATGTCGTATACAAACTGACCTACATACTTGAAATCACGCATGAAACATTTATACATTAAGAACACTTAGTTTGACTATAATGCACGTCAATATATTGACTTTGGCTGAGCGTTAGAGAATATCTTTACATTTGTCTTAAGGGTAATCTTTATGGCAACGAGAAAATGACACAATATACAGTATATAAATTATTATGAAACTGATTCCTACTTTTTGATATATTTAAATTTTTTTTATTTATACATTAATAAGGAAAAATTGAAAATTTAATGTTAAAAGTCGGGGACAAGTTTTGATTTCAGCGCAACCATGCATAGTAATACCTGGCCTAACCCACTGAACGTTTACTAATAGAAACCTGTTTCGAAACGTAATTTAATAAACTCAAATCAAATGCATTTCGAGTCTAGATATCTAGATAAGATTTTATATAATGACTTGCAATTTTGTATGAAACTTTTCTCTATAGACAATAATATGATTTATGATCGTACGTGTTCAAACATAGAATTTGGTTGAGCTTAATTTAGATTTTGCTTGCTGGAGGGGCTTTAAAAATGTCTTCATGGTTTTCTACTGTCTATGGCCGCTGGAAATCTCAAGAATGAAATGAAACTATAGATTTTATAGTTTGCATGCAACCTAAGGGAAGTCTATTACGTGGCACTTGGTGTGGCGTACCTCTGCCTAGTTTACATGGAAACGTATTCTGTGAAAAAGTGAGTCGACTCATAAATTCAAGCTGAATATAAAATCCTCCCCACTAAGCCAATTTTATCAATGTGTCCTTTGCAGCAGAATATAAAGAAACGCTCTATAACTTTTGCAATAACTTCAAGAATCTCCTGATCAGTTTAACTTCACAAACGTAGCAACTGACTTCTCAACTATATGAAGAAAATTTTAAATATATTTACGTCTTAATTTTCTGTAAATATTTGATTCCCTATGCTGAGTCATATACAGCGTTAATTTATTCATGTCAAGTAAAGATGTACTATTTTGTCAGGCGAAGATAGGGCTAAGATGCCCTCTCTAACACTTAACCTGGAACCAGCAGTTTAAAGATGACTTTCGAACCACCAAGGGCCGGGCAAGCTTGCTGTAAAGACTGGATAAGCTGTTACCCATCCAAGAGGTAGCCATGCGCGACGTAGCTTGATCTGGTTGGTTATCTTGCAGTAACCGTTGTACCTGCTACTCTGAGCCATTGGCATGTACATTCGTAAAATTACGCTTAAATCCCGCATTTGTTACGTCTTTGAACGTAGGATTAATAAAGCCATCATCTGTAAATATTATTTATTAATTCATATCTTCGTATAGTTTACATTTTGAAACAACAAGGAAGTCTAGAAAGTTTTCGGCGTCAGGTAAAATCCTTTAGGTCTTGTATTTATGTAGGTTGTTCAAGATGCAAGAACTCTAGTATTTCATTTTAACTATTTGTTTTTAAATTTTTATTAATTTAAAAATAAGTATAAGACTGTATTACATACAAACACTATCCTATGATATTATTCTTAAATGATCTAATATGCTATATGTTTATATAACTACAACTGAAAAGTATTTAATACTATGCATTTTGTTCTTAAAATGTGTTAATATAAAATTATATAAAGACCTATACATTCATACACAAAACAATGATGTTACTACTTATAATTAAGTATTGCCTGTAATTTCAGATATCATATTAGGCCCCTACTACTTCGTGGTAACTATAAAAATTAATACCCATTAGTAACAGACCTTCTGTATTTTGGATTTTACAACAGCAGACTTAACCAAGATAAAGTTTACATTTAGAGGAGCGTTTTCTAACATGTTTTATGCCGACTCAGAAATACGTGAAAGCGACAACTTGGCCTCTCTCTTTTTTATCAGTGACTCAGTATCTACACTTGATAATCATAACCATATTTAATACGGTCTATACGCTTTTACTCACTCAGTGATAAGTCGAAATTAGAGATGATAATTTATGTACGATAAAAACCTTTAATATTCCAAAACCCTGTTTTCGATGTTTAAACTCTTGCTATATTATTATGTGAGATATAAAAAAATTTCGCTACGTAGTATAGCTCTAACTGTTAATGTTTATTTTTTAATGAATTATATTCTTCTAGTTAATCTTGCTCCATTTAATTTCTATACTTCATTTTTATAAATAGTATCATAGTTATTGACTGTACAATAATATATCATTAATAAATTAAAATTACACTGTAAGTAATGGCATAATTGACAATAATGGAATATTGCCTTCATGTAAGATAGAACTTTTCTCCGCCTTTCACTTCGACAAAGGCAGAGTTAATTGAGGCCTCAAGCTGCCCTTCTGAGACACAAAGACTGCTATACAGAGGGTGATGATACTACACCGAGACTATCCGGTCAGCCTCTATGGATAACTTATACTACATTTTATATTAAATTATTTTTGCAATAACAGGGCATAGTTTACAAGAACAGTCAAAATGTGCATAAACATATTATCCACAAGCAACCTCATGGCCATTAATTGTTATTAGATACTTTCCAATCTTGAACTCTAACCCAAATCAAAGCAATAGGGCAAAAAATTTTGAAATTTCAGATGAATCATAATGAAAACTCTCATTTTTAAAAGAATATAAGTAACAGATGACTGAAAATTAGTAATTCTCCTGCCCAATTATATAAATTGGGAAAATTACATTTTTCAGCAATAGAGTGGGTCTGGAAAAAATATATTCTATAGATCATGAATTCAAAGATTGAAATTGAATTTATTAAATATATATTTACCTTAATATAGAGATATATCTAGAAATTTCTAAGGTGAATAGTATTAATTATATTGTAGAATGTTTATGCTGATTTCCACAGCTAGTCGCATCCCATTGGTTTAGATCTCTAAGTTTCAGAGTAATTAACTTAAGCTTTCTAAGGTACCATTTTAGGTAGTAAGATGTCATAGAAACCCTACGGAAAAATCTCCATATATGGACCCTCATCATCCACAGCCTCCATAAAATGTCCACAACTAAAGCTCATGCCAACAACTCCACAAGTTTAAACCTTCCATAACGTTCAGCCAATCAAAGTTCCTGACCTAGGACTTAGAGCTTCCCCTTCGTTTTGCTAACAGAAACCAAGTATTGATTTATGAATATTCGTAGTCAATTATGTTTAAAAAATATTTTAGTTCATATATATATATATATATATATATATATATATAGTCTATATTTATATAAAATATATATATTTATATACAATATATATATATATATATATATATATATATATATATATATATATATATATTTTATATATGTATTTTATACCAAAACTGGTAGCTTAGTTCATTAAAATTCCGTCAGTGCTTTTACAATTTCAATTGATTAGTTGGGTTAAAAAGCGCACGGAGCAATATTGAACAGAAATGATTACAATATAACGTGAGGAAAGGTCCATTACACAAAGAATACAGTAATAACCTTTCAGTCAACAACGCGCACCTTACGAATGGTCAGCAAGTATGAAAAATATCCATTTAGGATGGGATTCCAACGCATAAATTTCTGTAATAAGTTTTCGCAACTAAAATATGTAGGGCAAAAAATATACCTTGGTTTTGGAATAGTAAGACCAACGCGCACAAAACTGAAAATAGTGTTATAACTTTCCAAACCACAAAGTGCACCATAAAGATGGCTGGAAATGTTTATTGTTATCTCCTGGATATGGAATAATTACACAGAGTATTAAAACCTTCCACACCACAAAGCATACCATCACGATGGTTGAAATTGGTAAAAATATCCCTTGGTCTTGAGTAATTACAATGAGAATATTGTTGTAGGTTTTCACATCACAACACGCACCATAACGATGGCTAGCAATGATTAATAATATCTCCTGGGTATGGAATAATTACACAGAGAATAGTGTATAACCTTCCAAACACTTCCACCATAACATACGATAATTTATCATCTACAGACTACACCACAACAAAGACCAGCAATTATAAAAAATATCCTCTGGGAGGGGCACAAAGCAGGAGGAAGGTGCTAAACCCTTTCTTACTACAATGAATACGGTTTTCACTTTATAGAACCCACGTGGACCCGGCCTTGTGGTTTTCCCTACTTAAAAAACTCTTACATTGCTAACAACACAAAACAGAAAATATTGGGAAAGACGGTGAGATTGACGTAATGCATTTAGAGATAGAATATTAGTCTCTGCAGTATTACACTCTTCAGTATATATCTAAATGTAATTTTTAACTGGTCACCAATCAGGCAGAATCCCTGTATTCATAATGCAATACGGTATAACCCTACTATTGATGTACAAAAATGGCAGTCATAATGTACATGGATATTCAAGGGCATACAAGGTTAAATCAATCACACATAAATTTAAAAAGAACACATGTTTATATCACATCAAAAAAGTTCAAAATGTACAAATCACAGATTTATAAACCATCAAGTACCCTGTAAACAATCTTAAAGTACTAGTAGGCCTATATTGTTTTACTACGACAACTAGAATCTCAGGAAGGAGTGTCTTGTTATCCGAGGGTACAGTGAGATATGAAAGACAGATGAAGCATGAAACAAGAGCTTTACATACTATTTTAACAGTGTTATAACTTTTACTCCGTACAAAAGCTGAGACCTTAAAATATACATATTTACTAAACTACAGCTACTTCATCTAACAGGTTTGATCATCATTTACAATATTAAAATTTATACGCTATAATGTTCATTGTAAAGTTTTTGCTCATTTTCTGATGTCTGGTAAAGAATTAAAAAACCCCGGAATTTTTAATGATTCTACTGGTTTACATATTGATGAGCCATACGGTATTCAAGAGGATGAACGATAAAGATTAGAGGATCTGGTTGAGGAAAGGAAACTTTTCTCACACAATAATATTGTATGACTGTCCATCCCTCCAGTGAACCAGCCATTAATACAGACCAGCTCAGAGGCGTAACTAGGAAATTATTTTAGGGGGATGAGTCTGATTAAAGTGCACACCACAACGAAGAATTTGGGATAAACCTAGAAAATAAAATTTACATAAATTAAATTGTCGTAATTAAAATTAAAAAATTTCACAGTTGTTATTCAAATAATTGTATTCTAGTTATAATTATATATTTATTTAATTATAAGGACTTTATTGGGAGAGGGCATTTTATCCCTTCTTTTTTCTCCCTTAGTAACGCCACTGAACTGGTATACTAGAAACAGTCAGCTCTAGAACACAAGTTCTGAAAGATAAGATTCACACGTTCAAAGGACTTAAACATATCTAGTATGAGTAGCAGTTACCACTGAAATAACAGGTAACAAGAAGTGCATGTGCTTCTTTGGTGCGTTTATTTATTGTTTTTATCCAAAAAAGGATTAAAAGAAGGATGCCCCCTTGCAGTTGAATTAAGAAACGAGTAACCCACGATCCTTAAATGAAACCCTTTCTCGTAATAGACTTTCTATTGTGTGATATTGTGCAGGCTTTTGTAACAAATATATTATGTCATTTTCAACTAAATTTCAAAACTGATTATGATACCAAATGCTATTAGTAGAACGCATTTTACAGCCAAATGCGTTTGTGAAAGAAATTAAAAACCGAAAAAATTGTAAGGACTGAAAACTGTATAAAAGTAATAAAATGTTAAACGCTGAAATGTTCCGTTTATTAGAAGTCGGCTTTACACTGACTAACTTTTTCTAACCCAAATCACAGCTGTTAAACATAAAATACTTTTAGGAATTTACTTCCAGGGATAAACATATGAGAGGCTAATTTTTTAAAACACGACTAATACGATCCAAACTGCTATAAATCGTTTTATAATTTACAAGTTTTTCGAAAAAATATCAAATTTGTTTATACCATTGGTTAAAAGTTTAAAAAATGTGTAATTTGCTTCAAAAACTAAACAGTGTTTGGATGTGTAATAACTATTGACTTTAAAATGGGATACCTCCCATAATGTTTGCACAAAAAGAAGGGAATATTAGTTTTTGAAGTTGACCAATGTTCTAATGCAGTAAAATGTGAGCTCTTTTCACTACTGCTGAGTATCAAAAACTCACATATGACAAGTGACATGACATACCACAGTTTACATTGGTTTCAAAAAGATAGCAGCACATGATGGAGGTAGTAAAGGGGTCTCATATTAGGAGCAAGACTCATAATTGGACTTCAATTAACACTGGTAAATAGAACGATACTGGGTTTTTTACAGTAAAGTAGAAACGCCTGAAATGCAATGACGTCGTTGTTTTCGATGTAATTCATACTTTTACTGAAATTGTTTTCTATTATAATATCTGCGTTGTTTATGAAGTTTGACACGGTATATTGTATATTAGACCACGAATTAGGTGATTGAAGTTACGTGTTATTTTGTAAAATAATTCCGTTTGCTTGTATTTTTATTTCTAACAGGAACAATAACAAGGATTAATCTATTAGCTGTAATAAGCACTGGTGTAATACTTCCAATAATACAAAGATCTTAGATCATAATTTTATTTTTCAGAGTCCCATCTAAAATTATAATTAACTCTCTAACACTTGATAACTTTACATTGTAAAAATTCTACATCACTACTCAGCAACAGCTACATTAGAGCTGAATAGGAGATCAACAATCACGTAAACTATTATAGCTATCAAGAAATGGCTTATCTCTTAACTTATAAAATTATAGTATACTGTACTTATATGACATAATTGATTATAAAAATAATGGTAAAAATCAATACAAATATCACAGATACAGCATTTAATCGTAATCAGGTTCTTAAACACTATTTTAAATAGTAATATTATAAAAAGATAAATGATTTTACTACTATGTATAAGTATTTACAAGGACGAAAGATTAATTCTAGTTGATAACCGATATTAAAACAAATAAACTTTGCAGCATTTTGATGAAAATATAAAGTTATAGTAGTCTTATTTTCGTCTCTGGAAACATGAAATTAATATCAAAAGCATTCATTTTGGATTTAGATTTTTTAATACGTATTGCAACTAAATTATGACCTCAGGTAAGTAATTTTACTCAGAAACTAGGAACAAATCGGAAGTAAGATCAGTTATTTTTTTCATTTGAAATACTACATTAGTACTTTAAAGTACATTTGACACAACAATATAATGAAAATAGTATGAAAATAGTGGTATTAAATTACCAACAATGAACTAACGTCTACCAATATACACAACCAATGGTGCCTAAGGTAAGAAGGTATCTACTGCGGACAAAAATACAAAAATAAAATAATTGCAACAAAATTATATAGTTTTAATACTGTGACATGTATCAGGTACAATACTAGGGAGGCCATTTTTAAGTTATGGACCATAATAAAAGTAAATAGTTCTTTTGAATTAAAGCCTTGTTTTAGTGGAGTAAACCTTCATATAACCTTCTATAGGTAACACATTTCCTTCCTGCTACTTGCAAATGGCCTTGTGTCCCACTCCACGTTATAACACCGGTGGCCGATTTTAAAAAAAATATAAAGGCGCACATATGGTAATCAGCATTTCGTTTAAGATATCAAGCAAATAGTACAACTAAGCCTTTGAATCCCAATGGTTTAATCCTTAATACACTTTTTGCTAATAGCGGTTCCTGCGCAGTAAAATCCGCCAACTTGATGTTCCTGTAATGAGTCAAGTAACTAAGCAGGAGGTTTTTAATGTTATTTGCGATCTGAGTGCAAAGAAATCATTGGATAATAACGGCGTGTCAACATGGCTTCTGAAAAGATTCCACAATGATATCGTGCCCCTTTCACTCAATCAATCAATCTTTCATTTAAACCGGCATCTTTCCATATTCTCCCGAGGTTGCAAAAGTGATTCCTATTTCTAACAAAGGAGATTTACAACAACCAAACAATTATAGACCAATACCAATCATGCCAGTGTCAAGTAAAGTTTTTGAGTAAATTTTCATGCGCAGAATGGTCGTTCGCACAAAATTTTTTTCATAGCTCAATTGTCCAAAAATGAAAATCAATTGTTGACGCAATCCTCCACTTATTGGAAATGATTATGAGCAACTTAGATAAGCACAATATGACATTACGTGTCTTTATAGCCTTGTCCAAGGATTTCGATTGTGTTGTCATAATATCCTCCTGGAACAATAATGAACTTATTAGTCATTGCCGATTTCTCGTATAGTCAACTTTTGAGATACGAAGTCCTCAGGGATCAATTCTCAGCCCTATCTTATTCCTGAAGCATGTAAATGATTTGAATTCTATCATTAGAATTGAAAAAAATTGTCCACGACTCTGTTTCAATTACAATGAAATTTAGCAAATTATTATTTATTAATTTGAAGTAATCAACACTTACATTAAATACTTTGAAAATAAAAATTTTAAAGTAATTCCCCAAATTCAAACTTCATGGTATTTTAAAGAAGTGCCGCTCTGAATTTTAGCCGTCAGACTACAGTAATAGACCATACTATTGAAGAAGCCGGCTTCACTAAATTTCTCGGAATGCCGTTAATAACGAGCTGATGGGGACTAGTAACGTTCATGTTGGTATAGTTAGTAAAAAGGCGTCATTAGGAATATACTTGCTTAGATTACTTTCTAAACATTGTCCAAAGGAGGTATTGCTTATAGTTTTATACGGTTCTGATTCAATGCCATCTGCAATATTGCATTGTTTTGTGGGGTAGCTGCTCACAGGCTAATTTCAATCGTATATAATTTCTTCAGAAAAAGACATACTGATTATTGACAACGATACATTTATGAAGCAGTGCCGTAATGGCTTTCGGAAACTAGGATTGCTAACACTGGACGATCTGTACGTTAAGAAATATGCACTTTTATTTAACATTAAAAGCCAACCGATACAAGGTGGGTGTACACGGAATACAACACCGGATAAAACATGTGTACAGAACAGTACCTCAACAGGTTGGCAACTATAGCCCTACTCTCTCAGGGTGTCTCCATACTAAATATAATTTCGAACGGCATTCGATTTGAAAATTCTGAAAGAACATTTAAATCAAAATTAAGACGCTTTTTAGTTTCGAAAGTTTTCTACTCGTTGGACGAGTTCATGTGTACTACACTCGTGTTGTGGGTGGGGGGGAGGGTAGTATCGTCTCCCCGTAATCGTAGTACTTACTGATATGCTATAAAATAATATGTCCCAGAGCACGTGATTTGATTTCGTGCTTTGTATACTTCAGTTTACTTTGGACTCCTATCATATGGATAATTATTTATTTCGCCTAGAAGACATGACAATCCATATTTCAGTGTTCATTTTGTGTTAAAGGCCTTGCAACACAACTTTCATTCATTACAATAGGAACGTTGCAGCCTGCTTAAAAGAGAAAATGCATAGAGGGAAGACAGTTTGGCAAAGCGGAAAGTTATCGCTAATAACTTATAGGTTTAGTAACGAAATGAGCTTTTTTAATTGTAGTGAACGTATACGTAAGAGTGTTTCTATCAATTAATGATATCAAACTTCATCCATTTGCTCATGTAAAAATTGTATTCATATTTATTCTTTCCTCACTAGAAGCCCTCATTTATTATCTCGGAATCTCAGAAATCCAATGCATGTTACAAATCTATGGTTTATAAAAGAATGTTATTTAATACCGTTATTAAAACACCATTTATCACTATCACCAACACTATAGACGCTTTCATAATTGTTGAATGGACTTATACCATTATTGGCTAGAAATTTGCCATTTAAAGTTGTTGGCAAAGTAAAACTTTCCTATTCAGCAGCAACTTGATTCATTCTGAAGCGATGACAGAGGACAGTAGACCGTCGTATTCAATGGTTACCGAAAATATTAATTTTCTGAGAGAACAATGAGAATCTGCGCTCGCACATCTCTATGTCGGTGTTGGGGGCGAGGAGGCTGCCGTCCAGACACCGAACATCCTGATACTATGGCGGCAGCAGCTCCTCGTCTTGTGGAGTCGGAGTACCGATGATCTGCAGGAACTCTGGGATGTAGGTGCAGTCTTCGGTGAACTCGATCTCGGTGCTCGAGCCAACGCCTCCCTCTTTTCCCGTCAGCCAGTATGTGTTCATGATACCCTTGCCCTGCAACAAGACGTCACTGAGGAATTTGAAGGTTTTCAAACCAGCGGTTAGCCAGAAATGTATAGAAATATTCTTCAGTAGCCTCTAAAACTCATTGACTCTTATAGCAGCAATCGGGTTGGTGTAATTGTTTCATGTTATTCTGTTGTTAAACGTTTTTGTGTATGCATAGTGTTTTGTAAGAGTTCGAAAGGACATCAGGAAATAATACTAGAGACATCAAGAAGCAAAAACTTTCACATAAACATAAAGTCGACATGCGTTTTAATACAAAATTACATCTTATAAGACTTTTGATACGAACAATATAAAACTTATTTTAAACTACTGAAACATGTAAAAGCAAAACATAACGTAATTTTTATTTTTGAACTAACGGGTGTTAAAATTTTTCAAACTAAATTACTAGAATAAAAAAAAAATTAAAGAACAATATTAAATTTTATAATTTAAATATGAATATAATGGACAGATTGACAATAAAACACACAACACATGAAGCGAGATAAGATATATTATGATTGAATGGACTATTTGTCTTCTACGTATGTTTCTACAAATTTCTGAAGGTGTGCCAGCCTCTAAAAAACCCCTGTATAAACCTAATCAACTAGTTTAAGAAGTATTGCGATGTAGACGGATTTATTAAAGGCAATCCGCTTTTAAAATACGTTAGGTCTTTGCAATGTTCTACGATGCAACCGATTTAAAAGTGTTTTAACATGGTTTATATTTAATATTATTGTTAATTAAATATTTAATAATATTTTTATCATAACTTTTACCAAGATATGTATATTGTATTAGATAATGGCTATCTGAGTACGAAACAGAAAAAACTCACAATTACTTTTAATATTTGATACCATATTCTCAGATACTAAAGTAGATCCCCCACCTTGATCTCCATCTGACCTCTCAACTCCATGTAGAAGCCGCCCTCCAATTCCAGGTAATCTTTGGTCTCGCTGGTCATGTGGATCTTCATTGCTGCAACATAGGTCAGTAATAGGTCATTTGCTTAATGGAACATTGCTTGATTTGTGGAAACATAAAAAAACAAAACAAAACAAAGTAGACATGCCTAATGACATGGTGCAGATTAAATCTTTACTTATATAATATTTATAATACTCCTGCACTACGGCAAAAATATTCAATTCAATCCAAGATTAATAGTTTTACTTGTGTTGATTTATATATTATTCTGAATGAGAGAAACGGGATGGCTACAAATAGTTAGATTATTGCTGTATGATCAGGTGACCGCCCATATTGTCCCTAATTGGTCGAAACAATACAACCTACCCCTACCGGTATAATTGGGTACGGAGGAGCGTGAGCCATAGTGATCCTTGATAGAAGTCTCTCCAGTTTGCTCGTCAATTGCCCACCCTCTCGAAATAATTCACTGATTTTGCCTCATAATCGACACGTGCTTTGTTGCTCTCCTCGTCACACGTTTAAATGTAGTAGTGTAGGGAACGCTGGGATCAAGACTGATGGATCAATCGAAGCATTCGACTGGGTGAGTCATCCACACCTTTTGGATTGTCTGAGGGACCTTGGGTTGGATAGCATGTCATTACAGTGGTTCTTATCTATCTCAAAGAGAGCAGTATGCCCAGGTCGAAGGCACCCGTTCATTCCTATTTCGTTATATATTATATACATATATAAACATATATATCTAAACCTAATACCTTACTCATTTTACTTTAAAATACTGCACTAGTGATTTCTTAATTATCTTTTTTTTAATAGAGTAATTTTTTAATTTCAGTAGGTGTAAAACGTAAATTATATGGAAAATATATAAGTGATACTAACCTAAAAGGTAATATACATGATAGTTTTAAGCCTAGTTTATATAAAAATGTTCTTTGAGAAATACGCCCGACAATTTTTGACAGTATAAAACTAGAATTGGAAATGGTAAATTTTTTTATGATTAATTGGTTCATTAATGGTGTGAGGATTTGTCTCAATTTGTTGTATTTTGTTTTTATTAGTATTTGGGTATACTGATTGTTTTAAAATCAATAATCTCTATGGAGAAAACATTACATACAAAATGTTTAAGGATAAAACTACTGATTGTACCAATATATATTAGGTAGTTTAAATTATTAAAAACTAGATATTATGAACATAAAATATACAATATGAAATCTATAAATCTAAAGTCCACAAAAATTAAAAGGCTTCTGATTTAAGAAGTTAACTATTGTCAAAGTTTACCTTCCCCTGTGGATTCCATACGAGAAGCAGTGTTGACAGTGTCGCCGAAGAGACAGTAGCGCGGCATGGTGGTACCTACGATGCCGGCGACACAAGGTCCAGTGTTGAGTCCCACCCGGACTTCCAGGGACTCATGAGGTCGGTGAGGAATCCGGAAGTGTTCCAGACTAAACAACAGGTCCAGTGACATCGTGGCAACCTCTGCAGCGTGCTTGTTGCCTGGAACAGAACTTAAGGGAAACACCTCATTTATAAGTGTTTATTTACTATAGTAACTTTTTAGATTTCATGTATTTGTATATCCGACTCAATCTACTTTCATTCTGAAACTATATTCCGATCCAAAGAATCTTATTTGGGTGACAATTTTTAAGCTATATTCCTCCTATACGAGTCTATTACAGTGGAAAACAATGCCCAGTAAACGTTATCAATCAGTAGTTTATTTTAAGTAGGTTTAATAGAATTTGGCCTATTGCAATCACACTTGTGTGGCATTTTTTTATTTTCTCAGATTATTAGCCTAAATAAAAAACCACCATAATCGAAAATTTTTAATACTCTGTTTTCAAATCTTATGCACACTGAAAGGATCCTGGAAACTATAAGAAGTACAGCAAAGATTAAATATCATACCAACACAAGACCTGTAAACCAATGTGGATAGGTTAGTTATTGGTTGCGTCGTTAGCTTGCTGCGCTCAATAAGCTGTTACAGGTATCTTATTAGTCTTATTATAAAACTCTAAAAATATAATTTTTCCATGAAACCTTTATTATATTTCTTCTAGTTCTTAAATATTACAATAATACAATTTTTAAGACAAACAAGTAAGAGGTGTAGGGTTCGGATCAATTAAAAAAACCAACGAATTATCTGATTACTTAATGAAACAAAATTCAATTTGTACTAATTTCGTAAATATCACTCATTTTGTACTACGCGGTTTTCGTCAAACGATTCATAAATATTCGTTTTGTTTATCATTGTTTGGAGGAAATTTTTATTCTACTGTTCGGAGGTTGTTACAACTAACTGGCATTTCGCTGCGCATACTGTTGGTATCAGATGTTTAGTGAAATATAAGTTATCTGACAAGGCTAGTTTACAAGATACAGATTAGCTCAATATCAGTTTAATTTTTAATTGTTTCACATTTTATAATCTTATAAAAATATAAAAAGAATCACAAAAAATAATTAAATAGCTTAATTAAATTTGTAACACAAATTATACTACTCAAAATAAAAAAGCCGTTGGCCGCACGTCCATCGTCTTGAATAATATTTTAGACTTAGATTTTTCTGGATGAGATCAGTACAGAGATAGAGGAACTCAAGATTTCTAGTCATGTAGTCCAGAAAGTAAAACGAAGAAATTACCAGGATTTTATCAGCAAAATCCAAATAGTTTACTATCCTTTCAAGCCAAAAACAAATTTTTTTCGTTGCTTTGCATTTTTCGCGTTAGTAAAAATGTAAAACTTAAAGGATATCTTATTTCACGAGACGAGGTGTAAGTTTAAGTAGAATCTTCTCTGACTCTTAACCTGGGGACCAACGGTTTAAAGATGACTTCCGAACCACCGCTATTGGCCAGTTAGACGGGCTGTGCGTAAGAAAGGGAAGTCTTAGCCGTCACCCATCAAAGCGGCAGCCAATTTTGACTCAGCTGTCTTACAATATCCATCGTACACGCTACAAACCGTTCTTCGCAAACGGCTTAGTATGTGGATAAAGATTTCTTCCTTTTTTATTTTCATACTGTTCCATAAAATTCCTCAATATAGTTTTAACATTACACGATTTAAAAGTGGTAATGTTGTTTGAATCAGGATAGGTCGAAGCCTCTGTCCTACTTCTGATTTCAGTATCAAACAATATGGTATAGATCGGTTAAATGTGTTGTTGTATCAACAAAATAATATTAGGTGACATATCAACAAACAGAGAGGACACTGTCAATCCCCTAATTCAATACTTCACTAAATAATGATGCACCGCTTTTGTTTTTCCATTGTTGACCATTTAGGAATCATTACAATACACGCACGTACCATTCTTCTGCGGCAGCCCGCTGACAACCATGTAGGAGTCTCCGATGGTCTCCACCTTGTAGACGTCGTACTTTTGGATGCGGGAGTCAAAAAGGCGGTACAGATTGTTGAGCATGTTGACCACCTCCATAGGGGAGCTCTTGGCAGAGATCCTCGTGAAGCCTACTATGTCACTGAAGTACACCGTCACACTCTCGAAGTTCTCAGCTACAACCTGCACCAGCCAGGCATGACTAGTGGAACAAAGTTTTAAGGTTGATCTCCATAAGGAAACATTCTTATTATAGTGCTATCATTCATATAAGATATCTACTTTAAAAATGAATAATGATAATACTGTAGAATATACATCGACAAAATTTTGTATACTACAGAAAAACATACGAGAATATAAATTTCCTCTCTAATATTTAACATTTTCCCAATTAAATATCACAGTTTAAAATATAGATTTCAAAATAATTTTCTACAATTATTGAAATATTTGAAGGTCGCATTATTCAACAGTGCAAGGAAAACTTTCAGTTAGACCCCTAAAAACTCAAAGATGGAAGAAATATTTCTCAAATAATTAAATTAGAAAATTATTTTAAACACAAAATTTTTAACGTAATAATATATTTTTAATATAATGAATATATTAATGTGTATATTTAAAATTTTTCTGAGAATAAACTATTTAATTTAGTTTGAATCATAATGGCGACTTTTAACAGGTTTCTTTAAACAAAGGGCGCTACTTTTACAAGCTATGATGATAGATGCAGCCATCTTAAGTTTTGTAATTCTGAGTTTTTTCTGAATTTTTTAAGGTTCTGTGGTACACTATTTTGAACTGCTCTATTCTTAGGAATAAAACTGTGAAATATATTTTAAGATAACTTTGTTTTGTAATGGGATGATTACCTTCTAAGACTGTCGATTACTCTGGGAATTATTATTCCAGTTCGTTTGCCGGAATAAAGTGTAATATATACTCCTGAGAACAAAATAGTTAAAATTGTGGTCAAATGTCTCCCTTACGCTTTGAAAATTCTATCCAATTTGGAAGTGGCGGATGTGAAAATAGTCGCCGCTATTATTATAGCTCCTAAACGTTGCGCTTCAACTCAAGGATAACAAAGACCAGACGCTATTATGATTATTTTGACAGTTTGAAATTTATGGGGTATATCAAATCTTTTGTCATAACCCGCATAATGGCGCAATAAAGTCTTGTGTACTTATTCTTATATAGTGAATTACAAAAAATGGCAACTCACTTACTTGCTTGTGTTGCTTCAGTTGCCGTATAACAGGCAGGGGCAGCATCTGGCTGAGAAGACAGTCGCTCTTCCGCTTCTCCGTTCGCAGTTGGACGGTGCGGCGGACCAGGGTGTTGGCATACGTCTGTATAGTGTGGGTAGCGTGAACCACCAACAAGACGATAATCACAGACACCAGGAGGATCACAGAGAGGAGGGAAACCGTCAGCGTCCGGTCCCGAAAACTGGCGGAACGCCACTTGGACACCTGCAGGCTAGAGAACAGAGTATCAGTGTTGTGTTGGGTGGTCTGCAATACTAGGATACTATAAATAAAGCGTCACAAAGTTCACTACGAATAAAGTTATGATAATTGCCAAATTCTCTTTGATGCAATACCTCTTAGACCTAAGCTAGCGGCAGTTTGTAATGTTAGAGTACGTTTGGGTGCACCAACAGAAGCACTATGGTGATCATTTTAATAAGATTAAATATTGGTCAGTGTCCAATCCCGGTATCTGATGGCGTACCACTTGGATATATTCTAGTTGAAGATCAAAATATTAGCTAAGAATTTTATGGCTTACCACCTAAGTACAGGTATTCAATACCAAAGTACCAAGTATGAGACCGGGGTTTTGAACAGCATGCAAGCTTCAACAGGATTAGCAAGAGCATTACAGGCTATTGCCCAGTCCCCGTCTCCAATTAGGAACCACTAGGTTAAATTTTAGCACGCAATCAGAATATATACTACGTTTGTATTGTATGGGTATTAACATGAGGAGTATGATGGAAAAAGCTTCAACTGAACCACCTATGTTTACTTATACTCTAAGTATCTGGGTACGTGCCACTTTCATTTACTGAAATTGAACAAAACTTCGTTAACAATGTACGAATTTAATGTCGCTCAATAAATAGGTTTAAGCTGATACTGAAGGTTACTAAGATGTTCTTCATACCATGTTATTGGTTCTTCTTATGGAAGAAATAAATGTGTAATGGCACCCATAAGGATGCTCGCTGTGTTATCGTTTTTGTTGGGGGAATTAGACAATCCATCAAATAGCCCATAAGAATTTGCAAGTAAATAGTAAGAATTCAAAATATACCCTTGCTAGCTGAAAATTCCATGTGGAAGTTTTCCTCGAGCCACTGCAAGCATAATATGCCACTATGTTAAGGGAATCAATTTCGAGTGTACTTTAAAGCTGTTGGAAAATGTTCTTGAGATCTGTCAAGATATTCGACAGGGTTAAGTTCTCGGGCCTATTTTCCCCCTTTATAAATTACCTATCTTTATCGCTCAATGTATATGACTCAAAAGTCTCCTTATTTGAAGATTTATTCCTCCCAATTTATGTAAAATATCAGCTGGAACTTGAAATGAAATCCATTATAGAGCCTAATTCACTTGTTCAATGGTTTTAGCAAACTCAGTTGTTACTAGATATAAATAAACCATGTACGATTGATAATAAAATAAGTGACATCAATGTTCAAAAGGAACTTGCCATTGGTGATCTGCAATTCTGTAATTTTCTCTTATTCACATAAAAAGTTCTTAAACGTGTAGGTATCGATAACAACATGAAGTTAAACAACATAAAGTTATAGAATCTCTATTTTACGACAGTTGCCAAAATCTTTAAATCCTGACTTTATATTAACTGCTTATTGTGGTTAACTATACCCTTTCGTGCTTACAAAGATCCTATTAGGGATATAAAACACAATTCATTTTATTTTAAAGCTCAAAAAACTGCTATAACCTACTAGTTCTTCTTGCAGACCTCTATTTATGGATGGTAAAATTCGTACACTACCTTCCATTTATATTTTAACTACGGTTTAGTTTTTCGAAATAAATACAAAATATCCGAATATAAGCTTATGTATCATGTGTTTCTGACTACTATTCCTGTACACATAGAATTTGTCAAGAACCACATTGTGTTCAATGCAACTATTTAACGTAATCGCTTATAAGAAATTATGAAAAGAATGTTATACAAATAAAATGCCTGCTAGAACTAGAATACACTCATTCTTTGCATAGGGGTAAGTAGAAGGGTAAGTAAATACACTAAAAACGGAAATTTATAAAACTATACAATACGTTTTGTTTCAAATAAAAAGAACATAGAATTACTTTTATTGATAAATTATTACAGAGATTTTGCGTTAGTTATGATGATATGAATAAAATCAGTAACACATTTCTACGATATTTATAATTGATCCCATTCTCGTAAATATTTGAAATTTTATTTAATTATATAGTGCAGATGTATAATTTTTAGTTAATACTGATTCAGGGTGAAATAAACTATTTTAAGATATTTATTAAAGGAACTAAGATGTACAACTACACAACCTGGCTTATATTAAAGTCGATAGAGGGTTGTTGTATAAGAAGTAAATTGATCGTCAGCCATGTAATTTTTGAGGGAGGACGAGATGAACGGCGTCCAATGGTTTTAATTGTGCAAACCTTGGAGCAACATAATTTGAGAAAACATTTATCATTATCAATCTCAATCCATTATTGTCATCACCATGAGCCTCATTATCTTCACAGATTTTTATTTTTCAACTTACCTAATGTTAGCTATGAGATGGTTCTGGTAGTTTTTTATTAGGTTCACAAACTCGGTCGTATTCTCTAAAATACGAATTGCTTCTTCAAAATCTGATCTGTCCATTTGCGAGTTTAGCGATGATCTGGAAAAGCACAAGGTTCTCTTAAGAACAGTCTTGTAAATAATCACTAAACAACTTATCATAGCAAGTGAATTAGATATGATTGAATCACGATGTTAATATAGATTTCTAAATACTCTCGTACGAACAATAACACTTACTTGTTGCTCGCGATCTGCTGGGTGGAGTAGAATCTGACGTACATCTGGTAGAAGTCTGGGTCAAAATGGCAGAAGAGCCTGGCAGAGAACAGATATTGTCTGGCTGCTGTGTCGTGTTTAGAGTGGCCTGGTGCGAGGCTAGAGACCTGATGGAGGGCCATCAGCAGGATATGTTCCGAGGCTATCATCATGTTGTGGTACGTCATCAGAGTCCTGCAGACACATTCACTACTTCAATAGATCAAACTTAGTACAAAACATCTATTTTCAATGCAATAAATAGTGGTTGAAATCCTTATTTTAATATTAAGATATTATGCATTCACAAGGAGAGAGGAACTAAAAATTTAAAAAGGTTAGGCCACCATATACACCGATGTTTTGTAAAGTTCCTTGACAATGTTAGGTTGGCAGAAAATTTATATAACTAAAATGTTCAAAAGCGACGAACCAGTTGATAATCGAAACCACCATGTTAAACATAGTCAGGCATTCCTATAAATGTTGGATCAGCCAAATTTGGGTGTTGTGAAGATTTTTATATTTTTTGTTGTGTATTATTTTCAAAGGTATCTCACGAGGAAGACCGCTTTTTAATCAGGCAAACTGTAACTATGCTAAAGCTAAAAGCGTTGAAGATAAAAATGGTAAATCCTTACAGTATTTAAATGAATTATTGTCTTTGCGTTAGCAAAGAAGATAGACTTGAAACTTTCCATGAAGTTTTCCAAATCAATATAAGATACCTATTCCCTTTGAGTGACATGCATCGTCATGAAACTCGATATTACTTGTATATAAATTTAGGTTCATGTAAATGTTATGATGTATATATTATTGTGATATCATGCAGACACATTGAAATTTAGATAGACAAATAAACAGAAAGGAAATTATTCAGAACTCGAGAGATATGCTTCGCTAACACTCAGCCAACTATAATAACTTACAATTGGCTAAAATTCACGTCAGGCGAAAAAGTTTAATAGCGAGGGGTGAGCCCAGTCTGCAGTCTTTGAGTTAACGATGGAAGTTTACCAGAGTATTAAGATTGTTTCACTCACGAGCCTTGCCAAAAGTTAAAGCCAGTTTTAATGAACACTGGTAGCAATATGTTGGGGATTATGAAATTTAGTTCCTAAATTACCCCCTCGGCTTCTTGTACACGTTAATTGTTTGTTATTGATCGTGAAATTGGCCGGCACGTGAGTTAGCCCGATGGACGCCAATTAAAATTATATTTAAAACTGATTAGTCAAAAAATTTTTATACTAGCGACTTATAAACTGAAAATTTAGGAGTAGTCAATTGAGGAATGTTTTTAATTTGCCAGGTTCCAAAAAATGTTTCAGGAACTTTAAAGAAATTATAACATCTTGCAAATCCTGCAACCAAACACTTCTTCGATTTTAAATCAGAGGAGGTTATAGCGCTCGAAGTTTGAAGAGGACGTGTGTATTCACAGTACACTTGTAATTTCTGCTTTAATTCATCTCATATTTTGTAGAATAAATCACATTAGTTTACAGTACACTAAAGAAATAAATAAAATAGATACAAAGCTCGTATAATTTGGAGTTGACTCCCAAATAGAACCAGATAAATGTTGTAAACCATTCCATGTAATCTTTTCTTTTATTACTGTATATTAAAAGCCATTTATCATTTGAAGGGATCAGTTGGAAAATGTTAAAATTAATAACTGAGTGTCATTAGTGTGATGAAATCGATGACTTATTTTATCCTTTTAACATAATTTTTTGAAAGCAATTAAGTTGAAAATTTAAATTACACTACGAGGATTTATAAGCATTTCACGTTGGTAATTTGTATAACATTTTTAACGATGCCTAAATAAGGACAGTTGAAAATAATAATGTGTATTTTTATAGTTATTGCTTTAGGGAGTAACGTGATTTTTTTTATTATTTCATTTAAGAAATATATCTGTTTAAAATAATGTTTTCTTTTGGACATTAGATTTAAAAAAAAAATATCCCTCCATGTCATATATATCTATCTCCATCAGCTTTTTCATGAAATGGCCGATTATGAAATTCCACTAATTTCTGCTTTAAATTTTTACTCCTCAAGGAGTAATAAAAGTTCTAAATTTGTTTCTTGTTTTAAGAAATGGTATATATGAATGTGGCAAATATGTTCCTTTAAAAAATAAAAATAAAACACCCTTTAAACCAAAACCAATTGCTCCACTTTAAGATGTAAGTAGAGCACTTCTGTTTTGATGAGTTTGATGTAAAGTGTTTACAGTAAAATAATTTTTGGGTTCACCAACAATGACTGATGGATGATAATGCAGTTCTCGACTTACCTCCAGACCTGGGTAGTTCCCGAGTTGCTTCTGATCAATTCTGACATCCGCTCCAATATTACAGAGTTGATGCCGGTTAATATACTTGAGTTACTCACATCTGTGTGGTTCTCGCTCCCCCTGAAAAGACATGGATCGATAATTGTTCATAGTATTTGAACACTAATGAAGAAATTGTACTGAAATGAAAATTTAAAATCTCAATTTTAAACTACAATTTTTATAAATACGTGTTATTCATTGATGGAGTGTCTTTCAATGTTTGAATAGATTCTCGTTACCTCTCATTTTAATTTTTATTTGTTATTTCCTAATAGTACATTCTGTATATTTGTTTATGTTTTACTCAGTTTCTTACTTTCATTTTAATCGTACATGTTCCGCACTTTCCTCAATATTCATACGTATTTGTTCTTTTTACAACATGTGTTATCCAATGGCTATAAATGTTAGTTCCTTTAATATTCCTTCATATAATTAGTTGAATCAATCGATCATACCCATTATCATAAATGATACTCTTGTAATACTGCCAATTTGGCAGACAGCTAACTACTATCCCATCAAGGACTGTGTTTGTAACACTTCGATATATTGTTTTAAATTCCTTAATATAGCAATTGTTTCTACTTCAGAGACTCAACATATGATACTTAAGCGTGGCAGAATTAATGAAAATTCCACTATAAAGGATATAAAATACCTTTATCATTAACATTTTTATATCTATATACTGTGTTGCACAATGTAGTAATTTAATAGCAACTGCGTATCGTCTTGAAACTTGCAAATTTGAATCATTTATAAGTTAGCGTATTTATTAAATAATATTTAAATAAGTATTGTCGTTTCCCTAACTTGTATTATACATGTAGTTATTGTAATCAATTGTAGCAATGGCTGCTACCGTTGGATATAAATAAATAAATACTTGCGTCTACAAACGGAGATTTCAACAAAATAACAGGTACTTAAAAGGTTAAACCTATTTCAAAGGTTTACCAAACACTCCTGTGGTAAGTGATGCTTATTTTACAGATAATAAAGTTTGCTGATTACTTTAGAAAAATTGCTCTTTGAGTTTAAAGGTATTTTAAGATGCTCTCGACGCACAGAGTGAAACAGATATTATACGTACCGATTAAAGTTGTTGTGCACTTTTTTGAAGTGATTAATTCTAATGCCAAGCAATGGATGTACGTTATGCAAGGGAAAAAACTTTCGTTTCGCGTTTCGGAACGTAACGTCACGCATTTTCGCTCTGTAGCCGCTAGGGAGGGGACTATCACGGCCATTGTTCTGCCAGGGAGGGCGTTTCTCCGAACAGTAGCTATCCTGGCGAGCGAGTGACAGGCCACTGTCACTCCTTGTTGAAGTAACTAAATTTTTGGCTATGGTTTTACATTTTGGACGGAGATTAAATTTTCGCTTCGCGTCAAACATGGTTAGGTTTCCCACGTGTTTTCAACGTAGAATGAGAGCTATACCAAAATGTGAACAAACCTTTACATGAACATCCGACCTGAACTAACAAAAGTTGAAGTTGATGAAAAATGTGTTAGGATAGATTAAAAGGGAAACATAAACCACAATAGAATACAACATTTAATAAAATAAGGAAAATAACGAAACGCTTCTCTAATCTAGTAGTGTTTACAATGATTTGTTTTCTAACTATTGGATCTGTTAACTCATTCTATTATAAACCTAAATTTCCGAAATATCAATGTCTTGATTTATCACAATGTTATAGAGTTTTTCAGGTTACATTGCTAATAATAAGAAGAAGATTAGCTTAAGTAAGCTTAAAATTGAGCTGCAATTTAAAAGCTGTAAAAATTTACAAAATCAATTCAAAATCCTCTATTAGTAGTTATGTTGAATATAACACACACACAAAATCCCACGCTAATTAATTATTGCAAAAAGACTATGTAATTTGATGCACAATTCTGGTTTGAATAAATATACTAATTACTCATTTATTGATTGATTAATTCATCGTAAAATAGATGAAATTCATCATTAAATAACAGTATTTAAGCTCATTGCCTTCTAAATTGAATTTTATCACGGTTAATATTAATTCCTCTTCCAGCTAGTTCACTATTAGAGTCGTCCTGCCGAGGTTTAAAAAATGGATTAAAAATAAATTGATTAGATCTTTTCTAGCTAACAAAGCCGTAGTGTAATTTAATAATTGAGAAAAGATTATTGTTATAATCCTTACTCAATTATTTCGGGCATTACCTTAATTCACATAAAAAATCTATTACCTAAACACTTATTTTAATTCAAATTTTGATGAAAAACTGCCTTAAAATCACAACTGTGCAGGACGGCGATTCAAGTCAGTAATCAACAAGGGCTTTATGATATTTTCAACAAATGATCACAAAGACCGCCAAGTCTGTCAGTGCGACACAGATACTGCTGTAATGACCTGTCAGTCTCCAGATGGCTTACTCGTCCTACAATCAACAATGTTCCCTCGAGTCTCTTACTGCACAAGTCTGTCAGTGTGACACAGATACTGCTGTAATGACCTGTCAGTCTCCAGATGGCTTACAGTCCTATCTCGTCCTACAATCAACAATGTTCCCTCGAGTCTCTTACTGCACAAGTCTGTCAGTGTGACACAGATACTGCTGTAATGACCTGTCAGTCTCCAGATGGCTTACAGTCCTATCTCGTCCTACAATCAACAATGTTCCCTCGAGTCTCTTACTGCACAAGTCTGTCAGTGTGACACAGATACTGCTGTAATGACCTGTAAGGCTCCAGATGGCTTACAGTCCTATCTCGTCCTACAATCAACAATGTTCCCTCGAGTCTCTTACTGCACAAGTCTGTCAGTGTGACACAGATACTGCTGTAATGACCTGTAAGGCTCCAGATGGCTTGCAGTCCTATCTCGTCCTACAATCAACAATGTTCCCTCGAGTCTCTTACTGCACAAGTCTGTCAGTGTGACACAGATACTGCTGTAATGACCTGTCAGTCTCCAGATGGCTTACAGTCCTATCTCGTCCTACAATCAACAATGTTCCCTCGAGTCTCTTACTGCACAAGTCTGTCAGTGTGACACAGATACTGCTGTAATGAACTGTCAGGCTCCAGATGGCTTACAGTCCTATCTCGTCCTACAATCAACAATGTTCCCTCGAGTCTCTTACTGCACAAGTCTGTCAGTGTGACACAGATACTGCTGTAATGACCTGTAAGGCTCCAGATAGCTTGCAGTCCTATCTCGTCCTACAATCAACAATGTTCCCTCGAGTCTCTTACTGCACAAGTCGTCTGCACAAGTTTTTGCATGTAGATCCCAGATATTATTGTGTTTAAACGTAGGAAACAACCCATTCATGCTCAGTATTGTGGTAGCATTGAGACTGAGCATTGCACTTTGGTACCTAATGTCATAATGATACTATATATAATAATATACATAATACATAATAATAATCACCAGATAACCTTAAACAATCTGACGTAAATGAATTCAAATATGTTCAAATTTGTTTCATGAACAAACCAAGACAAATATGGTAGTTTATCTAGAATAAATTGCAATCCTGTTATTAAATTACACCGATAAGATAATTTTCCAAACACTCACAAGATATTTTTATATATAGAGAAAACAAATCAATAACCCTCCCCTTTAGTATACCTTTGATATCAGGAATAAAAAAAAATTAATTACCGTTGTCAAGTATAAAACTGTTAATAAAAGTGTGTTTGAGAAGGTAACTTTAAACCTTTAATAGGTAACTGTAAAGTAATATCATATATGACACTACTAGTAGTGTAACTAATCGATTATTTATCCAAGTCGAAAACATTGACTCAGATCTTTGATTAATAAACTGTAATGATTAAAATTTGATTATTAGATTAGATACTTGTTTGAGATCTTATGCAGTAATTGGAATTTGGATAATTTCGCCATTATTATCTCTACATTCAGAATCAAACTCAAAAGTCACAAATGTATGTTAACTCGTCTGTATAAATATACTAAAAAACAGGTTCTAACACTTTTTGTTCCTCAATTTATACCTTCTAAAATTAAATATTTTGGTAATTTACGGTTAAACATATTCATTTAGAGTTTTCAAAGGTCAAAGGTTTAAGAAACTTCAAGTTTTCACTATAGAAAATTGTTTTTACACACGAGAAATATTTGTAAAATTATATGACGGATAATGGAAAAAAACACCGATGTTTAGTATAAAATAAGTTATTAATTTGTCTACTAATTAACACAATAAATTAAGATATGGGTCAGGATGGCATGGATAGAAGCCTCAGGTGTACACAGCTGCTGCTACTGACAGCTCGTTACATAGCGGCTTGTCCACTCCCCCACTGCTGAGGAAGGGGATGAGTGTAACTCGGTATGACAAGGATAGAAGCCTCAGGTGTACACAGCTGCTGCTACTGACAGCTCGTTACGTAGCGGCTTGTCAACTCCCCCACTGCTGAGGAAGGGGATGAGTGTAACTCGGTATGACAAGGACAGAAGCCTCAGGTGTACACAGCTGCTGCTACCGACAGCTCGTTACGTAGCGGCTTGTCAACTCCCCCACTGCTGAGGAAGGGGATGAGTGTAACTCGGTATGACAAGGATAGAAGCCTCAGGTGTACACAGCTGCTGCTACTGACAGCTCGTTACGTAGCGGCTTGTCAACTCTCCCACTGATGAGGAAGGGGATGAGTGTAACTCGGTATGACAAGGATAGAAGTTCAGGTGTAATGAGCTGCTGCTACTGACAAGTTAGGTGTCAACTACGATGTGGTATTACTGAGCTTCAAGCATCTTTTTTTCTTGATATGCCCAGTACAGACAGGAAGTCGGATAATCATACAGGAAAGACAATACAATTTGACTTACTAAAAACAAACTGAGGCAACCTAATGAGCAATATTTCTTAATAATGCTCAAGCAAATTCCCTGTTCATATTTACTCATGGTTGGTTATGCAGAAATGTAGTTTCACTCAAAAGTAAAATCTGCAAATCAAATGATTCTCGAAATATTGTGCTACATAAATAATACTTTCGTATTTTTGTTCATTAAGTTGAATTTCAAAACAATATTTAATGGATATGGGCTACAATAGTTTATTTTTAGATATGAAGTCTATATATAGCTTATTCTCGAGATTTGGTGCTGAAAACAGGCAAAATTAAATTTTTCCACAATCTAAGTGACATGCTTTGCTGGCGCCGATCACTCAAATATGTATGAACCAAATAATATCTCTATATTATAAAAGTGGCTTAGATCTCTACTCGTAGATGTATGCATAGGAAACTGATATACGTTATAAGGAATGGTTATCCTGCATTTCAAAGCACTTGTGTTACAGCTGTCATAACCCAAGTGCTGTTTGTTTACCTCAAAAATATATTAGGGAAATATGTAGAGTAAAAACTAATTAAGGTACGCTGTGTATTTATATGTTTTTTTTTTTAATTTACATATTACAGTTGTTGAATCGGTATATATTGTTTTTAAATACACTGACTTGGAGTTTTATTTATGCTGCATATTTTCGTATAGAAGTAAATTTATATATTTTATTTAACATTTTACTAAAGTTAGTTATTGAAACCTTTACCACTTTCTGAGACAGTTTTGCTGTACAATGTTTTAACATTTACAGTAAAATTATTTGAAGTTAACTTTTTGTAATTAAAAAAAGGCCTTAATGCTCGAAAAAGATTGCCCTTTTTAAATGTAGCAACAGGGTCAAATGCATAAAACTTTGGGGTTTCCAATAAAACAAACACATTATTCTTTTTATTAAGTATAACTCAAATCACAATTCTAAGAAACCATAACCATATTTCACCTCACAACAAACAATAAAAAACACTAAAAGGTTTGAGATCTTCTCAGTATAACAGTGATATTTACCATGATATATAAGAAAAAATATCCAAGTCAATCTTGTCATTGTAGTTATATAAACATTAAACGGTATTGTTTCACAAAATTTGGTGTAGGATTTGTTCTAACAACCCGATTCACTTCAAATTTGTTTTAAATATCTTTAGAAATTAATAACAGCATATAACGACTTGGATTGTAGATATTAATATTCCAAAATATTAAGATTTAAATTATCAGTGAGACATATACCAAGACGAAATAAAATATTTTTTGATTAGTATGCTCCGAGTGAATATTCAGTACAATTTATTACTAAATCGTTGACTAATAAATATTATCTGGTTTGTCTAAAATAAAAATCACAGTTCTAAATAAAAATATTGGATTTATTTTCAACTGGGAAATTAATAAGTACAATTCTTTAGAATTTTCATCACTCTATTTTCCACAAAGAATTGACAAACCGTTTAGTAGTATTAAATGGTCCTTTGGCAAGAAACAAAAATATAAATCAAATATATCAAACTAAAAACCAGAGCTCTCTTCTGAAATTAAATAATAAAGTTTTCAAATAAAAATCAAATACCACTTGGAAATAACTAAAATAAAAATGTTAACTTCTAAGTTCACTCAAAATTCAAAATAAAAAATTAAACTTCTCTTTCCACTAGTTGTACCTTAACTTTCCAGTCTTTACAATTCAGATACAACTCTCTCAAACAATTATTAAAGTTTAAATAATTTCCAATTAATAATTCACAATAAAACAGTACAAATTAAATATTAATAAATTACTACATTTCCAAAATTAAATCAAAGTTATTAACAAAGTTCAATTTTTATTTACTTTTCATGCAAGTTAGTACTAAATGTAACTTGTTTGATCCTATTGTGCTCTATTGTTTCTCAAAAATCAGTTATGCAGATTGCTCTGTAGTTTCTATAAATTTAATCTTTCCTATAAAAAAAGGCAACAAAATTAATTTAATATCAGATCTGGAAGACTATTTCAATATAAAGTACAATAAATTTGGTTCTTACCTCAAAATCCTTCGCGGAAATAATTTAGAAACCAACTTAATTCACGATAATAACCAAAAGAAGAGCGAAAATTATGACCTGGCGGTTTTATAGTTCCCTTTCTGATGGGCGTTCTCTCATTGGCCCAGCCGTATCCAAGCTAAGAACAATAGCCTTCTCAGATAACTAACTAAATTACAAAAGAGTTATGATCAATTCAAGGCAGTGAACCTCCTTCCTAATAACTTAAAATTACCAGCACTAACTTGGCAAAGGATTACATATTCGTTTTTATCCTAACTTCTCACAATCTAATTAAAATTACATTTCTTTCCCAAAATATTCATTTAATTTACGTTTTAATTAAAAAAAGTTAACCAATGTAGCTTTAACAACGCTACACAGCAGAACATATAATTAGAGATTTTGTGCCTATTTTTCGATCCGAATCCCTTAAACAATTAGGTTTTTCTAGAACGGATCAAATTTTAAATATTTCTTTAACTATACGCTATTAACCTAAATAAACTCAAAACTTCGTCAAATATAACTAAACATTCACAGATTTAAAAATGTTTTTTTTTTAACAGAAAAGTTGGTATAGTTTTCCAGCTGCTTTCTACGAAAGTATCAAAATTCCTATTTTGTAAACACCTGCAATGGAGTCATTCATCAGTCAGGGAGAGAGAGTTGACGCAATGCTAAGCCCATAAGATAGTGAAAATGTCATTCCGGTTTAAATATTTATTCAGTTAGAGAATTGTTAATTTGATGTTGACTATTATAATAATCAATAAAGTAAACTTCTAAGCAAACATAAGCTGGTTTGTCTGACATGAAAGCACGCAAGATGAATAAAGCCACAAAAATGTTTGCATTTCAATATGATTTCCATGGCTACTAATGTGTTTGTTTGATTTCCTTGCCACTCAATAAATTCTATGATAGGCCGCCTATGATTCACTGATCAATAATTTTATATCAACCGTAAAAATAGATTACAAGACTAAACTAACACAAAATCACTTATAAATGGAGCGCAGTTGTTTCAGAGAAACGTTTTATGTAACATACGTATTACTTGTACACGATCCAATGCATTGCATAGAAATAGTTTTTGCTAACGAACGTCAATTGCAAAAGAGAAAAATAAAATATACAACTATATAAATGTATTCATATGTACTTCTGAAGAGAAGGTTACCTAAATGGTCAACACAAAAGCAATAAAATGTTCTAACACAAAATTTACTGGATTGCTGTCATTAGCAGCTTAGATTTGTCTTCTCAGAAAGGGAAATTTGCCAGGCTGAATCCATTGAGAGTCAATTATTCGTTGATTTATCTCCAAAATCAATAAGGATTTAACGATCTTTCCAGTTGAAGGCAGTTGAATTTATTGAAATGATAGATATTCATTATCATCTACTAATAGTTTAAATGTAAAAAATAAATGTAGAGCTTTTTAATTTTAGATTTGCCAGAAAGAATGTGTAGTACTTACACTTCTAGTGCTGTAGTCACGATAACGGTAACGATACGTGGTGGAAATAATTAATCTAAAAAAATTTAAGATTTATATTAAATCAATTAATAACTAAATAAAACATATATTTGTTTTATATGATTGTGTCTTTTTATTGGATGAAGGTGTTTATAAAACTATTGCATTAAGGTATAAATTGATGTAGTTTAAAGATTGACGTTTTTTACTCGAAGTATTTTTATTTATGTACTTTTAAATTAAATTTACACCTGGTCTCTTGTCTATATCGCAGTTTATAGCAGAGCACAAGTGGAATAAGGCCATACAACCGGTTCAGTGACAACCCCATTTTACGATAATGTACAATTTATGCAACACTCTACCGAGTACAATAAAAAAATTACAAAAGAATTATTAAAAGATTAAATAATATTAGGCCTTTAAATATCCATAATTGACACAAAATTGTACAAAATGTTTAACTATCTCAATAAAGTACCTACGGAATGGCATGTCTTACCCTGTAATACAAAATGGTAATATGCCAGACCACTTGTAATGGAATAGGCTTCGCTGATATAGCACGGAACATAATGCAGGACAGTCTATGGTACATCCCATTGAGATATCCTGCCGACAGATAGATGGACAGGCAATTAGAATAAAATGAATTTTTACCCCTAAGGAAGATTTTGTTAGCATACTGATTGGTGGGATCCAATGACACACAGCCCAATTCCATGAATAAACATTCGCCATCATGGAACCAATTATTGTCTATGTAGAGTTTTATGCAAGTCTGATGAAATGGAATACACTGAGATTGTTAGGCGAGGTAAACTTCGAGTTAAATTCCACAGAGGGACATGCCCATCAGAATTAATTATTAAGTTAATATATCCGTATTAAGAAGCTTATAATTTAATGACACCTAAAAATAAAATGTATATTAAGTTCATAGTCTTAGACATAGTAAAAGTCATAAGGAACAGTTACGATAAGACCAATATCTCTCCAAACGTCACTGGTACTAATGATTAGTATTCAGGCATGCGCGATATTGTGTCATTATGTATAACATCTGGAGTGATAAAATAGAATAAATATGAAGCCTTTTAATTAGTTTCTTTCAGAGCAGATTTTAAAATGAAATAATTTCACAAACCTTACCAAATCAATATCATAATTAAAATCATCGATAAAAATAATATTGTTTATATTTCGATGATTGAAACCGCTGACAGATTGTATTTAATTAAATTAATACTGGCAGATGTACGACAATGGTTATTTTATACAGGGTGTGCTTTTAATATTAAGTATTTGACCAAAGGCTTCTTAGATTATTTGCCACTTTGATTATTTTATTAGGTGGCAAATAACGTTTAAAACTTACTAAACGTTTAATTCTTGGGAAAATATTATTGAGGAAAAATAGTATTTGTTTCTTATAAAAATAACACACAAACTGTTTCCCGCCTGTGCTATAAACATTTAAAGTCAAGGTTCGGAACTAGTTTCTTTGCTTTAACCATTATCACTTTACTTAGAAGTGGCTTTTAACTTTTGATTAGTTTTCTCAATAAATGTTTATTGTAAACATAATTAGAATGAGCAATTGAAATGGTTTTCTAAGATATTTAGTACAAGTTTTATGAACGTTTTATTTGGCTATCACTAAAAGTATCTATGGAATACCATGTTTGATTGCAGATTATGATATGTATGATGATACCTCGGGGTATGATGTAGTCAATAAGCGAATAACTTACTCTTTATAGGTTGGTTGACTGCGAATAACTTACTCTTTATAGGTTGGTTGACTGCTCTGGGGTATAATAATTACTCATTCTTTTACAGACTTGCAAGGGTGATCTTGGATCACAGTGCGTATAGAATTTAACTACTATTTTTAATACTAAGGGAGTATTAGAACAAATTCATATTTTGAAACGTATACAATTTTATGTCGGAAAATATAATGTTAATATATATTTTAACTTTTTAATTTTAATTTGTTTGCTTATAGTTTATGGCGATGCATGATATGAAATGATACTACGATTTTATACAATGTCTAAAAAGTGCGGAAGAATTTGTACACACCATCATTTAGAAGTCTTCACCTCTTCCTCTGAACATAGACTTCTGGTTCTCTTTGTTTGGAATTACGCGCCTCGATCGCACAGAAAGTGCTAACTATACTCAGTCTTGCTACTTGACTAGTGTGTGTGAAATGTTTTGTGTAGACTTATTCGTTCTATGCTCTGTCATCTTTTGCACTCATTCTCACCAGTCTAGATTTGTTCTGAATTTGCATGGATTTTAGGTAAATTATTTTGTTAAACTAATTTTTAAAACTCAAACTGCAGTGTTTCTGTGTGTTTAATCATATGTCTTACGAGTTTGGATAACAGCATGATCACAGGCTTCCAAACGTAGTGTTAAGTATCCATAGAATATATCCAAAATCATCAACAACAGTTTGGCCCTCACAGTGCAATTCACAAGACTAAGAAGGGTAATGGAATAACTCGCTGTCACAGCCAGCTAGAGATAATAATTGTCAGTAACCGGGACGCCTCTTGAACTAATGAAGGGCATTCCGTTCCTTCTGCTTTATAAAGTTCACAGTAACTACGATTTTATTTGCAAAATTACTTAAAACACGATTAAAAATAGCAAGAAATAATATATTTATAATGGTAAAGTGATGAGTTTTTTTTATTATATGTTATATGTCAATGTTAAGATAATATTTCTTCATAATAAATAAAAAAAAAATGGTTTGATTCCTCATGCGCTTAAATCTTTATATCTTTATTTACTTACTTTGGAATGTCATGGAACATGAAAGTAAAAAAGTTCTTTGATCTTTAACTATGCAGTACTTCCAATTTGTGAAACAATCTATAATGAGGTTATCGTTCACTAAACAAAATTCATTATTTAATTAAACAATTTAATAAAATGAATTGTAATGCCAACTTTAATTAATGTTAGAATATAATGGATATGTTGAAATATGTCTCTACACCTTTTAATGAACCTTTTTAGCATTACATTTTTATGAAGGCAAACATTTAAAGCGGAGTTTAAACACAAAACCCCTTTGTTACGAGTATATCAACCGCATCAGGCGTCTCCACCGAGTCAGGTCTATGGTACGCAATTTATTTCCTGGTGAGTTACACCAATCTAAACCATGGCAATATATTTATTTCTATTTACTTGTGAAACTAAATACAACATATCTAAATATTTGTATAATGTTGTTGTAAATAAAGGTGTAATTTAAATCAACAATTTCTTATTTGTTAAGCTGAAGCTAAAACTAAGAAGCCCTGTTTTAAACTTGACCTGGGTATCGACAGCTTGAGGGTGACTAATATATAATATGGTATATTTATGATAGATCTGGTATAGATGAAATTCTTTAATTATGTACACAAGAGTAAATAGTGAAGGCCGTGAACAAGTAATATTTCTAAAATACCAGATGAATGAAACGAATTTCTTGTATTTTCCCGTTATTTATAGTGAGTCCCTAATATTTTATACATAACGTTAGCAAATAAAATAAAAAAGTTACGTTTGTTTAGTGCACATTTTTGACTGATATTATGTAATGCCTGTTTTTAAAAGGTTTTGTTTTTTTGTTTTTTAAGTTCTTACATATTTTTTACTTTAAATTTTTTTATTTTAATATTGAATTAATTATGTTTATTTATATGTTTTTTTTATTTCATCTTTTTTGAATTTGTCTATTCAATCCTACAAGGCATAATTACTAGCCTATACCTATTTTTTTTACTATATCACATGTTACAATGTCATATGATTTTAATGAGCTTCTTTATGCATTGTTTATTCAGTGACGTGTATTCTCATCAAACTCTATTTTGCCTTCGTAGAATTGAAGATCAAGTCTAGGTCACTCGAAATATCGTGCGAGTAGTAATATAATTTTTCTAGCTTCTTGAGTAATAGGCTTCGCTTATGCTCAGCTAATACTTATTAGACACAGGAATAATATGGCTGATGCGAGTGTTCAAAATTCTAAAAACCATTCACGTACTTATAGGTTACAATAATTCTTCCATAGGGTTGAATAACTGAAATTCTACAGGAAGGTGTCTTATTGTTGCACGTAAGGAATGGTAATGACAAATATTTCTTAGAGGCAAAAAAATCGTTTCTGTTTAATATTTTATTATTATTAATTCATTTAAAATTATACATATAAAACATGTCTCACACAAAGCTTAATTCAATTCAACGTTCTATTAACCTCTACAATACATTAAACCATACACAACTTTGCAAAATTTATCCTATTTTCTCCTTTAGAATTAGAAGAACTAACAGTACAACATGTACTACACCAACCTTTGGATCATCAAAATAAATCTTGAATTTGTCACTGTATGTTCCGCACGTAAGGATGAACTAACTCCTCTCACAGCATATTTTTGACATTTACATAACATATTTCCATATAATAAGGCTATACATATTTACATGAGGTCGACGATCAAACATCCTAATCTATTGTGGACAGATGAGTTAGCGGAGTTGTTTGGTTTACACTTTCTCGTGCTCCCCTCTAGTATCGTTGGTATACAAATTATAGAAGAACGTATATTTGAACTAACAATATGATACATTTTACTAAACACACACACACATACACACACACAAACACACACACACACACGTGTGTGTGTGTTTAGTAAAATGTATCATATTGTTAGTTCAAATAATATATATATATATATATATATATATATATATATATATATATATATATATTTTGGAAAAGTATTCCAAAAAGTTTAGCAATTCGAGAAAAGAATTTATGTTGCAAAGAATCTGATTTCACAAATTATATTAACAAATTAACAAACACATTCAAAACTTTAAATTATCCCGACAAACTTTTAAGGACAAACTAAATTATAGGACAAAAAGCTTTAATTACGTCAAATCTTTTCCTCTACATGAACCTAAATTTACTACCAAATTCTACGCCGGACTTAACAAAATAAAGCCTATAATTAAAACTGAATATATATTTTCAAAACCACCTGGGGATCATTTTTAGAAGACCGTCCAATCTTAAAAATATGCTAGTCCAAACCAATCTTAAAAACAAAAATCGATAGAAAACTTAACGGTTGCAAACCCTGTCAAAACCCATGTTGTGGTACATGCAAAATTATGTCCTCTAGTCAAAATTTTAGCAGTAACATAACCAATAAAACGTATCCAATTAAAGGACGTATCAAACTATTGATGGTAATTCACTTGATATAATATATCAGCTAAATTGTAATTTTTCTAATAAACAATATATTGGCCAAACCTCTAACACTCTTCGTATAAGAATGACAGGTCACCGTTACAGTATTGTTAATGGAGATGACTAGCCCCTCGCTGTACATTCCAGGGAACATAATCAGGACAAAATAGAAAAATATTATACATTAAAAGGCATCAATAATGTTCCCCTGCATGCCAACGAAAATATAAATAGGTTCAATTTGAGAAAGAGTGAAACTGCTCATCAACTTGTTTTAAAATAAAAATTTCCTTTAGAACATTCGTTAATTTCGAAAATATTTTTTTTACTCTTTGGAATTTCTGATAAAACATCAGCTGGGAGGTATTTTCCACTGTTTATTATTCTATTTCAGTTCTTATTTTTCTTGTTTATATTTAGTTAGTTCAATTATTTAATGTTGTAAGTATTTATACAATATTTATTGTTATCTGAAGAAGTATGCTTAAGACATACGAAAATTTATAAAGAGTTCACCAATATTAGCGTTCTTGTTTTTTTATTTTTATTTCTACATGAAGAAAATACATATTGATATATATATATATATATATATACATATATATATGTATATATTATATATATATGCATATATTATATATGTACTGTGAAAACCTACATTTCATTCCGTCACAGCCTGGCGTTTCTAGAACAAGTCCACCGCCGACCCCTATATTACATTCCTTTCCCAGATGTAGACCTCCAAATATGTACCTGGACGATTAAACCATTAACGTTTATTACCAAAAGTGAGTTAATTTAAATAAATAGTTAATAATTAATAGTTAATAAAATTAATAATTTGCGTTGTTTACCTCTTTCCTCCCAATATCTGTAACAGGTTGTGAACATATTTTATATTCACTCGTTAATGTTGAAAATCGATGTATAACAAAATTATTTAAATATGAGTATTCTATTTAAATAGTTTTAATATTGAACATTCAAATTTAAATTGTTCTTCTAGCATTAATATAGATTTTTTTACAGCGAAATGTCTTTGTGTTAGGTTGTAAATGTAGTTTATATCAGAAAACCCATTCAAGATACAAGAAAAGTTTAGTAAATGACATAAGGATTCCAGGACACTCTTTAAAATTCTCTAGGTACATAAGTAATAGAGTTGCTAACGTATTACATTTAAAGAAACGCTATATTTGAACAAAATGGCGCACTGAAGTTTGACGACGAACTTAGCCTAGATATTGATAAGCTAAATTTGTGTGCCAATTTTTATTAGTGATAATTGGTTCACAGTTCACGGTGATAATAAAATCAAAAGGGTTTAACATGTAATTGGGTAACGGCTTATCACAAAGGCCTGCAAGGTAAAAAATTTTTAAAAATAGTTTAGCAAATATTATTAGAATTCCAGAACAAGTTATTTTTCTTAAAATACATAAATAAGTGAGTTATGCACTTTTTTAAAGATTAAAAGATTAACGGTTTTCTCTATGATATGATTTAGGTTCGAACGCTCTCCTAATTGTATACTTTCATTCATATTCATTAATTGTTTGCTCTTTAATTGAAGGTATGTCATATGGATTTGTGCCTGGAAGATTGTGTATGATTTAGTAATATGTGCCTTTAAAACTGATTTTAAGAGAAACTGATATTATGTGAGGTGTTACTAGTACCAGCGGTTAAGCAGAAGGGATTTAATCGGTAGGACTAAGTGCAGGAGGACAATTTCGCTGCCCCTGTCACTTTAAACTATAAGGTAGTTGGACTTGTGGATTTCCGTCCTCTTTGTTACTTTTGTTAGCTACACAGATATTTAAATATAAATTGGTGCCCAATAATGTAGCATCCTTATTTATAGATTCTCGTATAATTTAAAAATACAAATAATCACCTTATTTATTATTTAAACAATCGTAAACTTAGTGCAATATGTAAAAGTGTGTGTAAGGTACAACAATAAACATCAGGTCCAAATTGAAATAGCAGTCGTTGTTTTGAATATGCATCCTCGTGGTGTTTGTACTGATAGAGAAATTAGTTTTATTTGATGCATAGAATCGAATTATCATAAAAATTTATTTTCCGTATTTAATATCCTTGAGTGTAAATCCATTTCTGAGGCGTGGGCAAAAAATCAACTAGCGAAATAAAAATCATGTATCATATTTAGCAGGTTGAGATAATAATCATTTACTTTGATTACAAAAAATATCAAAAGATTAGTTGATTAAAGCATTTAAATATTATCTAAATTAAAGATTGAGGTGTATCCAAATTGCTACAATTTGTAAAGGATAGATCCTTTTACGTTTAGCCTCTTCATACATGGATGTTGTTCAAAATAATTGATAAGTTTAACTATTCAAGGTAATGGTATTAAAATGTATGAACCATGGATAGCTAGTTCTTTGATATATTTAAGATTTTTTATGATACCACTGAAAGTAAAGTGAGGAAACTGTTTAAAAATACAATATAACACTAATCTCCAACTGTGAACTAAGACGATTAGAGTTTTAAACAAGATGCTAATCTTGCTGTTTCGAAATTTTGTTGGAAAGTAATTATATACAAGAGTAACTGATGAGTAGTTGAGAATGTAGCAGAGCAGAAAATAACTTTAAATTCAATTTAATGCAATGTAAAATATATGGGCTGAGCTTAAGTTAAGCCTATCTCACATGTGCATCGGAAAATAATCGTGTGTTTATGCCAATATATTTTTATAAAGAACTGAGCTAAAAGCTTGAAAATGTGCAGTAATATTTATACTCACACAATAATCGACTAGTGATAAGTGATACCAAAGATATAGCGGTTTCTGATGCTTCAAGAAAATTACACTCTAAAGGTCACTAGGTGAACCTTTTAAGGTGAATTGGAATGTCCAAGTACCAACATTGTAATATCACAATTATTTTGTGTAGCCTAATGTGAATCATATATTTCTTAATTATGCTTCATTATTATAATAGTTCGCACTTAATACAAATACATTTGTTTGTAAAAAACGCATTTTATGTTTTGTAGTGTTAGTTGGAACAGCAAATTGCTGTACGTAATTATTGATAAACCCTTACTAAATATGTTGCCTGCCACCTGGATCGAATGATAATTAAAAACACCAAGACCTATAAAAGCTGATTCACGACATATATTCGGCTCAAATATTACTCTGCTCCAATACAAATACTGTAGCTCAAAAATAATTTTATTGTGAGCTATTTAAAACGTGCAAGGAAGTTAAATCTTAATTATTTGAAAATATTATCATAATCTGAAATTAGTACAGAAACTCATGATGAGATTATTTTGTTAGGAATGTAATAATAATAATCCATAATAATAAAGATATATATATATATAAGAATTACACGCTTTATTATTGTATTAACTGAAACGCTTAAAACATGAAACCATTGTGCATAAATTGATTTTGAGTATATTTGCTTAGAAAATAATATTTTTGTTGTGGCAAGAAAGTTTGACGTAAAATTAAAGTTTGAATTTATTTTAATACACCGATGCCTCATAATGGCGCATTATCCTATCCATTAAATTACTAGAAAAGGAGTGTTCAGGCCAGAATAAACGGATGGATAAATAGTAAACAAAATTTTAGAAATGAGAATAAAACAAGAATACTGTTGAGTTAGAACCCACCCAACGCCCATATAAACGTCCTACGAGAGAATTAAAGTGTTAAATTTATAGTGATAAACATTGCGCAATGTCATATCTAAAGAAAACTATTATACTATTCTTTATGAATTTTTTTGACAAACTACATCGAATATGGGATTAGTGGATAAGACTTGATTAAGCGCGAGATCAGTAACGAGAAGCTATTAAGCTTACATCCCGGCCATGTATCTATTTTATCAGGCATTTACTTTATATGAAATTTACTTTACATTATCCTTATTCAGATATAACTAAAATGTATACTGTTGATCGCTGCTTTTCATCAACTAGACTTTAGAATTATGCTTTGTACTATGTCGATTCATGCATTTACGGTAAGAGAAAAAACAGTATTACATCTGCAAGGCTCTTTTTTTTGTTACAGTGAGTCCAAATTCTGAAAATAAGAAACATTTTTAAAACAGCGGGCTGAGAATATTGAATGTCATAGTAATACAGAGTGTCCAACACATTGGTTTCTTACTTTGATTAACTTTGTATCCGTACTATTTTAATTTGTGACTCACAACCATATAACTCTCAGAACTTACACACTATCAACTGGATTCTGATACAAATTGCATTTTGCATCTGCTTTACTTTGATATAATTTCATAAACCAAAATTAGTTATTCACTAACAGTTCACAGCTAAGTGTTAGGTTAAATACATATATTTAACTAGAACATTTTGTAAAACTAATAGAAAATGTATTTTAAATATCACCCATTAAAACAGGTAAACGGATATCCTACAAATTTGAGCTAAGCAGACAGGAGCAGAGGAGAAATTGAGGTCACAGTCTTTCTTTCCCTCACTCTCTTCATCCCAAGCCGCCCCCATCCCAAAGTACGAACTGAGATCAAGATACTCTTATTCTACCTAACACCAAATTTAGTTTACTGGGCTTAAGTATTTATCTCTAGTAAAAGAATCGTATTAGCAAGGCTTGTATTGTCTCTTCATGAAGCTTGTGCAATTGTACAAACAAAGAGCATTACAACTTCACGAAATGGCGAGAAGACAATTTCATTTTCAAAACTGTATTATTTATAGATTCAATTAATTTGTAATATTGTGTAATAAATTTAAAAAAATGTATTTAAAATATAACTTTAGATAAAGTTTATTCAAACGACCATATCACATTCTACAGAAACACAGGACATCTTGGCAAAGGTCTGTTTACGGGTGTTTGAATTTCTCATTGGGAATCGAGAAAATAATATTTACAAAAAAGGGGAAGTTATAATATCATTACCAAAGTCCTACAATAAAAAATAACATTCCTTACCTTGTGGTATCTCTAATTAAAGCTGATAATCCTGAGCGAAGCCTGTCACTTGACACGTATTGTGACCAACCACCTTGTAGCTCCCATTCCTTACCGTTCTTACCTTTTTTTTAATGGGCTAGTATGAATTTTCTAAGACTCTATGCAGATATACGATTTGAAATTAAAATATACAGGTTTATATTGTGCAAAGATTTCGTCCACCAATACGTCAAAGAATAGACATGACATAGTAGATTCTGGTGAGATTTACCGGTATGATTTATTTGCAAAGTAATGAATGAGCTTTTCCTAGCGTAACTGATGTTAAATTATTAGATGTAGCGAAGCCTATTACTAGAGGGTCTTGAAGCACTTAAATTCTGCCTGTCTGTCTGATACGATCTGCAGAATATGAAGATGAAATTGACTTGAAAGTTTGCACAAAGCTTTATTTATATCTAGGGATCTTTGTGTTTGATCATGGTGCATGTTACTTTATCGAATTTTGCTGAGCATTAGCGAATATTTTTTAATTTATCTCATGGGTAACCATGTTGTCAGAGAGAAAACACATTTGAATAAGTATATATGTACAAGAATTGAATACAATAATATGAGATTTCAAAATTTGACATTTAAGTCATAAAATAAAACTAAAAAAAAACAAAGTGGAAAATAAATTTTAAAAGCAATGCGCATTTAGGATTTCAGTGCACTTTTAACTTTTAGTGCTCTCGCTAGTGCTCTAACTCTTATTATTTGATAACATCTATGATGCTTAATAAATAAAAATGTGAATGTATTATGTGGAAAGTGAGCTAGAAAAGAGTTTTTCTGTAGACTTCATATTTACAATGAAACTAAATTATAAAAAAATAGGATATTTATTTTTTACAATATAACATTTAATTACAAATATTTTGTTTAGTATTTTCTATTACATAAGAAAATCAGAAGTAACACGTACTTTATATTTGATACAGTTTTTGTGGTTCACTTAATTTTTGTGTTATTTTTTATAGCTCAAGCTACGTACGATTCGGTTACGCGTATAGAATACAATGAATAGAATCTCTATATAACATTAAGTGGCAAATATCGGTTGCTGGAATCCGTATATACTGCAAAGAGCTAGAATTGACTCCTGAGGAAAGTGGAGTTTTCTGTAATTAAAATTAGTTTTAAATGTTATGATGGAAAAACCAACCCCATGAGAATTCTTATCATTTTAGAAATAATGAGGAACATAAAGAGCTTTACAGAGAGCTCTCCAATATTCCATTACAAAGCTTTATAAGCCCCACGCTTATTACGTATCACGTTGGAATGAAATTCTTCTTATTTATATTATAATTGTTAAAAATTATTATTGTGGTAATCCAATTTAAGTTTTATGAATTTAATATTTATAATTAATTTTATTGTAAAACTTTCTTATTAAATAGAAATGAAATCGCTCACAGTACTTTTTAAACTAAGATATATTTTATACGTGATAAAATATGCAGTATATAGCATTTTACGGTATAGACTGTTTCTATTTTTAAAGAGACTATCTTATTTGGTATCTATGGTAATACATAAATACCGCGTGTATGCCTAAAATTATTTAATAATCTTTAAATTAAAAATCCAATAATGATACTACAAGCTTCTAACTACAAAATATTTTAGGAAATATTAAACAAATGCCCTCAAAACTGGTAGACTATGTTTTCGGAAGTTCTTAAAAGGCTTCGTATGGCTTGTATGGTTTTTGATTTTTGCAATTACTTTTATTCAATTTAAAATGAATAAAATCTTATTAAACAATTATTCATTATGCTACATCTAAATGCATTATTAACTTACGTCACAATTTGTAGCAAGCTGTTAAACCGTGGAGTTCCGAAGAGCCTCCAAGAGTGCGGTGCGCCAGTTCTGGGAGGATGGAGTTCTGACCCGTCTCTGGAACTGGAAGCAAAGTACTCAGGATACTATGTTTTATGTAGGTCTCTGAACAACACTGATTCTCTAGAGTTTACATACGCAAGCATAAACTAGGCTGGGTACTAAAATATAGCTAATGTGGTCACTTACATCTGGGGAACAAAATGGACGTCTAGATATAGCACATCAGTAACTGTAAATGTAGAGCTACCTATTCAGGGAAAGAGATTACTTAATCGATAAGTCTAGTTTATTGTGGGGAGTGATTGTTGATTAGGTAGAGGCAACCCTTAGTATTACAGATTTCCACAAGACCAGATTGAATTAGATACTTTCCACTACCCGCTTTGACTAGGTGAGGTTGAAACATGAGAAGCCTCCCATTCCGTTAGTATGGCGAGATAGTGATCACTACCCCAACTATCTCAGCAAGAGACAGCCCTATGAAAGAAAAGAATTGGTATGAGAATTAAAAGTTTGAATTTAAAACAAAAAGAGTTGAACTAAACGATATATTGAGAGACTAAAATAAGTCAAAGTTAAGCCAAGGCAAAAGTATTATACATGGCGAAGTACTGACACTATGGCCGTCCAAGCGCTCCGTTTTATTGACATATTTCGTTGAGTTTCATTTATATATAGGTAACATATATTTCGATGATGTTATTCCTCTGATTTTCTAGAAGTGTAGCGAAACATTTTTACATTTGTTTTAAGGGTAACCACGATGTCAATGAAAACCGTTGAATGAGTATATGGTATATACAAACCGAACTATATGACATTTTAAAATGTAACATAGTATGTAAACATCCATCCCAATTACTTGCATGATACCTCGAACAATGTTTAATTTTAACACTTTTGCACTTAATTTCTTATATACATCGTTCTGTGACGGTGAATGGTGAAACTACCCATGGAATTTGGCTGATCGTCAGTGAAACCTATCACTAAGTAGGCTTACAGAATTTCTCTTTCCCGATAGGATGTAAAATTTTTATCTCTACGATTGCCTGTTTTTCTATCAAAAGGACATGTAAAGAATACAGGAGCCATACATTTGAAGAGTTGGATACAACAACCACAGCCGAGCTTGTTACACTAAACTTGGTTTCACGAGTCCATACTTTATAAAAATAACTGTAATAACGCAGGACGCTATTTTGGATGCAGCTGAATATCATTGAATACATACACTTTTATAGAATTAGAGATATGATACTGGAGAGAGATTCTATGTTACAATTATCAAGTACCATTATTTTCCTGCAGAGCCTATTAATACAGCCTTAAAATTATTAAATTAAACAATTATTACATTTTGAATTTAAATACTACAATGCTTATAACTCATCTATATTGGTTTTTTAGCATAGAAACATAAATTACTACAACTAGAAAGAAAAAATTAACAATTTAAGGATAAAAAAACAATTATTAAATTTGAGAAACCATCATTAACAGAGTCTCTTCAGACAGCTGTTTTTTTTTTATATAATCTGTAAACTTGATTAAAGGAATCACGATGTAACATATTGTACAAATTGTTGTTTCTATACAAAACATGGACAAAGACGAAATATTTAATCAGATTTGCTTTGTACACCGTTTTATATTATAACTTATTACTACAACATGCTCTTTTATTCTTTGTCAGTAGTAGACCTACACTGTTAAAATCATTTGAAGAAAAACACACCAACATATGATTTTTATAACTGTTATATGGTATGTTTATTTACTAGATACAAAGCCAAGGCGAGCAAATGGGTCGTACTTTGTGACCGGATCTTACAAATTAAGTAGTTATTGGAAATTAAAATTGCCAAAAGCGTTGTAATGTGAGGGTTGAGTGTCCAAAACAAAACTAGAAACTATAGCAGTATAAATGTTGTAAAAATAAAAAAATGAAGATTGTTAATTTGCATATATTTTTACTCTAAAATGTAAAATTAAATTACTTACGTATACATTAGCCTATAGGGATTTAACATGTAAGTACCAATGTTATGAATTATTGCTTTTAGTATACTCGTAATTTATTTAGTGTTCCATTAGGTTTTGATTTCAGAATTGATACAAATTATTAGTATTATGAGTGACAGTATAACTCATTGCCTGCTTTGATTTACACTAGAAATTCTATTTAATAAAATACTAAATTACTACCTATAATTTAAACATTGAAAGTATATGATACCCTTATTTAATTTAAAAATATTATATAAGTTTTTGGATAGATTTATGAATGGATTTATGTTTTTCAATATGTACAGTCAAATTAAAAATTCAAACTCTTCAGATGAATTCCGCGCACAGTACTCCGGGTGTACAAACAGTTTACCATGAATGGCCTAGTGTCAGCCTTAAAGCCTTGAATGTTGGAGCTCTTATTTATGGATTAAGACCCGTCTTTAGAGTTTCTTCGTAACCTTCCTTAAAGCTTTTTTGCATAAAAGCTCACCTAATGTGTAGAGAAATATCAATGCTTCTATAATCATATTTTGTAGTGATTGCTTTGTGATTGAATACAATCAAGTCATCTAACATAGTATAATAAAGCTTAAAAAACCAAGTAAAGGTATTTATACTCAAAATATTAATCACTGCCACTTTTAGCCTAATTAATAGGAGGAATAGAATATTTCCCTCATTTACTCATCGTATAGTTGTAAATATATAATAGAATCTCACACTATCTGGTAAGTAGTACACCACTAACAAGTTTATTTAACTTCAGATTATCAAATACACAGCAATCACATTGCCCACAATTTCACCTCATAGAAACATACTTTATCTACAAGGCTACCGCACTATTAATATAAATGAAATAACTAACAAAATATGTATATCTACATGCAATCTGTTAATTTTGACCACCTGAATAATCTTTATCAACATTATTATTAGGCTATATGACAGAAGTTGATAAGCTTAATTGTAAATAATATTACCCAAATTATTTTAAGTTTAAAAAGTGTGCCATAGAGAGAAAATGGACCCTTTGGCCTATACTGATAAAGGGAACTAAGGGAAGATAACAACTTTAGACTGATCAGGGAAACTTGGACTTGTTACCGTTGATTTGTGCCTTACCCTGGCTGAGTCAATACTTCAACTGATCGAGAAACTTCATCTGTAACCTCTTGTTTGTTGATTCCATTCATCAAACCGATTTATAAGCGAAAGTTCTATGTTTTAAAACATAGTCGAGATTTTAAAAACTAAAGTATGTGAATATATTGTACAACATGTGAAGTCCGCATTTTTAACTGTCTTTTAAAAATTTTATATGTTAATTTCTAAAATTAAGTAACGCCTAACTCACCCTCTATTCTAGTGACATAAAGCGCGTTACTAAATAAAAGCTAACTAACCTCTGCCGGAGCCTCTAGTTTCTTTTTATTAGTGGAGAACGTAATTTGCGAAAGGAAAGTATACATGTATCTTTTAACAAGTGTATATGGAAGGCACATAACTTATTTGAACGTAATAATGTAGTTTTTACTATGTAAATGTTGTAGCGCCCTTTTGATGGTTGTTTGTAGCCCATTTGGCTGTATTTTAACGTAAAAATTGATAATGTATTACAGTGTGAGGTTGAAAACGTAGAGTAATATTACATTTATATTATATAAAATGAAAAATGTAAATACAATTTGGACATTCTTTGTCTTTCTTTCCTTTTTTATAACATGATACAAAATCAACTAAACTTTAAAAATGTATAAAAGAATATATTTAATAGCAAATGTATGTCTCTCAGTGCTCGACTTCCTGGGACGCTCCTAACCTTAATTAGAAGTTAAAATATGAGAGAAAGGACTAAATTACTATACACTGTTACGATTATTTAAAATAATCAAATGATTTATAAATTAAGTGGAGCTTTTTATAAGATAAACAGATATAGTTATGCAATTTTTGTTGATAAACGTGGTAAATTTGTGGAATGAAACAGTTACTGAATTGAATTCAATAACTGCTTTTCAAAATATATCATTCAGCTTCTTTCTGCTTTAGCATTCCTATTGGATTTGTCCTAATTCCATTATTTTTGAACTTACTTTACTTACACATACGCAAAACAGTAATACCCTTGCCTATAAGAAAGTTTTAGAATAAATTATAAGAATTTATTAAGTACAGTAAATAAAGAAATGTCACAACTTACTTTTCCATGTGAAGGTACACGAGTTGGCTTAAAGCAGACTCAGTTAGCGTTAATCTTTAGTGCGCTGGGAACCTGAGGGAGAATTGACTCTTCAATATTTAACTTCCCTCAGATAAAGCCTTGTAGCAATGTATGCATGCATAGGAAAGCCGATCAAAATTCTATATCTTATCTAAAGTATCTATATCTTAAAAAATAAAAATTTAGGAGGTTGAATTTTTGGAAAAGTTAGACGAGACGGTAATTTGGATATTCAGGAGCGTAGAGATTCTGATTTGTAGAGGCATGGAATATTTTTATGTAGACATACATTTACCTGGATATAAAAATAGTATACTTTCGGTTTTATAATAACTATTGGATTAAAAATTATATTTATATCTTATAATACGAGTTCATAACTATTTATCTCGGCAATTTTTATATAGCAATTATTACTTTCTTGTCTCTTGTTAGTAGAGAACAAAGCAAATAAAAATAAACCAGATAAACCAGTTGTTTTCTTAATTTATACATAATTTGTTACAGATTAATTTTAGCATTTTAGAAAGCATTAAAATTGTATTTAAAATCATTTTCACGTTGGATACAATTGCTTTAAATATCGTATTTAGCTTTAATTCCTGAATGCTGAACGATTTATTACATCTGAGCAAACTTTGGATGAAAAATGACTACACGTAGCTCTTGTTACTGGAAAGTAGCCTACTAAGTCATACAATTTGACTTCTTCAAGTTGTATATATTTTTAGTTTACGTGTTTCAGTTATAATTAGTCGCAGTTTTATAATTTAAGAACTTACAAATTAACGAAAAATGCTGTAAGTTATGAAATAACTTACTTCTGTTGGGAATAATTTTATTTTGCCGTCAATGCTTGTGCGATATTTCAACGAGTATTTTCTTGGAGCTAAGTTTTTATTAAAAAATTTGTAACTGTAAAAAATAAAAAGCCGTAATAAAGCTTTAATTTAAAAGGTAAAAGTAAGAGTATTTTTGTAGCAACTTGTATTAATTTTGCAGAATTTGCTGATTTTTATATGGACGTATTATGATTCGTATAACAATGTAGGACTTGTACCTGAGAACTTTCTTATTCTATTTATTTATGCAAATAATTTATATGTGGTTTTTATATTACATTACTGTGTTTCTAAAATTAACTATGCGATATTTTAAATAATTGTTAAAGAAAGATATATTTAATTTAAAAAAGAGACAAGTACTTATAGCACTAAACTGTTTATTTCTCATATTGTTAGTTTAGGACCATTATCGACTATTGCCACGTATCGTTAACCTGAAACTCTTAAATATATTTTTAGTAATTAGGTACATATATGGTATCACATATTAAGTATCACAACATCTGTTGTGGTTCTTCATTTAACTGTCCTTATTTTAAAAGATGATAAGATAAATCAGAAACTCTATCGTTATGTGCTACAGTAAAAAATGACCTATCATTGAACCTTACAAGAACAGAAAATAGGTTATCGTAATGTGATTAAAAAAAGAAAATGTGCCATTATTAAATGGTACAACAACAAAGAATTTGCTATGATTATGTGCTACTACAATAGAAAAACGTATAAACTTTTAATGAACTCATATCTGCACTGTTCTTTAGGAATGCAATCATAATACATAAGGTATATTAATCCAATAAATAACTCATTTCGATGAAGGAAAATTGGCAATAAACTTTTAAGTAAATATATAAACATTTATTATGAACCCAAGTACAAATCATTCTAAGCATATTCGAAAAATCAAGCCATAAAACTACAGGTTTGTTGTCTATTAACGTTACCATATGGGTAATCACTCGGCGTATACATAATTATGGTGTTTGCGGATGAAACATATTTTGAAATATCTAAGACCTGAAGAAGAGGCTTTGAAGTATCGTAGTTTTATATTAACTGTTATTTTTAAACAAAGACTATGTCCATCAAATTACTCACCTGTTACTTGAATTGGAATCAAAGGTTAAACATAATTAACACAAAGAAATCAAGTTAAGTAATCTGATAGTGACTATGTAGTCATATTTTAATTTTTTACAAAAGATATCTCAGCATTAAGAAAATTAGTACATTTAATTTCAAATCTTGCCTTAACGAATTGACCCGTACAGCTGGCAAATGTCTAGTAGGCTGCGTTCAGCAGTGACCTCATGCCTTATACAAAATATTCTGTTGTATAACAATACATTCATATGGTTTTGGTTTAAATTCAGAGATGTTTGAAACACTATGGTTTAATGAAATTTGAAAATTATTAGAAAATGTATTTTTAAATGATGTTGCCTTAGAAAGAATCGTTAAATTAAAAGTATTGAAATCCAGAAATAATGTAACAAACTGAGTAAAGGCATAAAAAGTAGATACATATGATCATTATTCAATACTGAAAATGTTATTGAATGATGAAATGATTTTGGTTCTAACAAATTAAGGATATTAATCATTACTCCAAAGAGTCCTAGCACAGGTTTATAATATTAACAGTTATATTTTATTTAATTAGAATAAAATACAATTTAATTATCAATAGTTATTTGGTCTGTATTCTCTGAATTTTGATTCTCAGTCAAAACAAACAAAAGGTGGTTGAGTTGCGCTATGGACTTAGCCGTAGACCAAGATGTTCCTCAATTGGCAAATAAATGTACATTAAAATAACTGTGGCCTGATTATCTTAGCGTATACGGTACAGTGGTTGGACAATCCTCTCTCTCTCTCTCTCTCTCTCTCTCTCTCTCTCTCTCTCTCTCTCTCTCTCCTCTCTCTCTCTCTCTCTCTCTCTCTCTCTCTCTCTCTCTCTCTCTCTCTCTCTCTCTCTCTCTCTCCCCCTCCCTCCATCCCTCCCTCCCTCCCTCCATCCATCCCTCCCTCCTTTCCTCCCACCTTACCTCCCACTCGAGGCAGTGTGTGATTCCAGGTTGATCCTACATCTCAAAACCTCCTTAGGTCCCCATCACAGATTTACTTTTGCAAATTAATTCCTTTGTACACCATGATCGCCTGATACCAGTGGCATTTGTTAACTTATAGCTGTATTGTCAACTGAACATGGACACCAATTGAATTCATAAGAGTTTTCCAGATAATGCGAAGTCAGCCAAGTAGTGCAGCTTGTATGAAAGGAGAAAACATTTAAGGTGAGTTGCCATACATTCCTACAAGTCTCTTTATCCTTAGCCCTTGTGTCTCTTTAAAATTTTTATTCCTTTAACTACGTAACTAGCACATAGTTTATTTGCTCTCTAAAGAAAAAATATTTTTACCCTTTGAATGTTACAAAAGTCTTTAAGTTATTTGTATAAATAACTACTTATTAAAAAATTACATACTTTAATGGTACTCGTCTGTAACGGTTGTTGGACTAGAATCATAAATAATTACAGCTATAAAAAACGCTACTAATGTATACAACAGATCTCAGAAACTTGCTACATCTCAGAAACCCTCGTTAAAAGAAATTCTTTGAACAACTGTTTTATTGTACTTTTACACCCAAGAATTAAAGTAAACCCCATGGTGAGATTGTTTAAACTAAAGTTTTATACTCTAAAGAGAAAACGTTGACCAAGTCAAAGTATTTAATATTTTTTAAACATGTCAGATTTGCTAGGTAAACTGTTTTATTTTACAACGTAAACCATACAGTTAGCTGTTATTCTACTTCAGTAATAGACACTGTGAAATACACATGAAGAAAAAACATTAACTTCAGCTTTTTACGACTGCTATAGTATGTTTAATGACTAGATACAAACCCTAGTTATAAATATGAAGTAACGTATCAGATATTTCTGAATAGGGCAAAAAAAGTAGTTTATCAGTGGATATTACATTGGCCAAAGGCGTGATAACGTTGCGCAGACGATTGGGAATCCAAAACCTACACGTTTTGTTTCATAGAAAAAAGTAATATTTAATTTAATTTAATATTGACTATAGAGATCATAAAGATTTTTCTTCTAAAAACTAAGGTTAAATCAAATTCATATTACTACTAAATTTAGAGTATTATATACTTTTATGGATGGATTGATCAATCGATTTATGGTTTTGAAAATATACTGTCAAAATCACAATCTAATCACAATATAAACACTTAAGATAAACTCCGCACACGGTTTACAATTGGTGTACAACAGCTAACAATGAATAGCCTCCTTGAATATTGGAATTCTGACGCGACTCGCTCTCTTTATGTTTTCATAAACTTCTTGGAAAGCCTCAACAAATCTTCACCGAAAATTATATTAGTCTGACTGCTTTTAAAATTATACTTTGTCGTGATTGTTTAATTTAATCATGCCATCTAACAAAGGCTTGGGATTACGTAAGATATTTGAAGGGAACCGTATCCAAGGATACTGAGCTTTCCACATCAACCAAGTGATAGAAATGCGATTCAATTGAATTGAATTAAATCTGTCAATCTGTGTGAGTAAAACAGTTGATTATTCAGTTTTGTTGTGCAAGTTAATACAAATCAGTTACCAATTAATAATGAAAGACTTAAGATAATTAAAATTAAAATAACTCAAACCAAAATAGCATAATCATATCCAATCAGAAATATTAAAAAATAACATTCTTCTTTATACTTTAGTCGAAAACTCTAGATTATATCATCCCCTAAGTACTTGTTGATGTTTTTAATGTCATACGAAGCTACAAAACTATATTGTGAAAATTGCCTACAGCTTTCAGCTGTACAGCTACAGCTAACAGCTTTCTATGAGAGGCCCGCTCTCTTATGTGTCTTCAAAAGTCTGGATAGACTTTTTACAACATTCCGTCAAATTAAAGTGTATAGAAATCTCCAAAAATCTATAATTATAATTTATGGTAATTCTTTAATTCCTTCAAGTAATCCAACATCAGGAGTTATAGGTTTACGTAAACAATTTGAAATAAAGTGCCATCTGTCTGCAAGAAGACTGAGCATTCCACCTCAACATGGGATAGAAATGCAATGTTTGTAATTTAATCGAAAATTTATTAAATTCAATTTTGTTAAAAACTAGTGCCATTGAGAGAAAGGTAGTTTTTTTAAACTGATAAAGGTCAATTGGTATTCAAGATAACAAGTTTATACTGAGCAGGGAAACTCGGACTTGTTACCGGTGATTTGTGCCCCTTATCCTGGCTTAGTCAATACTTTAACTGTTCGAAAAACTTCGTCTGTCACCTCTTTTTTGTTGATTCCGTTCATCAAACCAATACAGCAGCGAAAGATTCATCTTTTTCAACACAATCTAAGTATAAAAAGTAGTGTAACGTATATCGATTTATTGAACGATTTTATCGTTTTGAAAATATTTGTTATAACTTTGGTTATTTTTCTGTGTAAACAGTTTTAGATATATTTGTTGTAATGTGAGGGTTGAGTGTCCAAAACAAAACTAGAAACTATAGCAGTATAAATGTTGTAAAAATAAAAAATGAAGATTGTTAATTTGCATATATTTTTACTCTAAAATGTAAAATTAAATTACTTACGTATACATTAGCCTATAGGGATTTAACATGTAAGTACCAATGTTATGAATTATTGCTTTTAGTATACTCGTAATTTATTTAGTGTTCCATTAGGTATTGATTTCAGAATTGATACAATTTATTAGTATTATGAGTGACAGTATAACTCATTGCCTGCTTTGATTTACACTAGAAATTCTATTTAATAAAATACTAAATTACTACCTATAATTTAAACATTGAAAGTATATGATACCCTTATTTAATTTAAAAATATTATACCATTCATCAAACCGATTTATAAGCGAAAGTTCTATGTTTTAAAACATAGTCGAGATTTTAAAAACTAAAGTATGTGAATATATTGTACAACATGTGAAGTCCGCATTTTTAACTGTCTTTTAAAAATTGTATATGTTAATTTCTAAAATTAAGTAACGCCTAACTCACCCTCTATTTTAGTGACATAAAGCGCGTTACTAAATAAAAGCTAACTAACCTCTGCCGGAGCCTCTAGTTTCTTTTTATTAGTGGAGAACGTAATTTGCGAAAGGAAAGTATACATGTATCTTTTAACAAGTGTATATGGAAGGCACATAACTTATTTGAACGTAATAATGTAGTTTTTACTATGTAAATGTTGTAGCGCCCTTTTGATGGTTGTTTGTAGCCCATTTGGCTGTATTTTAACGTAAAAATTGATAATGTATTACAGTGTGAGGTTGAAAACGTAGAGTAATATTACATTTATATTATATAAAATGAAAAATGTAAATACAATTTGGACATTCTTTGTCTTTCTTTCCTTTTTTATAACATGATACAAAATCAACTAAACTTTAAAAATGTATAAAAGAATATATTTAATAGCAAATGTATGTCTCTCAGTGCTCGACTTCCTGGGACGCTCCTAACCTTAATTAGAAGTTAAAATATGAGAGAAAGGACTAAATTACTATACACTGTTACGATTATTTAAAATAATCAAATGATTTATAAATTAAGTGGAGCTTTTTATAAGATAAACAGATATAGTTATGCAATTTTTGTTGATAAACGTGGTAAATTTGTGGAATGAAACAGTTACTGAATTGAATTCAATAACTGCTTTTCAAAATATATCATTCAGCTTCTTTCTGCTTTAGCATTCCTATTGGATTTGTCCTAATTCCATTATTTTTGAACTTACTTTACTTACACATACGCAAAACAGTAATACCCTTGCCTATAAGAAAGTTTTAGAATAAATTATAAGAATTTATTAAGTACAGTAAATAAAGAAATGTCACAACTTACTTTTCCATGTGAAGGTACACGAGTTGGCTTAAAGCAGACTCAGTTAGCGTTAATCTTTAGTGCGCTGGGAACCTGAGGGAGAATTGACTCTTCAATATTTAACTTCCCTCAGATAAAGCCTTGTAGCAATGTATGCATGCATAGGAAAGCCGATCAAAATTCTATATCTTATCTAAAGTATCTATATCTTAAAAAATAAAAATTTAGGAGGTTGAATTTTTGGAAAAGTTAGACGAGACGGTAATTTGGATATTCAGGAGCGTAGAGATTCTGATTTGTAGAGGCATGGAATATTTTTATGTAGACATACATTTACCTGGATATAAAAATAGTATACTTTCGGTTTTATAATAACTATTGGATTAAAAATTATATTTATATCTTATAATACGAGTTCATAACTATTTATCTCGGCAATTTTTATATAGCAATTATTACTTTCTTGTCTCTTGTTAGTAGAGAACAAAGCAAATAAAAATAAACCAGATAAACCAGTTGTTTTCTTAATTTATACATAATTTGTTACAGATTAATTTTAGCATTTTAGAAAGCATTAAAATTGTATTTAAAATCATTTTCACGTTGGATACAATTGCTTTAAATATCGTATTTAGCTTTAATTCCTGAATGCTGAACGATTTATTACATCTGAGCAAACTTTGGATGAAAAATGACTACACGTAGCTCTTGTACTGGAAAGTAGCCTACTAAGTCATACAATTTGACTTCTTCAAGTTGTATATATTTTTAGTTTACGTGTTTCAGTTATAATTAGTCGCAGTTTTATAATTTAAGAACTTACAAATTAACGAAAAATGCTGTAAGTTATGAAATAACTTACTTCTGTTGGGAATAATTTTATTTTGCCGTCAATGCTTGTGCGATATTTCAACGAGTATTTTCTTGGAGCTAAGTTTTTATTAAAAAATTTGTAACTGTAAAAAATAAAAAGCCGTAATAAAGCTTTAATTTAAAAGGTAAAAGTAAGAGTATTTTTGTAGCAACTTGTATTAATTTTGCAGAATTTGCTGATTTTTATATGGACGTATTATGATTCGTATAACAATGTAGGACTTGTACCTGAGAACTTTCTTATTCTATTTATTTATGCAAATAATTTATATGTGGTTTTTATATTACATTACTGTGTTTCTAAAATTAACTATGCGATATTTTAAATAATTGTTAAAGAAAGATATATTTAATTTAAAAAAGAGACAAGTACTTATAGCACTAAACTGTTTATTTCTCATATTGTTAGTTTAGGACCATTATCGACTATTGCCACGTATCGTTAACCTGAAACTCTTAAATATATTTTTAGTAATTAGGTACATATATGGTATCACATATTAATTATCACAACATCTGTTGTGGTTCTTCATTTAACTGTCCTTATTTTAAAAGATGATAAGATAAATCAGAAACTCTATCGTTATGTGCTACAGTAAAAAATGACCTATCATTGAACCTTACAAGAACAGAAAATAGGTCATCGTAATGTGATTAAAAAAAGAAAATGTGCCATTATTAAATGGTACAACAACAAAGAATTTGCTATGATTATGTGCTACTACAATAGAAAAACGTATAAACTTTTAATGAACTCATATCTGCACTGTTTTTTAGGAATGCAATCATAATACATAAGGTATATTAATCCAATAAATAACTCATTTCGATGAAGGAAAATTGGCAATAAACTTTTAAGTAAATATATAAACATTTATTATGAACCCAAGTACAAATCATTCTAAGCATATTCGAAAAATCAAGCCATAAAACTACAGGTTTGTTGTCTATTAACGTTACCATATGGGTAATCACTCGGCGTATACATAATTATGGTGTTTGCGGATGAAACATATTTTGAAATATCTAAGACCTGAAGAAGAGGCTTTGAAGTATCGTAGTTTTATATTAACTGTTATTTTTAAACAAAGACTATGTCCATCAAATTACTCACCTGTTACTTGAATTGGAATCAAAGGTTAAACATAATTAACACAAAGAAATCAAGTTAAGTAATCTGATAGTGACTATGTAGTCATATTTTAATTTTTTACAAAAGATATCTCAGCATTAAGAAAATTAGTACATTTAATTTCAAATCTTGCCTTAACGAATTGACCCGTACAGCTGGCAAATGTCTAGTAGGCTGCGTTCAGCAGTGACCTCATGCCTTATACAAAATATTCTGTTGTATAACAATACATTCATATGGTTTTGGTTTAAATTCAGAGATGTTTGAAACACTATGGTTTAATGAAATTTGAAAATTATTAGAAAATGTATTTTTAAATGATGTTGCCTTAGAAAGAATCGTTAAATTAAAAGTATTGAAATCCAGAAATAATGTAACAAACTGAGTAAAGGCATAAAAAGTAGATACATATGATCATTATTCAATACTGAAAATGTTATTGAATGATGAAATGATTTTGGTTCTAACAAATTAAGGATATTAATCATTACTCCAAAGAGTCCTAGCACAGGTTTATAATATTAACAGTTATATTTTATTTAATTAGAATAAAATACAATTTAATTATCAATAGTTATTTGGTCTGTATTCTCTGAATTTTGATTCTCAGTCAAAACAAACAAAAGGTGGTTGAGTTGCGCTATGGACTTAGCCGTAGACCAAGATGTTCCTCAATTGGCAAATAAATGTACATTAAAATAACTGTGGCCTGATTATCTTAGCGTATACGGTACAGTGGTTGGACAATCCTCTCTCTCTCTCTCTCTCTCTCTCTCTCTCTCTCTCTCTCTCTCTCTCTCTCTCTCTCTCTCTCTCTCTCTCTCCCCCTCCCTCCATCCCTCCCTCCCTCCCTCCATCCATCCCTCCCTCCTTTCCTCCCACCTTACCTCCCACTCGAGGCAGTGTGTGATTCCAGGTTGATCCTACATCTCAAAACCTCCTTAGGTCCCCATCACAGATTTACTTTTGCAAATTAATTCCTTTGTACACCATGATCGCCTGATACCAGTGGCATTTGTTAACTTATAGCTGTATTGTCAACTGAACATGGACACCAATTGAATTCATAAGAGTTTTCCAGATAATGCGAAGTCAGCCAAGTAGTGCAGCTTGTATGAAAGGAGAAAACATTTAAGGTGAGTTGCCATACATTCCTACAAGTCTCTTTATCCTTAGCCCTTGTGTCTCTTTAAAATTTTTATTCCTTTAACTACGTAACTAGCACATAGTTTATTTGCTCTCTAAAGAAAAAATATTTTTACCCTTTGAATGTTACAAAAGTCTTTAAGTTATTTGTATAAATAACTACTTATTAAAAAATTACATACTTTATTGGTACTCGTCTGTAACGGTTGTTGGACTAGAATCATAAATAATTACAGCTATAAAAAACGCTAATAATGTATACAACAGATCTCAGAAACTTGCTACATCTCAGAAACTCTCGTTAAAAGAAATTCTTTGAACAACTGTTTTATTGTACTTTTACACCCAAGAATTAAAGTAAACCCCATGGTGAGATTGTTTAAACTAAAGTTTTATACTCTAAAGAGAAAACGTTGACCAAGTCATAGTATTTAATATTTTTTAAACATGTCAGATTTGCTAGGTAAACTGTTTTATTTGACAACGTAAACCATACAGTTAGCTGTTATTCTACTTCAGTAATACACACTGTAAAATACACATGAAGAAAAAACATTAACTTCAGCTTTTTACGACTGATGTAGTATGTTTAATTACTAGATACAAACCCTAGTTATAAATATGAAGTAACGTATCATATATTTCTGACTAGGGCAAAAAAATTAGTTAATCAGTGGATATTACATTGGCCAAAGGCGTGATAACGTTGCGCAGACGATTGGGAATCCAAAACCTACACGTTTTGTTTCATAGAAAAAAGTAATATTTAATTTGATTAAATATTGAGTATAGAGATCATAAAGATTTTTCTTCTAAAAACTAAGGTTAAATCAAATTCATATTACTATTAAATTTAGAGTATTATATACTTTTATGGATGGATTGATCAATCGATTTATGGTTTTGAAAATATACTGTCAAAATCACAATCTAATCACAATATAAACACTTAAGATAAACTCCGCACACGGTTTACAATTGGTGTACAACAGCTAACAATGAATAGCCTCCTTGAATATTGGAATTCTGACGCGACTCGCTCTCTTTATATTTTCATAAACTTCTTGGAAGCCTCAATAAATCTTCACCGAAAATTATAGAAGTCTGAATGCTTTTAAAATTATACTTTGTCGTGATTGTTTAATTTAATCATGCCATCTAACAAAGGCTTGGGATTACTTACTATATTTGAAGGGAACCGTATCCAAGGATACTGAGCTTTCCACATCAACCAAGTGATGGAAATGCGATTCAATTGAATTGAATTAAATCTGTGAAACTGTGTAAGTAAAACAGTTGATTATTCAGTTTTGTTGTGCATGTTAATACAAATCAGTACCCAGTTAATAGTGAAAGACTTAAGATAATTAAAATTAAAATAACTCAAACCAAAATAGCATAATCATATCCAATCAGAAATACTAAAAGATAACATCCTTGTTTGTACTTTAGTCGAAAACTCTAGATTATATCATCCCCTAAGTACTTGTTGATGTTTTTAATGTCATACGAAGCTACAAAACTATATTGTGAAAATTGCCTACAGCTTTCAGCTGTACAGCTACAGCTAACAGCTTTCTATGAGAGGCCCGCTCTCTTATGTGTCTTCAAAAGTCTGGATAGACTTTTTACAACATTCCGTCAACTTAAAGTGTACAGAAATCTCCAAAAATCTATAATTATAATTTTTGGTGATTATTTAATTCCTTCAAGTAATCTAACATCAGGAGTTCTAGGTTTACGTAAAACATTTGAAATAAAGTGCCATCTGTCTGCAAGAAGACTGAGCATTCCACCTCAACATGGGATAGAAATGCAATGTCTGTAATTTAATCGAAAATTTATTAAATTCAATTTTCTTAAAAACTAGTGCCATTGAGAGAAAGGTAGTTTTTTTAAACTGATAAAGGTCAATTGGTATTCACGATAACAAGTTTATACTGAGCAGAGAAACTCGGACTTGTTACCGGTGATTTGTGCCTTATCCTGGCCGAGTCAATACTTCAACAGTTCGAGAACCTTCGTCTGTAACCTCTCTTTTGTTGATTCCGTTCATCAAACCAATGCAGCAGCGAAAGATTCATCTTTTGCAACACAGTATAAGTATAAAAAGTAGTGTAACGTATATCGATTTATTGAATGAATTTATCGTTTTGAAAGTATTTGTTATAACTTTGGTTATTTTTATGTGTAAACAGTAATAGATATATTTGACAACTTGATAGCATTAAAGTTATGTGGTTACCTATATCGTCGTCTTATGACCTAACCTTTTTAAAATTCGTGTCTTAATTATTAACAGATGCCTAACTCACTCTCTATTAAAGTGAAATGGAGAGCATCATTAAATAATACGTAAGGAACATCTCTCATATCCTTTATTTTGTTGTTATTAGTAGAGAATGTAGTTTGAAAAAGAAAACTGTACTTATATTTTGTAACAATGTGTATATGAAGTCACGTTGCTTATTTGTAACTAATAGTGAAGTTTTTACTGTGTAAATATTGTATCGTCCTGATCGAAGACTGATTGTAGAACGTTTGCTGTATTCTATCGTAAAAATTTATAACATATTATAGTATTAAATTGAAAATGAAATTTAATATTAAATTAAATCATATTAAAAATCCATAAACGTCTGATATTCATCTTATTAACTTTTTATAATATGACGTAAAGTAAAATGAAGTAATCTTACAAAAAAATTAATAAATAATTATTTAAGAGCTAAAATATGTCACTCAGTGCACGAGTTTATGGAACGCACGCATTAGGTACAAGAAGCTGACAGGTGAGAGAATCTAAAACTAAAGCGACTCGAATGAATTTAATGCTATTTAAATTTGAAAATATTTCAATGTATTATGCATTATATGGATATTTTTGGCAGCTAAAAACTTATTTATGCAATTATGTTCATAAAAATGTAAAATTTAAGGAAATAAACTGTTATTGAATTGAATTGTATCACGGCTTTTCTATATATCTCATTCAGATTTTCTTAACTTTAATACCCCCGTCTGTAGAGTAGCTTCTTTATTTTAAGTTTCTTTATTCTTGACATAGGTACTTGCGCAAAACAGTAATCGCACTGAGAATTAAAATGAAGAAACCATTAATTAGGCAACTTTCTTTTTGACGTAAAGGTACACGAGTTGGCTTACAGGAGACACAGTTAGCGTTAATCTTTAGTGCATTGGGAATCTGAGGGGGAATTCACCCTTCAATATGTTACAGAGAAACATTTGTTTTAATGCTTTATGAAGGATCAAAACTCTTTTTTTTTACAAAAAATATTGTACTTTCGGTTGCTATTAATTATTTGCTTAAAAATTACACTTGTCTCATAAAATATGAGTAAATACCGGTATATGTCACCATTTAAACTCGGAAATTAGTATCATAATAATAATTAATTTTTAAAATAGCAGAGGTGTATGGAAATATTATTATATTGATGGAAGGAAGAAGTGTGACGAAGACTAAACAATGATACGAGTTTAGATATCTAGCTGGTAATGGTATTAGATTAGATTAGGTAATGGTGATAGTAAGAATTAGAATTAGTGATATATATATATATATATATATATATATATATATATATATAAATTTATCGAGGGACTTTTTTTACTCCGTCTTACAATACTTTCTTTCTACGTGTGCGTGCGTGCGTGTGCGTGCGTGCGTGCGTGCGTGTGTGTGTGTGTGTGTGTGTGTGTGTATGTGTGTAGAAAGAACGTATTGTAAGACGGAGTAAAAAGGTCCCTCGATAAATTATTTTGGTGTACTGGAGTATATAAGTATAGGACTCAGAGAATAGAATGTTAAAGTTGAGCCGGGGCTCAGTTTGGACAATTTATTTTTGTCTATTATTTTTCCCACCTCGGCCACTCTTGTCAGTCGGTGGGGGAGTCACTCCGTCAGAGTATTGATTTTCTGCCTGGTTGGACTGATTGGTTGAGGTCAGTTGGTTGACCTTGACTAGTTTACCGACCAGCTGTTCACCGGCACCGGCACCGGCACCGGCTACTGTTCGGAGCGGTCAGACACGTTCGGAGAAGCTACTGCGTTGCTGTCTGTTCACTGCTCGTCCCGTTCCACATGGCTGGCTAATTCTACTACTTTCGGCAGGTAATTGTCTTTTTCACTCTCTTAACTTAATTAGTTGGCGGTTTTTCTCTCCCACCCAGACATATATTATCGTAGATTAGTTATTAGTAGTTTATATATTTTTTGTAACTTGTGTTCCTCGTGTACGTTGTTCGTGTCGCAAAGTGTTCTTTCCTGTCTATCATACGTTCTAAATTTTGTTAGTTTATTCACTATGCCAGTTAAGTTTATATTTTTGCGCCGTGCTTTCTAACTGATCCGTTCGGCGAACGGAAATTATTTATTCCGTGTACACACTTTGTCTTTATTTAGTGTAAGCGAGACGGTACAGACTTTGCAAATTCTGTTACCTCGAGTTTTGTGTTGCGTGCAAAATTGGGTGGCAACATTAATGATTTTCTTTTTATTGCTTAATTAATTATTTGCCTTAGAGTAGCGTGAACAGATTATAATTTAATTATTGTTATTTGGGAAATAATGTACGGTTATTATTATTTGTAAATTATATAATTATTATTAGGCCTACCTTACAATTAATATTTAATAATAAAATGTAAATTATTATAATATTATAATAGAATGATTAAAATCCAGCGAATTATAGTTACAAGTAAATGTCATCACGCTTAATCATTTAGTATGGCTGTTCTAGCCTATGTAATATTTAATCTTGTCACCAAGTATGGTATCTTAAAATACTTGGTGTCTTGAGTTATTTTTAGGAAACAGTTTTCAATACTTAAAAGGTACTGTTAGTTACAGATCGTTATTTTTAATTGTTAAATAAAAAAAAATTTATATATACTTTGTGGCAAACATAATTAAGTTATTATTATTTCTCAGGTTACAATAAAATTTTTCTAAATATCTACTGGTTATGTTGGGATTTAATAGGGTCCCCGTGAGTGCCGTCAGTGGAATGGTGCGGCGAGTCTGCCCAATGGTAACATACTGAAACCAAAATGGAATGCCCGCGCCCTGCCAGCGCTACTGTACCGGCATCCAACCGGAGCGCCTGTATTCATCTTGAACAAGGTTGGATCAGAAATGTTTTTTTTTTCTTCTTCTTATACCACTTGAGAGGATTGGCTTGTATGGAGCGCTGCCAGATGTTAGATCTGGAGGAGGGCCAGTATATTAGCCAGTGTTTATTTAGTTTAGTTACATGAACTGAAGGGGAGGATTTCATCTTTAATTCGGATTCGTGGAGGCAACTAAGCCCCCGCCTCCTTCGAAAATTGGCTTTAAATATTTTTTTTTTATTTTCGGCTACAAACTTGAAACCAAATTACTTTTTAAAATTAGTGGGCCTAGAAATTTTACAACCTTTTCCCTCCCCTCAGTTCATAAAAAATTACCTGTTAAAATTTTTAGATTTACTACTGCCGTACCTGAAATTGTTATTTATATATCATATCTCTATATTATATTACATTATTTATTTATTATGTTATTATTTCTATTTATTATGTTATTGTCTTTATTGGAATTTTATCTTTTGTTATTTAGTTTTTAAGTTACGCGGTGCACCGTGGTGCTGAAGTAATTGTATTTTGCATGGAAATGTTTGCCACCTATTAATTATATATCATTTACTTGAATTCTTGTCTCTTTGTCTCTCTTCCCACTAGTGGCATGTGATTGTTTTTTTATGATTTGCTCCGAGTTTGGGAGGGGCGCTCTTCCGAGACCTCCTGTCTTTTCGCTAACTCGGAACAAAGTGACCCACACGATCAATATTCTAAATGGTACGGGGATAATAGAAATGCAAGAAACGTATGGAGAAAGGAAATAACGAAAGAGATAAACGATTAATAGGTGCTCGAGAAATAGACCAAATATGTTAGTCTAATAAGGTTAGCCTAGTAGTTTAGTGTAGTTCTTATAACTAGTCAATATCATCAGTCAGAGTTGTATGATAAATCATTGCAAATAATAAAGAAGTGTTTACTGAATCTGCAGAAAGAGTTGAAGTGAGAAAGTTTATTGCACAAACTCCCCCCGAGAATACAGTTACGCCAACGGATTCAGTTAAGTAATGTACCACAAGAACAATTGTTTTAAGTACGGCAAACTTTTACATCAAATTATCAACCTTCGAGTATTTTTTAGGTTTCTAAGTAGCGTGGGGTGGGGTAGGGGGTTCATTGTTTTGTGATGTTAGTAAACCGTTCCTGGCGCAATAACATTTGTGTGGAAAAGGAGGATTCGGAATTTTTGTAATTAAAATGTATGTGTTGCTTTACTGAGCCACAATTATGACCTCATATTTTCGTTTTAAAAATGTTACGTCACTTAGTAAGTAGTTTAAGAGCAATACATGTTTTGACTTAAGAGTACTGAATTTTGGGCAAGTACTAAAGAACATCCGAGTTCCTCACAGACGATTTACGCACAGGAAAAGTCAGCTGTACATCGCATAGTGCCGCCGAGAATCTGTAAAACAAACACGATCCTTTTGAAACAAAAACCTTCTGTTTTTCCCGGGATATGACATACGCTCTTCGGGATCCGTACATCAGAAAATGATGCCGCAGGAAGCAGTCTCTTTGTTATTTATTTAATGTAACATTCAATTATTTCAAAAATTTAGAAAATATTATTGTCCTCCCTTATACTAAATATAGTAATTCAGTACTTATTTACATATTTATATTACACAATATTAAATTATGCTGAATGTTGGGTAAACCTGTATAAGTATTTCAAAAACATAACGAAAAAGTACATTGTACTTCTCTTTGTACTTAAACACAGCTAAAAGATCTCCTAAGGGCTTCTAGAATATTCTACACAGAATATTCAGGTCAGTAACGGTGAACGACTGGTGTCACATTCTGCTGAAATCCTATAATACATACCACATAATAATATCTGTATGTTAAAAGGTTTAAAAATGGTCACTAATATTATTTGGAAATGACCATTTCTTATTAACTGTTTGGATTTATTACAACACAAAAAATAATTAAAAGCTTGACAAATTTTGTTTTAAAACATAGTTAAAATTATGAAGTTAAGACTTTTTCATTTCTTATCATGATCTTTTTAGATTAGTACAATAAGAATAATTTTATGATTAAAGTTTTAAGTACACCGGAACAGCTTAAGGATGCGTTATGGGACATCAAAAGTTTTGTTGTCCGTTTGAATACCATCGTAAAATGTACATATAACGCCAACTTCCAATCAAATTCTGTTTTACTGCATTAAATTTTATCTCTCTTTGAACATCTAATTTTACTGGCGTTTATTTTAAATTGAAGAGAGCAAATAATCTTAAGTTCCTCAGTTGAAGTTGATAATTTATATTAAAAAAACATTAATATTATAATATATTAAAATTTTATATTTAACATAAAATATTATTATTAACCAACTCCTTAGTTGTATATAAATTTAGCAACGTTTTTTATATTTCTTACAAGTTATTTAATGAAACCCTCCGTTAAAGTGCAAAAACTGATAGAATTATAAAAACGTTGTAAAGAATACTTCACATCAGTAGAACACAACAATGTCAGAATATGAAGAATGTGTCTGCACTGTCTGGGCTTAAGCCACAAGTCTGATTGTGAACAACTTGGCTAGGTTCAGTTCCATTTCCGTCGTGACGACATCATGTGGATTTGGCGCAAACAAACGTTTGCATGAACATTACATTCCAAATCGTTTTATACCAGAGGAACTTGGAAGAATATAAATAATATAGATAGAGTTTGTGAATATAATATATTCTCCCCTTATTTTCGATTAGTAGTAGTACAAAACAATACAATAGAAGGTATTAATAAGTTATATTGCATGCTGCCCAATAAATAAAAAAGAATTAATTTTACCTTACATAATGTTTCGATAATCTATTCTAAATTTTGCACAGGTTATAATTTAGACTAATCATAGAATAAAAATTTGTCTTTTGCCACACATGCACAATTTATGTTATATACTGTATATTTATTGTAGAAAAGTATTTATTTATGACTGCAAAACCTACAGCATTGCTCTTTTGAGAGTTTAAAATTAACGAGATAATTTGAAACCATTTAAAATTATTAAATCATGGGTCATATTTTTCGGTTTTTGAGCTGTGGAATCTGTTAATTTTGGAATTTGTAAACCTTTTGCATTTTCAGGTTCAGAAAGGAAACAACATTAGCATCCAATATTCAAAAATACGCAACAACCATATACGAAAATTGTTTCAGACCTCTGGTCGTGCATATTAGGGACGGATGCTATATTTACCGTACTCTCCTTAGTCATTACACCTAAATTTCTAAGGATTTTGTATTCTGCCTCTATGTATTAAAATTTATTTTTTCTTGAAATCCTTACAAATATGTTTACCAATTTTAGGCAATGGATTTTACAATTAGTACTCTGGTAATGCCTTAACAGGCGAGAGCTCTTTTTAAATAAATTAAAATTGTGGAAAAAATAAAAATTTCTTTTATATTAAAACCTGGAGTTTTCCATCAAACATAAAAAAAGAAAATGCTAAGCAGAACATTAGTACTGTCCATTTAAAAACACGTTATAAACATTTTAAATGTATTCATTTCAGGATGGGGGCTGTTTTTATATCTTCCTTAACCCTCCAACTGGCATTCATTTTTTCCTGTAGTGGCGGCATGTTTTCGAGCCTCGTGCAAGGGTTTTTTTAAAAAATTTATTAAAAATATAAATTAAAAGTAATATATATAGAAGTATATATTTTTGTGTTCAGAATTAAACATATAATAATATTAGTATTTAAATTTGGCCTTAAAAAATTGTTTACTAAAATTTTTTTTCCATGAAATTCAAAATTTACATTTTTTTTTTTTTTTATTTGGGGGGGACCATACCTAGCAAACCAAGTTATAGTAAGAAAAACTATAAAAAGTGAGAGTACCATTGTGTGTCAAATTTATTCTAGTTTCAGAAACACATAAGCATTATACAAATTTATGAAACTATAATAACACTATATAACAAAAAGCAGCGATGCGCATAAATTGTGAAAATAGGGTGTATATGTAAGAGTTTGCTAATAAAAGTTTTACTAATACAGTTTTACTTCTATACATGTTATATTGCATATTTTATTAGTCAGAATGAAGTAAACTATACAGCAGTAGTAAAATAAATTCCATAACTTTTTTTTTGAAGAGTCGAAAAAAGTTTCATTTTGTCATTACTCAAAAATTTTGCGAAAAATTTTCGAGAAATTTATTTATTCTAAAATATATTTATTTGCACTACTGCAATATTTAACAATTCACCACACACTAAACACAACACTATAACACAAATAAACCTACTAAAACTTACTAATAAACACGACTCGTCACATCAACAACTCAGACGGCATCGACAACATGGCGGTCACATCTTTTACGTTCCAAACTACGAACTTGGTACGTTGCAACTACAATATAAAGAGGAATAAAAACTATAGTATTCCTTAGGCTTTTTTTCCCCGAATCCAATGGTGCATGAATCGAATCGATACGTTGCCGGAATATACTGTTATGAGTGATTATGCAAGGGAATGTTTGTTTAACAAAATTTTGACGAACAACAATCCGCTAAGGGTTATGTTTATCAAAATTTTGATAAACAACAGTTGGAGGGTTAAAAAAAATTTCAAAACGCAAGCATTTTACAAATGTAATATAGTTGTTAGTTAAAAATCCAACGATGCATAATTTACGTAAATTATTTACTAGAAAAAATGGTATTTTAATGAAGGTAAGACGCACTACACAATTATTAGCACATCAATTTTAATTATTTGCGTAACAAGATATAAAGTATTAAATCTATGCTAGTGACAATATTTATATTGTAAAATAAAAGCATGTGTTTTAAAAGCTACTTAAACGTATTTTTTGTTATACAAAACACCTTAAAATCGATATTGGTTTTTAAGTAAATATGAAATTTCCATATCAGACTACTTATCTGGTGTGAGATTCAAATATAATTTGGATGTTACCTTATCATCTTTCTTTGTAGGAGGATTGACTTTCCTAAGAGTTAATATTGTTGAGGTAAATGTTTTGCATCTTATCACGTTTGGCTATCTTTACTATATTTCTGTTTGGATGCATATAAAATAGGAGAGTTTAGATCGGTGGTTCACTCTCTTCGTTTCTTGGTTTGCTTATAAGATGTCTGTGGAACTTCAAGAACGTAATTACTGTGCGTTACAGTGAGTCAAGTTTCAGTAGGCCTACTCGGGTTTCCACTATTTCTTATATACATTTGTAATATACAGAATGCAGATTGTCCATGGATACAATTGGAATCATAGGTAGGACTTTGATATGTTTTAAATCAAACATCAGGCATAGTTATACATTAAATCACAGATTTGGCGTATAGGAATATTTGGAATCATGGATTGACAGAGTTGCATTTAGACTAATGGGTGAGGCACAGATTTTCTTGGAATCCAGTATAAGGAATAGAGGCTCACGAGTACGTCATAGGTAAACATGGAATCACGCGTTGGGTTCAGTGTTTGGACATAAATGCATTTAGACTACAAAATCAGGAATAGTTTCTCTCGGAATCGTGGACTAGACACATATGCACTTTGAGTCACAGTTCGGGCATGTATACACCTGGAATCACGGGGTTGGATAAAAAAACATTTGGATTCACGGGGTTAGCCACAGACACACTTCAAATCACTGTTTGAGTACACGTGCACTTAACTAGCTCAGCACTGTTTGGGTGCAGATTAGCCCATAACTTTTACTAGAAACGGCGTAGAGGTGTTTTCTTAGACACATTGTGTTTCTATTAAATAGACCTTTAAAATAACACGTCAAAAATGGGGATTAAGTTTGAAAATTTAAAGTTTCTTCCCGTACTTCTCTTTGAAAAAGAGAGGAGATTTTTTAAAACTATTATGGTGAAAGTTGTACATCGATATAAAATTTGGAATATATCCAGGAGTATCAGGACTTAATTTACACCCTGCATACACTTGTATTCACGAATTGCGTTTAGACACACCTATTATCACGGGTGGGATAAATAATCACTTGGATTTATGGTTGGAGCATGCAATACACTTGAATTCAGAGTTTGGCCTTGGATACACCTGGAATCATGGGTTGACCTCAGACACCCCTTGAATTAAAGGTTGGGCACAGACAGACTTTGTATTATGTCGTTGGGTACTCATATACCTGCATGTTCTTGGCATGGATACGGCTGGTATCATGGGTTGACCTCACAGACACCCCTTGAGTTAAAGGTTGGGCACAGACAGACTTTGTATTATGTCGTTGGGTACTCATATACCTGCATGTTCTTGGCATGGATACGGTTGGTATCATGGGTTGACCTCACAGACACCCCTTGAGTTAAATGTTGGGCACAGACAGACTTTGTATTATGTCGTTGGGTACTCATATACCTGCATGTTCTTGGCATGGATACGGCTGGTATCATGGATTGACCTCACAGACACCCCTTGAGTTAAAGGTTGGGCACAGACAGACTTTGTATTATGTCGTTGGGTACTCATATACCTGCATGTTCTTGGCATGGATACGGCTGGTATCATGGGTTGACCTCACAGACACCCCTTGAGTTAAAGGTTGGGCACAGACAGACTTTGTATTATGTCGTTGGGTACTCATATACCTGCATGTTCTTGGCATGGATACGGCTGGTATCATGGGTTGACCTCACAGACACCCCTTGAGTTAAAGTTTGGGCACAGACAGACTTTGTATTATGTCGTTGGGTACTCATATACCTGCATGTTCTTGGCATGGATACGGCTGGTATCATGGGTTGACCTCACAGACACCCCTTGAGTTAAAGTTTGGGCACAGACAGACTTTGTATTATGTCTTTGGGTACTCATATACCTGCATGTTCTTGGCATGGATACGGCTGGTATCATGGGTTGACCTCACAGACACCCCTTGAGTTAAAGTTTGGGCACAGACAGACTTTGTATTATGTCGTTGGGTACTCATATACCTGCATGTTCTTGGCATGGATACGGCTGGTATCACGAGTTGAGTACACAAACACAAAGATTAACTCTTTAAGTATAGATAAATAAGGAGTCACGGGTTGTACATAGTTATACTTAGTTGTACATAGTTTCCCGCATGGGGAATATATACTCTCGGAATCATAGCTTGAACACCGATACACTTGTAATCACAAACCGGCCTGGTTATAATAACTGTTTAAGGAGAACTGTCAGTTGGTGATTCATATAGGGAAAAAAACTTAAATTGAAAAAAGAATCTCTTCCTTTGGGGATCTGCAGCCTGTTAATTCTTTAATTAATAATATGTTGGCCACACCAAGCTTCAGGATACTGTATTCGGCCGACGACTGATGCTGGCTGGATAACTAAACACCCTGTATGTATAAAAAAGATGACCTGACTGACTCACTGACTGAATTATGACTCACTAAATCAATATTCAGCAAATACCATAAAAGATAGAGACATGGAATTCTGGACCAACGTTAATTATATTCCTCAGAGGTTCAATTAGGAAGGTTTCCTCTCTCCGCAATAGTACTTCACCCCACTGGCCTTTAAAGTTGCGAGAATTCTTATTATAAATGCGTTGCGACAAACATAACTTATTATTTATAAGTGCATGTTAAATATAATCAACTGTTTGGTTTAAACGAAGAAAATTACTGCACTACCATAAGTTAGAAAATTGAACTGTTATTTAAAATGTGATTATATTTATAGTCTTGAAAGCAAAAAGTAAGCTTGAGTATATTGAATAAAACTTTTTATTTTAACCTTTTATGCAATCGTTGACGACACAGAGTATATATATATATATAGATAATTTTCTATATGTATATATATATATATATATATATATATATGTATATACAGTATATATAGAAAATTAACGTAACAAAAATACATTTTAACTGTACATTTTATCAAATATAAAGTATGGAGTGCTTGATCAGTTATGTAACACATATATCAAATAAATAAATTTTACAAAATGTTAAATTTATTAATCATAAAACCCACTACAGTCAGTTTTGACTGAAGTAGGTTTCTCCTACCTACATATTTATATATTATATATTTATATACAATGGCCATAAGCATAACACGTTTCCCAAATTTCTTTGATCTGAGTTACAAGATAACTCAACATTGTCACTGTAAATATAATTCTTTCGAACAAGAAGTGTAAATATAGTCCAATACATGTACAAGTTGACTGTAAATTCCCATAGCGTCTTAATTCTCAACATATCATTGTGTGCAAAACCACGGGTAACTCCTATTCCATAATACTTCCTGTAATATATCCAACAAAGTATATTTAAAAATGAAAACAACATTTCAATATTTCAGGGGTTTAAAAATAGTTTATGTTCAAACATAATCATATTGTGCTTTTTGCTAATAAGTATAGTACAAGCGTATCAATAAGCACATCTTTACATTTACGGAGTTTGAGGTTGTGATTACTTTTCAAATTCTTAAATTTATCGTAGAGAATATTGCCGCATAATAACAAATCAGTAGAAATCCGTAGAAAACATTCGTCACTGTGGCACCACATAATTGCATTGTAATAGGGTGACACACTGGTCTCGTGATCGTATGGTATTCTCATGTTCAGTGTCAAGCTGCTGGTGTTTAATTGCTCATATCACTATTATCCTGTGTACGATCCGTCAATGTAATGTCTTATCTATTACATATGACCCTATTACACGCACAGCTTCTGCACAAGTTCTGAAAGCGTAGCCCCTACCAATGTGTTAGAAAAACTGGAACTTAGTAGGTTTTGTAGACATTATCTAATAATATGAATTGATAGAATAATGCCTATATAATTATTTATATAAGTTAAAAAAATATTATTGACTATGGAGGTAAACCACTTTCTCCAGTGTAGCATGCTTTTGAAGTCTTGTGTTGTATGCTTCTACTGTCAACAGTGAACTATTAGGTATGTGCTTGAACATATTTAGTATAAAACTGTAATTTTGTTATTTTGGGGAATCTATTACCATATTAGAAGTGTAGCCTCGATATGTATTTTTACCTTAACCTACAAATAACTGATGATGAATTCATTGAATTGTAAATGTACATTGTACAATAAAAATATATAAAAAGTATTAAAAGGTTTATTATTGTATATTATTACCATATAATGATTTCTTGTTTTTTGCCTTGCATTGTTGGTGTATGTATAGGAGGATGGATTTTTGTCTACGAAACGCAGTTTTAGATTTGTGTAAACTATAATGTTGGTAATATTTTTCAAATCTTTTATTCTTATACTTGTATGTTTCAGAATTTGGTGATATACAACTTTACAAAAACAATAAAAATATATAATATGTAAACTAGATGAATAATTATGTATTAATACAAATATTAGAGGAAGTTCTGTTTCACTGGAAAATATGCGTCAATCTCTAATAGCATCTTCAGATATTGTAGCCGACAAAGCTGAAAGCTATTACCAAAAGGTAGTGGCCGAGCTCACCACACGCCTGACTGTTGGAATTTTGTAATAAAAATACAACAGTTATGCCATGATTGAGTACTATTTTGTGCTACATTATACATCATTTTTAAAATCTGTAAAGAATACATTACATACTTTTGTGACATGAACAATCATATCTGATTTTCAGTACAGTCGATAAATTCAACTTATAATTCACTGTGATATATGATCACATGCATCAATTTTATTTTTAGCCATGATTACAAGAAATAATGAAATATTATTTCCAGCTTGGTCGTAAGAAAGGTATATTTCACATATGACAGTCATCTTAGTAATGTCAAACATAAGATGGATTATTTGCTTAGCCAATTAGTTTGTACTACACGGATGGTACGATGACGATAAATACAGGAACTTGTATATACTAGTAATTACAACACTTCACATATTTAAAAACCATAAAATTCCAAACTCTTTATATCATATACATTTGTTTATACAATTGTTGACTTGATTTAGTTACCATGAGTCTAAAATAATGTTGGTAAAAATATTCATATACAAAAATTCAATGTTATCATGAAATTTGAAAACATTTATTCGGCCTCTATGTTTAAAACTTAAAGGTTAGAAAAAATGAGTCAGAAAAATTGTTACTTGATATTGCTTCACAATGTTATAAAACACGTAAATATTGATTGATGTAGTGAAACACCCTAGCTAAGAACTTTATGTAAATGCTAATAGCACTCATATTAAAACTGTTAATTTGTTAAGTCTAGGTAACAAACGCAATAACGTAATTTGTAAGTATTTTTGTATTAATAAGTTTAGTATAAGTCTATTTGTAGTTAAAATACTATAATGTTCACAATTATTTCTACATTTTTACTGCATGGTCTATAGTATATGTTACGTACTATTAGAAAAAGTTATCGTTGTATCTGAGTATCTTGACAAGAGATTTGTTCTCTTGCAGTAGGGAAGTTTTAAAATTCAGGAACCAAGAGCCAGTTTAAATTGTATACGTACACAAACCTACATGTTTTTAAAATCGATATAGAAATTACCAATAAGCATGAAATTGAGAAATCGATCAGCTGCACTAGTTCGGCAGTCGTCAAAATAGGAAGATTTTAAAAGTATTAAAAATATGAAATTATATTTTTACTCAGATCTTATTTATCTTGGCACATTAAAAAACAACTGTCAGATACTTTAATAAGCTTTTTAATTAGTACCACCTAACCATATACTTAAATTGGAAAATTCCAATCTCTTCATATAGTTGTTTGAAGACATTAGCTAATGCATCTAACAATAAATAGATACTGTTTGATATGTGTCTCACAACGACCAGGTCCTCATGAACTCAACCGTATTATATCTGCATATATCAACACTAAGAAATTCAGATATTTTAATTATAACAAAGAGGAAAACACAACACACACTTTTATCTTAGTTGCCTTATTTATTTGAACATTAGAAATGTAACTTCTACTTTGGTGCCCATAATGATCACAAGTAAAAATGTTTAACTACTTTCATCTTCAAAAGTTATTAAAACTAAGGACTCAAAACTGTTATTTGTGTAATAACATGATGTTTTAACACTTAAAAATACCTGAGCTATAATTAGCTACGAAAATATTCTTTGTAAGCATCTCCGTTTAAAAGTTAGAACTGTAGGAAACAATATTGCATTATTGTTTCATTATTATTCAGTTAGTTTGGCTAATTATATAAAGTATGGATGGACATTTTGTGTTTTATATATTCATTATACCTTATTTATTTTTCCTTTGAAAGTTTATATAATTTTATCTAATTTTTCTGCGAATCTGAATACATTCTCTCTTGTCCTTCATTAAACGTAGTCACTATAAATATCTGCTGTTTCCTGAAGGGTCGTTAAAATTGTGTTGTTGATATTAAGTAATATTTAATTTCAGCTCTGACTTATTTGACAGAACCGAATGCTCACAAAGTGTAAAGCGTGCTTTAATCATCATAAAACACTTATAGGTAACTACAAAACCGTAACAAAAGTACAGAAACCCCAGAGTAAACGACGGTTCCAGTTATAACAAAAGCTTATAAAAGACGCTTAGTCATATTGATATTCATAACTTGGCCAATCTTAAACAGTATACAATTTCATCTGTGGTCAGATAATTCATGAATCATTTCATTAGATTAAAAAGAATAACATAAAAATCACATTGATAACAGAATATTTACATTTATAAAATGCATGAAGTTTATTTAGTATTTTAGTAAGCAAAGTTGTGAAGATTATCATAGATTTTCTTTTTCTGTGGAATAAATTTATTCCTTCAACGAGAGTGAGATGAGAGCTTCCTTCTTTACTGTCACTCATCAATTAATAAACTTTCCACTTTCCAGGGTTTAATTTTAACGACCTATATGAAGAAAGTCTTTTAAGAGATATTTTGACACGATGTATTTTCTATTTTTTATCGTACTCCTGTACGCGTTTCCCTTGTGTGTGATATTCTGTACTCTGACGATAAGGACGGAAGTCTACATGTAAAACGTGACCTTTGTGTATGTTGACATTTAGTACTCGGACGGTTTACAGATACGTGCATAGTGTTTGTAGACACATGGTGACCAGTGGTACTATTTTATCACGATTCATTATTCTCCAGTACAGTTTATTTACGTATAATGAACATTATATTATGTATATATATATATATATATATATATATATATATATATATTATTATTATTATTATTATTATTAGTTTAAAAATATGCGTTTGTTTCTAACACCATGATGTAGATGTAGATTTCAAACCATGGAATGTAGAATAAACACGCTGGAGAGACAGGCAGTTGTTGATAAGGCCGACATCCAGGTCTTGAGAAAATCATTAATCGTGTCTTCAGCTGAGCAAACCAAACACCTTTGAACATGTTATGTCATCTGAGTTCAAAAGCAAATCTGTGAATGTGACGGCTGGCAGAGATCAAATTATTTGAAAGATCAATTCTGCAGATACCCTTAACAGTGGTTCTCCTCAAGAGAAACCTGCTAATAATAAGCCACCAAATTCAGCAAGACTGTTAAAATCTAAAGATAACTTGGAAGACCTCTTAAATCATCACATTGACTCTAATAAATTAACAACTAGAAGTCCAGCAAAGAACCCAAATATAAGTAGTAGTGCCTCCTTCGGGAAAGGCCACTCTACCAGACAAGAATCAAAATATAGACAACCACCGACAAACACAAGCCACAGAGACCAGAAGTGTCTTTTAGACAAGAGCCGAGAATGGAAGGACAGGGGGAGACCCAGACAGGAAAGTCGAGTCTACATAAATTCGTCTCTAAAAAGGTCATCATCTTCCATCAGAACGTGGATCGATTAGCAAATAAAATTAAACGGCTTAATCATTATTTGAGCCACGCACAACCAGACATAGTTGTTATAACTGAGCATGGTCTGGACCAATCAAGGATCCTTAGTGCGCGACTTTTGGAGTACAGCCTAGCTACTAATTTTTGTAGACAGAACTTTGAAAAGGGTGGTGTTGCAATCTATACACGTAATTCACTGGGCAATAAAATGGAGAATTTGAACATTGAGTGTCACAGCAAAGAGCTTACTTGCGAAATGGCAGGCATAAAACCGTTCCTAAATGGAGGAAAACAACTGTTCATACTTGGGATTTATCGGCCTCCAAGAGGCTCCCTCGAAGAGTCGCTTATAATCATTTCTAGAGTCCTGGAAACTTTTCCAACAAACAACAACCCGATATGTATAGTTGTGATCTCAGTGATCTCAATGTGGACAGCCTAAACAAAAAGAAAGAAAATGAAAACAATGCTCTTAGGGACCTTCTGGCCACCTATAACATTCATAGAGTGAATCTCCCGCCTACAAGAATTACTAATGTATTAAGATCCTCCATAGACGTGGTGTGCAGTAATCTTAGTCCTGCGATGCTTAAAGTGAAAGTAGTGCATGAACACATTGCCGACCATGCTGGACAGCTCTGCGCCCTAAACATTCCCGCAAAAGCGAAAATCCAACCTACTGCCACTTATAGGCAATTAAATAATCAAAACCTATCACGGCTCAGAAATCTTTTAGCGGAGGAAGACTGGAACAACGTTTTTCAGACAATGGATGTGGAGAAGGCTTATTCAGTACTTATGGTGACGACCACATCGGCACTTGACGCTACATGCCCATATAAAACATCAAGGTCCAAAAAAACTGGCCAAAAGCCATTTCTATACACCCCAGAAGTTCTTAGGCTAAGAACCGAGTTTATCGAAGCTCAAGAAAGAAGTACCTCAACTGGAAGAGCGGACGACAGGCTTGAAGCGGCACAGAAGAAAAAAACTTATGACCTCAAGTTGAAAACCATCAGACGGGAGGCTAGTGAGGAGCTAATCTCGCGGTCCTCCAACAAAAGCAAAGCGGTGTGGAGCGTCGTTAACGCTGAAAGAAGAGCTTGCGAGGATGTAAATAATACAACGTGGTAACTTAGGATCTCAAACGACATCATAACAGATCCCGTTGAGGTTGCTAATAGCTTCAATGAATACTTTACTACCATTGCTGGAGATATTTTGCGGGCAGGTAATCTACAAAAAAGCACTCAGGTCGCTGGTTGTAATCACAATCTGGCAAATGAATTGACCGCTTTTTCATTGGCAACCACTGATGAGGTGCGAGGTATTATAAGGGCACTAAAACAAAAAACCTCAACAGGAGTCGATGACGTCTCTTCCAGATTTCTGAAGTACTGTGAAGAGGAACTCTGCTTGCCTCTAACTAATGTTGTGAATAAGTCACTGGAGCAGGCAACTTTTCCCTCCCTGATGAAGGTAGCAAAGGTTTATCCTCTCCACAAGAAAGGCAAGAGAGACGACATTAGCAACTTTAGGCCGATATCGTTGGTCCCAACTTTCTCCAAAATACTGGAAAGGGTAGTTTTGACCCGTCTTATGAGACATCTCAACTCCAACAACATCATTCCAGAAGGACAGCATGGATTCATGCCGGGCACGTCAACCATAACTGCAGTAGCGTCAATTGTGGAACACATATTGGACAACTTGGAGGCTGGGAGAACAGTCGGTGGAGCCTTCTTAGACCTTAGCAAGGCCTTCGACTGTTTGGATCACGGGCTGATTCTGGCCAAGCTTGGTGCCGTTGGTGTTGTGGGCGCAGCACAGGAGTGGTTTAGGACCTACCTCTTTGGAAGAAGGCAGCTGGTTGAGATCAGGCAAACCATCAAAGGTAGAACTAACACGGTCAGATCGGGTCTGTTGAGCGTGACAAGAGGAGTCCCACAGGGTTCCGTTTTGGGACCAGTTCTTTTTGCAATGTTTGCTGCCGACCTCCCGCAGTACATGAGTAATTACAGCCGCACCGTCATTTTTGCTGACGACTCTGTCCTGTTGACCAGCGGCATGGAACTGGACAAACTTGAAGTGGGCAACGTTATTTCCATCAATAAAGCCATGGAACACTGCGCGAACAACGACCTGGTGTTCAACGAGAGCAAGACGCAGCAGCTGTTTTTTGGAAAACTCCGTGATGAGGTTTCATGCCCTCCAAATATTCAGAAGTCCGAGTCAACCAAACATCTGGGAGTGATCATAGACAGTGATTTACGTTGGGACACTCACATAGACTCCTTGTGCCAGAGGCTCAGTTCGGCAGTCTTCGCGCTGAGACGTGTTAACACCGTCACTACAGCGGACGCCACTCGTGCAGCCTACCATGCCCTGATTGAATCCCACATCAGGTATGGGATAGTTGTTTGGGGTGCTGCTTCTAAGGAAAACATCCAGCGAGTGATTGTGCTGCAGAAGCGCGCCGTACGAGTTCTTGGGGGGATCCAGAAGCGAGCCAGCTGCAGGGAACTGTTTAAAACCTTCAGAATTCCAACTGTAGCCTCCAGTTACATTTGTGAGGTGGTCGTCTTTGCCTCCGACCAAGCACTGCAGAGGAATGGTAACGTACATGACCATAACACCAGGTACACTTCTGACTTTAACCTGCCTGCACACAGAACATCCAGATACTCGAAAGGGCCGTCCTATGCCGGAGCCAAACTTTTCAACCTCTTACCGAACGGCATCAAGCGTGGCAATCCAAAGACTCTGAAGATGAGGCTTCTGAACTGGCTGCTCGATGTCCCTGTCTATGATTTGGACGAGTTTGCTGATCGCTGTGTACATCAACATAGACTGACCTAAAATACGTACTTGTTTGTAAATGCCTGTCTTATATATTTTTGTAACATGACGCCATTTCTGAGCTCAATGCTTATGTAATAAAGTTCTCTCTCTCTCTCTCTCTCTCTCTCTCTCTCTCTCTCTCTCTCTCTCTCTCTCTCTCTAAACTATATTTTGTTTATTGATATATAATTTTACATGTACATAATACGATCGAATATTGCATTTCTTAATTCGTACACAAGCTTTTTTTGGTTCGTTATAAGAGTTGATTATTTTTGTTACAGATAGTCTTGTTATATTAAAATTACACCGACCCCGATGTGTTAATGTGTTGTTTGTTTCACTACACATGTTACTTATACAGTTTGTAGATTCAACTGGCTGGTTATAAGGTTGCAATAAAACTTTACTACAGACATTTGAGAATGTCTATGGGCATCAACCTAAATAAAATTAAAAAGTCATACAAATTCTATCCCATTTTAATAAACGTTTATGTTACTGATTACGTATTTATTTGATTTTCAACATTGTATAGTGAAATAATTGAAGAGAAAAATTGCGTCATGTAAAGAATTACCTAAATTAACAACGACATATGTTATATGTAAATATATTTTTCTATGAATTCTTTACATAGTAATATTCATTTGTGACTTCACTCGAATATACGATTGTTAAAATCAGCAGACTTTGCTAGTTTACTAATAATCAGCCAAGGCCATTTACAAGATAGACGAAATAGGCGGTTTTATTATGTGAATGGCTTACAGGAGTTAGGAGAAAGGATCTGATTAAGTAATAAAGTTAAAGCTCCTTGTTTTGTTGTTACAGGAAGTACCTGAGTTAGAGGCTCAAAACGGAAGTTAGGCATTTATGTAGACTAACTAATTGGAAGTGAAATGGTAGCCATGTGCCTTTAATGGTCTTCAGTGATTAATATGTGATAAATTACTTACCGATATTGAAAAGAAGCCGTTACATTCAGCAATCATTTCTCTTATTACTCAAAATGAATCCACGATTTCCCTTTAAACAGGGAATCATTATACATTATATAATGATAATGACTACTAAGAATCAGTTTTACAGCATCATGAGTTATGGGATGAAACATCCCTTACATGTGTGAGTAAAAATAAAGTTCCAAATTTATTGGGCAGATACTGTTTTGAATTATTTAAACCGTTTAAAAATTTAATATAGATGGCCATTTTATAGTCAGTTATACAAGATTTTCTTGCATTTTACTACTTATATATTAGATTTATTTAAGTTGTGGTGTTCTTTTACAAATTGTATAATAATAAAATAAAATGTCTATATTATTATATAGTCACACATATAATAATAGAGAACATATAATGGTATGACGATATGCAACATATTTTCAAATATAATTAAAAATGGTAAACATCAGTCCAGTGGTACCCGACCTAGGATATTGTCCTGTGAGGACTGACAATGAAGCCTCTCACGCTGACCCGAAATCTGCTTGCTTTTAACCTTTTCACCCCGTATCCCATCTGCTACAACCATAGGGGACATGATAAACATTCTAGAAAATTTTTACCGTATAGATATACAGCTTTGTCTTTCGAGAAATAAGCAGAAAAATACTGTAAAGTTCTACCAACGCCAGCCAACCATACACATAGTATTTTATTCTTTGGCTAAAAGTTGATACTTTCAGTCTCTTTTTCCTTTTTGCTCTTAGTTTATGATGGTTGATTTTACTTTCTAAAGCTAAAACTATATCTAAGGAAACATTATAGTTATTTAAAAAACTTAAACACTATTGGTACCATCCCATATACAACCTTACTTAGCGCGGCTGACGGTCAATGTTTTGTAAGGAAAATTACTTTATAAATTTCGCTGAAAGTTAAGTTTTATTCTCATAGTGCGCAATTGGATTTTGGCTCACATGTTCGGATAATGAGGTCAAAAATGTGTGTATGTTATTTTAATGACTAGTTTATTCTAACTGTTGAAGGCACCCAACCCTTCTATACTGTTTGTATTGGATAATTATTTTAATTAGATTTACCTTTTAATCAGAAGTTTTCGAATACAGCAATGAAGAAGAAACATGTTTTTATGTGTGAAGCTATGTTACATTAACTATGAATTTATATTTTAAAGCCACAGAAAAAACTGATTAAATTTTATTTTATTTAAAATAATTGCTAGGTTTTGTAGATAGCGACAAATGCGGGGGAAAAGGAAATAACTTTAGATTATTAATTTAAGTCAATAATAAATTGAAATATGACCAGAAATGTTGAAAACATGAAATACGAGTAATTTCCATCGATTAACTTTTGGCCATTTTTGATTGGACGATGTTATACATTACAGCTGATATGTATTTGCGACATTTTAAGGTAGTCAATTATCTATTTTTGTGGCAACATCTTTTTTTTGGTCGAAGTTGGATAATTTATTCCAGATGCAACGTAAACACAGACTTCAAGAAATTGCTTTTCTGTTATTTAATCTGTAGTGATTCTGATTGTTCATACGTGAACATTTCAGAACAATTTACATATATTTTTGTTTAGTGAATATTTAGGAACAAACTTTTATACGTGTAAAGGTTATCACTGACACTATATATTAGTTGCTTTTAAAAATAAATTGTAAATGGTAATTAAATACTGCTACTTATTAGTAGCTGATATTCATTAAACATTTCTGCAAAATCAGTAGTACATAGAATTTATTCGTTCTGAATACGTACTGAGTACTTAGTAATATAATTAATTTTATACAAAACATTATAAACGGATTATTTTAAACGGATTTGAATAGCTTCTCATATATTAAATAACTATTGGACATACAATAATCCAGTATTTCAGTGTAAAGTGCGTAGAAGTATTTCCTTGGATCATATATGAAACAAATTAAATAATTCTTTCTAATGTCGTAATAATATGTATATTATTTAGTAGATAAATTGTTGATGAATATGTAATAGTATCAAGTTTTGGTAACGATTTTACTGTTAATAAGTAAATAACTCTATAATAAATAATTCACTAAGTTTCTAAACACTTTTTGTTGCTACATAAAAAAGATGATGCATACTTCATGTGGATTAAAAATATTATTATGTGGATAACAATCATGTATACATAAACAATTTCCTCGGAATTTCTAGCCATACTACGCAATTACTATGATAAACAAAAGCTGTTACAGTAACTTCGGCCTTAAAATTGGGAAGTTGTCACTTCTAGGCGTCATTAGGTAAGTAATTGAAAGTAAGCATAACAAATTTGGTTTTAAAGGATCTCAATAAAGAGCGATAAGAGACTAAACGTCTTTGTCAGCTCTTGTTACAACTGGAGCCATGGTTTACTCTGGGGTTTCTGTAAATTTTTTAAGGTTTTATAGTTAGCTGCAAGGATTTATGATGATTAAAGCACGCCTTACACTTTCTGAGCATTCAGTTATGCCAAAAAAGTCACATATGAAGTTAAATGTTACTTAATATCAATCCGTTAATTTTTATCATCTTTAAAAACATTTTTATTATAATTAAACATCAGGCTATCGATAATGAAGCTTCCTACCTTAATGATTATTCTATTCAATACTTTAATGATTAATAGCGTTTCTCTCATCAACGTCACTTCTTATGTTTATTATAGTTGCATTATTCTATCAACGTCTATAATTTTAATTACTTTGTACAAATATTGACACTGGTATGAATACGATATTGATAGCTAGTAATAAGGCTGTCCTTAACTCATTCAACCACTATATATTGTGTGTTTGAATACAGTAAGTGACTGTTATAGTGGAGTGAGAGAGAGGTGTCGTCAACGGCCTGTCTACCCATGAACATCTGTCGACTCAAGGTTGCCCGGAGGATCCGAACAGATATGCTCCCATTCAGCCGTGCATGAATAGAGAACAAAGTCGTTGAGTTGGAATTACTCCTTTTAAAAACCTTTCTTATTAAAGTGAAATAGAGAAGGAGTGAAATAATTTCTGAAAATATCTTAACATTATTTGATGTTTCATCTCTGAACTTAAATAAAGCAGTATACGTTTATGGATCTCTAAAGAAGATTTTTCAAATATTGCCTTTTACATTTTAAAATTTTGTAGTTTTATCCTAATCTGTATTTTACTATTAACTTCGAATTAATTATTATGCCGTAAGTTTCATGATAATTAAATATAACAAAAAAACATTATTTGAGAAATTGCTAGGTATGCTAAATGTAATAATTCCATTATGGAGAAAGTTCTTCCCATGTATGACTCACAAACACAAGCGGATTTAATTAATTTTTGCAATTCCATCAGTCGAAAATTTTTGACTAATTGTTACAGAAGTTGAAAGCATTGGTATGTAAATAGCTCCTCTAGATCTTAGAGTTTAGGTAGCTCCTTAAATGTATTACGTCCTAGTTGCAACGTATAACGTCCCAGTTTGTGAATCGAAGACCAGTTAAATCATGCAGTTATTCCAAATTAAGATTGTACGAATGAAGTGGAAATTCCCTTTACAATAATTTAATTCTATTCAAAATGTTTTGAGAAAATGTACTGGTGGAAAGAAATCGCCAAACACAAACGCATATTGAATCAATTGGACAATTATTTTTTCGAATAGATAGGGCAGCTTTCTAGGTAATATTAGATTCAAATCTTTAAATTCACATATATAGTGTACTTAGCGTTTTAAACATATTTTCATTACGAAGATAACAATTTATGAATTAATAAAAAACCCATGGTCTTAAAAATATTAAGAAGTTAATAAATTAATTAATTCCATATCGCAGATTATTAATGATACAGTTTGGTTTGGCCAGTATGATCCTTATATTCTAAGAATTTCAATATTTCCCATTTTTACTGTATAGTACCCCGCAGGAATAACATGGATTTGAGTGGCCCTTAAATTATCATGACTCTTGTATTTGTTACTTGCAACAATGATAAGTAACATCAACACATTCAATTAATCCTTGCATCTCTTTGCTACTGAATATATTAGGACAGAGATGGATGACACCACTAAGTCTCGTGAATCACTCCTTATTCGTCTCTGTCTCTGAGTTTGTAAGTTTTTTTGGTAAAAAACAGAGCTGTGATATAATTAAGAGTGACTATCATTCTTCATTATTATGTAGTGTGTTTAATTTTCTGAATTTAACAAAAGTTTTGGCTTTTAAGGCGTTTTGTACGTTAACCGTTAGATATACTACAGGAAGTGACTGACACTGTATAGTAAGTAAGACGGTTACTCTACAGAGTAAGCTGATTTTAGGGTTTTATTTCACACAGGACATAATCTGGGCATATAAAATCGTAAAATTGTATAAAATAAGTAACGACTTTGGGAGAAAAATTGTACTATTAAACCATTGTTAATTGTTAATAGTTGCTTTAAATTAAAAATTACTAGTTTGTTTAACTAACACCTAACATCAGTTTTCCAGCAATTATACAGTCTAGGTTACAATTGGGCCAATTCCATGTTTCAAGCATACCAGACAGTGACAGACTCTGTATAGTAAGTAAGACGGTTACTCTACAGAGTAAGCTGATTTTAGGGTTTTATTTCGCACAGGAGATAATCTGGGCATACCTGAAAAAGTCTGATGAGATTAAGGTTTCTGGGGGTTACAAGAACAGGAAGTTCTTCGCGTAAGGAATTGCGTCAGTTATATGAACAATGGGACCAGGTCAATAGGTTCATGCAACGGTTCAGTTTACTGGATAATTATCTTAACCGAGGGTGTAAGCTTTTACCAAAGGAATGGATATTCCGGGCTATTATTTTATCAGAAGTATAATATTTATTTATTGGCTGTGACCTAATTAATAAATAAACTTTGCGGATTAATATGATCCACTCTTATTTACTATTGCTTTACCTATTATACATATTGTTCTAGTTAATCTTGATTCTAAATTATTGCTAGGAAATCCTAGTAAGATTAAGCTTACAGAAATGTAGATAATTGTCCATGCAGAGAATCACAATATCCAGCATACTCCAATATACTCGCATCTGAGTTCTAGATGTGCTTGAGTATTTTCAATCCTTAAAGTTTCAGCTATAAAATTTGGCTTAGACGTGTTCATTGCCACATTTCTATTAATAATATTGCAGCGTTAACTGTGGAACATGTCATTAATATTGAAAACCCTTTAAATTATCAATATTTAATAATACTTTCTAACTTATGTAATATTGATTCGCGTCCCATCTCGAATCAGCTGATCTGGATGCTATTTTATTTAGCTCCATAGCAACAGTATAAACTTCCAATACATTGACGCCCTTACTTTTCCTCGTAACATACGGAAGATGTCTGATTTGAATGATATGATTAATATTGTTCCAAAACGCGAATCGGTTTTTCAATATTGAGTTAATTATTTAAATAAATTTAAGAAAATTACATTGTTAAACCTTTTTGGAACTAATATTTTACAAAGAACCATAAAATGCAATTTTAATACTTAGTAGTCTTGTTTTTAAAATGAGACATCTAACATTATTAAAGGATCAAGGCGTAATGAGTTACAAGATTTACGATTTTCATATGCGGATCGTTTTACTGCAGCCAGCTTTTAATGTATGGCGGATTAAATATCCCTACAAAGTGTAATAAATTTAATCAAATAAGACAAGGTGGTCCCGAGAACCGCCCACTGAACGTAGATATTCTATATGAATAATATTATCAGTACATTTACTGATTTTTCATTAATGAAAATTTTACATATTATTATTTATATCTAATTGTAAATAATAAAAGTATGAAATTAATCTATTATTTTATTTTTTGGTGAGGACACTAACCGATACAGGTACATTTTATCACTAATTGATTTATATCCTTAACGTAAATGTGTGATTAATGCACTGATAATACAGCACAACTATTTGAAAACATTGTAATAATCTGAAACTACACTACACAACAACCCTCCAATGAGCTAAAACTGATATACATTGAAGTATAAGCATAAGAAGCCGGTAGAAATTTAACCCGGGTTGTTCTTGAAATAAAGAAGCGATTTTTCACGATCACGACAGTATAGTTACCTCATCGGTATAACTCATGTCTAATTAGGTGAATAGTTTTTTCTATATCTGATAAACTAACAACACATTCTCTCTTTTATGTAGTGAGATGTATTTCATGAACTAAGTTTTATTTGCACAGTCATAAATCACACTCCTTGACTTTATACTTTGATTCATTAAGAATAATTTGCCTAATGGAAGATAATTTGACACAATCGATATCTTCAGTAGAATATTGTGCTACTAACCTTGCTGGAAGTTGTATTTGTAAAGATGTATATATAATTATAATACTAATATAGTTATTTTATTAAATTATTACTATACTATATTACATAACCCATTCTTAAATAAAATTACAAAACCATTATTCAAATTTTGTTTAATGTGTTCGTAATTACAAACACAAAAAATAATAGGTTTTTTTCTTGTATGATTAAGTAATTATATAAAAAATAAATATGTAAATTCAATTATTAGAAAATTAAAAATGTATCCTCCTAAACGTGTGTTTCTGATACTTTAATGAGAAAAGTTAAAGAATTAAATAAAACAATTCACTTAGGTTCCAAAACAGATGATTTACTTTTTTTTTTAAATTTAATACAATCAAAATTGGTAGTAAAATATGTCTTTTTTGAATTGTTTGAGTTGTTTTGTATTTTTTGAGCCGTATTTAGTTAATTTGTAACAGCGCATTTATCATTAATTTATTTAATGTCTCAATTTTTTCGTAATGTACTAGTAATAGTAATACAAATATAATAATAATGATAAATGAAATATATATCTTTACAAGTATTATTATTGGAACAGCACCTATTATATAGAATATATAACGTATAAGTTTTATGTATACTTATTTGATCAGTGTACTCGCAGTTTCGAACTTACCTGTAATCAGCACCAAACAGCATCCTGAGAGTCAGGTTGGTGCGCTCTTGCTGAACAGCTGATAACAGTTGGGAATCCTCTACAATAATCCCAACCTGAAAATAAAATAGCTCAGTAGAGCATTTTGATGTCCAGATAAGTGATGAGAACATTAGTTGTTTATATATATTCTAATTTACAAATTACTTTCCTACTGTTTTTGTAATCAAAATCCCATGGCTAGTAATACATGGTTTAAAAAATATCATATTTTAGTAGTAATTATGATTAAACATATGTACTCTTAAATAGTCATGTATTGGTTCGATTGGATAGAGAACAATAAGTAAATTAATGTTTACTTTTAGGAATTAGGAAGAAAATTTATGAAGTTATGAAGTTTATGTAAACACTAACAAGCTCAAAGTACCTATATGACATAAACATTTACAAACAGCTCATAAAAATAATATTAAACAATTTGCTATGAGAATAATTAAATATCAACTATACTTATGATACTAGATAACGAGTAGGTCTACATTTAATGTAAGAAGATGTGTCATAATTATGCTTAACTCCAGAAGACACTTCTAAGCTGGGTGAAGAGCACTTGATTTTTGTATAAAAAACTAACATCTGCTACCTAAGGAATACCAAGCATCGATATATCATGTGGATTGAAATCTGCCTTCCCCTTTTGGCTTTAATAGGGTTTTTTAAACAGAGAAAACTTTAAAACTAAGAGTGTTGCAATGGACGGTCTCTCCTAAGTTCACGTGATACCTGACTGGCACACTAATAACGTGAATTCTAGAGTGGAACGAACGATCCCAAGCAATTATAATGCACAGGAGACAAAAGCTCAGTTTACACGTCACACACGCAACGGCGAAGTTAGACCACAGACGAGAAATCGGTTTGGAATGTTCTGTGGTGTCATAACATGTCAAAACACGACTTGACTTTTCATACTAGTGTCTTATATGATTTTTTACGTATTAGAGGTTTTGTCACCCAAAGAAGAGAGTAGAATTCAAACATCAACATTTTATACATAACGATGGGAAACTTCCAAAATTCTTCTATCCTACCAAATAATCAATCCTCAATAACAAACTAAAATTACATAATCTTTCTCCAATTATTAAGCACAATTATACAACAATTATTAATTATTGTACTTAATTTATAAGTTGTTTTGTTAATGAATGTTAGAATTTTACTCCATTAAGTGTTATTTTATTATTGCTCACAAATTGCAACCATTATTTTAAAACATTGCTTGATTTAAGAATGTGCTTAGCGCGGGTTGAGGAATGCACCCATCTCGCTCACTACATAATAATTTGGAGCAAGTAGCGGGTTTGCTGTCAGCTGTATTACGTCACATACTATGAGCACCATTGGTATAGATTATAACAAAGGGAACTCAATTACTATAAATTATGGTTTTTTATAGCGACTCCTTTGCTATAAAAATATACTGTTTCTGAAATCTCTAGCGTTATTTTGATAAAAAATACAATAATTTTGCTACCTATCATGTTCTAAATTTAGTATCAATATGTATAGCAATTTATGCTTATTTATAGAAAAATTCGTAATCTTTTAAGGAAATTACGTTAGTATTAATGTTTACAAAGCCATTCAAAAATAAAAATATTGTTTTGATATTACTTAATACATATCAAAAGCCATAAATCATCGAAAAAAACTGTATATCTAAAGTTTATTATTGATTATGGATAATTTGAAAATGCAGCAGGGTTTAGGACATTTGATATTATATAAAGTTAAGTTTCTACCGTCACAACCGTTATCAGCCTGTGACGTATAATAAATGCCCAAATTGATTTTTCTTAAGCCTCTCGTATTATCTGCTGTGTGCGGTATATGTATTAAGGGCATGTTTATTGTGCAGTGACATGCTGTAGTTGCATTTTTAATTGTAATTTTTTTGCTGATAGCGGATATGAAAAATTCATTGCCATATATTGATTAGATTCTAGTTTTTTTGTTGTAACTAATTTTAAGCCATAAGTGTGTTTGGCACCTGAATAAGAGGATAGATACTAATTCTCCAATCGTTTTTTTATATATTTCTAACTTATAACTATGTTTAATAACCGAAAACCTCTTATTTACTCAATTACATCTACATAGAGTGCACAAGTTTATAATAATTACAAACGTAGTACTAATATCCTGAAAAAATATACTACAGAAAAACATTACTTCGATTAAATGAACGTATTAAATTTAGATACATTAAGATACTAATTCTATATGAAGTATATTCGTAAGAAATAATGTTATTCTAAGGTGACTGTCTAAGCAGCATTTCGTGTTCAAAAGTCATTCTGATGAAGTCGCATAGAGCTGGTTATGTAGTTTTGTGTGTATGGCATAATTGTTTAAAATTATAAAAATATAAGCTGAATCTTGAAAATAGCCCTACGAACTATCCTACACAGCAAACTATTAATAAAATAATGATGATATAAATCACATGAAAATATAACTTATAACAATTGTTGAACTGTAAAAGGATAATTTAAAATTGAAGAATTAACTTCTCTTAATTAGCCAGGAAGCAATTACTTGTAAACTTATAACTGGTAAATTGACCTCCCTTCTATTAAAATATTCATCCTTTTCCCAAGTTTCAAATTAAAGTTTCCTTCCTCTCTAGCAATATGAAACACAACTTACAAATTGCAGTAGTTTCTTGAGCATCTTTCTTTAACAAATAATGGTATACAATAATAGTAGATTTGATATTATTTACAATAAGGTTTAATGTATTTTAATGCTTAGTTACACTCATAACAGCACATTAAACTTGGTCTATAAATATCTCACAGTTGAATACACTCTATTGTGTATTAAATTACTTCAGAAAATTGTGATAGACACCAGAAAAAATAGAGATTTTCTCTGATATTTGTCTCATAATCTAAATTGTGTCAGCATTTTAGTTTCGTACAATTACTTACTAAAGTATGTGTTATATATCACCTTTTGATGTTCAAACTAAGTACCTCCTCGCTGGTAACGATGCATGTTTTTCTAAATGGTAAAAATTCTAATGTCGAATATGACGTATTAATGCAATATATTTCCATTAATCTTTGTATTTCCTCAACAAAAGTTGTACACCAATGAGAAAACAAGCAAATCGGAAAATAGGTTTATTGCTTAACAAAAAAAAAGGAAAAAAACAGCGTCAATAATGTTTGCATTGAATTTGACTAATTGTTTACTGATGTTTTGAAATAGTTTTTTCTCGTATATTAGGACTTTATGGATAACTGTTCATCATAAAATTGAATTTAACCTCATAAGTACTCAGGATTGCTGATGGATTGGATTTTTTCTTACAGTCTTCAAGGATTTACTATTAAATAGATAGGACATTAAAAGTGGTTATATGTTTTAAGTGATAAAAACTTTCGAAAACTCTTCTTCTTTGAACCAACAGGAATCTATCTACCAAATTTCAAGTCTATGATATCTTTCTATAAAGAGTTATAGGAGGGACGGACGGATGAAATTTTTCTATAAGGCCCTGTGAGTTCCTTACTCAAACTGAAATAAAATGGGAGATGGAGGTCAATCTACACTAGTATTTAAATAGTAAATAATAGTGAATTAGTCTATATTTTTACTATTATAGCTTATCTGAGTTTAAAGCACTCCATCTAAAGTAGACGATGGAAAAACTGCCGTATTATATGCGAAAGTTTCGTAGTGTTGTCCTAGATGAGTAAATAAAACATAGGTAAAAAAATAACTTGAACAAAGTGAAACAAATTAAATTGGTAAGTAACTAGTAGCCATAAAAATTTAATTAATTTGGTAAACTTGTCGTTGATAGGTTGAACTCATACCAATCAGGATACAATAACGCACTTTTAAATCACTAATAGAAGTGGGTATTCGCATATTTTAACTGAAGATACCTGTCTAATTTATAACATAGATATATCTGTTCAATTTATTGGTTGGCGTTTAGATCGAAACTATATAAGGAAACCTCTACTTTACTATTTTAAATATGATACATATTTTTATTTTGAAAGGTAAAAATATTAGCTGTTAGAACAAATACAGGAACATTGAGAGGGTAGTGATACAATGAACCGTTATTAAACATACATGTATTGAAAAGGTTATTTGAAACAAATATAATTAATTTTTGATTATATACTCTTTTGTGGTTTATGTTACAATTATAACCACCTATATGGTTAACACAAATATAGATGTGTAAGCGTTTAAAAAGTTCGTACATGCAAAATCAAACGATTTTAGATACGGTAATATTCTACAATATATCTTATATTATAGCAGAGACAAGTGTTTCTTACATTCAATATAATGTGCAAAAATGTATTATCAGTTATAAACTAAAGCAGAGAATATATTTTTAGTTTCTATAATAATCCGGTAAAAACACCACATCGAGACCTTATTAACTATATTCAAACGTATATTAAAAAAATATAAAATGTATATTAGTTTTATATAACATCAGAGTTGGATGAAGGTTTAAATTTTTGTCTTCAGTAATGAATAGAGTAGGTATTAAAATTTATTTTTTCAAACCATGAACGGCTACCATTATTCATCTTTATAATTTATAAATATATGGTGATTATAAATGCTGCTTTATATAGTTATAAGGTTGCGACAAACTGTTGATATTTCCTCAACATTTGCCTCAATATTGTAATATTCCACAAGTCCTAGCCGTGTCGTGCAGTACGTAGCGTCGTGAAAAATATACCTGACACAATGTACGTAAAAATAAATTACGAATAAAATGTCGTCATTATTAGACTTAAATACAGGTGAATGATGTAGATAGCTATTGAAAACAGTTCGGCTTGTTTCATTATTGGCAAGAAGCCAAGTTTGATAAGCTAATAATAATAAGGTAGGATTAATAAGCTTCGGTAACACTCTAGGTTTGTTAAGCTATTAGTAAAACGCTAGGGTTGATAAGCTATTGTTAAAAAGATAGGTTTGCCTTCAATTGAACGCACCATGGTAATTTCACAATGTTGTTAAACGTCGATATTACAAAACGGCGATTTGGCAACAACAAAACGCTGTCACTGTAAACTATATCTAAAAAATGAAAATGATTATTCGCACGAAGAGGTCCCGTAAATACAGAGTTGTTGAAAATTTTATTTTTGTCTATATCGGGTCATCACATACATAAGAACCTTACACAAATATAAAAGCACACAAATTTAAATACTTTCATTGAATAGTCTGCATCTTGTAAAAACAGACAAAAATGCTTAAGACCCCTTTCTGTATATTTCATATTTACATAGATTGAAGTTTCTGTATTTAAATGTTATTTTCAATAGATTTAACAAGCAAAAGAGCAGTTGTTCTTGTAAATGTTGACCCAAAAACTACTTTCAAAGTAATCAGTAACATTTGCTCTACTCAAGAGAGCTAACTGTTCGCGAAGAGTCAGTGCAGAATATAAATTGATGCAAGCTTATCGTGTAGAATAATGATTTTATCGTGGATGGATTAGAATAAATATTACACGATCATTTAAAATTCGAGTATACCACTAAAACAACAATCGTTTTAAACTCTTGAAAATTATGTTTAATTCTTGTAAGAAATGGTAGTAAAATAACTAGTTGTTTTGACTATTATAGTAAACTATGAAATTTCAATAAATTTTGCTGATTGTAAGCATTGTTGTACAATATAAGCAGTGAATCAAAATTTAAAGATTAATACGTAATTTAAAATAGTACATAGTTAAAGGTTTGTAGGTATAAGTAGTCCACTTAAATAGTCTACATGTATATGTTTAAATATTGTTAATCCTAATTTAAGGTTTTCATTTTGGGTATTTGGCACTCATAATAAAAGACTGGACTGAGAATACTTTGCAAAATACTTTTGAAAGCAACATTATTATTATTGGTAGTATTTTATTTTCCAATCTGATTACTTCTAAAAACTTCTCTCTAAGTGACATCATATGTATTACCCCCTAAACCTACATTGAGGTTTATGGACCTACTTTATACTCAGTACATACAAAAGTGTCTTCTTGAAGTCGTGTTGATGTCCTTCCGTCTGAGGATGAATCATGATACGAATTTTCTAAACTCATTAAACTTGGTACCTAGGTTCCTCCAGGACCAAGAGAGGATGCTATTTCTTTTTAGTGCAAAAGTTCAAAGTAAACTCCCATCTGTATATTTGTCCGTCTGTACTATAAGTTTGGTAGAAAGATCCTAGAGACACGAAACATGATACATAGTTTTCCCTTAGTCCAAAATATATAGTTATGAATGGTAAGTTCAAACGGTGAAAGAACTGTCCATCTGTACGTTTATTTATCTGTTAGATAACTCTTGAGAGGTACATATTTTAAACTTAGTACATAAGTTCGTCTTTGTTCAAGGAAGAGGTCTATTTATTTTAGTATTACAATGTATATGGCTGTATGGGCTATCTCTTACGTGCTTCGATACTCCATTATATCGATTTATGTCTATAATAGAAATAAGTTATTACAATCCTGTCAAAGTAAAAAGCTTTAGGTATTCGCGTTAAAGGCTTGACTTACAAAGAACATTGAAATATATTACCTGCCAGGAGCGTCATAAGCTTAACTGGTGAAATGAAAATTGGAGGTTTCCTAAAAGAAATTCGATATAGATTTTTTTAAAGAAATTATTTCATTGTTAGCTACCATACTCTGGTTATGATTTGGGTCAAAATGGGAATGTATAAAAAGGGTTAATTATATAAAACAATAATATTTTTCAGATTATAGTTTTTGTAGCTAAATACACCAACCGTACTGTTAATATAATGTAGTCAAAAACTTGATGAAGAGACTGAAATTTGAACATTTCAGGATATGCATATGCTTAACTAACGATGATTTAGCACTTATCCACGTATCAGACTGTCGGTTGAATTGTGTAAAGACAAAAAATATGAAGAGGGAAAATACTATTTTTTTTAATACTTTGAACTATTTCATATAATCACGTTTTCACCTACACCATTTTGTTACTGGCGAGGCTTAGGATAAATTTCTTTATTGCGAGAAAAAACTCAATAAACCCCAGGTTGTATAGTTATACAATACAAATTTGCTCTTGGCTTCTAGACTATGACACCTGGTGTTAACAAGCCATTTCTATCTCCAATTTACATGTTGTATATTATACAATTAAACTCCTAATTTAAACAGTAATCTAAATTTGCATCCATCTTTTGTTGTTGTTCATTTCTGAAAGTTTTAAAATAAAATTAAAACAAATATAAAAACAGAAATAAATATGGTCTGAACATGGATTGACCTACCCACTACTTACAACAGGGCGTGGTCAAAGGTGTTACCGTAATGAATGATTTCCTTTGTGACTCGTGTACAATACAATCGTATTCAGTTATAATCACACGAGATACTGTGTACGCTATAAGAAGCACAAAATTGAGACTGGAATATCAAATTTCTATCTGTTTGCCTACAGCATCTGGCTGCCGGTCCACAAAACATCTGGAATACAAACTGACATTCTAACGACATTTTTCAGGACGTTTTATTTCCATAGAGACAGTACCAAGTTAGGTCATAGTGCATGGCACCCTATGTTACTTGGAAATATTTTTACATTGGTCTTATGTGTACCTGTGATGGCAACGGAAAAATAGCAAAATAAATAAATTTGTAAACACATTCAATTCAACCGTAAGAGGCTCAAACATGAGACGTATTAACTCATGTAGCTTAACCATTTTAGCAAATAATGTCTATATATATATATATATAGCATATATATATATATATATATATATATATATATATATATATATATATATATGACATTTTGCATGCAAACCCAGATGAAGAATGTTATGACAGAAGGTGTGACTTGTTAATATAGAAGCAACATCAAGATATATCACTATTTAAGTAACAAACTTTCAGGAGTTGTAACTTATTAATACACAGAGCAACAGCGGTTACTGAATAGAAACAAAAGTAATATATGAAATGCGTAAAAAATTAGATGAGTTACAAAACCTAATACTCAGTAATTTATGTCTAAAATACTTAATTTATGCATAACTTCGTAAAACTATGATAAGTTTTCTATCCCATAGCCCGTGTAGGATACAAATGACGTAGTTCTAAGGTAACGAGACCTATGGTAGCCAAATACATTCCAACACGAAACAAAACGTCGTAATTAAAAAATGTATATAAAAATATATGAATGTAAACCGCTACAAAGAAATAATTTGATAAGCAACTAATTACCTAATTAACTCATTATCTAAATTAGCAATATTATGGTAAGAGACATGCAACTGCAGGCCTGGACGTTTGGCTTTAATATTTACTAATTATGTAAAGATATATCAATCAGCCATTTTAATAAATTATCACAGGAAAGAAATTTAAAACTCATGTGAAGTTTAGACAATATACCTTAGTTTTTTTGCTTTGTATCCTTGGTGGAAGTAGGAGGGTTTTAGTGTAAAAGACATTTTTTAGATACTTCCACATTAAATTTAATAAAAATAGCGCTTTCGCCGGTTAAGGCATCATCAGTTTGACATATTTTACAGAAAAAAACATATGTGTAAAATAGAATAAACATATGATAAAATAGAATAAAATTTAAAACTAACTGTAAAGACCAAAAACTAATAAATTATAAAAGAATTATGTAGAAAAATATGGGTTGCAATTCATAATTTTGGAATGGATTTCTTTTTTCACTAATGGTATAAAAATATCACTGAAATTTACGGAAGGTTGGGAAATGCAATTATCTTTTAAAACTGTCATACAGCACTTTCAATTTTATTTCTTTTAGTCCAGGAAGATTCTTTAAACACTACACTAGACGATTCAAAATTTATATGATGATTTTCCTTTACTGCATGTTCAACTAATTTAGATTTTTCAATGCTTTCTTTTTTATAGTTATAAATGTGTTAAGTGGCGAGTTAATAAGGTTATGAGAAGGGATACGGGATATATATTCTGGGTCATGGAATGTGCAGACACTGCTTAAAGCAGGTAAAATGGAGGAGGTGGCACAAGAGCTAGAAAAGTATAAGACCAGCATTGGGAGCGGTGCAAGAAGTAAGGTGTAAAGATAGTGGAACGATCAAGAAAAGAAATTATGATTTTCACTTTAGTGGATCCAATAATGTAAGAGGACATAACGGTGTTGGGTTCTTTGTGCTGCGAAGAATTAGGAAAGCGGTATTAAGTTTCGAACCAATTAGTGAGAGGATTTGTAAATTGAGGATCAAAGGAAAGTTTTGCAATATTTCGTTTGTAAATGTGTATGCCCCCACAGAGGATAATGAAGAAGGTATTGTGGATGATTTCTACACAGAACTTGAGAGAGTTTGTGATAAAATACCTAGGCATGATATGAAAGTGGTTTTAGGTGATTTCAATGCAAAAATAGGAAAAGAGGAGCAGAACAACATGGTAGCAGGAAAGTGTGGTCTGCATGAAGAAACTAGCTTGAATGGAGAAAGATTATGCATGTTTTCTGAAGCTCAGAGGCTGATTGTAAGTAGTGCTTGCTTTCCTCACAAAAAGATTCATCTGGGGACATGGAAAATGCCTGGAGGGATAGCTGCAATCAAATTGACCATGTTTTAACTTCAAAGAGATGGGCTACTTCTATAATGGATATAAAAACATGCAGAGGAGCTAATTGTGATAGTGATCACTATTTGGTGAGAGGAGTTCTCAGACATCGTATAGCGAATACGTCAAAGCAAGGAAGACAAGAGTAGAAAAGTGGGACGTGGAAAAATTAGCGGAATGTAAATATGAGGCAACAATTTCAGGAAGAACTGGGTGATAGACTAACAGGACTTACGACTGATTTATCAATTGAAGAGCATTGGAATTACCTGCGAAAAGCAATGAAGGGCCCAGCTGAACTGGTACTAGGTTAAAAGGAAATTTGAAAGAAATGAGGACTGGTTTGACGAAGAATGCAGAAATGCATTGGACTCTAAGAATCAGGCTAGGAAAAAGCTTTTGCAAGTTGGAACCAGAGCAAACGTGGAGAATTACAGAAGAGAAAGAACATTAGCAAACAGACTTATGAGGAGGAAAAAAAGAGAAGCAGCAAAACAGTAAAATAGAAAAATTAGAGAGAAACTACCAGCAGAAAGAATGCAGGAAATTTTACAAGAATATGAGAAATATTACGGATGCATACCAGGCAAAGTCACAAGTACAATCTTGATGAAGAAGGAAACGTGATAACAGAGATGGAGGAAATCAAGACAAGATGGAAAGAATATTTCGAAGACTTACTCAAAGAACAGGACATTCTGCTACCAGAAATTGATCTTGAGATACCACAGCAGGTTGATAACTTTGTACAACCCCCCAGGAGAGAGAGATAGAAGAAATAATAAGGAAGATGAGAAACAATAAGTCCCCAGGAAGCGACACTATAACAGCAGAGATGCTGAAGTATGGCGGAGAAGAGCTGTTAAAGGTTATCCACGAACTTATATCGAAAGTGTGGGAACAAGAAAGAATGCCAGAGGAGTGGAAGAAAGGACTGATCATACCTATATACAAGAAGGGGGACAGGAGAGATTGTAGAAACTATAGGGGAATTACGCTTCTCAATGTTACATATAAAGTATTTTCCATACTTATACATAGCAGGCTAGTAGACTATGGAGAACATTGTATAAGAGATTACCAATGTGGTTTCAGGGGTGGACGATCAACAATGGACAACATTTTTATGGTAGAACAATTGTTTGAAAAATGTGCTGAATTTTGTAACGGACCTGCATTGTGTTTTTTGTGGACTTCAGGCAAGCTTTTGACAAGGTGAATAGACAGAGGATGGAAGTTTGTCTTAAACACTTAGGAGTACCACAGAAAATCATAAAGCTCGTAATGCTAACACTGGAAGGATCCATAGCCATGGTTAGAGTCAATAATGAGTTGACGGAATCATTTGACGTAAAAACAGGTGTTAGGCAGGGCGATTCCTTATCAGCATTAATCTTCATTCTGGTTCTGGAAGCGGCATTGAGAAAGGTGAATTGTGTAGGTGATATCACATATAGAATGAGTCAGTTATCAGCATATGCTGATGATATATTGTTGTAGCTGCAAGAAGTCAGAGAGCTATGTTGGAGAAGCTGGAAGATATTGAAAGAGCGGTGAGCAAAGTTGGATTGACTATTAACTGGGAAAAAACTAAGTACCTGAAAATGACAAGAATGGGACAAAGAGGAGTGGATCTGGAGGTAAATGGCAATGAGGTAGAAAACGTAGTAAGTTTTAAATACCTTGGATCAACTCTAACTGCAAACAACAGCGTGACTGAAGAAATTAACACAAGGATAGCCGCGGGAGGCCGATGTTACTTTACATTTAAGAAACTTTTCAGCTCCAACATTCTTCATAAAGAGGCCAAACTGAGAATTTATAAAACTGTAATCAGGCCTGTTGTAGTTTATGGTTGCGAAGCGTGGACACTCACCAAACAGGACATAAATAGATTGAGAATATTTGAAAGAAAGATTTTAAGAAGAATTTTACGGTCCTGAATTAAGACAAGAACATGGAGGAGGCGAAAAAATCAGGACCTGCTTGATTTTTTTGAGCGGTGAGGGCCTTAATGAAGCGTACAATAGTACGCTTCATTAAGGCCCAAAGAATTAGGTGGCTCGGACATCTGACGAGAATGAACGACAACAGAGTCGGTGAAGAAGGTTGCTGAGTGGACTCCTGGTAATACAAGGCTCAAGGGAAGACCTCGGATAAGATGGAGAGACGATGTGGTTGCTGACCTAAGAAAGATTGGAGCAAGAAATTGGAGAGAGGTCGTCGAGGACAGACCCCAATGGAGACTACTGATTCACCAGGCCAAGACCCATGGAGGGTTGTAGCGCCGAGGGAGTAAGAGTAAGAGTAAGTTATAAATGTGTTCTTTTACCCTAATTCCCACAGGTCTTGATGTTTGGCCGATATATGTACGTCTTGTTGCAACCACAGTCAATATTATATATCACATTCTTGGTTTCTTGATGTTTGTTTTTCGGTTTTAATTTTGTTAAGTAGCTTCTTATATTATTTTCAGACTTAAAAACAGTGCGGATGTTAAATGTTAAAAAAAATCTAAAAAATGTCTTTTTCACTAAAATATGCTTAAGTGCATTAAACAATAGTTTATTTGCCACAAGCTAGGCTTGCAATGATGTGTGTCGTATAATAATGACTCGGAAATAACTGCCTAAGGTACTCATGTTTGTTTAAAAAATCAGCTGTTTTAAACTGAATAAAATACTTTCATATAATTAACAGCCGGGCTATGTATTACCATAGGGCAGAAACCCATAGACGGATAAATTTCAAATCCAAAAAAAGGTACAAGAATTATCTAGAGCTACAAATATGTATGAAAAAATAATAACCTTAAAATGACGGAAAATTTCAAGAAATGTTTTCAAATACACATATTTTTAAATTTGAAAATCATTTTGAAACTGATCTTTTTTAAAGAACTGATTTATTTACAGATAGATTTTTCAAAGTAATCCTTATCTACTCTGAAACTTTTACAGTACTTTTTACATGCATAATACGTTACATCATATGCTAGCAATACAGTGACAACTCGCACAGAGTTATTTCTACTGAGACCAAAATTTCTCAATCTAAACTTTCGAGTTTATCGATGCATTAAATGAGTAGGTAATTAATTTCTACTCCCTAAAACTGCTTTCTGTTAATGCTGGAAAGGTTAAATGCTGTATAATATAGAAGCGAATTCTACAAAAATAACAAAACTTAGCTCAGTGCACTGCAGAAAATGCTAGATTAGTGTGTATTATTTATACAAATATTTCCTGTGAATATAATTATGTAACTTAATTTTTCTCCATCAGTTTACGGTTATGTCACCGGCAACGTGTAATATCATAAACAAGCAAAACTTAGTCACATGAACCATACGTTGGTATACGAATTGGCAAACTAAATAGTTGTGTTGGCGTGTTTAATTAATCACATACTTAAGGTGTTTATAGAATATTTAATTATTAGGATTGCCATTAACACAACTCAAGAACGTAATCAGCTTATTGAGTACAAATTCTTTGAACTCTGTATCAATAGTTGTCTCGGTGTGCTAAGATTATTATAAAAAAGAGAGGCCAATCTCCATTTAGTCGTATTGCCATTGTCTTCATGAGCCACTATCGGTATAGTAGAAGATCAACTTCACTAAGGTATTTGTAATTGTTACTGTCAGGTTTTGAAACTATGATATCTCTAATTCAGACTCGCACATCGATATCCTAGACGGTCGGTCAGCGACTCTTCTGAAAAGCGGCTTCATGACGACTTTGAAGTTGCCACATACATTTCCAGTTGCCACACTAAATAGCATTTGCAATTTTACTCAGGACTAATAATTTTCCAATATCTTTAAGCACATTTTCATAAGCTTAAAAAGGTGACGAATAGAACCACCATTGCTATATGATACTTAATAAATATTTGACACTGCAGTCTAGACTTATTTAAATATAAAAAGATGATCATGTAAAGAAAAACTAAAAAAATAGTTGGTTTAATTACCAAACAATAGCCTAGGTACTGAAAACATTCAGAGATGAGAAAAATTTTTGTAAAGAAGCAAACGGTAAAAGACTCTACAAAACAACAAAGAAGATTCTTTGTGAGAGGTGGTGACTTTCCATAACCTTTGTTCTCCAACAAGATGTTAGAGTTAACAATTATTGTGTTTTAATTACAACAAAGAGTTGTAGATACAATGGTAACATGCACAATTACGGAGAATAACATCATTACATTTACATTCTAAATGCTCATAACAATGTGTTGCAAGCCTCATTCACCTTTCTTTGTCAAACTGCAGATCTAATTAGACATTTTCACGTTCATTATATATTTGATTTGTTGCAAGTTCCACCCATGTCACCTTTTGGAGATATTTGCTAACGAATTGTTCTGACTTGTTAAATTTCTTTTCCTTTCTGTAAACCATTTACAATACTGTGGCTCACTGTGAATCTCTGAGCTGTTCACATGGTACAAGACTATCTAGCATATGACAATAGTAATAGAGTTTCCCAGCAGTTATAGAGGGACTAGAGCGTACTTCCTGTACATTGGAGCATACGGTGACTGTACGTACTTGTACTTACTGCGGTGTGTAGTACTGCATTTCAGTGTCGTGTGCTTGTAAGTAATGTTTCAAACTTCAAATTTTCATCATTGAAATTGTCGCATACACTAAAATTGAAATGTTTCCTGCACTACGCTAACGTTTAGTGAAAAAATAAAATTAATGTAAATACTAAAAATTATTAGAATTCTGGTTTTTTAAAGAATTAGTTAAATGTGTCTCAGAAATAAGTACGAATTTCTAAGAGATAGCAAATGTTCGGTGATTGAACTCTAACTTTATAATGACGTTATGTCAGTCATTACGTCAGACTTTAATAAGAACACGGCTTCCTTCTCAAAGAGCCTTGACTAATATGAAAACTACTGTTATAATGGAAACTTAATGAACAATTTGACTCTATAGAATCTTAATAATTACTATAAAGCTGAGTTAATTGATCTATTATCCTACCGGCACTTATTGTCATAGTTTACAACCGTGGACAGCTGTAAAACTATAAATTTAATGCGCGCAAAAAAAAACAAAAAGGTATGAAATTTTCATAATAATATATAATACTTAGCTTTGTGATGTAATCAACTACATGTGTAAGTAAACGCACACTTAGACTTTATTTTTCTTAAATAAACCAGACATGATATATTATCCTCTAAACCTTTAATCGAATATAAATTATTTTCAGTTGAATACAGAAAGTAGACTTAATAAATATTTTGAAGATTAAATATAGCAAAATTTGGTACCTTTTAATAGATAAAGTACTATATAAGTTAGGTGTGTTTTCAGTATCCAAGCTGATCCCTCCCTCAGACAAATAACTAATGTAAAAGTATTTTGAGAAGCATAAGTCAGGACGTCCTGATAATTAACCACGTCAAATGTTAGTCCAGCCCGCACTAAAATAATTGTGTGACATTTGAGGCGATGTTGCCATATCACTGCTAGCCCTCAGCTGATCTCGATGTTGAGACAGACCAGTAATTCTTAATACACGTAAAACTGGTACATTATTTCGTGCGGGATATGTAGGGAGGATTAAAACGCAAAATCATCCATCGGACTATTTTTGTGGGAGCTGCTCTAGTTGTGATATAAAATAATAACTTTTAAAGTCCTACTACTTACTTTACTTAGAGTCTTACTAAAGTTTTTTATCAATATTATCTAATAAATGTCGTAGTTCCAGCCAGCGTATATAGTGTGACTAATGAAAGTTTATTGTCTTTACAAGCCTTGAATATACAAATACTAAGGCTTTCATGGATTTAAATCTATTATCTAAATCAGGTGAGGAGAAAATTAGTATACAATAGCTATGAACTAGGAGATGTAGCAATCGACTGACAGTGAATAAGAAAGAAAAAAGATTGCGCTCGCGACTTGCATTCTGTGCAGTGACAACGGCTGGATTCATTTTCTCTTGTCTCGACTCATTTTGGGCATTCTAATTAATTTCTTTTTTAATTCTTCTTCCTTCTGTTTATTGTTTAGTAGCAGTCGATTGCAGCATGTTCTAATTCTTATGTGCTAATTGTCTTCTCACCTGACGAAGAGTAATAGATTTCAATCTCTGAAACGCTTTGTTATACATTTTGTAACTTTTAACGATGGAAAATGTCCGAAACCATGTTTTCCTTTTAAAACTTACATAGTAAAAAACAAAGTTTTAAACATAGAGTAAATAAGGTGTTTTGGTAAGTGAGAGAGATCATGATTTAATAGACAATTAAAAAAAGTGAGTGCGGGTAGAGAGTGTTTTGTTTCATTGTAATGATAGAGATTAAAATGATATTTATTTTTCCATTGAAAAGGGTAGTTTTATATTAACAGTTTCAGTTATTATCTCTTTTATTACAGTTCAGAGTCCATACTGTCTTTTGATGTTTGAATAACTATGAGAACATATTTTTTCCATGGCTAAAAACTGAGCCCACTTGAAACTTTATAATAGTTAGCTGCTTAGCGGAAAATTAAAGAAAGAGTAATTTTAAATATATTAGAGAGAAGTAGTAAATATGTCATCTTAGTTTAACTCTGACAGAAATATAAAAAAATGGCCAATATTTTGTATTTGGTAAAATAAAATAAGGATCTTGATAGAAGGGAAGATTTACTACTCTAAACTAATGATTAAGTATGGTAACCTTTTATATAATTCCGTACACAGACTTTCTGCCAGATAATTCTCATATGGTTGCAACGTCTCTCCTAAATTCAAATCTTTTCACAGTTTGTGCCACAAACAAATATTAACATATTTGTGTAAAATTAAATAGATTATAAATATTATTTCCATAGTCATTGGACGAGAGGACACACTTTTAAAATTGCAATTAAAACAAATAGCTAATCAAATAGTAATTGAAAATCATTAATGTTTTATATAAAGATAACTACAGATAATCTGGTCTCCATCAGTTATAATATGATGTATAAATCAATTTCAAAATGAATTAGATAATTCCAAAACGTACAAGAAAATCCAGAGCTTTATTTTGAAAATCCAGACAATTGTAATAGACAGTAAAAATATCACGCACGCTTTGCACAGAACCACATTGCTTAATGATGTGGCACAACAAAGAGTATTGAATACGCATTATTTTACTTGTGTGCTCTATCATTATCCAGTTAATTGGCATAGCCTATTATCACTTCCCCACAAACTCTATTAGCATTATCATAAACTAAATAAAGCTTCATGTGAGACACTGGAAGACATCTAAACAAATGTAACATATAACAATGTGTAAGGGGAATAATGTAATTACATTCTTTATTTCTAAAGTAATGGTTGGATATGTTTTGTTATTCAGGAACATTCAGGAGCATGTATATCATAAATTATAATGTATAGAACACTGCTCTTTATTAATTTTAAAATATAAATTTTTATAGACGTTTTAAGCAGATTTCCAAAAATTTTATCTTTAAAATTTGGAATGTTTATTAGAGTTTTCTTAAATTAAATGTTTAAGACAATTTTGAACCATTATATTACTCTGTTCTTTGCTTATATTTAAAACTGCATATTTCATTGAATAAAAATACGAAAAATGTATTCGCACAATAGAACACACAGGTTTTTAGGGCAAGTCAAAACTTCAGTATAAAAATTATTATACCAAATAAACTGAACAGAACTGTTTACAATAGAGCATACCATCTACATGTTAAACAGAGTATCCTCTTGTAACAATCTTACAGAGCTGTAACAATACTAAATATTATCGGTCTCATCAAGATATAGGTATCGAAATATCATCGTCGAAACTGTAAAAAGCCATCAAGATAAATTAACCCTTTAAATAATACTTTAAACACTTTACATTTGTTTTTTTTTTATAAATATAGAAGTAAATTGGTGGGTTTACAGCAGTAAGAAAGATATTTTAGTTTCTGAAAAGGCTGATTCTGAATAGGTCTGAAATTAAATCATTTCTGTCTCGTGAATTATAATGATGAATAAAAAGTGGAAGGGAGCACAAGGTTTACCTCTGATGCTCAATTCATCTGGTCTCAATCCCGAGAGGACCCTCAACGCTCTCTTTTATAGAGTAAATACTCTATTAAAGGTCATGACACTATACAGTCTCCAAAATATTAATCCGAACTCCAACTTTGACTCAAGTAAGTCTAAGTAAACCAGTTTAAAACATTTATTCGGAAGCAAACGTGGAAAAGCATCTCAGGGCGAACGTAGATGAATTTATCTGCTTCGATATTATGTTTATATATGTAATCCTTTTGAGATCAAGATAATATTTTATCGCTTTAAGCACGCCTGTTAATTAAAGCGTTTTGTAAAGTTTCAACATTAGAACATTTGAAAATATTAGAAATGTTTGTAATAGTATGTACAGTTATTCCACACCTATGTAAACTTGGATAAATCCGATTAAATATAGAATTTATTAAATGATTTGGTTAGTTTTGCCAATTTAAAAGTACAATCTTTATTTTTTACAAAGTTGATTAAAAAAGTATTTGAGTTGAAATATTTACCATTTATACATATCAGCAATATGAGCCAAATGTACAACAAACAGTGATAAAAAAGACGTTTGCAACTGCACAATGCTAACATGATAACAATGTTCTCAGAATATTTGATCTTATCACTTTATCTCAAAATTTGGAATGAAAACAAAACACAATTACCGTTAACCTTAACATCTCACTGAAACACAAAGGCAAAGACAAAACAATTAGTCTCTCTTATTTGTTTACCTAATAAAAGACTTTCGCCTTTAACTGCTATGTAATATGAATTTCCTGGTCTTTATATAAAGTTTTCTAGTGTTTATATTCCATATATTAGATCTCTACAATAATATATACTGGTTAGACTACATCAGATAGCTAAGAGAGCGTTCATTACGAATTTGTCTTAAAATACCCCATTATTGAGTTATTAAATGTTTTATTTAACTACAATGTTAAAACTTGAGATCATATATTCTCGATACTTTTAAAACAAAAATTTCAATTTAATTTAAAATATATTTATTTTACTTTGTACTAATATTAAATTCAATGATGTAATTTTCTTTCCTAAAAAGCACAAATAGACTGACTGAAGGAAAGCTAAGCAAGATAAGAGTAATTACTCTTTATACAAAATTTTGTACTTATTTTAACCTAACAAACATATGGTAAAGGTTGTTACAGATATTTATAACAACCTGTAATACCGACTTTTGAGTTCGTGTTTCATTACTTTTTTCAGCTTTTTTAATTATACTATTATTATGCCATAACGGTATAATTTCCCATGCGTTTATAACAATCGTGTAAGAGAATAGCTCTAATAATACCTTAGTCTAATATCCTTAAGTGCTTGAAAAATCTATCGATTGGACAATTATTTTCTCGGATAGAAACAGAATATTCTAAAACTAAACTAGGTTGGATTTCACTAGAGAGGAAGGTGATTTATCAGGTTGAGACCCTTGAGCACGCCCTGCTGTGAGTGGTCACGTGATCTATTCACGCTCAGACAGTAACACGGATATTCCTGAATGAGGAAATAGAATATTTCGTTTTAAACCAACAAAATCACAAAGCACACAGCTGTATCTGTGCTGTATTCACAGTAGTGATACATTTTTCCTGCATCATGGATGGAAAACAACTGTGTGAAGTTGTGGCAAAAGGATTATACGAAATGGCTGCAACACAAAATGTTTAATTACTTTGATTAAATCAAGTTTATAGATAGTTTGACTATCTGACTGCAACAATGGTGGAGTTGTTATATTATTATTATTTCTATTATTGTGAAAAACCTTAATAGTGATTCTTCTAGGAATCCTTTAAAAATTCTTTGGTGGATCCGCACGCCAGGATCATGAAGGGTGTCCTATGTAACGTTAGTAAGTATTATAAAGGAAGAAACAGATATTAGTATCTCTAGCGTCGGGAATAAAGCAAAGCTAGTTCTAATTACGTAATCTTGTCATCCACAGTAGCAGGCACACTGTCAGTGGGGTAGGGAGATAGAACTTTGTCGTAATTTTTTTTAGGCTCTGCTCTCCGTATGGAGATCCAACAACTATAGCTGCTGTAGCTACCGATGGAGAGCAAATATGATACCTGTTCGAAAACAATTGTTCGATTTCCGAAGTTCACTATCGGTATGGTAGGAACAAAAACGCACGGATTCGAATTTTAAGGTCTAGCCTCTTCCTTAGGTTTTAAAAACAGTTATACAAATGGTAAGCTTGAACAAATAACTTCAAACTAAAAAGTGTAGCTTATTATAAAACCTAAACCTTAAATCTACCATTTTAAAGCGTTGGTCCAGCAGTGACGAACTAAGCATACAGCACTTAAAGATTGCAGATTATCAAAGTCCTTTCTAACAACTAACATATACTGTCATATCAGAGTGGTGGACAACATGGAGTCAAAAGAGAATCTTAAATAACAGCGTTGGTTCAGTAGAATATCATATTAAAGAGAAGTAAACAATGCAGCAACTCCGACCTGAAAAATTTCGCCCTTTAAAGAAGTGCTGATTTACAGTTTTAAAAATTTGCACTATACAATTTTAATAATCTTTTCTTAGCTTCGGTTTATAAATATTTAAGCTTTAAAATGAATGCTAAACCCAATAAATAAGTTTTTAATGTAGTTAGTGACTGTTTAAATCCAATTGGTAATGTTCCACAAGGAGTTCGACGAAAATTAACATTAAAATAAATTATTCTGTAATAGCTGTGATTTGGTTGAGTGACCGCAAATATTTAAAAATGTATTTAATAATTTTATTTGAATAAATAGCATGATAAATAAATACGTAAGCAATCATTGTAAAATAATAGCTTTTAATTTGTTGCATATTTTTATGTGTAAGCTAACTACTTCAACTTAAACAACAACATATATCATCGTTAAACAACGATCGTTTAGAGGGCAGAAAATAAATACTGTGATAAAATTTAAAAAAGCTTGAAAACTGTCTGTTATTGAAATTGAGTGAATGAAATATTCTGGTATTCAAATGTAGTAAAATTAATTCACGGTTTAAAACGTAAAGTTCGGTCAGTATTGGCCGTTGGATTGTGTATTAACAGCTTTTATAGACAGTTCTGTATTTTATTTTTATATCGCAGTACCCTCATAGGAGTCACAGATCATAGCGATCTTACTGCCAGGTCTAGTACTACCAATTACCTAGTTCATTACTAGCTAATTTAGATGGCTGGTTTCATTCACCCACAGAACAACCTTTTTCATTCTGATAACTTTGTTATGGTAGTTTTACTGTTACGCACAATTTACACCAGTCTCTCAGCGATTTAATTTCCCTGAGTGCATGGCTTTCCTGACGCACATGCTATGCACGTGGGAATAGCAAACGGTTTAAATCTATATAAAGGTATTCATAATTAATATATGGTAATATATAACAAATTTCAAATGGTTTCTTAATAATTTTGACATTGGTCTATTTTTAAATGAGTGTTTCATTATTTGCAAACTGTATAGTAAACTTACTTTAATAACCGTTTTAGATAGTTTTTCAAAGCAAATTTACTCAAAAAAATGTATTCAGACTACCGTGACAAAATATTGAAATGTTGAAATCCAACTGTAAGACATAAATGTTTTGTAACTTAAAATAACATACACGTTTCTCGCAGATATTAAGAAAATTTAAGTGTAATAATTTAACTGTACAAGGATAGATTGTTCACAAGGAACTTCATTAAAATATCAGATTCTTGTTATTTTCTTCGAGAAACGTACATTCTTACAGAAACGTTTGCGCAATCCCTCACAGATTGTTGCGGCTGGTTTATACCTGGCTACAATAAGTACAGTAAAAATTGGTGCATCACTTACATTTGCGCAACATCATGGATCTCCAGGAGTGTCACATCAGTATTTACAAATATTGAGATAATGTGGTAATGTAACAGACTAATAGGTCTAGTCTGCTGTGGACGAGTAACTTTGAAGTTGGCGAGGCTCTCTTTGATTAAAGGTTTTTAGAAAATTACAAATCCGGTTTATCTGTACTGTTAGTACTGTTAGTAACTAATAAAACTATTATCTTCAAGATACCTGTCGTCTGTATCAGATACCTGATTATCCTTCCAATGAGATATAAGATAAACGGCGATGTTCTTTTCCTTTATTTCCCATGGCAAATTATTCAGTTTCTATATCATTTTTTAGAAAATAATGCTATAATAAACACAATTAGCAGTTGAATATATATATATATAAATATGTCATAGATTAGGCAAAATTTAACTGATTTTATGTAAAAAAGTAAAAAAAATCGTGTAAACATGATTAAAGATTTATGAAGTGCTGAATCGTTAAAGATCAGTATTTGTTACTATTACCCAATTCGAAGACACTAGTTTACAAAGAAATTATTCCCATATAGTAAACTAACATTAACAGTCAAGTACGGAGAATTTCACACTGAATTTTGTACACTGTGTAGATAAAATGAATGCCAGGCTTACTTATTACTGATTTATTAGTGCTATAACATTACCTTTTTGAACACACCTATTTTAATTTAAAGCTTCTTTACATCATTCAGAAATATTGTATACCATTTTCAGTAGCGAATGAAATATAATTTCATTTCAATGAATCTATAATTGTGTTGAGTTAATACATATATATATTCATACTTTGTGCATTTATATTACATATAACCTATTACCCCCTTATAAGGAGATGCGTTTTTTCTTTATTAGCATTATTGAATAATAAAACATTAGGCGTTATTTTTAGTTTAAGTAGAAGAGAAGACTTCATAGTTCTAACGTAAACTAAGTAAGACTAAATTCCAGTTTTCGATTTATTTTGCTGATAATATTTCTCATGACTTCTTCATATAACTTAAGAAACATGTTCCTGTGCATTTGTGGGCTCTAAGATGTGATATTTAAATTTACATTCTATTTAGGTGTTTTGTGTTCCCTTTTTCTTCAAAATTGCTTTATTCTGTCATTTAAAATAAATACGAGTGTTTCCTGACGTTTATTGGTCTATCATTTCTATTGCAGCTCTTTCAATCATATTAAAAACGCCTCATTTTTGTTATTATGAAAAGGGATGAAGTTCCTTTAAGACAAATACACAATAAGACCTCTGTCATGAAACGACTCAAATCATTGCGGGAGGGTATTGAAACAAATTGTGTTGTTACATATATTCCCCAAAGTGTAAGGCGTTATTTTAGTTGGCCGTATTCCACATGCAAATATACATATTTTGTTATACAAAAGCGATAAGCTATAAAGGGAACAATGTGAGATTATTTAATATCATCTGTCTGTTTTGTGTTATGTAACAGAAGTTACATGCTTTCACAATAATGAAATACAATAGTAACTATATTTTTTTAATTTGTCTCTATAACATAAATATGTCCTAATTAAAGATACACGTTTTATTTTATTTTGACACGATCATGATGTAATATCGAGAGAGTTTGTAGGGCAGAAATAATAGACCCGAATTCAACTGACACAATAGCAGATATTTTGCCATTCTAAAATATCTTATTGAATGTCCATTAATAAAACAGCCTTAGTGGGATACTAGATCTGGGAGAAAGCACACAAAGAAATATGAAAATGGAGAGATAAGGAGGGATCGTAGGATTGATACAAACACTCATGATAGATGCATTTTTAAACCTTTGAATTATTCCGCCATTCTGAGGAAATTTAAATAAATTATATACGAGCTCTACAGCTTTTTCTGACTTTCTTTAATATTGTTAAACATCACTTGCATACTCTAACTTCAAACATGATTAAGCAAAATATTATATCATAATTTTGGCTGGGGAAATGTGAAACCTATCCCTCGAAGGACTGAGTCTGGAGTCTATATTTCTGCCCATAAGACAATACGAAAACGAACAGGTTTGTAGACTTGCATAAAACATCATTTCTATACAAGGAACAATAAGTTAGATGACGATAGTGTCCTACTAAAGGGTTTTAATAATTGTTAGCGAACATTGTAACACTGACATTGTGAGTTGCCAGTTACGATTAATGATAAATCATGGAATTAGCCAAATTTATAAACAGACTGAGCTGAGTGTATGACATTTGAATATGTGGTATTTTATTGATTTATTGGTAAAGTTGTTAATATTTTCTATTTAGTTCCTCTGTTCTCCGTGGTATCCGAATTTTCCTACATAGACAAGGTAAAGATACAGTGTTAGGGACGCGTATCGCTCAGAGGAATATTTTAAGAGTGAATTCATATTATATTTAAAATTTATTAATTAAAATATACTATAAAGTTGTCATTTTATATATTTTACTTCATTACTACAAAGGGTTCTGTAAAATATCTCGCCTGTCTGTATTTTTGTCTGTGTGTCTGTCTTCTGCTGGGTATAATAAGAACGAAGTAAGCTGTGGGTGCCATTTAGTCTTATGCAGCGTGATACTTGTTGATAGACAAGTACCTCTATGTCATATTGAGCATTTATTTGCTAAAACTAGGATAGGGATAGCTGGACATACGAAATTTAACACGAAACTTCACTCAAGCCTTGTTACAAGACCCGTGGAGAAACATACCTTGTTTTTATTCTGAAACATATTTGAAAGACGTTTGATCATTATTAATATGAAATTATTTATAAATAACAGGCTTATTAATTATGACAAGCCCTCTTTCATAGTTTACATATACATCGTGACCCTGCTTAGCTTTCATTATTGCAACCAAATAAGATTACCGATAAAGTAATTTTAAGTATAAACGAATGTTTCCCCCTCAGATAGGTTTATGTTAGGAAAATAGGCAAATTCTTAATATTATAATGCTGATAAGTTATGTAAAAGCTTATTGGAGAGATTATACCATCATAAATAAAATCTGCTGAATATCCTGCAACATTTCATAATATTTTACAATATTCTTTTTAATTGTACAATATTATGTAACACTGCACAATGCACAACAAAATTTGACGATTGTATGAAACATTCTATGGTACTATATCTTGAATCAAGAACTTTCAACTATACCCTATAATACTATACAACATAAATGAACTCAGTTCTGACAACGCTTTATGTATAATCATCCCGACCTACATCGAAACAAACATCCTGTTAAATATCTGACAAGAATTGTATAGCAATTTTTCAGTCTAATTTCTGCACCTTACAATACAAATCAAAACTAATAATGTGAATATATGTATCACATAATTACTATACTGTATATATATATATATATATATATATATATATATATATATATACAATCAAAATTTCAGGTTTTCATCCAAAGACGTAATTTGTATTATTTTCACTAGTAAAACAAGCATCCCATAATGTCTTGAAACAATGCAATGAACGTACTTTATTGCTCATCAGACGTAGCTTTGATGCAACAAAGATGAGTAAATCTCATCTTGTCGGCCAAATAGCCACTTTCCTCACCTGTTCAGAACAACAAAGCCCGATTTTTATTTTCTTGCTAGTCTACTTTTCTTATTCCTTGTTTCTTTAATCTGATTGTAGAAGCAATTCACAGTAGGTATTTGTAAGGTGGCACGCCAGTTAGCTGCCGTCCTGGCATCTGAGGCTCAGATTTTTTATATGTAAATAAATTTTAAACTGTTTTGTAAATATAAAAACGACTAAAATAATTTTATGGATCATAATTTATAATTTAAATTTAAGTGCAGATTGTAGAGTTTCTTATGGAAATATTTTTGGTCAATATAAAATATACAGTAATTCATTAGCATCAATGGATTATAGTTTTTTTAACAATTCGGTAGAATGGAACCTTTACAAAAATGAGGTTCTGAAGTGAGACATTCGTGGATTTGAGATGAATTCTTATTGTCTGTACGTTAGTGAAGTCTATCACTCGAGTGTCTGGAAAAATTCCATTCCTGTATGTATGACTGTCTGCACAGGGTCTAGAGAACAAACTGACATGTATACTTGAAATTTTGCAAGGAACTTCATTATAATGTGGGCAACACTGAGATGGATGATAGTGCGTGTCACTCATTGAAATTTTATGGAGGTTAGTAAACATTTACAGTTTGGTTTTATGCGTAACCATGATGGCCACTAGATAATCATAGAAGAATGAAATTAGTACAATACTCTGACATTTTACCATATTGTGATATAGTAACTCATATAGTTATAAGTCTTTACCTTTGGAATGTACTCTCGTTTCTTGTTGATACAAAAATAACACAATATGCAACTACGTGAACACTCGCAAGTTGCTTTTAATGGATTAAAATACTGCACAATTTAGTCTGAAGTCACGTGACTGCTAAACTTCCTTTCCGTTGTTGACAAGTGAAAAAAAATATATTTCACGTTGAATTTATGTCAAAGGTTGACTATTTTCGTGTAAAATATATTCTATAATAATCCGTATATCGCCTTCTAAATTTGGTTCTAATGAGTTTAAATTCGTTTTAAAATACACTGTTTTTAAGTAAACGGAATAATAATTTCATTTAATAAAGTTTTAATATCATTATAGGCCATTCAGAAGGTAGCTTTAGAAAAAAACTCATTTTCCCTCTTTAATAAATTTAAAACCTAATGTACCTTTACGCGTAGCAATTTTGTTCATCGTAATAGGAGATGCCTCACTATAAACAAAAATAATACGCATCTAAACACTTTTCATTTGCTATTTTTGTAAATTATATAACATTTGAATATTTTTTTCATTAAGAAAAAGGTTAAAATAGTTATCAATAGTATATGCTTACAGTATTGAGGAACGTTCTGCTCCAAAGTTAACAAATTAAACTTCTGCGATGAAACTTACTCCACTGGCTGGCTAAATGTGTCCCAAGAGGACTCCACAATCTCGCTTCTAGACTCTCGTCTATGAGTAATAAACAGAAATTTAAACAGGGTATTTAGTATATACGTGCATTAATAGAAATATAACCCTTTTGCGACTGTATACAACTTTGAAACATTTGTAGAAAACCAGCAGTTACCCACTTTGAACGTGATTTTCTATTGAATAACAAGTACCTCATAGGTATATGAGTTTTAAACGGCGTCTACCACCAAAAAAAAACAAGTGAAGTTCATTGCAGATATTGATATCAATATAATTGGACCATAAGTTAAAGGTTTCGATGCCCAAAATCACAGTGTGCACATATTTATGAGTAAATGAGTTTATGAATGAAAAACACAAACTTCTCTGGGATCGCCCACTTTGCCGTTGACGGAAAAGTAGTCACGACGTTGAAGCGCCATTAATTTTAGACAGCTAGTTGCTTCAGCAGTCCTTTGTGGATTAAGACTTCAATGGCCACCGTTCCACTGTATTAATCAACCAACGCCTTTTAATGTTTCCCATGAATATCGTTCGGACTCCCCAACTCTGGGTTTAGTTCATTCCACAGCACCAGTTATGTTTACCAAAATTGGCCCACTTGGTACTCTGGATCAGAGCGCTCCGGCATCAAGAAAGTAGATACAAGCATGTCGGATGTCTCACCCATTTTAAGTTAGAGAATAGGTTGAGGTCGTTTCGGCCTTAAGGCTTGTAATCATTCCTTTACCGCATGGTTTTCGTCCTCCCAGCACCAACTATTCTGAGTAACACTATTCGATATGCTTTTCTTTTACAAATGCTCAAGAGTTAACTTGTCTAACATAAGCTTGTCAGTTTGCCTGATATAAGAGTACCTAGCCAAGCGTGATAGCAGACCTTTTCGTTCATTGTAACATAAAATGACGATCGTTATTGTAGAAACAAAATTGCACAAAATTAGGACACGAGAGTGGAATCTCTGTTGTAATTTGTTACAAATAATCAGAATGTAGTTATGTGCTGAGTTAGTTACCCACTTGAGAAAGAGTTCAGTTTGCAGACTTCGAAATGTAGTTTTACTGATTTCTTGTATTACTAAACGATGGCAAATATCCGAAAAATCCTGGTTCATTTCTCCCTGAAATAAAAACTCACAACTGGTTTCTATTGAAAATTAATATTATGTACTAATACCTGCATTATAAAATACTGTTTTATTTTGCTAAAATTACCTTATTGTGACGAAGCAACTTTTACAGTATTTTGAGATTCCCAATTTAAAATACTATCAATACAATAGAAATAAATATTTAAAGATAATTGTGAAAAAAACCTAAAGATCTACTAACCGAAGAATAAATAACCATGATAGATTATAACTACAATAATCTGGGGTTCCTAGTCCGGTCAATTTATACATTGACCCTTGAAAAAATTCCCAGAAAACTGAAAATTCGCATAGAGGTTAGGAACACAATTATTTTTTCTCAAAAATGGTTAATGTTATAAAAAAATCGTAAGAATAATTAATTATTGTAGATAATTACATGATCTACAATTTTTGTCTGACATATTTTATCATAAAACTAATCGTTTCGCAGAAAAATTCAAAAACCCCATTTCTGCAACCTTTGACCTCGAATGTTTACAGACATGGAATCGATGGGGACTTTTTATAATTTCATAATAATGGTGACCCTAACATCAATTTAAATTTTCACCTTTCTGGGAAAAATGCAAGGTTACCCCTATTTTTGGGCTAAATTGACCAGACTATCTGTTTGCAAGCTCAAACATCTCTTACATAATTGATGTTCCTCTATTGAAGTATTCCTAAAATCTGCCCAGTGTTATAGTAATAAATTGAAATATGGTAAAAATACCATTTATTAATAAATTTAGGCTTATTTTTTACCAAAAATTAGGTAGATAAACATAAAGGCAGATTTTATTTGGATATATTTTTGTAACTCACAACAATATTAGTATTTAATAAGGTATCTTGTATATTTTAGACATTTGCTGCAAAATTATAAATAGAACACACAATGTTCTCTGACTTCATACACTATTTTTACATCAGTCACAGTCGGTATAAAATTTATGAGCAGCTTTTACGAGCTCTTAAAAGATATATTGACTCATAAAACAGTAACAGCGGCAGTTTCAAGTAAGCAGTTGTTAATAGACTGCTGTTGCAGGGAGGGGCTAGGGCACTTGAGACTTGATATATTGTGAAATTTACTTTCTTTAGTCTGTCGTAGCATGAGATGCGAAACCTGTTATGGAAACAGGAAAATTGTGGGCTCTTTCTTACAGTTAACTTGCAGATATAAGGATACAATATAAAATTTTGAAAATTACACTAATATTTATTAAATTTAATAAACTTAATAAGCAGCAACTAATTAATTTTCAAAACTTACATAGTACAATCATAAGTTAAATTAATTTATTTTTATATTTTCTCAAACATTTGAACTAGTACTAGTTGTTTCACTATTTATTACAGAATAATATTTTTATTTTTCATTTAAAAATAATTCCAAAATTATTCATACCTATTTTATCTCAGAGCGGTCCTGCCTTGGTCAACCGCTTAAAATACTCGACATCGTTCGGTGTTGCCTCAAACCAGGAACTGTTGTTAATGGAAGTAGACTAATGGTGCGGATAAGGCAATTCTATAATCTGCAAGCCATTACGTGGAAAGGTTTATCGAACACTGCAATATTGTGTTAAGTATTTAAAAAACATACGAGACTGAGTGAGTGCTTTATTACTTTTGTGAGATAGACTGCAAATACTCAGAAAGCATGATATTATTACAAACTACGGTATTTCTATATCAGTGAATATTCACTTTTCATCTATTAACTTTTTAGATATCTCTGTTTCTTGGGCAGTTTTATACATAAAAACGCATTGAATGTTAAAGTCACAAGAACATGTAAGCGTTTCAAATTCAGTGAAATTTTTCATATCATATTTATAAAAACTTAGGAATGTTTCACGAAAACTATGCAAATAATTATATTCATCAAAGGAAGTATTACAGTTAAAAGATTTTATTTGCAAATGGATGGTTTATTGTTATTACACTGAATATCGACAACCCAAGGCTTTGATAAAGGCTTCTTAGTTTAGGTAGCTTAAAGTACATAAGTAGCGTTTGAAACACCCAAAAAACACAAAATTAGAAACCGTAGCAACCGAATTCAAAATAGATTACAACATTAACGCGCTGAGCGGTACCGCTCAGAGTATGAACCACTAAAAGTCTAAGGCACAAAGTTCCTTAAAGGGTAACTATTTGGAAGCATCTTGATACGAGCAGCTCGCAAGAAGTTTCTGCTAGACAGCAGACAGACAGACACGAAGGACGCTATATGGCGTGTTTTCTCCGACCAATGGGAGACGAGAGGAGATCTTTACCAGACCAGTTAATAATCTATTACACAATAATACTTCATAAATGCCATATTAGTATGAATAACGTAAATCAATATTAGAGTTGAAGATATTTTCCAAAACAGTTATTTATTTATATTAATTTTTAAAACAATTATATTCACTCATATTCGTGAATATAATTGAAGTTCTGTAATATTATTCTTTAGTGCTAGTTGAGCAGGCTTTTTTATGAACATAATAACAAAAATTACTTATTACTTATATAAATACTTTCGTGAATATGAAACCTGAAATTTTAGGTTGCTTATTATTTAAGAGACTGTTCAACAAAGGAATAAGGATTAATATAGTTTGATCTCACACCTAGCAATAAAATTTAATAACATAAAAGAAAAATTTAATTTAATTATATTCATTTTATTGTTTGTCAGATATGTTCTACTACAACACCTATTATAATTCTTATTATTTTTAAACAAAAAATAATATTAAATTATTTCTTCAATTCGTATCCATAAAACAGCGCATAAATTAGAGTTTAATATTCTGTATTATAATTTTTTTCTAAGTGAATTATGAGTACGGACATAGCAAGACAGGCTAAAAGGATGTAGGCTTCTCCTTATTGAACAAATCTATAATATCAGTGCAATTTATAGAAATAGATCGAAACAAAAAAGAAATCTCGTTTGTTGGAAAAGGAATCAAAATTATTGCAGTTGTTGCAGCAGAACATTTCCAGCACTCTCCCCTAATCGCCGCTATTGCGGCAGATTCACGAATATTATGCGGTGGATGTAAAGGGAAAGCAAATATTTTCTCTTTATCGATCATATCTCGTATGTAAAAGTTATTGATTATTATCTAGAGGTTGACAAAATAGTCACTGTTTTCAGTGTATTTTTAGAACTACCTAGCCCTTTAAGATTGGACTCACTTTTGGAGAACCCGAATTAAAATTTTGAGAATAGTGGAAGTATTAGACTAATTTTAACACTAATGATCTGCTTGAAAACAGCAAGCACGTCATTTTTAAAACTTGAGAGTGACAGATTTGGATAAGATATGTAGTTTTCAGACAAATTACTATTTAATATTTTGTAGAATTGGATATTTAAATAGCACTCAATGTAACCCGTCTATCCATTTATCGTGTTTTGTACGTACGTTTTGGAATCTCGTATTAGCCATTTTTAACTAAATATTTTGAGATTAATTTTGTAGTGGCCTCAATGTTCAAGCTACTTGCTAACTTCAGGGTTAGTAATAAATAGCATTCATAACAAATATAACATTAACAAACAGTTTGTAATTTATTTAATAATATTATTGTTTTTTACACGGCGCTAAAAAATCTTTACGTTATCAAATTGTAATTTTTGATAATACCTATTAACCTTACAGCGAGTAACTTACGATCATTATTCTTTTTGATGTTTATTTGTAAATTTTAACTTATGTTATATTTCACTTAACCAATAAGTAGTATAAATGTAAATTCATCCCGTCTTATGTTAGGTTTTAATTTTATCCTGTTAGTTACTTGGCATATTTCCTTCAATGGACTATAGCCAGTATTTCATCCTGTTAATTACAGGCTGTATTTTATTAAATGGTATTATAATACAATTATAAACAACCACATGGTAAAATCTTGCACATTAATTCAATAACATTGAATTAATAAAACAACGAGATTTAATTTCACCTAAATAATGAATAAAATATGAATTCTTACGGAAATATAACAGTATCCTAATATCCATATATATATATATATATATATATATATATATATATATATATATATATATATATATATATATATATATATATAATACGTACCTATTATTCCTAATAACTAATAAAATATACATTTTTATGTTTGGACTGTTGCTTATGGAGACTAGGAGATTAACTTTAATAATGTATAGTGACTATATTTTTGAGTGATGTAAAAATACTATAATTACAATTTTAAGCTGTCTGTGAGTTTATTGTTAAAAAAACAAAATCAACACTTTTACTACTCGTATAAAAAACACATTCACAGTATTTTTTTAAACTCTTGAATGATATATTTTACAATAAACAGTAAAGGTAGCAGATGAAAAAAGTTGTTGATTATACACCGTTCTGGTGGTAGGGGCGTTCTTAATATGTTGTAAAACTTACTTGCTTTATTGATCGTAACATATGAAATGAAAAATGTTTTATTCACAAGATAAAGTTTGGCCAAGTCTCTTACTTACACTTTCCTGCATAAAAAGGACTATTAGAATGAAATAATAAACGTAAAAGTTAAGGTAATACTTGAATAATTTGATGATTTTAAGTATTTTTGTGTTTGACAATAATAAAATGGACTGTGAAAGTGTACTAATTGGGTTATGCATATTAACCATTCAGATGATATTTATAAAATTAATTCTAATACTTAAATTAAACTAGGAAAGAATTTAAATGTGATGATTACAAGGAAAATTACAGGTAACCCTTGATAACCAGCAGTTAAAAGTAAAACAGTTTATTATACTGTTTGAATGATACTATTGAAACTGTACTGTATAGTATGAACACTTCTAAAACAAAATTTAAAAAATTATAAATTAACTGTTAAAGTGTACTATTAGTTATTTATGCATGCTAATAATTTCAGCAACCATTTATAAAACTAATAATAATATTCTTTTAAACTGGGAAAAAATTAAAGCAAGCGTGATTATTGTATTATTTAAATATTACACTATGATATGAACACTTATAAAAAATCTTATAAGTGATAAATGTACTGTAACAGTGTGGTAATAGTTTGTTGTTTATGCGCGTTAACCGTTTCAGCGAACATTTATAAAACTTACTATAGTACTGAAATGAAAAATGGAGAATAATAAAAAAGAAAGATTATTAAAACGAAAAGGTACAGGAATCCCTTAATAATCACAACCAATAATGAGGTAGTGTAGTAAAACCATAAAAATTCAAAATTAGTAGAGTTTGAAGAACATTGATGATTATGTTTAGTGGGTGTGTATCTTAATTCCACAGATTCAACTGCCAAAAGAAGAAGATAAAATTTTTGATTGTTGTATAGTAATAAATAAATAATCAAGACAGATGTAAATAATAATATTTGGTGGACGGAACTACTTTACAAAAACACAAATAATACAGGCTACAGTATGTCACAACTTCCATATTGAATAAAGAAAACTATAAAAAAATATGACACAAGGGCATTTTAAATGGAAAACGAGGTTTAGTGTGTTGGATTTAAAGCCATGTTTGTGGGTAGAACATAGATTTGCAGAGAATATCAGTGGAGACACCTGCGCGGGCGGAATAATTACAAATGTCGTCCCGGCTTATTAACAACCTACCGACCCCTGACGAGCGATAAGCGGACCACACAGGGGCGGCTCATCAAAAGAGTGATCCGAGTGTGTCACCCCCAGGATGTCAGGATCCATCGCCCCTCATCCTGTGACACTGTTGTGGACACCTGACAGGACGTCGCCAAACCGCTCGACTTCAGGATTTCGTGGACCAGGATCTAAGGACCGCACGACCAGGACATTATTGACCAAGGATTGTAGTACAAGGAGTTCACTGAGGTTGGACAATACTGTCACCATAAGGCTCTTTTAGTTAGTAAGATTTAAACGTGTGTCTATGTGTGTATTTCCTGGATAAATTGCAGTGTAACACCTGGAGTGATTTATCGTTTGTAAAGCTAATTATAGGAAGTAGTTTTATTTTAAGGAGGCAATATGTAAATAATTAGCATTTGATCTTGGCCGTCTCGCGACCGCGGTGCGAGCGGTCATCTGTTCTTGTACTAATTGTTTCCTTATCTCAGTAATGAAAGGCGTATCCGGGCGGCAGTCTGAGATTGGAGTATGGGTTAATATGACATTGCGCATTTAACTAATGAAAAATACCTATTTTGACTTCGCTAAAATTAACCGCATAAGTATCTGCTGAATAGAATTAGAATAGAATTTAGAATAGAATTTATTTATTCACCAATCATACATGCGTTTGGCCCCGCTAAGTTAGAACTTGTCAGCGGGGTCCAATAATAACTGTTTTTGTGATATACTGGTGGAAAAAAAATAAAATTATAATATAACATAATTGCTAGAAAAGTACAATCTATTGAGATTACTAGTGGCACAAGTGGGCAAATTCATAACAGTGATCAAAAAGTGGCTACTTATTTATACATATATACTGCTGCCTCCAATCACATTAATCTAAATACCAGCGGTACATTACCTTCAAATCATAGCAATGCTATATTACAGTTCTAGATTAATTATTATAGCTTACCTTTATTATACTTAAAATGATTTGATTTGAGATTCACGTGAGGGTATACCATATGCAGTATTCATGGAAGGGGATGAATTTCCTAACTGAATCCCCCCACCGGTCTCTCCGGATTACAAAAAACTGTATTGCACCAGCTCTTAATCGAAAAACTACAGCGTACAGTGGTTACACTTACAGACTGTTCCGTTCCGACCCAACCTTGGTTCGGAAAGGTTATAGGAATATGAACATAACCTAAAAGTTAAACTTTCAGTGCATTAGCACGAGTAACTTAAAACAATTCAAAATAAAAAGTGATTGTTTTCAATCGTAAATAAAGCAGCATTTATTTAATCCTACCCTAAAACCTGATTTTACTTTCTTTAAGTGTTGGTGTTACTTTGTGTTTGTGTCTCCTAGTGTTTGGGTCTCCTAGTGTTTGTGTCTCCTTGTGTTGGTGTTCATATAGGCTATTTTTAATAACTAACCAGTCTTTAAGGACTATTTAAAACAATTAATAATAGGTGCAAACAACGTGATCCGTTCCTAATCTCATTCTCTCAGATTTATAGTAGAATTCCTCCAAAAATTGTAAATTTTGGACACATTGATTTTATCTCAATTTTTGATTATACCTCAATGTTTGAAAAACCTTTTGAAGTTAATGTAAGTTATTAACTGTTATATATTCCTAACACATCTCAATAATTAGTTATTGCAACTATGAACCCGTACCATTCGCTATCCTGAGGGTCAAGCCCAGCAGTAATACTGCCGGTGATTTTATATCCGGCAAGTCCACAATCCAGAGACATTATTTAAGTACATGGGCTACCATTTTTTAAGTTCGAGCATCCAACAAGGTTTATTTATCGTAGGAGCTTCAAAAGGACGACGGCATATTGAGTCATGTCATGCTTATCATATCATTTGATGTATTATTATTATTATTGAAGACGTATAGCCTACCAACTTCTGCCAAGCTGTGTGTTAAAGTTTTGTAATAATCCACTGGGGATATTAAAAAGTTTTTCACGTAATCAAGTAAAACTAGCAAACAGAGTACTAAAATTCAACAATGTCACAGTTTTGTGGTGCCTTACTGAGCAGCCGTCATATCAATGCACACCCTGACACCCGAACACCCAGCTACCAATCTAATGCAATACAATGTTCATCCCTCAAACTTCCTATTAATAGCTTAAACTAAAACTAAAACTAGGCCTATCGAATCAAATACAATATTGTGTGAGGCCTATATTAACTAACATATAAACTACCTATAGTTAACTAAATTATAATTAATCTGATTTAACATACAGTGAGAAAACCCTTTACCTACTACCCTATATCACAAACCTGAAGGCTACACAATGAACTACAACTAATTTCAATAGACATAATTCCAGGAATATTCCTATTCTCTGTTTAACAGGATCAGTTAATAACTTAAGAACCTTAAAAATAAATAACTACAGATAAATAGCTATAAATAATATTATTGATTCGTATATTGCGTGTCACTTTTGTCTATTTGTAGATGTCGCATTATATATATATATATATATATATATATATATATATATATATATATATATATATATATATATATATATCAATAACTGTAAAATTTTTGTTTTATTGTAATTAATAAACTATTTTATTTTCAAGAAATGAATTTTTTTGTAATTCACTAGGAAGTAATAAGATCCACGATTCCTTAAATACTATTTTATATCCAAATATTCATTAAAACATACCTTAACAATTACTATATTGTAGCATGTAATTTATCAAAATGTGCAGTAAATACTATAACAGCCTTCTGCGCATTTTGTCACAAATAATGGCCTGTTCTAAGCGTTTTCATAATGTAAGTGCAAACAACGAATAACTTTTTAATTCAGGAACTTGAATTTCATTATTGATAAAACATAATACTATACATTTAGCTCTCTCCTCAGAGCTATGTTAAATTACACAATGGTATTGATTGGTGCTACTGCTCGTTGATTTTAATAAAATTAATCTCGTGTGTCTACACAAAATAAGGTTAGAGGATCTTAGCAATTATACTTCAAAGGAGGTTGTCCTCGCCAATCCTTGTCCATCATAAATATACATAAACATATGTATGGAGATCTTTCAAATTAAAAGCCTTATTTTTAGTCGAATGTGCAATTCGACTCTTTATATAATATATTATTGTTATACGCTTTAGTAAAGTAACTCGTACAATTGCATGAAGTTTCAGATACAACTAATCGTTTTTGTAATACTTGAGGGTGTCATGAAAAGAGTTTACGTACAAAACATATAGATAGCTAACCCAAACCGTCGCTCTTATCTCAGAGTGCTGTCCAGAGACAGCGTCATGTCAATGACGTCATACTATCTCGTTCTCTGTCGCTTCCCGCTTCAACTCCACTATATTGCTGTCCATTAAATGCACTGGAGGACAGTGCTACCAGTTTTATATTCCACTGAATATCGGAAAGTAAGTAGAAGTGGGTTTCACCATAAAATCTTAAAATTACTATTGCTACTCAAAATTGTACAGATATTTAACATGCTGTGATTGAAGCATGTCATATTATAGACATTTTTAACCGGGGCACTTTTCCAAGACTATAACTTAAATTACGGATCATAAGCCAAGAAGCCTTACTGGTTCTTTGCCATATTAGTTACAGCTATTTTAACACTTTGGCTTTGCAGTTACGAAAATTCGCGTTGAAAATGTATGTTATCACGAATTACGGAGACCACAATATAAAACTTTTGGCTTACCAGTAAAATAAAAAATTGTTCATGGAGAAAGAAAATTGTTCATCGTATCTATACTTTCGTGTTCTGATTGCAAAACATAGTTTTATGTCGGGATGTAAGACGATGGAACTGGAGACAACATTATAAATCTCGTGGTTTACCAGTGAAAGAGACAATTGTTCGTGTTATCACTAATTACTTTTTCTGATTCCACAACATCGTGTTGGATCGGGATTTTAACTCGATAAAACTGGTGATCACAATATAATCTCATAGGTTACCAGTGAAAGAGGAAAATTGTTCGTGTGGAAATTGAACATGTATTTATTAATAACTAATTACATGTTCTGATTCCACAACATCGTGATATTTCCGGATTTTAACACGAAGACACTAGATACCACTATATAAATCTCGTAACTTACCAGTGAAAGACGAAAATGTTCATGTTATCACTAATTACGTGTTCTGATTTCACAACATCGTGATATTTCCGGATTTTAATACGAATAAAACTAGATACCACTATATAAATCTCATAACTTACCAGTGAAAGAGGAAAATTGTTCGTGTTGTTATTGAACATGCGTGTTGATATTCTCTACAACGTGATTAAGTCGGGAACACGATTGAACTGGAGATTGAATTTCAATATAAATCTTATGGCTTACCATTGAAAGAGGAAAATGTTCATGTTGTCACAAACTGCGTGTTGATATTCTCTACATCGATTAATGCGGGAACACGATTAAACTGGAGATTGAACTTCAATATAAATCTCGTGGCTTACCATTGAAAGAGGAAAATGTTCATGTTGTCACTAACTGCGTGTTTGATATTCTCTACAACGATTAAGTCGGGAACACGATTGAAATAGAGATTGTAACTTCAATATAAATCTCGTGGCTTACCAGTGATTGAAAGAGGAAAATGTTCATGTTGTCACCAACTGCGTGTTGATATTCTCTACATCGATTAAGTCGGGAACACGATTAAACTATATTGAACTTCAATATAAATCTCGTGGCTTACCAGTGAGAGAGGAAAATGTTCATGTTGTCACCAACTGCGTGTTGATATTCTCTACAATCGATTAAGTCGGGAACACGATTGAACTGGAGATTGAATTGAGAGATTTAACAAGTCTCATTGAACTTCAATATAAATCTCGTGGCTTACCAGTGAGAGAGGAAAATGTTCATGTTGTCACTAACTGCGTGTTGATATTCTCTACATCGTTTAAGTCGGGAACACGATTGAACTGGAGATTGAACTTCAATATAAATGTTATGGCTTACCTTTGAAAGAGGAAAATGTTCATGTTGTCACTAACTGCGTGTTGATATTCTCAACATCGATTAAGTCGGGAACACGATTGAACTAGAGATTGAACTTCAATATAAATCTCGTGGCTTACCAGTGAGAGAGGAAAATGTTCATGTTGTCACCAACTGCGTGTTTGATATTCTCTACATTGTTTAAGTCGGGAACAACGATTGAACTGGAGATTGAACTTCAATATAATTCTTATGGCTTACCATCGAAAGATGAAAATGTTCTTGTTGTCACCAAACTGCGTGTTGATATTCTCTACATCGATTAAGTCGGTAACACGATTAAACTAGAGATTGATCTCGTGGCTTACCAGTGAGAGAGGAAAAATGTTCATGTTGTCACCAAACTGCGTGTTGATATTCTCTACATCGATTAAGTCGGGAACACGATTAAACTAGAGATTGATCTCGTGGCTTACCAGTGAGAGAGGAAAATGTTTATGTTGTCACTAACTGCGTGTTGATATACATCGTTTAAGTCGGGAACACGATTGAACTGGAGATTGAACTTCAATGTTATGGCTTACCTTTGAAAGAGGAAAATGTTCATGTTGTCACCAACTGCGTGTTGATATTCTCTACATCGATTAAGTCGGGAACACGAATTAACTAGAGATTGAACTTCAATATAAATCTCGTGGCATAACAGTGACAGAAGCAATTGTTTGGTTTATCACTAACTGCGTTGTATAATTCTCAACATCGTGTTAGTCAGGATTTTGATGTTTGAGGTAATTAGTTATATAGTAGAATATTAGATCGTATCAACATATACATGTAATTAGTTGATATAATTGATTTCTGTCATGTAATAATATTAGTAGGATTCTAAAAAAGTTGTTTCAATTTAGAATCGGATGAGCTACAATTACGTTCAGTGTATTGCAGAAAACATGTAATTAATCTCCAGATTGTGACGATTTAGCGAAAACACTTAAGCCACTTTTGGAAGATGTTTTATAAAGATTCATTAAAATAATTTTAGGTAGTATTTTTCCAACATATAAACAAATATTACTTATTATTAGAACAAATATTTGTACGATATAACAACGAATAATTTATACGTTTATAATGAACAAACAATTTTATTAATGTGATGTCTTTATAACATTTTGTAAATTTTAATCTTATACGTATTTAATATGTTATGCAGATTATATAAACAATAATATTCTACTGAATTTGAACAAACCAAGTAAAAGACTTTGACTCTTTAAGCTCAATAACCTTAACATTTGTGTTTTTATCAAAATTTTGTAGTTTACTTTCTAAAATGTCGTGTTTCTGTTCTTTTGAAATATAAATGTGGAATATTTTAAAGGAAACAGGATTTTTCTTGATATTTCCCATCGTTCTGTGATACAAGAAATCACAGAATATATCCAGAATAAATTATTAAAATCACTGGATATCACTGGAATATAGTCTTAGTCCTGTCATACTTTACAACCATCCATTACCCCTATTATCCATTATAATTCATACAGGAAACTGGGTTTTTTAGCTTATATTTTGATAATTTCTGATTTTATTCGTTGCATTTAACCCTAATAAATTCAAAAGCTAAACATACATGTGAAATAAGAATAAGTGTAAAATTTATCACATTTTAAGTATATTAGGTTTTCTGGGTTTTACAATTAACTGATGGGCTATATTTCTTAACTCTATTGAACTTGTATACGAGTCCGAATTCGGTTAATCGTAATAAATTTGTTTCAATCTTAAAGATTTTCATGATAAACTACAGCAAAGGCCTTTCAATATTTGGACGGGAAATAAGTGTCAAGACTATGGTTACTCATCTTTATTCTAAGGGGATGTCTAAAAAAATATTTTGGACAATGTTTGCAGCACAAATAACGTTGTTTAAAATACTGCAATTGAAACTTGTTTTAATAAATATTTATATTTGCAATGAAAAACAGTGTAGTAACATACAAAATAGTTTTTTTCCCCTTAAATATAACACGATATTCAAGTAGGGCATTTAAGATTCAACTAAGTTTCAAAAATCTATTTTTCTTATTATATTAGACTAACGCACCATGATTTTTTTGAATGAAAGCAAATAACGAAAAATGTCACATTTAATACTTAATCTAGGAACAAACAACAGGAAATCAATCACAATCGTCTTCGGCACCAAATTGTAAGTGTAGGCCATTTGTAATAGCGGATGGCATTCTCCTAGAAGTAACTGACTCTACAGTATTTCAAGGCATTAATCTTGAATGTGGATTAACCAGGTCTGATTACATTAACAGCACCTGTTCAAAGATACATCCAGGCATTTCTTTTCTACGAAACGTTAAAAAGTTCTGTTTATTTAAGGTAGGCCTATTAAAAACTGATCACTTTGGCCTGGCACATCCATATTTTTTATCGCCTGAGATTGCGTGGTAGCTGTTCTAAATTGGAATTTTTTATAATTTTTACATTTATTGCAAAAAAGAAAGCTGTTCGTGCGTGTTCTTTCCGAGAGAGTAGTGAAAAATGATTTTAGTTAGCTTACATTTCTAACTTCATATTCTTATGGCTAGCTCCGATTTAAATGTTAACTGTTTCATAGCAGAGACGTTCATTTTTACGTAACGAGGGGTAGTGACAACTTCCTCGGCTAACAACAGAGGACTACGCTTGTCGAACGCACTAAGCTGGAGTTAGGATACTGAAAAAGCTTCCTAAACAAAATTCATAACTCAGTAATACAATTTTTAGTATCGCAGGAATTCTACTCAGTTGATGAGTTTATGATGGATCGTTGGGATGTAAGCTACAACCGACAGCCTTAAACATTACATATATAAATATATATATATATATATATATATATATATATATATATAAAACGATCCATCATAAAACTCATCACCTGAGTACAATTTCTGCGATACTAAAAATTGTATTACTGAGTTATGAATTTTGTTTAGGAAGCTTTTAATATATAAACCAAGAAAGCCTAATATACTTAACATGTGATAAATTTAGACTTATTTCACATTAAATCTGTTCCTTACTTCCATTTTTTTAAATATTTTATGTTTTGCTTTTGATTTTATTTTGGTTAAATGCAACGAATAAAATCAGGAATGATCAAAATATAAGATAAAGAATCAAGTTTCTTGTATGAATTTTAATGGATAAGAGGGATGAAGGATGGTTGTAAAGTATGACAGGACTAAGAATATATTGCAGTGATATCTAGTGATTTTAATAATTATTTTATGTAAGCTATAACCGACAGCTTAAACAGGCTGATCAACACAATCTCCAGTTCTGGTTAACAATAATCGTAACGTTAAATTAAATATATATAAATTCCAAGCTATTCATTTTAAAATTGATTTTATTAATATTTTACGTTTGTATTTTGACAAGATTTTTATTATATTATAGAAGCTTTTTATTACAAATACAAGCAGCATAATTTTTATGCTACTTGTATTTTAAATCGTGAGAAGTTGTCACAACAAGGCAGTGAGACGACAACAGTGTAACGAGATGTACAAATAACAACAAGGAGCACATCTCGGAAGTTATTGTTGACAGTGACTTACGACTAAGGATTTCTTATATAAAAAAGATTTGTGTTACTTTTATTTTTTGTTAATGCCATCTGTGTTTAATTTTCCAGAAAACAAAAATGTACGTTAATTAAAATTTATGGATAATTAATACTAAAGGTCTCCTACACGTTGTATATCGAATGATTCTATACGAGTGTTGAGATTAGCTTCAAATATATTATAAAATAATTGCATTACAACATTTTGGAACTTGTGCAATTTTTAATGTCCCTGATTTAAGAGGAAACCTGATTGATTTTAATCGTGGGTTAGGTTTAGTTCAGCCTTTTTATGGATATGGTTTGAATTTTAGATTAGGTTAAGGAGGGCGATTTTAAAGAAAAGCCGAATTAAGTTTGGAAAGTTATCTTAGTCTTGTTAGTTCCTAGTCTTTTAAATGTGTGCAGATTATTTATTGCAATGATACCCGGCTTATGCCGGTCTGAGGAAGCAATCAAAGTCGTAATGGGTTTATCAATAACATCAAATGACTTGTATTAAAATTTCAGCTTGTAAGTCCTATTAAACTCTTGACTGTATACATATGAAAATGTTTTGGTATCAAACAATAATTTCCCTTCGTTGTTTATAGAGAGAATCTTATAATACAACTAACCCAATTTACGATGTTGATTAATGAACCGGTTATCGCTATTGTGGTTCAAAAACTGCCCATATCTTATTGCCAAGTCATATCACGCATTGCTTGGGAAATTTAACATAACCAAATCCAACCTTTAGCCAACGGTTACGGAATAACATCTGTTTACTGAACATGGATCTTCACAACGAGGCCGAAACATTTCTACAATCTGATTGTGTGAGTAATGTTTCGACGTGGGGTAAAATAATACATTGTGATGTAAATAATTTGTCTTTACATTAATGGTTTAAACCCAATTAACATTAGTTGCTTATTCCTGATGGTGTGGAGGGTTATCAAAGAGGTCATGATTCTTGTAACGTGAGCAAGTAAAGATAAATATTGGATTGAAAAAGAATGTCACCAACCCATCAGTATGGCTGGAATAAAAGGTGAAAATAATGTTAGGAATGCTCAAATAAATTCCTTCGAGGTTTGAATTACGTGCCAGATAGTCCAACGTGATCAGGCGTTGGAACAGTACAGTTCAGAAATTCCCCTGAGCATCAGTGTGTGTTTCTGTGGTGCCTTCGGCCACTCCACGTCTGGCATAAGAAGAATAAATTCCACAAGAAAAGAGTTTTTGTTCATTTATAGGTTTTTGTAATTTAATATTATCCAGCTACTATATGGTTGATGTTTATAATCAAGTCTTTGAAAGAACATTTCCAAAACTCTAAATAACGAGTGAAAATTCCTCAGATTAGAAATTTAGATTTTCTATTTATATCTGTTGAATGGAAAACTATTTTAAAAAAGGTGTCATCTTAATGTAAAACGCATTAATGGATTTAAAACTTTGCGCTCTCACATTTTTCACTAATGGAAATATGAAACATTACCAAGAAAATAAGTCTTTAAATTACTTTCCTTATAAAATAATAATATAATACTGCGTGTTTTGTCCTACTCAGATAAACGATCTATAATTATTTCTCTGAACCTTAAAACCTATAACTTTTACTGTAGTACTACAACATTTATAGTTACTATATAGCTTTTCAGGAAAATTTCTTAATAGGGAAGACATATACATTATTAGATACGATTCCTCTTTTGTGAATCGAGTACATCTCTATGGAATCCTGGTCATTTAATTAAATCTCAAATGGATACCAAGCCTCAGTTTCTAAGAACAGTTTTATAGAACGTCTTTAACTTCGTAACAATAGACAAGATTTCTGAGAAATCAAGTTGAGAGATATAATTGAAATACCAGTGATTTTACCTGATATCAAATATGTTATAACAAGCTAATATAATTCTAGTTTCCACTTAATACCTATTCTACCTATTATTTCCCATTATTCTATTTCCTATTTCTTCTCTTAGACTGATAGTCTACAAATGTTTAATTTGTTTGAAATGTGTAACACAAAGAAATATTACTAACACTCTGATAATAATAAATAGTTAATTTCAAAATTTATTTTCAGCTTTAGAAAGTTTTCGTAAAATATGTCACATAGAGGTACAAATAAGTACAATTGCGTAATGTAAAACAAGTTTATATATATATATATATATATATATATATATATATATATATATATATATATCCAGAATCAGTGAACTCTGAGTTATTCGTCAAAAGTATGTGCGTATTTATGAATAAATACTAAAACAGTTATTAAAGTAATTTATGTTTTAATAATGACTTTCTCAAATTGTATGGACGATAATATGAAGCTTTTAGCTATTACTTCTCTTACTGTTATTTATCACCTTTCAACAACTCTAATAACCAGCAGAGTAATTTTGTTGTGATGGTTAACTGAATTAAATCTCACCACTGATAATATAACACATAAAAAATAACACTAACATAAAACCAATTTAAAGGGAGCATATGTAACGTATTGGACTCGGAGGACGTTATGTTGTAACGTAAACTGTCCTGATTCGTGACGATGTGATGGAAAACACCGCTTGGTTAAACACTAAAACAATTTGAGTTCTGCCCACTACACATAAAATTACTTTTCTGATACCTGGCGTTATGCTTGACGTATATTTAGGGCTTTTATTTGCGGAAAAATTATAATAAATAAATTATCGAAGTAGTAGGCTATACTTTTTTAATAAGCAAGGTAAATATCTAACAACCACATAAAGGAAATGGCATGTTATCATTTTTAAATATTCAACCTATGTGTACTTTTAAATTTTAACATTGATTTTTAAAACGTTTTCGTGCTGTAACACATAACCAATAATAAGTTTCAATTTATTCTTGCTAAAAGTTTTAAATTCAAATGATGTATAAAGATACACTTAACATATTGGAAGTGTATGTAGCACTGTAAATTTGCTTGAAACGTCTTATCTGTAACATTATAGTTCGTTTAGTGATAAACATATATAAAAATAAATATTCTGCCTAATGATTATTTTGGAGGTGTTCTAAGTTATTTTTATCTTTCAAATTATTATATTCATAAAAGTCCCCCACCTCATGTATGTTTCGGTATTCAATAATTACAAACACTTAAACAAACAATATTGTTGTTCATTGTACTTCAGCTTCAACAATATTATTTAAAAACATCGTTTACAGTCACGATAGGTCGTTATGTAGGTATTTTTGTTTATTTTGATCGAAAATATGAGAAAAGAGTTCACTGTTTACCGTAAAAAGATTCAAAGGGATCGATTCCTAGCGAGATTCCACGGTACAGCCATCACGAGGAGGTATAGAAGGTAGTGTCACAGTTCTACCACCTTAAGGAAGTGAACATTTCCGCTGTTTCTCCCTCTAGAATTCAAAATGAACACAGGATGGTAATATCTTAAGTTTGGGTTTGTAAATGGCTTAAATCCCAAGAAAATCTCACTCATTCCAGGCATAGAAGGCCGCCTCACGGTCATACTACCTTGGAGGGAGTGGAGACTTAATCTGTTTCATCCTCCAGCACTTAACTTTAACACAGATGGTAATACCTTAAGTTTGGGCATGTAAATCGCTTAAACCCCAAGAAAGTTGGTTTCAACCACCTTGAAGGAGGTTGAATCATTATTTATTTCATCCTCTATCACTCTAAATGAGCAGAGGTAGGTAGGGTGTATCAAAATTTGGCTTGTAATTCCATTAAACCTCACTCTTGAACCTGAACCAAGAGGACCCTATGTACCAAGTTGTGTCTTAATACAATTCTATCGAGGGTTATCACAAAAAGAGTCAGCCATACAGACAGACGGAATTTGACCTTAAAAGCAATAAGGTAATTTCTTGGACTGAGAGGGAACAAATTTTCTACTCTTAGGACCTTTCTAACAACACCTTGAGAATGACTCAAGGGAATATCCTTGACAACTACCGTCTGTGGTCTCTAATGCAAATAGAACTGACATAAGTAGTAGTTATTTCCTATTTTGTCCATACGTCGGGGTAGAGATGAGGTATATTTAAGAATATCTATTCTTTATCCGTATTCTCTGCATTACAAAAAAATTCATTTTATAAATTAAAAAATATATAAAATACACTTTTTATTTAAGTTACTTTGATCCATGTTGTACATTAATATGATTGAACTCATGCGAAGGCATTCCTTGCTAATACTACAGCTTTGGTACCATCAATACTTTAACTCTATAATAAAAAAATAAGATTTTTAAAATTAAATACAAAAAACCCAAAAAATTTTGAAGATACTACCTATTCTAACAAAAACAATACCAAATTATTAGAATATGCTAACCCCATCCTAATAGTATGTTACTATACGTAGTTATTTTAAAACATAAAACACCAAACTGACGTAAAGAGGGGAATGGTCTTTAAACACCGAACACTTTATTTAATTTGTAGGTCATATGCTTAATTTGTTTGTTTGATTTTTGTCAAGTAGCAATTCACGTGCGCTTTCCAAAATTTACATGTTTTAAGAAACATATATCATCAATTCTCTATGTTTATTTTTAAACTTCTTTGCACTGGGTCTAAACGCCTTATTTTTATATTATCAAGCGTTTTAATTTTGCAGTACTATTGTAAATATGAGAACTAAGAGGTATAACTATTAATATCCATAAATGTATATAATAAACTAAGGTTGGAGTTTTATTTATCCCCTTTGTACTGTAAAGCATAATTAAAAGTAAAATAATATAATATCGAAGTAAAAATAAAATAAACCAAAGTACAGATTTATAAACACGAATACACAAAAAGGAATAAAGATTTACATTTCAAATGTATGATGTGCATTTTATATTTGAGATTACTTCATTGCTATTTAATGACACAAATTTCCTAATATTATAAATTTTAAATATGATTTTAATATTTTTTTTATTTCAACAGCCAACTTGTATATGCCAGTGTAAATAAATGCTATTTTTTGCAATAGCTTTCTTAGGAATTAATTCGACTTCAAAGTTCCTGTACAGCTTCCCAAACAGTTAAATTTCATATCATACAAATACAGTAATAATATAAATTAGGACACCATATAAAAGTAATTTATATCTCATTTCAAAGCCTGATGTCTCAATAATATGACTTCATTATTTTGAAAGTAAAATTTAGTCCCAAAGATTTTTAATCTTATTTAGTTCTTTAAACTTTGTATAATGAGATTTTTTTGAGAGAAAAATTTCTGCTTCAAAATGGAGCTTATTAAAGGAAACTTAATTATCACTTCCTTGCTGTAACAATAATCCGGAAACTTGTCAAAGAATTAAGAAATTGGAGAAGTATTTCGAGTGATTAAGCTCTTGTAAGCTATGCTATTAAACAATAAGTCTTTCAGTTTTAGTTAGAAAGTCCATTATCAAAGTACATTATTTAAGAAAGCGGATAGATCTCATCATAAATAAAAACATACTGTAAGACAAGAATGTTTTTATCTACGATGTCACTGTCTTACTCATCTTAAAGTACTGTAGCTAGCGAGCTAAAATTTCCAATTCTGATGTTTTTTTTATAATTTATTGTGTTATCAATAAAGTGTTCATATATATTCATATTCAGATATTTATATATATGGATGTGATGAAAGTTGTGTCTTTTGTGTTCGGATGTGTTTGTGTCATTAATATAAAGTTGAGCTACTCGAATTTAACTCTTTTTGAACACGGAGGATTTATTTTTGTTAAATAAGAAACTTCATATAAGACATTACAGTTAAAGCTACATAGAAAACAAATCTAATGCAACCAAATACGTTTAGTTTCTATCCTGTTTGCTATTTTCTGTACAGGAAGTTTACTTGTACTCGGTTAAATTATGAATATTTCCAGATAGATGGTAACATAGGTTTTGATTATCATCAGACGAATTATTAAGCTATTTAAAGTACTTGTAATGAGAACCAGTAACAGTTATTTTTAATTTCAGTAATGGCTACTCTCGTAACAAATGAGTCCATGGTATAAATTCTGTGTAAAACAGGGCCGATATACTTACCCTTGCGGTAAAATGGACTTCCATACTTAGATGCTTAAGTTACCACAAAATGGTACACGAGGCATTGTCAGGTTATAAACAGCATTCTCTTAATACATAAAATATAGTATTATTTGTGTTGGTGAACGTTTTGTGGGAAGACTGACAGTTATTGGCATACTAAAGAAGAAGAATGTAACACTGTAGCATCAACGTCACATTCAATTTATCTTTTCACTTATTCTATTCACAACAGTTCTCCTTAATTTATCAGCGTGGGCTTGATGACATTATTAGTTATTGGCTGAGCGTAAGCGAAGCATATTATTTGATGAACTGGAAAAGTTTAACTTCTTACTCTCTGTCTGCCCACATGATATCTCGGGGACGATTGAAATGTTGTATAAAGCTACATTTATTTGTAGGAAAAATTTGTTTTATCAAAGTTGCTTGTTACTCAAGAGCATTTGCTTGAGGGTAAGCGAAAATTATTCTTTGGTTTTATAAGCACACAAGATTGCATCGAGAACATAGCCACATATTTTAGTTTGTAAGCAAACTGATTACAAATGTATGATATTTTAATGGTAAAATTAACTAAATGAGAATGTATTATATGGCGTGATACGCTCAGGAAAGATTTAACCTATAGACTTTAAATTATTTATGCTACAATAAAATGAGTTCCATATTGGTTCATGTTTATATATGGTATTTGGCTGAGCGTTATGGAAGACTATCACTCTGTAGGTTGACAGTTTACTTTTGGTCTGCCAGATGGATATAAAATGGTTGTTTCCTTTGTAAATTGTGATCCATTACATATTGCTATAATTTTTCGATGAATTACAGTTTAAATTCTCAGTTAGTATGAGATGTTCGATTTCGGTAGGAGTCTTTAATAAACAGAGATATGCAGTATGTACAGATACAAAGGTTGTATGAAACACCTGTATCCCTCTGACAGAATCACCAGCAGGACCCATTTATTTAACACAATATTGTGAAACAGGATTTTTCTTATCTCTATTTCTAACCCACGACATTATAACCCCACAATTTATAATTCAAATATTGATGTATTAACTTACATCGGCATTCCAGCTGACAACTGCTCGTTGCGATAGTGAATAAAGCACATAGTGATTCTACTTGTTCACTAAGTACTTTTACTCCAGTTTATAAAACACCAGACAATTGTTATTTCGTATTGACTAATTAAAAAGATTACCTTACTTCCCTAAGAAAAATTGTTGAACAGAATGGTTCTTACGATTTATTTTCAGAGATTTTCATTAAAAATTATAAATCTTAGGTGGAAGCACAAGGGTAAATGCTACAGTGTCTTTATAATTAAAACATTTACAATATTAATACTATCCCATACAGTTCTATACTAACTAGAACCAGGAACAAAAATTTGTATCTGCATTCTCCCATGTGTTGCGGATTTTTTTTTCAAGGTTGACTAAAATAAACCACTTGACCATAAGTTCATCTATTCCTAAATGTAAATATGAAATAAGATTACAGAGTTACGATATCCCAACATTTTTTGTTTTTTATTTTACTTTCTTGTATCTTTTTCAACGAATATCTTCGAGACAATTTTGGTGATTGGTAACTGAAATGCTCCATTAAGTAGGGAAGATCACTCACTCCCTCTATGTGGTGTACTATTTAAAACTGTGATATTTTACTTAGCTTTTTGTAAAGTTTTAAGTTTTAATATAATTTTGGGATATTAAAATAACACTGTTCTTGCCACATACATTTTAGTTTGTTGCAATCTCAAATGATACAAGGTAGAAGTACACCATATTACGTGTTACAATATCACTACATAATATATTAAAAAAAATGTAATATTGAATTTTTTCTTTAAACATATATTTAATCTGCGATTATCTCGCTGCCACCATAGCTGTCTATAAGGCCAATGCAAAATTCCGTCAGTGTCATATGACTCGTACTTGAGATATGCTGTCAGACAGACAGACAAACATAAATGAGATTTTCTAGCCTCTCAAGGATAGTCTTCGCTAATGCTCAGCCAAATAAAAAAGCCTATTACTTTATACACTTCTATATTTTCGTATTAAAATAAACTTAGGAATATATTTAATACAGTAAACTTGTTTCTTCTTACTTTTAAATAAATACGAGAATATTTTTATTTTTAAGCTCAGGAATTATTTGTTTGAAAGAGCTGCTATGATGCTCTATAATTTTAAATTACCATTTTTGTTCAGTTGTGGCATTTTAGGTTAATTAATTTTCAGGTCATACCATTTAAGCTTAAATTGTATACGAATCTCAAATTTAGTTTTAATATTTTATTATTTCACTATGCATAAAATGCATAGTGGTTTCAATAGTAAAGTGTAGCATTGAAACCACTCTCAAAATATAAGCAAACAACTTCTCCAAACATTCTAACATACACCAACTGAAACAATTAAAGTAATATTTGTGCAGCTGTAACGTTGGGGGAAAGACTGGTGATTTCACTACGAGATATGTTCAAGTATCCACATGATTATAATTTATCACCACTAATATTCTAAAAACGTTATTAGTTGAGACTTGGTTAGTGAAAGTCTACTTCTAATGGGTTGTCCAATAAAACGTGACACTTTGTAAACTTTGCAACTATTGCTTGCTCAAAAGTTAAAAACACAAGTGACAGTTTCAGTAGTTATGGAGCAGTGGACAATTCAAAATGGTGCTTTTGTTATTAAAGCTTTCTTTAAAAATAGTTAGTTGGTGGCTGCTACGCAACGATTATTTTGTAGCAACTCCATGTTCCTTGTAGCGAAACTATTCCTTGTAGAAATCATATTAAAAGATTGGTGAAGGATTTCAGAAGTCTGCATTATAATATATACACATACACAGGTTTTTAAAAACATAGTAACTTTTAGATAGTGACCTTGTTTTTGACATCTATATTATAGAGCAGACCGAGCACTCCATACTTAATATTATGCAACATCTTACAGTTAAAAGCATATCCGTACGAAAATCTTAATTTTCCTATTTGGATATTTTTAACTCTGTGCTCAATAGCGCTACCGGATGCAGAAAAAGTTGAAATAAGGAGTCTTGTTACTACCAAGCTTACGCTATGTTTTCATTAAAATAATTTCAAAAAGTGGGTTAATTCATTACGCATGTGGTTTCTTCTATCATAAAGAAACATTTACATAGAACAGTTGATCACAGGCAATTTTAATTAGTAATATCTGTTATGCAACTTTATAGACAAAGATGGTATTTTTGGCAAATTTACAGACCACTATGGTGTAGTTCGTATGGAGTTTTGAAATAATAACATGCTTATATTAACCAGGCACCGTAAGAATGATTATGTAAAAACCAATAGTTTTACGTGATTGAGTAAAATACACACGAATCACGGATAGACACCATTAGTGTTACATAATAGTATAAACTGATTCTGCTGATAGTAAATACGCTGTAAGTGACCAAGGAACGGGATTGCCTAACTTTTCTGATGCGACAGAGAGCACATGTGACACTTGACAATGTGTAGTAGTATTATTTAAAATCGAGTCTATACCTAGAATATCAATAAGAGAGTCCTGCTAAAACAAGAGTTTAACTTGATATTCCCACAACTTCTTCAGTAACTTTTCGTACCGTTCACTTCCAGACGTCATTATAAAGACAATAAAAGTAAATGTAAGACCTTTGGTTGTAAAGCAAGTCGGTAAAGAGCAGAAGGAGACCAGAAATCTTTCATCCGCTCTTATTACGGTTGGAGGCTAAGTCTAATTTAGAACCTCTGGGTTTTGTAACACTCTTATAAATAGCTAAAAGTCTTTCAGAAGGATATAATGTATTAAAGTTTACAATGATTAAGCTGTTTTTTATGGTGTTTTGAAGGTAAAGATCAGTACACATTCATTCATTTAGCAATGTATAAAATTTCTAGTTCTAAAAAGAACTATTGTATAATTTGCTTTAAAATAAAAATAATTACTTTCTATTGTCAGCTTTTAAATAGGTAATGGGTGTTTAAAAATGTCTTTATAAACAGTAAATTTACATTTTATAAATACGGTTACTGAATAAAGAAATGTCTCGTGGACTATGTTGATTTAAAACTTACCTCATTAAAAGTTTGCAAAGTGTGTTAAACTGTGAACTTGTTGCAATATATTATATTGTCATGACTGTACAGGTGATTTATCGTCTTATTATACTGTAGTAAATGCCATAGGTACTGTAGTAACTATGATGAATATTATACTTTGACTGCAAAGACTTCTTACGGCACAGAGAAGGATGAAATTACATGTATTATATCTAGTAGGTTATCGCACCATAGCTTGATAAACACAATAGAAGATAAATAACAATACATTACCCTGAAGGATTAAGCTAAAGAAAACTTAGTAATACACTATTCTCATGCTATAATATTATAGTACACTGGATAAAAATGGCAAATGCCATACTTGCGAAATACGGCATGGAATATAGCACACCAAATTAACCGTGTACACAAACTGAATTTGACGAATATAACGCTTCAATTAGAACTCATGACAACACATTATTTAATAAAGAACCAAAGTTGATGAAAAGTCCAGAATACATAACCAACGAGGGGTTGTGAATTTATATTTATTAACTGAATATGCCTTTTTAGAAATATGTGCAACACGTTTACCTGAACAACAATAAATCTCTGTTACTAAGTTTGGAAAAACATATATTGAACATAATTCACAGTTATCACATTATGCACTTTTGAAGAATTTGAAATATATAAATAGGTGACATAATAGTTTACACACTTTCTTAATGAGTAGCCATGAGTGGCTATATTACTCATCTACATTATTTTAATGTCTAAGGGAGAGTTAATTGAAGACTTGGGATACTCCTGAGAGACACAGTTATCTCTCACACAATTGATATAACACTAAAGTTATACTGACAGCTTCTATTGTTTAATGGTTTACATCACAGTGAGAAGTAAAATAATTTAATTGCAACAGTGTAATATTTACATTACATAATACGTATCAGACAAATACTGGTAATACATCTCCTCTAATTTTGATTCACTTGGTACCAAACACTTCACAATAGGAAGTTTATTTTTGTAGCGGGTAATGATAAACTCTTTCGAAAAAATAGCTTATTTTATTTTTTAAATAACATTGAGGATGAAAATACAATTCATGTGTTTAGTTACTTATGAGTAAAATGTAAGTTTGTGTGAACTATACTGATTTCGTTCCTTGCATGAAAAATATGAACGAAGAATGATAAATATTACACTACGAGATATTCCATTCAGAGTTTCTATAAAGAGAAATCATAGAAGAACATTATTTGTATAATTTTAATTAAAAAAACACAAGATTTAAAAGACAGGCGGTTAAAGTGTAAAACGTAGGGAGCTAAAAATTTCTACCATAGTTTTGGTAGGGTCTGTCGAATTTTTAGAATATATTTTTATGTATAAAATTGTATCAAATCGTTTGTATATACAAGTCTTAGATTATTAAAACACACTTTGTAAGGATTTAAGCTAGAACACTACGATACTATGATGGAACTGCAAGAGGAGACGCTCAGTCTTCCACCTCCTCAGGTACGTGTGACCTGTGTTGTGTAGTGCTCTTGGCTCTGTGCAATGTCATTACCAACAGTCTGGGCTTTATACTGTTGCAACACTTGTTTTTTGTCACTCAAAAATGTTTATCTATAAGTTTTGTTTAGTTCGTGACAAATTCATTGCCTCATTTACACCTGAGTAAGAATGAATATTTAAATCCTCGAAAATTAGTGCTCTATTTTGGTAACATCCAAAGATGTCAATATCAGAAATTCTGCCGTCTTTTCATTATTATGAAGTTTTGTACTCTCAACCCTTTTCCTGGGGTTTATAAACATAAATATTGAAAAATGTATTCTCAACGTCTCACTCATATTGATCTTGCAATACAACACTTTTTGGTAATAAGCGATATCTAAATAATCTAGTACAATTCAGTTTTGGATCTATTACTATTTTTGTGGAACTTATAAATATTAAAAACAAACGAAAATTTTTCTTGAATCTAAATAAACAGTTTAGCTAGACTCGCTTATAAATAATAGGACACTATGAGACTATCTGCAGTTTATTACAAAATTCCTCCGCCATGTTCCGTGACAAAGGGAGCGTTAATTGAAGCTTCGGTGTATTCCTGAGTCACATAGAGAGACTGCCACATTAGAGTAACGATACGGCACCGAAACCACACTGGCAGCCTTTATTGTCTAATTAATTTATACCATACTGTAAATGAAACATTTTTTACGTCATAAAGATTTTATATTGTATTTGTTTTAAAATAGTTAAATATTGCTTTTATGTGCGGTATTGGATTATTGTACGCTGTGATAGGCTTATACATAAAAAGAGGTTAATATTGTTTTACAGCAGATCATTAAAAATTCCCAAAAGCATTTTACTTTTTCATACAAAACCAAATTTGTGTAAACGTAATCAGTGTAAATAAATGTAGCTATGTTTTTAAAATCAAAGTAACGATGCCATTATTTGAGATTTATTGAAAATTATAATTTAATTGAGAGTGTATTATAACGCAAACTACAAAGGAAAAGTATTATACATGTAAATTTAATATAAACAAACTTCATTCTCTGTGCAGTATAAATGTTTATTTTGAAATTGCGGAAGAAATCGATAAACTGTACACAACGAGATATTTCTTTCACGGTTTCTATAAAGATATTGAATTATTGTATATTAGATGGACTCATTTAATTGGCTGTCAGTCAATAAGATCCATTTACTTCTTTACTTGATGTATTTTATGTTGATGGAAAAAGTGTTAGGCACTAAGGGACATGACGTTGAAGTACAAAACTTTGGAGATAACATTTCACCAAAGTTTTTGTTGTTTGTCATCTTTAGTAGAGATTTTGTTGCTTGCATCAAAGTTTTGAAGATAGTGGACAAACAAAAATACAGTGTTAGCCTTCTATCAGTGAAAAACCTTACGATAAATTTTGCTAACTTTTTATTTTAAATTTATCAAAGATATATTATTTGATATGAAATGAGTATTAGCAGTAACTCTGAAAATACTATTCTTGTAGATTTAATGTAAAAAAAATAATTAAGGCATATTCCAAATAAGAATGAAGAGCCTAATGTTTGTATCATTCTTTAGTGCCATATAGATAATTATAATATTAAGAAAGTAAAAATAAAGTTTACTCTAATACAGTTTATTGGATGAGTGTTAGCTTATTTACTCACTCGAGGGGCAGGGCGATTTTCATTTATTGTCTGTCTGTCTCTGTGAAAGATATCTAGAGAATGAATTGTATTATAAGTATGACATTTTGCATACAATGTTCATATCTGTACAGGCAACATAGAAATCGAAAATTTTAAATGTTACATGATGTTTGGCTCAGCATTGTTACGTGTGTCTTATGACTGATGGCAACGATAATTGCAGAATAAATACATTTATAAACAAACTGAGTATAATAATAACACGTTCCACCATGTAACATAGTAACACATTAATCCAATGGAATGAGCTATAGATTTGAAACTGATCATGCAATCTCGATAAAGCTTGTTACGTCACACGTGGCATAGCTTACTCCTACCTGGTATTTTTTATGGTATTTAAATATTGTTAACTTAAACTAGAATTTTGTGTTTATTTGCAAATTTAATTTCTGTTGCAATATACTGATGTTATTCATTATACTCGTGTCACCCATTATACTATTTGTACTTACTTGTAACTCCCTTCTCCGTGATTAGATAGGTAAAAAACGATTACACGAAATAAGAATTATAAAATTCTACTTTTTCACAAGATAATTTGTTGATCATTGGAAACATAAATGTCCAGTGCTACAGTTTACATTATTTTAAACCCAAAAGTTGCAGCCTTAAATGTTTGTAAACGAACCTGTAAGTATTTCAATTTTTAAAATGAGCTCTTGCTGCGGTAATGAAATCTCTCTAAGCAGTGAAGCTTGTTACATAACAGTTTTTTATTCGATATTTACTTCATTGCAATCCGAAAAATTAATGAAAGCATAAGTAAAAGTTGATGAAATATTTCATTAAGAATGCTCTTATAGACTATCATAGGAGAGCACAAGCAAAGTTATAATATGTGCCTATGTTATAAAAGTGTATAATTTATAGGTGATTATTCTCGTTTCATTACAGATTTCCTAGTCCAGGAGTTAATGATGTCCACTTCATGTCCACTTAAAGATTTAATTAACTGGTTCAATGTTTACAATAAGTCTGGCTTTTCTTTTTAGATTGTTCAAGCCCAATTGATATAACGCGGTTCCGTACTACTTTTTAAGGTTTTACTTTTAAAAGTGTTTACTGTAAGATTTACTGAGATGCGTGATATTTCCATTATATAGACATGATGTAAAAGAAAGATTTATATATCGATGAAAATTTTTGAGAATATAACTTTACTTATTCTTATAACTTTTGATTTACTTTACCTGTTCCTAGAAGTAAAAAAGTCTTTCTAAGCGCGGTTAACATAGTATTTTATGTGATTACTTATGAGCATTAGCCCTACATTGTTACTAATACATGATTAGTACACTATTATATTTTATAAGAAAAATTCATTTTTATGAATATTGAATTGAATTAAGTTAGGCTATTGTCAATTATACAAATTATGTAAATCAAAGTCGTTTTATAGGTGCTTTGTCTTTCGATCATATTTGTTTGGTTAGAAACACATATGTGGCAGAAACTGCCCAATACCAAATAACTGAATCGTAAAAAGTAAGGGCTCTGTGATGTAGTGGTAGCACACCCGGTAAGTAAGAGTTCCGAGTTCAGACACGGAAATAAATGTTGAATCAGCGTCAGCTAACCACATAAACCCTCTTACAGTGGCAAAATTCCAGTGTCTTCAACATTTTTCTGGTAGAACTTTATTTATTACTTATGTACTTGGCGGTCAGTTTTAAGTTTGTGAAGGTAAATATATAATTTGATAACTATCAATTCATGTGATTAGACATTTAATACCCTCGCATTTTATTTCAATTAAAACTGGCGCTACCGACGATCGATTTCAAGAAGAACTGGACTGGTGCATATATCTTTCTAACTGGCTCACGGGTTCTAGAATATTAAGCAAACACCAAAAACTTACCAATCAGTAAAATATTCTGCCTATTAAATATTAAATTTTATTTTAAAGCAATACACTTTGTATATAAGTTAAAACTAGTTTCAAACATGTTAATACGACTTAGTTTTTATGTTTGTATAGCTGAAAAATAGTTAATTTGGTAATATTATGTTACGTAAACTCTTTGGCCTTACTCTTGACTTTATAACACTTTGTAAGGATACAAGTGTATTAATTATAAAAAAAATTTCAAACTGTATAAAGTATGTTAGTTTTTTGTTTGAAAATCCTTATATAACTGAACATTTATTACTTTAACTAAGAGTATTTTTCTTTGGTGAGATATATATTTATGCATTAAACATATTACAGTACTTCTGGTACTAGGATATATTTTTCATTGTAAGAAATCTATGTAGATTGATAAATAAATTTAAAAATGTAGCCGGGTTATTATTTGTGGGATGTAAACTGGGAGAGTAGCTGGATAGTTAAATACCAAATGATACATTTATTACGACGAGTAATTATAACATATGCACACTTAAGTCTATCATCATTCTATAATATTTATATCAGCCAAGCACATGAAGAACTAAAATAAAATGACGATCATAAATGTAATGGTTATTTTTAGTATCAATAAATGGTTTTTACACCACTTGAATATATTGATTAATTGAATTCGAAGGTTTTCCAGTTTATGTTATTGTTAGAATACAATTGGTTTTGGGCTCTATCCAGTGAAATAGGATGGATGGAATACTTAATACATCTAGAGTACTCGAAAATACAGCGGCACTACAGATAAGGCTTGTTAAGACCTCATTAGGCCAAGAATTTACTCTCATAGTCAACATCAATTATGTGTACTTCTGCGGACGTACTTAAATGGGGCGTGTACAGAAGATGAGTTGTATACGATGAGGAATGGCAGGAGTACATATTTTCACCATTACATAATTAATGAGAATAGAATTTCTTGCAGACAAAATGCATCAACGCAAATGTACTAATTCAGCATTAATTGCTCAGTCCCACAATAACGTGTACTGAAATATTTGATATTTTTAACTTACAAAGTATTTGTAATTGTGCTATATACTCCTATAAATTTACAACTACAAAACTACATTTACTAAATAAGAAAAGTTTAATTGAAACAAGTTTTTACAAGTATAATGAAAAAAATAAGTAAGACACTTGATGGTGAAATACAACCGAATGAATTGGATTATTTCTGTGAACATTACTCAACAACTTATTTTTATTTTATTTGTCTGAATAACTACATCACGAGAGGTCTTAGTTTGTCGTTCATAAGACACATATTAATCATCATTAAACTTATAGTTATAGAAACGAGATCACGAATGAAACATATTTCAAACTTCTACTTTATTGTTGGTAGTTGAATACTGATTATAATAAAGTAATATTTTCAGTTTGGCAAAAGAATATGTCATATTGAGCAATAACTCAAAAGAGGTTTCTTTCTAGCAAATAATAAATGCATAAAAACTGGAGCTGCTACTCTAAGTTTTGGGAAATTAAATCTATAACACAATAAAATGTTACTTGTTATAGTTAAATAAGTTAAACCTTACTTATTCATACGTTATATTGGGTGATATGATTTACAATAAATAAAAGACGACATCAAAACCACTTGGCACTCTTGTGCAAAATAATTGAACTCCTCACTGGAAACTGGAGTTTATAGCGTCCGACTCCTCATCTCCCGTCCCTCTGCCGGAACTTTCTTCTTCTAAAGGTTGTTATAGGTATTTTGGAGAAGGAGGAAGAGGAGTGCTTCAATAAAAGCAGGTTGAGGCCACTTTTGAATTAAAACCAATCAAAAGTCACGCATCTCAGTGTTTTTTTGACCGGGACCTTTCACTAAACCAACGCATTTTAGTTTTTTTACATATAATGTCGGTTGTATAGGGCTCCTGACCCACGTTAAATATTGTTACATTGTGAACCCGCTTACTGTCTTGATTTGATTCGGTAAGACTTAGTTATTGCTTGAAAACTGACTTACCTGTGACGACATGAAAAATATATGAAATGTATTTTTAAACACTTACACATAACATTTATGACGATGCAAACATTTGTTATTATTGGACTTAAATTTATTTAAAGAATATTATAATCTTTAAGTAACACATGCTTTGTTTTTCTAAGCTTAAAACCATGGGTGCACTGTGATATCGGATTAGCCTTGCAAGCGAGCAGTGGTGTTTCCTAGAATAATATTTTATGCATAAATGAATATATAATACATTTTACCTTCATTATTGACTGGGCTGAGGCTGAATGAAAGGTACAGTATAGGTTACTAGAATAATACGTATAGTAGTGCAAAATATCGGATCATATTAGTTAATATTAAAAAGAGTCTTTAACCAGAAATTCGTAAGGGTATTCAATATGCACAATTTCTGTCTGAACATATTATTATTCTATCAATAGCAATTTTCAGATTTAACACTCATATCGTATATTGATAGAGTCAAGCTTACTATAAAATATGAGCAAACAATCACCCCAAACATTCGAACGTACACAAAGCGTCCATACAGTGAAACTGATAGACATACCCAATGTAGCAGCTATGATTGTTTGAGAAAAAATTGGTTTTTTTTGTATTGAACCATGAGTATCTATTCCGTACATACATGACATACACTTTTTCAATATTCACATACGAAGTTAATAATAGTTTATTAAATGCATAATTGTCAACGGAAATGGTGCCTAAAAAATGATTGAATGCAGTAAAAGTAACATTGTTTTAGTGTATTTAAGCGTATAAGCTTATACTGAGCTTGCAATGAAAATTGCTATGCGAAAAAAGGAAATACGATGGCAGTTACAGGGATGGACGTTCAAAAAAAATATCATAACAGATTACTTATGGTATCATCCTGTAAATAAATAAATGCACTTGATCCTACTCAGAGGCTGAAGACAATGTAAAGATTATGTAAAGAAGATTATGTTCTAAACTTTTAATATCATATAAATTGTATATTTATTTAAAAACATTAAAAGAACTTGTTATAAAATAGGGAGGATATTTAAGAGACACTATATCCAAACCATATTAAAACAGACTCAAAAGCTATTACATTTTTTAACCAGAGAAGGCTCCATTCTTTAGCCTGTAGTCTGCAATCTATATAAAGTGAAAATTTTTTCAGTCTACAGTACTTTGGGGAACAAAAACGTTCAATAATCGTATTTACGTGAGTTATGGAAAGCATTGGGCACTCGAAACGTTATAATTCGCTAAAATGAGCAATTGCATAATAAATGTACTAAACTAAACACGAAACGGAATATAATAAAACAAAATTACTTGAAAATCCTTTATTCTGCAATTCAAGAGTAATAATAAATATCATAAAAGTAATAAAGACGCACAAAATCTCAACATGGAAACTATTGTGAAGTTATAACACACAACATATAACACCACGACATAAACCAAAATATAAAACACCCAAACAAAACACTTATGTTGTTATGTACCTGATAAAGATACCGCATTGATACGCCATTTTTGTTGTTCACTGGTTACGCTATAAGCAAAAACGTATCAGTTCTGCCGTCTTCAGATCATCAGTGTAAGCTGATAGTTTTAATTGCAGTTAAGCATCTCTTGGCTTATCGGAAGTTTTTACAACAGACCGAAATATCTCTCAAGAATTTTAATTATAAAAATAAATATATATCTAAATATTTAACTGAAAAGGTAAAACTGCTGTGATAAGAGACAAATTATATAATAAAACAGGTGTAATCCACATTTCTAATAAGAGTTAATGTGACATTCAGACAGCTATTTTAGTTACCTAGGACTACTAAAGCTCATACTTATCACTTTCAGTCATTATTATTATTTTATTTTACGTATATTATTATACAGAAAGTAAAAGATATTTCTGATTGTAAAGAGCTAGACGAGTCGAGAAATCTTTCATAGCTCTTACTAAGATTATATACCACGTCGACTGTGTTTTGTACCAGTTTTATAAACATTCATAAGTGTTCCAGGAACATTATGTTACATTTTTAGTTAAAAACTATTCTGTTTATTCGTACTTGAGTTGCTTGAGAGCAAAAGTTCATTATTATTTGAGATCTTTCATGAATTTATATTTTACCAATTTCCATTATTTAAATTTGATACGTTAAATCATATTTCCCTTACAATACAAGTAGTTACTTTAGTTTCGTTCCAGGTATGTATTTAACGTAACGCATTTTACAACAATCTAAATACATTATACTCAATTCAGCTAATTATAACGAAGCACTTTCATAGTTCAGTTGTTAACGCAGATTAGTTGAGGTTTAAATAGTCACGGTTCAGATCCATATGTATGCTCCACCAGACTTGTATTAACAATAAGATATGTATTTCCAGCTTTTTTATTTGAAATCTGTGGACGAAATATTGCTCTAGAAAGTTACAGTCAGTAAAAGAAATACTTAAAGATAACAATACTTTTCAATTTTAAACTTCATATGTACTGAAATCGTGCTATATATTCCGACAATACACTATGTGATGTTTTTTAATCACTTATGCAAAATTAAACCATCATTCAATATTTTCTCACTGTTTCTCAAGGCATATGAGAGGAAGCGTAGCCAAGAGCTCGCATTAGAGGTTGTTAGCTTGTTTATGTAAGGGCTGATGGCTTTGTTTACCACCAAGAGCCTCCATGATATCCTCTATAACTAGGAAGTTTACATAATCCAAAACAGTCCTCATTTAAGTGTTTTCGTGGCTGAAATCAACGTTACCTCATACTTTAGTTTTATTAGATATCTGTATTCAGTATCTTAAATTTAGATTTTGACATCTCTTCATTACACCCAATACTATATAGACATTTTAATAATTGTAATATAGAAGGAACTAATAAGTAACATAAAATTATATATACAGGTACCTGTATATATCTGTGTGTGTGTGTGTGTGTGTGTGTGTGTGTGTGTGTGTGTGTGTGTGTGTGTGTGTGTGTGTGTGTGTGTGTGTGTGTGTGTGTGTGTGTGTGTGTGTGTATGTAACACAAAATTAATTGCAAAATTAACGACCTCAGAGGTACAAATAAAACTATAATTAGACCATTTCAGATTTTTATTACTTTTAAGTGAATAACTTCTTCATCTTACTAAGTTAAAACATAAAAATAAAGAGATCGTTTCTTTAGGATTATCTGTTTGTCTTCTTCTATAAAATTAATTGCCACTAAAATAAAGCTGCCATAACCTCTCTTTATATCAACTTGTAAAATTACGTAATATAGTGACTGCCAATTAGAATTATGCTCCAGTTGAAATTATTAGTGACATTCAATCTATTATGTAGTCTTATAGAGAAATATGCTGTATTGTAAAAATATATAAAACGCAAATTTCGTTATTATCACAGCTCATTGCTATACAATAAATTTATGAAAATAATTCTGGATAGTAACTTTTGGAAGGAACATCTAATTTTTTAAGTTTAAAATTTGCAAAAATATGACCACCAGTGCTGTAGAGGGTGACGTCATAAACAAATATGTATTACAGGCTCTTAAAATTTGGTTTAGCATTTGTGGACGAAACATAACTCTCGACAAATTAGTCAAAATGTTGGAGACGATTAATTTGTAAACAATATTTTTAATCAGTTGAACCGCAAGAACAATATTACATTCAGTGCTCAAGAAAGATTTCATGTGAATGACCTATATCTCAATGTAAAAATACTTTTTAATTAGAATATCATAGGAAATTTATGATCTTATACATTCGTACAGTATACTATTTGGTATAGCGCTCTCGTTCTTTATTTTATTACTTTTTAAAAATTCTCGCATGGAAAAGAGTTCAAAAGCTTGTTTATACAAGGGCTGAGAGCTTTGTTTACCTCCAAGACCCTCCGTGAAATCAGCTATTTTAAAAGAAGTTTACATAATGCAGAAACAGTCCTTAGTTAAGTGTTTTCTTGAAAAAATTCAACGTTATTTCACACCTTAGTTTAGCGTGTGTCTATAATTCAGTAACTAAAATTTATATTCTAACTTATTTTTATTAACACACTACATTGTCGAAATATCTTAGAATATTTTTGTAATTGTAATATAGAAGGAACTACCGACTGATGTAGACGATGTGTCTGGCTGTCTATATGTACGAACCACGATTAAAGAGTCAAAAATAAAAATGCTTACAACTGTTACATTCTCGAATATAGTAAGTGAAAAATCTGGTGCAACCGTTAAAAACTGTAACTGTATAAACATGTGTTAATAGTTAGTTAAACTAATGTTTAAAATCAATTGTAACCTATCATTATTTTCTTATAACCATTTTTACGAACGCTGAATCGTTTGTTCTTTATTATGAAAACAATAACCCTCTAACAATAGTTAGTAGATTACTCCACATAATGTACGTTATTAATACCTAAAAGTTTAAATGTAACTTTTATAGAAGGGGTCCCAAGTTATTGAGTCATCACACGATTGAAATTTAATCGCATAATTGCAAAAGCCACCACACAAGCCAGTTTGACCGCTGAAACACTTTGACGACAAACACTTGTATAATCTAGTAATTATTTTTATATCTCTTTGGATTCACACAAACCTATTCACTGAAATTTAAATTAATAATTTTCAGCTAAAAATAAATTTTGATACATAACACGAGTGTAATTTGATTTCTTTGATTAGCTATGCGTTAAGAAACGATTGGCTGAAAATTTAATTTTCCGTCTGTATGTTATTCTGTCCTCTCAATATCTTGAAAACTACTGACCTATTGGTCATTAATCTTCCATTTCATAATTACAACTTTTAATTTTACCTTTTAATGGTATATGTTCATCGACGAGCTTTAGCTGAGCAGTAGTGAATATCTTTATGATAGTATTATAGTAAACATTGGTGTAACAAATATGGTAACAGAAATTAATTTTTATTCAAATTGAAACATACAAATTGAAGTTTAACATACGGTTTTCATTAATAGAGTAAAACAAAAAATCGAAATTCAGCGTTTGAGGTCTGTGACATGATTTAAGCGCACTCTTGCGATGTAGGACCTTCTCTAGTTCACCGTAACTTTTATTAATTGAACACCGCTTTGAAACATTAGTTATTGAACACAGACCGGAATACATTAAGTTAAAAAATATCATGAGATAGATTTTACCTGTTGATATAAAATATTTAATTTTGTAAAAAAAAATCTATAGATCTTCTTATCTATGACGTGGCCGTTTAATCATGAAATTTGACTGAGCATTATTGAAGTCAGAAACAGTTTATATTTGGATTGACGGAGTGGATGGGAACATTTCTTTATGATTGTTCACCTTTCTGTCAAACTGCAAGACATTTCGATAATGAAATGATATATACATTTGAAAGTTTTGCCCGGAACCTCAGTGAAGCCTGTTACATGGCAGGAGGGATCGTCTACTCCTACCTGGCTTATGTGGAAACCCATTACACTTTTTTTAAATACCCATAATTACTTTCTCGTGTAGAAGTGCGTTGTCATACAAACAAACCGAATATACAATACTCCCCAACAAGCCAATTTTATCAATGTGTTCTTTGTAGCTGAATATAACAATAGCTGCTCTTACACAAACAAATATCAAATATCTCGTGTTTCCTAGCAGGTTGTTACCACTTTCTACAGCTTTCTCAGAATCCTTATCTACTTCAATAACCGAGAATCTGCTGATCAGTTTAACTTTAATAACATAACAGACTACTTAACCAAATACAGAGCGTTTATTTTTGAAACAATTTACTGCTGCTGTATAAGAATTTTAGAATGGATTTTTTTGATTAAAATACGTCAAAATTATCAGAGTGAAATTAATTCATTATGATGAGGCATATACAATCATAACATTGCGTATTATTTCAGGGTTTGCCACTCTTTAGTTTGTATTTTTTGCATTGTAAATAATTATGAATTAATGAACAAATCTTCTATACATATAATGGAACTCTATAATGTTGCCAGTGGCATGGAAAATCCTCTTTAAGGATACTCTATCATTTAATATTTCGCTGACTAATTTGATAATGAAGGTATATCTGTGTGTCAGAAAATTTAAAAAATAAAGTATAAAATTATTTTTTACTCTAGCAATAAACCACATGAATATTCCTCTCAACACGATTTAACTTCATTTGAAGCTTTGCATTTTGCTCGTTAAAAGTGTTAATATAAAAATATATGAGGGCCTATAAATTCACCAAGTCATATGTTATATTATTTATCTTACTTGCAAAATACTACAAGTTTTGGGTTCGTTTCATATTAAAGGTACCAAGTAAGACAACTTAAAAACAGAGCTTCGATCTTTTGGAGATTGTTTAGACATTAATTTATGAACCGCTAATATCTCGTAGAATAAAAATTTAGAATTCAGATTAAGACAATTGTTTACTGGGAATTTCAACTGCTACACAGGGGTACGCTCCTATTTCGGCCCTCTCTTTTATATCAGTGAGATAGTATTTACCCTGAAGAATTATTAACAGATTTATGTAACGGTGTACACAGTTCACACTAAGGAGCAATCCAACTCAGTGTATAACAATTCTTGTATAATAAATCTATAACAATGTTTGCTCGAAACAGAATAAAGCCGAGCACGTAGTAAAAGTAAAAGTTATGCAATATGTATGTATATGTATGTAAGTAATTAAATATGAAATTACTAATTAATGAAACTGCATTACTATTATATACAAGGTATTACTGTATGTCAAAACTCTGTTTCCAAAATTGAGTTAATTACTGTTGTTGAAATTGTTGTTTGAATTAAGAAACAGTTATTAGTTACTTACAGTTCGTCTAATAATGATAGGTTTATGTTTAGTTGAATTACATTTTTCTCAATTACCATGCTAAACATATATTGCTATACAACGTTTTCATAATTAGTATAATAATAATTTTCTATAAAATAACATTTTTAAATTGAAAGTAATCTGTAAATAATGGCCGAATGGAAAATTGCCTCCAGGTAATAAAACTTTCCTCAGTCTGTCTTACCGACAAAGGCAGAGTTAATTGGGTCCTCAAGCTGCCTTCATGAAACACAAAGACTGTCACACAGAGGGTGATGATACAAAACCGAGACTGTCCGGACAGGTCCTATTGTTTACTTAACTTATTGTATAGTCTAAATGAACATATGTTTGTAGTAAAAGGGATTAGTTTACATTGTATAAAAACTGTCAAACACCGGTAAGTTATTACGAATAGTTATATTTATCGTGACAATGAAATAAGAAGTGGTTTACTATCAATTTTACTCTCTGCTTTCATGACTGCAAATGTCAGCAAATGTAAAATCGCGGTTGAGGTAATTAAACGATGTTTGTACTGTTATAAAACAATATTTAAAAAGAAAAGTTGACTGTTTTGTTGTTAAGGAGTTTGAGGTATTATTGTTTGTGTTTTTTACCTTTATTAACTACAGAAACCTAATAAATAAAATGGAAATCAAACCAAAGTTTCAGAAGGATATGTTTCCAGAATATAAATGTTATAATTTAAATTATAACTCTACTTTTACTCTATTTTAATTTGTTTCCTAAATAGTAAATAATTGTGAACAAACGATTTAACACTGTAACGTCCCTTGCTGAAAAACGAGGACAAATTAAGAGAAGTGGAAGATAAAACAATTGCATTGCTCTGAACCTGTTAGTAAATTGGTTGCTTTTTTACATGACGAAAGAAAAGTAGCCACTGAAAGCTTACGTTTTAAATCCATGAGCATTTATCATGATTAGCTCAGTTTTTTTTTATATATTAGATTTTAAGGAACAAAAAATAATTGTAAATGTTTGTTGTAAACATTTTGTCAATGTTTATTAATTTTATCTTTATCAAATTATTTGTTACTAGAAAAATTGGAACGTAATCTCAAATGACGCAATGAATTAATAGGAAAGCATTTTTTACTAAAAGACTGGATAACACTTCCTATGGACCATACACAACGATGCGTTCCATGTCATAAAATTTCAAAATTAAAACCAGTGAAATGATCCCTTTCTGGCGAGAGATGATGGCATCATGCCTTAGAATACAGTATCTAAGTTTTGAAACTGGTACTCTATGTCAACGTATTAAAGATTAAGTTATTGCGGAAACTGCATAGAACCAGTTATTTTTAAGAATACATTTTTTATCAATAAGGGATAAAATGCATAAAAAAGTCTCTCTTTGCAAAATCGTTTCTATATTTATTGGGTGCTGATCTATGGTCATAAATATATAAGTTTTTGATCCATTTTTTCAGTATGTGTCATGAAATTGATGTATACTTTGTTATAATAGTTTATAACTCTGTTGTTTTTTCAATAAGCACAACTAACGTATTAATGACAAACCTTGCATATTTTAAAATTCAGTTTGAATCAATTTTAATCCATTTAACAGTTTATTGGTTCCACTGGGGTTAAATAATACCAAAAACAAGATAATACGTTTAATAAAGTGTTTTATAGCTCGTTATTGTTTTCCTGGAAGTAAACCAAATTATGACCGTCAGCATTAATAACAATACGCCCTTAACAATAGTAACAAAGTGAGCTTATTATGATTGAAGGCAGGAGAAGATCAACACATTTATAGTTTTACTTACTATTCTTAGTAAAAATTAGAATTTTAAACTCATTAACAAAATACACAAAACAAACGAAAATATAAATAAAATTAAACGCATTTAAGTATAAAAATATCTACGAGAATCAGGATGGTTAGAATGTAAACAACTTGAGATAAAAAACTCTACAGTTCCTAAAGTGATTGCGTTGTAACAATCGCACACCGTGTTCAAATCTGTTTATTTACTGAAATAATTGTTCCATTCCTCAAACGTATTAATAGGAAACCCTAGCGTAAATGTTCTAATACAATTATTTTCCTAGTTTACTAAACTATATTTTAAAGCAATGTTATCCAAGTGTCATTTTAAAATGTTCATAATTTATTATGAACGCTGAAGTGATTGTTTGAGTTTCGGTTTGCTCTTCATTACGGAAACAATAATCCTCCAACAATACAAAGCCGATTACTCCTCATGAAACTGTCACCGTGATTATTAAATAACTGTAACTGTTATAATCGGATCACGAACTTAATGAGTAATACTAAGATTGGAAGGTAAACACGTTAATTACAATAGCCGCTACTTAGGCTGGGTTAGTGGCTGACACTGATGACAGCTGCGTGCATACTTATGTAATTATTTTATATCTCTATTGGGACAAGCACGGTTACATAACTGATTTACTGCATCTTAGTTGAGAGGTTTACGGCTACTAATAGGTTTTTTCAGATATACCACACACGGAAATTCATTTTCTGGATTACCTGCGTGTTAGTGAAACCATCACTCGATGGGCTGGAGATTTTTGTCTACCAGTCTGTCTTTTAACTCGATATGTCGTATACGAACTGACCTACATACTTGAAATCACGCATGAAACATTTATACATTAAGAACACTTAGTTTGACAATAATGCACGTCAATCTATTGACTTTGGCTGAGCGTTAGAGAATATCTTTAAATTTTTCTGACGGGTAATCTTTATTGCAACGAGAAAATGACACAGTACATATAAATTTGAAATGACACTGAATACTACTTTTTGATATATTAAAATTTTATTTTTAACCATACGTTAATAAGGAAAAATTGAAAAGTTAATATTAAAAGTCGGGGACAAGATTCGATTTAAGCGCACCCTTGCGTTGTAATACTTGCCCTAACCCACTAGAACGTTTATTATTAGAAACCTGTTTCGAAACGTAATTTAATAAACTGAAATCTAGTGCATTTTGAGGCAAGATAACTATATACAGATTTTATATAATGACTTGCAATTTTGTATGAAACTTTTCTCCATAGACAATAATATGATTTATGTTCGTATGCGAGCTTTTTTGGAATTTGGTTGAGCTTAATTTAAATTTTCCTTGCTGGAGGGCCTGTAAAACTTTATGGTTGTCTACTCTCTATATGACCGCTGGAAATCTCAAGAATGAAATGAAACTATAGATTTAATAGTTTGCATGCAACCAAAGGGAAGTCTATTACGTGGCACTCGGTGTGGCGTACCTCTGCCTAGTTTACGTGGAAACGTATCGTGTGTAAAAGTGAGTTTATTCATACAATCAAGGTGAATCTAAATTCCTCCAAGGTGAATCTAAGTCCTCCCCAATAAGCCAATTTTATCAACGTGTCCTTTGCATCGAAATATAAAGAAACGCCAAGTCCTTCCTAGCGAATTATTATAAATTTTCTGTAAATATTGAATTACCTATTCCGAGTCAAATACAGCGTTAATTTATTCCTGTAAAGTAAAGATGTATTATTTTGCCAGGCGAAGATAGGGCTAAGAAGCCTTCTCTAACACTTAACCTGGAAACCAGCGTCTTAAAGACGACTCGATCCACCAAGGGCCGGACAGCTTGCTGTAAGGACTGGATAAGCGGTTACCCATCCAAGAGGTAGCCACGCGCAACGTTGCTTGATCTGCTTGGTTATCTTGCGATATCCGCTGTACCCGCTACTCTGATACATTGGCATGTACATTCCTAAAATGATGCATACATCCCGCATTTGTTACATCTTTGAATCTTGAATTGTAGAATTAATAAAGTCATCGTCTGTAAATATTATTTATTAATTCATATCTTCCTATAGTTTAAATTTTGAAACAACAAGGAGGTCTAGAAAGTTATCGGCGGCATGTAAAATCCTTTAGGTCTTGTGTTTATTAAGGTTAAACGTGCAAGAACTCAAGTATTTTGTTTACATATTGGTTTTTAAACGTTTATTAACTTAAAAATAATTAAGTATAACACTATCCTATATTATTATTCTTAAATGGTCTAATATGTTATTTGTTTTTAAAACTATAACTGAAAGGTATTTAAAACTGTGCATTTCGTTCTTAACATGTGTTAAAATAAAATTATATAAAGACCTATAAATTCATACACTAAGTAATTAAGTTACCACTTATAATTACATATTGCCTTTATTTCCAGGTATGTATTAGTAGGTATCATATTCAGAAAATTCAGAAATCTTTATTCCATGTAAAATATATATACAGTTACATAGTCAATATACATATAAACACATTACTCGAAACTGATAAGCACTGTAGAAACGTAATAATAGACACAATACTACCCATAATAATAATCTATAATACTATTAAGACTACAAAATAATATACGGTGTTATCATAGGGGTATTATGTCCCTACTACCCCTTGGTTACTCTAACAATTAATATCCCTTAGTGTCAGACCTTCAATATTTTGGAGTTTACAGCAACAGACGTAACCAAGAAAAAGTTTATATTTAAAGGAGCGTTTTCTAACACGTTTATTGCCGAATCAGAAATACGTGAAAGCAACAATCTGAACCCTCTCTTTTTTATCAGTGACATAGTATCTACCCCTGATAATCATTACCATATTTAATACGGTCTATACACTTTTACTCACTAAGTGATAAGTCGAAATGAGACATGATAATTTATGTACGATAAAAATCATTAATATTCCAAAACCCTGTTTTCGATGTTTAAACTCTTGCAATGATATTAAAATATCATGTGAGTTATAAAAAAAAAACTTGCTAGTTAGTATGGCTCTAACTGTAAATGTTTATTTTTAGATTCTTCTAGTTAATCTTGCTCCATTTATATTTATATACTTAATTTTTATAACTAGTATCATAATTATTGAATGTACAACAATATTATCATTAATAAATTTAAATTACATTATAAGTAATGGCATAATTGATAATGATGGAATATTGCCTTTTTCATGTAAGATACAACACTCTTCTCCGCCTTTCACACCGGCAAAGGCAGAGTTAATTGAGGCATCAAGCTGCCCTTCTGAGCCACAAAGACTGCCACACAGAGGGTGATGATATTACACCTAGACTATGGGGCAGCCTCTGTGGATAACTTATACTACGGTTTATATCAAATTATTTTTGCAATAATAGGGCATAGTTTACAAGAACAGTCAAAATGTGGATAAACATATTATCCACAAGCAACCTCATTACCATTAATTGTTATTAGAGACTTTCCAATCTTGAACTCTAACCCAAATCATAGCAATAGGGCAAAATATTTTGAAATTTCAGACGAATCATAATGAAAACTCTCATTTTTATAAGAATATAAGTAAGAGATGACTGAAAATTAGTAATTCTCCTGTCCAATTATATAAATTGGGAAAATTAAATTTTTCAGCAATAGAGTGGGACTGGAAAAATATATTCTATAGATCATAAATTCAAAGATTGAAATTGAATTTATTGAATATATATTTACCTTAATATAGAGATATATCTAGAAATTTCTAAGGTGAATAGTAGTAATTCTATTGTAGAAGGTACTGATTTCCACAGCTAGTCGCATCCCCTTAGTTTAGGTCTGGAAGTTTCAGAGTAATTAACTTAAGCTTCCTTAAGGTACCACTTAGGTAGTAAGATGTCATAGAAACCCTACATAAAAATCTCCATATATGTACCCTCTTCCTCCAGAGCCTCCATAAAACCTCCACAATTGTAAAGCTCATGCCAACCATTTGACCATAGATTAGTGAGTCAGGTGGAATTAGAGAAACCATGTATCAGGTCTCAGATGTACCAGTTAAACGATATGACACAGACTAAAACATGCACACTTTTTAGAATAGTTTTACTTTAATGAAAATATTAATAACAAATAAGTTCACCTCGTGATATGAATAGTACATTTGAATGTTATCTGAATAATAAACTATTTACAGCAAACGACTTAATATTCTAAAGGAAGTTTCTGAGATACGACCACAATTTAAAATAAGTGGAAGGTAAAACTATTTTATTTCTCTGAAATCGCTACTAATTGGTTGTTTTTTTTTCACGACGAAAGAAAAATAAGCCCTGAAATTTTATGCTTTCAATCTATTCGAATTTATCATGATTAGCTGAACTGATTTTCTTCTATTGGATTTTATTGTACATGATATACAAGTTGGGATTTAAATAGTTTTGTAATTGTTTACACACTTTTTATTTTTATTAACATGTTTACCACTAGACAAACTAGCATGTAAACTAAAACTACTAGATGAAATAATAGTACAGTTTTCCTATATTACAATGCAATATTTGCCATGAAAACAGTGAAACGTTGCGATATATGAATCATTGAAAATAAAATAAGCAGTGGAGTGATGCCTTCCTGGCTGGTGGTAACAGTTTCTAACCTTAGAATAGAATATCTCGGCATATACACTTTTCCTCTACATTATTTTAAAGTTTAAGTTATTGTGGAAACAGCAAAAACAGGTAAGTGAAATGAATACATTTTGTACAGTTGATTCATTAATGTATCTAAAACAATATTTATTTCCAAGATCTTTTCTTTTCAATCTCATTTTATAACTCAGTTGCTTTCTTAAAATTAAAGATCAAGAACTTTTCAACCATATACAGAGAGTAACAAATTTTGAAATATATATATATATATATATATATATATATATATATATATATATATATATATATATATATATATATGACTTATATGGGTAATAACCCATTGTAGGATGCTCCAAGCATTCACGTATCAATGAGCAACCACATTTATTTTGACTCGCGAGAAATACTGTTCCTTCCACTCAGAACATACCACTTCACCAAGTCCATCTTCACGCATTATCATAGAGCAGAACAAAAAACTTTAGACAAAAATTGAAAACCGTTTATTCTATATTATATTGGTAAATTTGAGTGTATTACTACTATTTAGTATTATTTTTATGCAAACTTGATGTACGTTTAGCTTGGTGCAAGAACTGTCATGGTATAAGTATTATATATATACAAATTGTAAACAAACCTATCTAGGAAAGCAATGTAGAGTTTGAAAGTAATTTGTATATAATGTAAGAAATTAGTATAGTTTTAGTATTTGTTACTAACTATTGTATTTGAATAATGTAACTATTACATTTATATGGAAATTGCTCCGGTTAAAAAAGCTAAAATTAATCACAAAAATTTACAAAATAAGTACGGTAAATTTAAAAAAACTGTGGGTAGTAGACAACATTTTTGATTTGTTCTGCCTACTCTGGTGTTATATCTTTGGTAATTGGTAGAATTATACTCGTATAATCAAGGCAGATCCTAGTGTAACATTAAAATGTCTTTAAAATATCTCAAAACTAGTATTATTCTTTACTGATAGTAGTGAAAATAAGTACATTGATGAAATTGGACCATTCACAATTTTGGTTCTATGTATAAGAGCCTTGCCATTATCTGGAAGGATTCAATAAGATTTTTTAAATATGTACACTGGAATAACTATAATCAACTTGAAACAAACATTGTACGCCATCGCGGTCAATGTAAAATAAAGTTATCATCACATTTATTTATATATGGTTGTAATCGTTCATATAAATCACTTGTAAGAAAATGTTTTAAACATATATTATTTTCTAAAATAAATAAAATACAATAAATACCAATGTTTTTTAGTTTTATTTATTGTGTTATAAATTTATGACATCATTTGCTAATTAAAAAAAGTCAGTGAAAACACATTGGTTAGTAGAGTGAAACGCCGCCTACCGCATCAGAATACGACGATCCAGTCAGAAATGGCAGCGCATAATGTACTTCACAATATGTACCTAAAACAAGCCGCCATTTCTGATTGGATAAACCTTTTGAGATGCGGTTTGCGGAATTCAACTCTAATAAGTGAGCTCTTTCAAATGAGGTATCACTCGACCCATGCTTCAATTTAAGATTTCCATGTTTTCCTCTGTGGGCCGTCCCCCCATGGTTGGCATGTCATTGTAATAGCAAGGAAAAATAGTTTACATAGCCATATGACACTGTGCAAATTGTATAGATGTTATCACCTATGGTTTTTAAAATATTAAGCCGTACCCATACTTTTCAAACACCCTGTATAGTAGGCAGTGTGGTATGTCCCTCATGGGACTATGGATGGTGCACTGGTTTCAGCATGAAATTTAAATTGATATGTTACATATTAATCCTTAGGATAAGCGGCAGGTGTAATTATTTAAACTATGTTTTCAGTGCACACTTGTGGCAGGTGATCAAACCCGTAAGTGAGTGAAGGTGGTAGAGCCTTATCATGATGGTAGAGCCTAAAAATTAACCAATCACTATCTGCAATCACAGACTGCTATGTTTCAGTTATCTGATGCTTTCTTCCTTTCAAAAGTTCCTTTCCTGCTTGATCGTTTTCTAGTTCATAAGATTTATATCATTATCCTTAGGTTATGTACGTTTTCTTTTGCATATTTTGGTCAAAGAAAACATATAAATCCTGCAAATAAATATAGTGTACAAAATTGAAGTATGTGATAATACAAATTAATTGAACATATTTGTTACAGGTTAAATAATATTTGGAGTAGGATAAATAATGTAAAGGACCTTTTTAATAGAACTTAAAATTATTATAAAATTAAAAATCTGTTGATTTTTAGAATTTTGACTATCCACTTATTTTATAAAATATAATTATATTAACACAACCAGAAGGCGTTTGAATTTTGTTTTTGTTTGACAAGAACCTAATAATATAATTTTTTAATACAATAAATTGGTAAAATAACCCCAGATGAGATTTTAGTGTTATATTTTAAACTAACCACGTTTAGAGGGTATAACATTAATATAAATATCAACAAACCTATATTAGTTATTACAGTTGTATTGCGTTACATTGCTTGACTTCAAAATACACAGAATTTAATTTACCTTTTGTACACAACCTATATTTTGTTAACAAGTGGTATATTTAAATCCACTTTGGCCTAAGCATTAATTACTTATCTATCTCGGATAAGGCTAATTTTTTTCAATAAGTAAAAATACAACTATAAAATAGAGATAACTGATAACGTTGAACTCAAGAAGATAGTTAATTATAAAAGAAACTTCCTTAACACATATTTTAACTGTTAAAAAATTACTTAGTTTTATAATTGTGGAAGAAGTGATGAAATTTTTGTAGGTAAAAAGCAGTCTATGTAATAGGGGTATGTTAGAGATTTGCTTTAACAGTTTCAAGATGTTTGCGACAACATTGTAGCGAATCCTGCTAACTGTGTACTTATTTCGTTACACCTCATGTCGTCGCATAGACTACTTTTGATTCCTCTGAAGGTTACAAGGTCAAAAGATGGAACAATTATAATCAGTAATGAATCATTCTCTGGTCTCAGTGCAAAGTACAGCAACGTTGAGGTAGTTTGTACCAAATGATATAAATTATAATAGTTTATCGTACGATAAATAATTGTCATGGAAGCTCATTTTTTTACTTCATTGAATTAAACACCCACTTCCAGTATAAGTGTGGTGATATTTGTTAAAGAAATTGACCTGTCATTGCCACGAAACCAATTCTTACTCTTAAGAATTCATTCATATAAAAGACATAAAGCATAAAATTTCTTGAAAATTATAATCTTGAAATAATAAAAGTAATTTAGTTCTTAACTGTATTTTGGTGATTAGATATCCAGTAAAAAAGTCGCACATGCGCACAGTTCTGATTTTATTAATTAGTTTCGCAGCCTTGATATATTTAATTTAAGGTTAAAGCAATTGGGGTCAAGGTGAGGAAATTTCGTCGTCTAGGATTTAATGATTTGTTAATCATAATAATGTTAATCACTTCTAATCGACATTCCAAAGTTACCAGCATGCAGTGCAATCAAGTTAGAGATATATTCTTAAACGAAATTTCTTTGGGAACTTTGCATTGTAATAAAATAATTCTTCAGGGTTAAAGAACTATTTTTTTCAAGACTGCGTAATTACTAAGTGAGGCAGCGATTTTTCAGTGTATAATATCGTCAGAGTTTTCAATAAATGATAAGATAGATTTACTAATGTAAACCCCCCGTACTTTGTTGTAAGTTCCAGTTGAAATAAAAAAACTAAACTGTACGATGAAACAGCAAGTTGTTCCGGCAGTTTCACCGGAAACCTTTTATTTCACGTTGTCGCGTTTCTGCCACCATTCCAATTATGAATCGTTGCGTGGAGACAGTTTCTGTTACAAAAGCCCACCTCTATTATGTATCCCCAGGGCACTAATTTCAAAGAGACGACCCTGGTTATTTGTGAGAACATCTCCACATTATTTATTAATTGCTTAAGACATTAATGTAAATAGCCGGGGTAACTGCTGACACTTTTTGACGACACAGATGTTAGTTATGTTAATATTGTTATGTATCTTCGGGAACTAACATGGTTGCATAACCGATTCACTGCAACTTAGCTGAAAGCTTTTCAGGTACTAATAGGTTTATACTGATATAAAATAACTGTTATTTCATTCACTTGATTATCAGTGCTTTAGAGAAGACCACCACCCTATGGGCTTGAAAAATATAATTTGTCTATCCGGACGGGATCTAGAAAACAAACTGATCTATAGACTTTAACTTTTGCATTAAGATTAATTTCTACATGGAAAACATGGAAGTCGGCTGAGCGTTAGTGAACACAGTAATGTTATGAGTATCCATAATAGGGAACGAAAATTCAGAATATATAGCTTAAACAAATTGATGAAACAAATAATGTTATAGTTTTAATATGTTTACTTATTGGAAATACCTTATTTAGACCTTCACAAAAATTAGTAAGACAGATATGTCGAAATATATGTCACAACTACCATATGGTCTGTATATTATTAAAAAGGTATAATTCCATTTAACACAAAACTTAAGAATGCTCCATTAGTATTACGAAATGCTGAACACTGGTGAGAAAAATGGTTCATTACACAAACACAACACACACACACACACACACACACACACACACACACACACACACACATATATATATATATATATATATATATATATATTACAATTTTAATGTATAATACTAGTTTTTGCATCTTATTACTATTATATTGGTAATATTTATACTGTCAATTGCATTTTACAATCCAGAATCATTTTTTTTCCAGTCATGTACGTAACCAAACGTCAAACCGGATGATGTAATACCGGACATGAGCTGAACAGCTGATATGAGGTGATTACAGTACAAGTTATCAGCAATAAGCTCATCCGCTTGTAGTTGATTGCTAATGCATGACTAGAAACAGTTATAATCTCTAAAATGCACATCCGAAATCGTCTTTTTCCATGCTAAATAAAGTAATTAGCTATAGTCATAAAAATTATTAAATATTTAATAAATATTAATTATAATAAATATTAATTAATAAATATTTAAGTTTTAAGTATAAATTAACAGTACCATGAGGACCATACAGTTTTGCTTGAAAAGGAAATAATTAATTAACTATTTCTATTTCAAATATTTTATTTATATTTTTTAGTAAGCCTTACACTTTTCCCTACATATCACCAATACTCTTTATGACAATTACCCAATAAAATAACTAACATATTCTGGAAAAATGTTTTTTGAAAGTCTTGTAACACAAGATGTATTTAAGATTTTTAGTTCACAAACTATTTGTTATTTGTTTTAAGATTTACAAAAGTACACTTTAATTTATCAGAATTATAAGTCTTTGAAGGATATAAGCTGCTGTAATTAGGAAACGAATCACAACGCTTTTCTTATTGTGCTATTAACCTAAGTATTGCATGAATTTCTGTTAAATTAATCCATAGTATATACATTATATCTGTTAATAAATAACATTTATTCAAGACTCATGATTTATTAAACATAATGTTTTCCAGTACATCTGCCTCATAAAATACACACAAAACATATCTTAAAATTCAAAACAACTAAAAATACGTATAATCTTTTAGATCTTATAGACCCAAGTTCTCTTATATTCTATTTTAAGTCAAGGGATGCGGAAACCCATCATTCAGGTGAAGCGAGATATTCAGAATGGTATATTTTGCGGGTAAAGGCTGTCTCATATCATAAGATCCCATTTTATATCCACCTTGAGAAAGGAAAACGGACATTATCTCCCTCATGTTACTTAGGGAGAATGAGAGACTTGCTCTCTTCCAACTTTTTCAGTCAAAGTGGGAGGTAAGGCGATAGTTCCTACTTTTTAGTCTTATATACACATTTATTACTATGGGTGCCCCACCCACTCTCAGTAGAAATTATTCGCAGTAAACTGGAATTGTTGACAAACCCTTTTACCTCTATGTCTTTACAGTTGCGGTTAATGATCTGCACCTCTTAGACAGCCATCGTGTTTTCTAGTGACACGTCGGTTTTTCATGTACCAGGTCTAGGATATATAGTATTTGGTTCATTATCAAATTAAAAACAATTATAGCAGAAACTATACATAAAACATTTCAATTTAATTACATTTATTATACGTAGATAAATAAAATAAAATTTAATTTATCCAGAAAGGGTTCGCGAAGGTGTGAATTGTCTAGAAAGGCAGTTGTTAATCTGGATGTGGATAACTGGTTACAATAGTGATATAACAGTTGGCAATTCGTTTCTGTTACCTGGTGATTGGATAGTTGGAGGCCAGTCAAGAACGTCGGTGATGGGGTAGTTTTGTTTACTAAAGGAGTCGGTATTTAAACCCCTACTCGCGTATCTGCAGTTTTCGTGTTCGGTGTATTAATTTAGTGGTGCACGCGTTCTTCATTTGTTATATAATATACAATCTAGGGTGGAATTTGCGGAATATTGTGTCATATTGATACAAATGATTTAAGAAGGAATTGGAGTGCATTTAATCATCGACACAACAGTTCAAGATATTAAAAGGTATAGCAATAACAAATCAATTGACATTTAAAATATATAGTAGATTATTTTGGAAGGAATATAGTTTAATTACTAAATTTCAGTTTGAATCTAGGCCACACGTAGTACGAAGGAGTTTGCAGCGAAGTTTTAATTTAGTTCCGCTTAAAATAGAGGTCATGTTATTTTGAATTAAATTGGAACATTTAATTTTTAGTTCCATATTGAGTTATTATATTTTAACTTAATTTATGTAACTAAAAAAACCTTTTCTTGAAAAGACTTTAACAAGACCAGCAGTTTTGTGAGCAATTGGCGTTTAAATATATTATTTATTTGAAATAAAATATAAATTAATTTATAAAATGCCAATTTTATGTTAGAAGTGTTAATCAACTTTTGTTGAATAAACCATTTTTAGAGTAATTTGATAAAGTATTCTTTTTTTTAAACACACCAATAAGCATTGTTAAATAATTTTAAAACTAGAAACAGAAGTTTAGATAAACTAATAAATAATTGATACAAATATTCTGTGGGATTTTGCGGTTCTCTCTTCAGGTTCAACAGGAAGTTATAAACCAGCCAGAACTAACTCTACTACCCTACTACCCCAGGGAGACTTAAGCTTTCGTTTGCAAGGTAGATACATTTGTTCTTCCATATAAGGGCTTTCATTTTTTAAATGACCTGTTTACAATCACCTGTTTTACTACTGAACTCATGTTATAGCTATAAATTTAGTAGTTTAGTATGTTAAACTATAAGACAAAACAGATAAAAACAGTTTTAAATATTTTTTCGTTAAGCAATATATAATGGAGAACAGTTATTAAAATTCTTAAAAATTAATCAATTAATAGAGAGTAGCAGGGAATTGTATTCCACTGCATCAAAGTACGAGAAATCTTTCTGTTCTTCCAAGGATAAACGCGGCTGTTGCAGCATGTCAACCTGTCGGGTTTTCTGTTCTCTAACAGCCACTCGTGTGGACGACCTTCCTTTAACCCATGCATCAATGACACTGTCATTTTATAGAGATCCTTCTCTGAATACAAATTAGGCCGCTTTTTATAGTAATAAATATGATCAATGTTCAAAAAGGTTATAAACAAATCTTAGGATACAATTTTATCTCTGTAGCAATATAGTGCCATTACGTTGTGAGACCATACTTAAGTGTTGAATAAACCAAGGGATAGACAAAAGTTCATTTTAGATTGGAGAAATTTTGAATTCTAAGCCTATTCAAATTTTTAAATTTATTTATTGTAGTTAAGAAATACTTACAACATGCTTCATTTCTTTAGCATACATCATATTATCGTACCGGTATTTTATCGTAGTCTTATATTGGAATTAGGTGTTTATTAGAAAATATTTTTGAAACGTTTGGTATCTATTATTTCCATTACTGTTGTCTCCAGCCCGCAAAACCACGTAATTAAAATCGGTAATCTGTCTCAATGGATTAACTCCACGTCCGGAACCAACCTCAGCAACGAATAATTAACTCTCTGTGGTTTTGAAATTGTGTTGGTGAAGGCCTAAGGTGTTGGTGATTTCCGCTCTCGTTAGGGGCAAGTATTCTCGCTTATTCCTCATGCAGTTCGTTATAACAAATGGAAATTTTGTTATGATGTTTTTTTTAATTTTATCCTCCATTAATGGCATTAGTGAGGTTAATGTGACACTTAAAAACATTGAACTTTTTTCAAGCAGATATAATATAATTTTTGACAAGTTCAATGTGAGCATACGTGTGTGAGTAGCCGTCAGACTTAACCAACTGAACGAACCAATCAGTTTAAATTTGTTATGATTTTAGTTAAAAATTAACTTTACTTTTGAATTTGTACTTACGTGCACTTAAGTTAAACAACATTTCTCTACATTTAATTTTCCGAAAGCTATACAAAATATTTATTTAATTTTCAGTTTAAAAAATTTAATTATTTACAGAGATTTATTTTGTAACTTTTAGAGTGTATTGTTGAAATTATATATTAATTTTAAAGAAAATATTTATTAATCTGATATTTTCTACTTCTGGAGGCAAAACAATCATTATTAATAATCTAAAAAAAACATCGGTGACAGGTTATTAATAAAAGAAAAGCCTCTCTAATAAAAGGAACAAATTTAAAAAGGTTTTTATTTTGATTTGAATAACGTAATGAAACTAAAAAATGTGAGTACAAAATGACATACGTATGCTAGCCTAGTCTTTGTAGGTCACTGATAATTTAAAAATGGTGACAGTTTTTAGTATGCAAAGGGCATGTTCTTTACGGTCTTAGGAAGGGTACTACTATCACCGTTAGTGCAAAGTTTATGCCAAGGTTAGACCACCAATGCCGCTCTAGTAATTCTTATATTAGCCGGACACTAATTTCTTAGTGCCCAACCCATTGAGTAGACTTACAGTAGACACTCTGTATATTTACTATGAATATGGACTTCCCAAGTTATAAAGATATAGGTATCACATTTCAATATAATATATACCTCTTCAATAACTTTAACCAAAATTTCCTTAAACTATTACAGGTTTGCACATAATTGGCTATAAAATATTACCCTTTTTCAATATCTAGTCATCGATACTAAATAGGGAACATCACTGATTCGTACAAATACATTACTCCAAATTAGACGTAATATCACATTACAACAGTGTTCCACAGGTGCACATGTAGTAAACTGTAACTTTAGCCTGCACTGAGGTACAAAACAGGCGTGGAAAGCTGTAGTGAAACATCACCTCATTAAAGCATAACCACCTTTTGGACTTTGATTCGTTCTTTACATTGAGGCATCTCCAGGTGGTCTATCTTACACATGGTTTTATGGAATATATTACGGTCAATGTTAATTCTGATTTAGATTTGCCATGATTTTATAATTTTATACATTTAAATACTTGATAATATAATAAGGCTCTTGTAAATTATGTTGCTTTTTAGTATTGATATTTCACTAGATTTCTAATTGTGTGATGTCTCGGTTACAGCCGTACTTAATGGATATTCATGACAATTTACAACAGCATTCGAGTAAAATACTTCAATTCAATTTAAATTCAGGTAATTTGAGGAACAATACTAAAACAAAATCTGTTTACTCACATCGACCGGCCACGTTTTGTTGCAGAAAATATGATAGCGATAAACGTACTGTAGAACACGTATTATAGTGAGAATGTTGTGATCCCTAGACACACTGACCTCATATTCTGGCAGTTTGTGCGTTCAAACGATAACGGTAAATATAAAAACACCTGATGAAAAATATGTGTTAAAAATCAATTGTGTTTGAAAAATTTATAAAATCTAAATTAACATACACAAAAACAGTATTATTTTATTGTATGAGGGAATATTAGTATACATTTAAGGTACAGTGGGAGTCTAACGTTGCATACTATGAGGTAGAACACTTTTCGTGAAATACAAGCTTTGTTCTAAACGAACTGATTGAAAACAACATACGTTGTTTTGATTCTTCATATTCCAATTTGCTAATGGCATACTAAATCACGTACACTAAGTATACTGCAGAGTGTAGTATTGGCAGACCTGGTAGTGTTGATCAAAGTCTGGGCACAGTGCGACATATGTGGCGAAATTTAGATCTATTGACAGATAATCGTGAACTGAATCTTTGCACAGTTAAAATTGTTAGGAGGTTCCTTTGCATCGTTCGGATGTGTCGTACTAGGTAAAAGGTAGTGTTGCTGTTGATCCCGAATTACTATATATTGATAAAAACAAAATGAGCTGTAGTTTTGGGACATTATTATACATTGAAAGATTTGGAATAGATTGTGATAAAGAGTACGGTACTATACTTTATTTTATTTCAAAATGTTTAAAACTCCCCAATTTTTCCAATATTTCATTGTTATCATTTTTTTTAGTTAGATAATTATGAAATTAATAATATATAAATTTTTTTAAATTCCAATATCAGTAGTATACTATGGCCGTTTCTGGGACAAAGCACCTGAGACCGGTTCTGGGACAAACCGTGTGAGACCGAATCTGGGACAGAACTGTTAGAGAGCGGTTCAGCGACTAAGAGTGTGAGTATGGGTAGTCAGAACCGCGCCGCGCGAATCACCACGCATGTCATCGCTGTCCCGTCACCCCCACCGCGCAGACACCACGCCTTTTTATTTACCACAATTGTGAGTATGTATGTGTTTGTGATTTACTGATCAGATCTAAATAGACGATGTTGTTTACATGGTTGTTCGGGAGCAGTTGGTTGTTTTGGTCTACAAGTGTGATTGTGATCTGTAGAATCTTTCGTAAACCGCTCCGAAGAGGTATGTAGTGTTTTTCTTGAGGTGATTGAGATATTTTGTAGCCGTGTGGTACATTAGGGGAAAAGGAGTAGAGGATTGCTATCTCCAAATGTTTGTGAGAGTGAACATCATGATTGACAAGACTGTTGTTCACAATATTGCACTGTATCTCGATGACATCAACGGCTCTGAGATTCGGTGGATTCGATGCAATTACATTTTCATTTGAGTTGAAGTAAGACGATTCTTTTTGTAAGTTTGTTGCATCAGATTTTTCAAAACCTAAGAGATCAATAACGGTTTTATCCAAGTAGAATTTAATTGGAGAATTAATTTATATTTTGTCACCATCTTTAAAGATCTTGAAATCGTCAGAATTTATGCTAAGATTCAACGATTTTATGTAATCTCTGAAACTCTTTCCAAGTTGTTCAATGGTCCAGTAACCACATTGAAGTATCAGTGGTTTCGGAATGAAATGTTTCCAAGTCCCAAAAATAGATTTTTGCATGTTGCAACAAGTTGTATATGTTGTTCTCAGAGTAAAATCCAACAAGAGCCATATAATACTCTGCGTTTCGATCCAAGTGGATGGGGTGTTTTAGATGGAGAGTGAGTACAGACTCAGTTCCAGTTAGTTTGAGTAATGGCATGATTGGAGTTTTTATATACTTATAATTCTATACAAGTTTTAGATGAACTTACATCCATCATGGAAGTCTTCAAAACCTCTTTCCATATATTTTTTATTTCGTTGTTGAATTTTTTCTGCATGATGTATATCTTGCCTTCTAATTCACTCAATTGAACTTTGACAACCACATCATATGGCTCCACTGCTTTGCTCACTTGACCAATACTCTGGTGGTTTTTCAGTAGGAAGCTGCCCCATATCTTTTCACCATTTACGGTACTAGTGGGGACAATCTCGATCGCATTTATTATTTTTTCCGATTTTACCAAATGCGATTCCAATAATTTCTTGACTTCGGATAAATCTTGTGAGACTTTTGATACATCACTTGCAAGCTCAATTATCTCGTCAGGAGAAGGGTCTGAATTGGGTTGAGTTGGTATTGACCCAATTTCAATTTCTTCTCTAAATCTGTTGAAAATAAAACCACAGTTTCCATGCATTTTTATTGTTTCTTATATTACGAAGAATATGTTCCCAGTCCTCACCAGCTGAATCTCGTCGTAGAACCTCTAGGCACAGATGTCCACAAATAGGAGGATAGTTAAACCCCTCAATACGCTCTGAGTTATAAACCAACCCTTTTGGCCCCAAGTACTTGACTACTTCTATTGGAGGATTGACATCGCCATATGTATCAAAATAGAATTTCTTTTCACCACGTTTCACATAACACGTCCAGTGAGTACCACCAGATGAAAGGTCACCAAGATTTACAATACCACGTTCAATATTTGTAGGTTTGTCTGGAAGTAACTGTCGCATGAAAACACCTCTAAACTCATTAATGTTTAATATACCTGCTAATTTTTCTATTTCACCAAGAGACAGCGGGAAGATCTCTTTTTTTATTCACAGACAACAATGCATCAAGCTTCCGAACAATACGTCGTTTCAACCCTCTACCTGTAGGGGTTTTCAATAATGGTGTCCAACTCCTCATCGACTAAACTCTTTAACCAAGATATAAATTTTTCACTCAGTAAAGGAGCCACCTTTCTTCTTATTAATGGAGAGATGAAGCGTTTACCTCCATTAACTGACGAATCCACCATTTCCATAATTTCCTTCAAAAACCCTCCTTGTTTATTAGATACGAGTTGGTTGTAACTTAGAAGCAATTTTAAACCTTTTTTGTTCTTAACAGCTCTAGAAACGGCTTTGTGTTGCTCTCCAGAAAGAAGTATACGATCACTTCCGTGAGACAGCTGTTCATTAGATAATCTGATTACTGTAGGTTTCCGTCTTTTGTACGCTGTACGAAACTTACGTTTTTGAGCTTCGGATAGCCGAACTGTATAATTATGCTGACTTTCCATTCTATACGCTTTATTATATACAAAACACTGACATGAAAACAATAATTGCCCCTACTAATGAAAAAAAATAAATAATTTTTATTTTACTTTTTTTTTTGTTTTGTTTTTTGTTTGTTTGCTTTTTATTTGTTTTTACAGGAATTTGATTATGTTTCGAGTAATGTCATATGAGAAATGTGCCTCAGATACAGCGACAACATATGCTGTGGTGCTGCTACTCCCCTGTGGAGATGCAATAGCTTTTACAAAATCTAATTCAACCTGAATATCACTTCGAGTTCTGTCCGTTTTTGGTTGATGTAGATGTGTGTCAATTACAACCAAAGGTGAGTTATCAATAAATTCTTTCAGGTTTACTAACACGTTATTGTCTCCGAAGTTTATTTTTCGGAACCCTAGGTACTGATCGTACATGATCCTGTATATACCATTAGTAATATCAAAATTCTGCAATTCCTGAGGGTAACTTTCTCCATTAATTTTCACAGACACATTTTTGATGTAGCAGCTGTCAAATCTACTTGGATCTTTTGCCTGAGTGTTTGTTCTGTTTGTGTGAACTGCGATTATAACAAATCTAGGATTGTACACATTTCTGTAAACACTTGTAATATCGAAGCTGAACGATGAACCGAACACCCCTTTTTTGTCGATGCATTGCCATTGAAATAAATTGTAGACTAAAGCATCCTTGTCACTCAAATGTTTCAAACCATAAATTAACTGGATTTTGGAAGTGCTGGTATAATCGACTATGGGGACTCGTAACACAAACGACTCTATCACAATTTTCCCATCGCCAGGATCCGTTGCTGTGGACCCTGCCCCTTTCCAGTGAAACAACGCGTCATTATCTTCATTCCTAGTAAATGTGATTTCAAAACCTCCCTTGTACATCGGGTAACGTAGGTGGTCAACGAACCCTAATCCTAAATGCCCAAGTGTACCGAGTGCCTCAAACGTCCCACCTCCTGTAAACGATGATGAGAAACCACTACTTGAGAGTGTTTGTTTTTCAGTGTTACTGTAACTAACAATCCCCTTTATAGTGCTGGTGATGCCGGGGAATTCTACTGTGTCGATCAATGTATTGTGTTTCCTCAGCTATATTCTTGAAAACAAGAAGGCCGCGAAGTTGTCTACTAGTTTGACGGTAGAGTTAGTTTGATAATCAGATCCATCAGATTTTTGCACATACTTTCCTTGAATATGGTACATTATGCGTGAATCAAAAATTGCGTCTCCATGATCCAGTTTGAATGCTGTATTGTTGTTGGGTGCATTGAAGTTGAGCTCTGAAACTGGCATTCCAGTTCTATGCTCACTTCTTGCTATACCGCTCGAAAATTCAATATACAGTTTCTCCATCACTGGTTTTACCACTGATCACTGTTCTAATATATCCTCTCTTATATATAGGGTAAAAAATATTTGCTTTCATTGCTTCATATATCTGATGGGTAGTTACATCCTGAAGTTCCTAACCCAATACCGAGTTTACGTTTCAACCACATTCCTCCTGTTGTTGCTAGGCCGACTATACGCTCATTCAAGTCAGCATCATCTGAGGTAACCCTCTCCCAAGCTTTCTTTTGTAATATTTTGTCCGCCTCCCACCTGTCTTCTGTGTTTTTATGATCCCTATACCATATATCATGCTTTTTATAAACTTCATCGAGGGGATTTATTCCCTTATCTCCCCTAGCAAGTCTCTTGTCAAGCAGGGTGCCGGGCCCACAGTAGTTGTACGTATCAAGATTCCAGTTCTTGGGCGCATGTAACGCGAATGGTAACTTGTTAATGATGTCGTTCAAAAGCCCTTTACCTTCTATAACATGTTCAGGCAAAACAGACAAACATCTGACTAGGTACTTCAACCCTTTAGGTGTAGCAATTAGGTCTTCCATTTCATCGTGAAGGAAATCAACCACAGACAGTTTTTCATTATGAAAGTTGTTGTTCCCAGCTTCTTCCTGAGCTTGAATGTAGTGTAACCTGTCAATGAGGTCTTTGAAGTTCTTTATGTACCTATATTCGACCGGATTTTCATTGTAAACCTTTAACCCTGAACCAATTGTTGCCACTTTTCCATTCACCATCTCATCCCAAATAGGTTTTATCACATGTTTCCACTTTAGTCCTTGACTTGATTTGGGACGACTACTTTTGGGATTGTTTCTTTGGAAAAGCGAGTTTGTCCTCACCAATATGTCCTTGTAAGAGTTCCAGTCTTCATCGGTGTACAGATCCTTCTCTACTATATTGTTTGTCGTCAGCAATCTCCAAAGACCCTCAGTCCCTTTGTATTTCTTTTGAGAGCTGATTAATATAATATCATCATAATTAAATTTAATCGGTTCGGAACCGATCATCGGCTGCTCTAGATTTTCATCGTACCAAATACCAAACTACTTGTCGTTGGATTGTTGAAGGTATCGGGCTCCTAGAGAACCAAGTGTTACTACTTTAGAATCCATCAACTGTTTCATCGATTGCTCTTGAGGTTGTACTTCTGGCTCATCATCGTAATCTACATCCTCAAACGTTCGACGATCTGATGCTTGAGCTTGAAATCTTACCAACTGTTTCATACGGTTTTGAATACCTATCTTTTGTGTTTCCAATTCTCTATATTGTTGTTCCCTAATGGCTCTGGTGATTGGTTCGTAATTTTTCTCATTTTCACGAACTTCTTCTAACTCTTTGAAATGGGTTTGAGCAAACTCACTTTGTAATTTCCGGTTTAACTCATCCAACTTTCTAGCTTTAGAAACAGTGAGCGAACGATCATGTGTTATTGATATGTTACGATTGGCAGACGTCTCATTAGAATTTGATGATATAGTATTTTTGTTTGAGAAGTTTTTGAATTCATCCTGTTCAGCACGTTTGAACTTTGCAGCCAAGACACTCTGAATTTTTTCAAGTCGCCTTGCTTTTTTTGCATCTAGTTTATTCGCCATGTTGTATACTTATAGTAATAGATACAGAGTTATTCTACAAATCTTTCGAGTCACGTTTACACTAGAACGTCAAATCACGTTTAGATAACGTCAAATTACGTTTATACTAGAACGTCAAATTACGTTTATACTTGAACGTCAAATTACATTTATACTGGAACGTCAAATTACGTTTATACTGGAACGTCAAATCACGTTTGCTGTAACGTTGTACAACGAAGTATTATTCAACACTTAGTTTCCTTTTTAAACTGCACATGTATTTCCTTTTTTGTGGTTTAGCTGTTGTATTAACAGATATGAATCCATGAGGTGTTTTTCAGCACTCAAAACAGAGAGCCTCAAATTGGTTGAAAGTCATGTCAGAACCTACAAAGTCCTGGAACCCTCTCTTTGTATAGTACTTGTTCATTGAAAACAGACACAACAGATTAACATTGTTTCGTATGACCTGCATATCAACCCGACCATAGCTCTGACTCAGGTAGACACAAGAAATCCCTTTATGACGTCCTCTAATGAAATAGTCTTTGATTTTAGTTTGCTCTTCTAGGAGGCAGTAATCGAATACCACAAGTGAGTTTGGTTTGCAGTCATCGATAGAAATGAGATCTTGACAGGACGAATAGAAAAACGCTATGTGTCTTCTAAGGTTTTTTTCTAATCTACTGTATTGTTTACGCAGATCTACATATGCAGGTTGTTCTATTGAACGACTAAACACGTATAGATTCTTGAACGGAACTCCATCTTTGTTGTAAATGAAATTCAATAACAAGTTCGTTTTACCACTCCCAGACAGTCCTACAATAAGACACCGTAACGGTCTAGGTAAAAATTGGTTTTCGAATTTCTCTCTGCAATACACTTGAATTTCCATAGTATGTTCTCTTACAAACATTTAAAATTTAAGAGCTTTCACATATTCTATGATGACCCCATGCTAGGGTTCGGATATTGTCTTCGAGTACGAAACGCTTGTCGTCTTTTGATGAAAGTACCACTTTATGGAGTTCTACGCTGTAGAGACTGTGTGCTTGTCTCCGAATTGTATTAATCGTTTTGTAGTGCTCGATGTTACTAAACAAACAGTCTTTATAGTTGCTAAAGGTAATTTCATTTTCAACTACAGCTTTTTTCACGCCCTTAGACTTCTTTATGAAATAATTGTCTTCTATATTGCTCGCATACATCTTGGATCGTAGTCCTACAAACTCTCGCATGATTCGACAATTAATTTCATCTTTCATTTTACCTTGAACTTTTTTGTTTACGTGGGGAAGCCCATATTGGTTGGGGTTGGGGTAGTCACTTGTATCAAATAATCCAATTAAATGTTTCATGTCTTCATAGAAGTTTTTCGTTTTGATGTCATATATCAGGGAATCGGTACCGGTATACACCATTTTTATATTCGATCCATACTTCTCTTTCATTACATTGTAGTGTAAATCATACATCAGTGTCTTTGATATGTCTAGAATACTCATACCAACGTAAATATGTTTATTTAACAAAAGCTTTTTCTTACTAAAATGTACAGCTACTAGGTTTTCTCTAAAGATGGTTCGACTCTTTAAGTTCGGTTTGCTAACTTATCTTTCTACTAATTAGGATTTAGTACCCAAAATAATGTCCACACGATTTCTCATATTTTCCATAGTTTTTCCAAAAACTGAGTTGTTCATAAGTTTGAAAAAGTCTTTCTCAAAATCATTTTTCGCCTTTGTACGCTCCATGGTATTCAGATTAATGTACGGTTGCAACCAATTGCTTTGACTGAAACTAAGAACTCTATGAACATGTTTTAGTTTCATACCCAGACTCAAATAAATCTTTAAATTTTTGTAGTGTACGCCATACTTTTCTTTGCTGTAGAGAGTTGTCAGAAGCTTTGCCATTTTCGATCCTGGTGGGACTCTACGTTCTGGAGCGAGAGATAGATCAGAGTGTACGTCGTGTAGTTCTTCAGGATATTCCAAATCAACTTCTAATATGTAGACTGTGGGTGAATCGTCATATGGTAGTTTTACAGACATTGCCCACCCATACAGATTGTTTGCATCCAAGTACATGAGGTAATTGTTTGGTTTCGATTTGTCGTAGTCTTTCATGTAGGGATTGTTTGCCTTCGCATATCGATGAGAACACTGTGAAATACCACCACGAATACCCTTTTCAACCATGATTACCATATCGATGTCAGTCAATAGGGACAGTTCGACTTTTGTAATTTTTAGCAGTGCGTTCCAAGCCAACCCAGGTGCTGTGAAATACCATGTAGGATCTAATTTGTATATATTGAGACATACATCCCTGAAGTTTTCCATAACATCTGCCAGCAGTAAGACATCGGTTTCGTTATATAGCATTGTATATTCTTTCATGTTCTGAATGTTAAAGGCGGTCCATACATCGCACGCATGTTTGTAATCTTCATTTGTTATGTGTTGTTTATTCAGTCTATTGTAAAATTCTTCTTGACTAGGTAGTGATGTTTCACTATATTTTTCTATACTGTCCATGTAGTCGTAAGGGTACACTCCTTTTCTTAGCGGTAAATTGAGGTCCTTACCACTGTAATATGTTGAGATGTGTTTGAATTGAGATCTAGTCAGATTCTTTGCCAACCTATCGAGACTTTGTGACATGAACTTGAATGAATCGATGAATCGTAGTTCAATTCCACCTTCCACACTGACCATAAAGGAAATGTACCGCTCCTCGTTGTTGGGTATCAATGATATGCGATTTTTGAACTTACCAATCTCTTTAATGAATAGGTGAGTGTCGTAACCTGCTAAATTATGAATGAAAACAGGAATAAACCTAGGTTTTTTTAAATTTATGTTACACTTGTTGTGAGCTGCTCCTCTTAACAAACCCGTCAAATGGTTATGGTCTCTAACACGATCATCACCAAGATAATTTCCACAGATATGACACGTAGTAGTAGATTCAAACATTTCCTGTTGCTCTTTTGTAATCAACTGCATGGGGACTATTGCTTCACTCTTGTAAAGTTCATTAATCCTTATCGACTCCTCAATCAATTATTTTACAAATACATGTGCAGCATCGTCTCCAAATTATTTAATCGGTGGTTTGGAAAAGCCGTCCTCTGACACCCCATACATACAGAAGGAAATGGCATTATGTTTCTGATATTTAATAGTGAACGACTGATGATTACCATTACAATCCACTTTACAATGGTGCAGTGTAGTGGGTACGGCGGTTATCGCAAGATAACCAGATCAAGCAACGCCGAGCGTGGCTGCTGCTTGGACAGGTGACCGCTGAGCGATCCTGTCCTTGCAAGCGGCCCGCCTGCCCGGCCATTGGTGGTGGTTCGGGTAACCTTTAAGCCGTTGGTCCCCAGGTTAAGTGTTAGAGAGGGCTTCTTAGCCCTAACTTCGCCTGGTAAAATAAGACATTCTTTACTTTACTTTTACACTTTTACACGGTTGACATGTTGAAATAGGTGCTAGACAGCATTCAAAGTCTGCGTAATACACAAAGGGCACTCTCATTGAGCAATTTAAATCTTTAAATCTAATTACAGCTCTGGTAGCTCCAATTTCACAGCATCGTGTGTGTTACAGTCTTCTCTATGCTTGATGAGTAAATCATCTCTCGTAAAGTGTTGCAAACACCTATTGCATATCCTCATCTTATGTCCATTTCGTGAGATCTGTGAACTAACCAAACGGGACATATCTTTGATCCAGCAGTAGTGAGTGTTTGTTTTTTCTCTGATAAACAGTAGATTACATGTTTTTCCATCTCGTTATCAGTTATTCTCAGCGGGAATATATCGAACTTGTCATCATAAGCATAGAAATTAACAGAAATTCCACTACGCCTTTCAAACTTTGTTATATCATCAAGTTTCATGGGGCATTCACAAGTTGCTAGTGCATGAAGTAGCTCTCGTTTGAAAGGTTCGTCATTGCTGATTCTTTCTGGATGAACCTTAACTGGATGTAAAGCTGCCTGAATAGACCACATAAAACATTTCTGGTCTCCGTTATTTACATTAATAACAGCCTTTTTGGATTGAATCTGTTTTGGTAGAACCACATAGCTGGATCCGTGAAAAGGAACGTATCGGTTGACTCTGATCTCCAAGTCTTTCACACTTTTTAGTGACCATTGAGAACCGTTTGCCTCAAACTCCTCCATCTCAACCAACATCTTAAGTTTTGCTGAGTTATAATAGTCAGACAGAGAATTTAAAGTAAAGAATTTAATTTTTTGTTTTAAAGTTCATGACTTGAGTCACCTCCACATCGTTTATTATTTTCTTGAATTCAGCATGATAAACCATGTTTACCTTAAGATTTTTTTCTTTTACAGCTTCCTGAAGTTTTTCAACAACAAGTGGTTTGCATATCTCAAGAAAAATTTTTGGATCTTTGATCCCACGTTTGTTCATAATCAAATACGTTTCAATCTTCCCGTGAATGCCAACTGGACTCCTGATATTTCATCAAGTATTGTCTGTGACTCCTCTGGAGTACGTACCGGAACCCGATGAGGTGTTGAAGGTGATTCTGTTTCAGACAGAAGCTGTCTCTCTTCCATGGCAGGACTAATCAAATTCTCACTATTAATTGTGCTAGTCAGTGTCTCACTAATAATATTTTTCACACCTGTAGGAATCTTTTGTGGTCTAGTCGGTTTTCGGATCATCGCTTCAAGAGCTATGTCGTTTGTATTGACCTTCGGTACTTGTTTCACTTCCCTTGGTCGTTTTGGGTATTTCTTTACCAGCATGTTGATGTCTGGAGTGGGTGCCGGCAGTCTTGGTGTCAGTCTGGTAATGGGTAATATTTCACTCATGTATCGAGGACCTTAATGAAGTGTTGACAAACGAATATGGCGTTTCGATTGTTTGTGACGGTTCCAGTTGGATGAATCTATTGGTGTTTCACAAATCCAACACGTTTTACTTTTAGGAGCTGGTTTGATTTCCATCTTTTTCAAACGTTCGTTATATGTCATACCATGCTGTTTGCTGGCACATTTCTGAGATTTTGGTGCCGAGCCATGTTGGAAACCGTTATTTCCTTACTGCATTTTGGACATGGTTTCTTCTGGGGTTTTATTTGAGCACGTACTTCGGTCGGACTAAGCACGTTGTATGTTGGACTTTCTGGGAAATGTAGTGGTGAATTGTATACAGGACGATATGGTATATGCAGTGAATAGTCTGACTTATCCAGAACTTCAAATGGTGGTGGACCAAGTATTGATTTAATTTTCGATGAATCGGGGTGTATCCTTTTTACTGGTGGTTCAAACTTTGGAGCATCAGCTGTAGATGGGCCAATTATAGTTCTAATTTTGGAATAGAAATCTGGAGTGTCTAACATAGACAAATCAAAATCAGCAATCGCGTTTTGTTCTTCAGGTCTGAGATTTGAATAGGACTCTGCCAACATAGACAAATCAAAATCAGCAATCACGTTTTGTTCTTCAGGTCTGAGATTTGAATAGGACTCTGGCAACATAGACATATCGAAATCGGCAATCACGTTCTGGAATTGATTTTCACTCACAGCCTCAGCGTAGTTTTCCAACATAGACATATCAAAATCCAGAGTTTGTCTGTCTAACATGGACATGCATTTCTTTGTTTTTTTTATGGCGGGACATGGAGGAATTCCTGACTTCAGCACCACACCTTGAACATACTTGTTTCATCGAAGGAGGTCTTTCATTGAATCCGTTTGAAGAAGCATGAGCTGGTGGATTTGACGCTGATATACCCCTCTTTTTTGTGGCGGGATAGGTTAGATGCAGTAACCTCTGCTCCACAATTCGGACATTTCTTGACTGATGATCTTCGAAGACCATCCATAGCATTGAGAAATGCTGTTTGCTTGCTTGCAGTAGAAAACGCCATTATTATAGAGCTGGTTACTCTCTTATTGTATGGGCGATTGACGATGGAAAAGGATGAGGTATGGATGGATGAGAATAGGAAGAGGAGTAGGAAGAGGGTGGGTATGTGGGATGAGTGGAAGGAAGGATGAGAGCATTATTAATACATTTGACTCTAAAAGGAAGAGGAGTAGGAAGAGGGTGGGTGAGTGGGATGAGTGGAAGGAAGGATGAGAGCATTATTAATACATTTGACTCTGAACTAGAACATAGGTTTTTGTAACTCTTTTTCATAAAACGATCCTATTATTTCCTCACCAGACTGGTCTGCGATTTTGTAGGTAACAGGGCAAGTTTTGTTGACAGCCACAATCCGAAAAATTTCTCTTGTCCAATTTCTCCGGTATTTATTTGCAAATACATCTTTCTGTATAGTAATTCTTACGCGGTCTCCAACGGAAAGTCTGGGTCTGAATACTAGACATCTTCCAGTGTTTGCGTGCATGTTTCTTAAAGTTTGTTGCTTGAATTTACTTCTGATGGCTCATCTTTATAGTGGTATGAAATTTACTGTTGTATTGACGTTGAAGCTTCTGTAAATGTGACACCCATCTAAAAGAGTTTTGAATTTCAAAGTGCACCTTCATTTTTTCATTGAGAGTTCTATGGAAACGCTCTATAATGGCACTTTTTTCCTCATTTTCAGTATGGTATAACTTTATTTGATTTTTGTGTAAAAACTCTCTAAATTCCTTATTAACACATTCTCGTCCTTTATCCGTGTGAAGATGGTTCGGGAGTTTGTGACCAACCAATTTCGCTCTTCTTAATATTTTACCAAATGATTTAGTAACCTGTTGTGAGCCTTTACTTTTTAATGGTTCTGACCACGCATATTTTGAAAACGTATTAATTACATTAAGTATGTATCTGAATCCATCATTTTCCTTTGAAAACCTAATCATTACAACAAGGTCTGCAGCCCACAAATCATCAATACTCAAAGTTACAATTTTTCTCTTAGGGAATCGCTTAACCACGGGTTTATGAACCTCTAATGCTCGAGGCAGAATTTCTTTCCGACTTTTCTGCTTCATTACTTCCTGATAATATCCACAATACACTTAAAGTATACCAAACTAGTAATTTATAAGGTTCGGTGTTTCGCGCGGCGCGGTGGTGGCTGGACAGTGACGAGGCACGTACCGATTGTTTGTAAACTTATAGAAACAACATGCGGTGTCTCACACGGCGCGGTGGTGGTGTCAATTCAGCAGTCGCGCGGTGCGGTAATGACGAGGAGCGTGCCGATTGCTTGTATACTTACAGTAATAACGCGTGGTATCTGCGCGGTGGCGGTGACGGGACAGCGATGACATGCGTGGTGATTCGCGCGGCGCGGTGGTGACCACCCATTCTCACACTCTTAGTCGCTGAACCGCTCTCTAACAATTATGTCTCAGATTCGGTCTCACACGGTTTGTCCCAGAACCGGTCTCAGGTGCTTTGTCCCAGAAACGGCCATAGTATACTACTAATATCTATAAAGATAATAAAATAATTGTGTTTGTATACATAAATAATATATCTCTGGAACTTTTTTAAAGGTAGATATAAAAACAGCCAGTGGAAAAATATTAAATTAAAAGAAATCTATTTGATACTTGTGTTCGGAAATTTCTATTCTCAAGCACCAAACTTAATTACTTAAAAAATCTTATCCATTAGAGATGTGTAAGTAAAGTAATTTCCAAACGAAATAACGAAATGAATGTCTAAGAACTAGGTTATTTTGTAGCAAAATATTTTACTCATTAAAAACAATAGTAGGTAGTTATTAGAAATATAATTAAAAAAATGCATATTATATATATATATATATATATACATTTATTAAATTTTTATAAGTGGCAATAGCCTAATTTAATTTCAATAATCATTGAATCACAAAATGTACTTGCTACATTTTTTTTTTCGAGTCCGCCGGGACTCGAGCCCGGATCTCTCACTTGCAGGGTGAATGTGCTACCATTACACCACAGAGCCCTTTCTTTTTACGATTTAATTATATTGTATTTAGCCGTATCTGTCACATATGCGTTTAAATAACCAAACTAACATATGATCGGAAGACCAAATACCTGTCAAATGACTTTTGTTTACATTTATTAAATTTTATAAGTGGCAATAGCCTAATTTAATTTCAATAATCATTGAATCACAAAAAGTACTTACTCCGCTGGGACTCGAACCCGGATCTTTCATTCACCCGGCAAGTGTGCTACCATTACACCACAGAGCTCTTACTTTGTACGATTCATGAAATGTACAGTTAAATAGAAACATAGATTTTAAATAAATTTTGATATGTAAAACGACACAAAGCCTTCTGGTGGTATTCTACATATAAAGTTATCATCCTAATTTCACTTTCCGCAGGAATTATGACCTTGGACTCAATATTTTCGTAGACATCACATTTATTACTTAATCTACGTTCACAAGTAAATGCTATTCCGAAACAGAACTGAAGCCCAATCCTTGCCCATTCACATCCCCATATCCTGTACTGTGTAATATCAAGCAAATGTTTAATACTTCACATCTGCACTGAATTGTGATAATATTTTAAAACCATTTTCCAAGTAACTTGTATTAAATATGAGTAAGAAGTTAAGGATTGGTTGTTAGTTTTTACTATATATATATATATATATATATATATATATATATATATATATATATATATATATATAATATACATATGTGATACATATATATATATATATATATCACATTGTAATCAGAGAACAGTTTAATGAAGTAAAAGTCAAATAAGCAGTAAATATTTGACATCTGTATGGAAGTTAAATGTAGTTGCTTTTTCAGAAATCATAAAGCACTAATGGTAAGTAGGGAAAAGAATTTTCTTTTTGTTCCCTTTCCATTATTTTGCATCCCAACTAATTAATCGTACTTTTATAACTATTCTTATCTCACCTAATATACCATAAGATTCTCTAGGTCTCTATCCTTTTCCATTATATTGTTTCCGTTATTTTCTTTCAAGTGAATATTAAAAACCACTCAGGTTATTCAGGTTATCGTTTATATCTCAACCTTCTTTATATTCGCTGCCCCTACAAGCTTTTATGTGCCGACACATATAACTCGATGAAATCATTATCTACCTTTATTGTTTAAACAGCTTTAAGCATTGTTATATCTCATTTTTAGTTAAATCAGTTAGAGTTATACTCATTCCCAAAACACCGCTATTTTGTTGATTTGCCTTTCAAATATGAGCCGAAACAGACTTTAATTATATATTTTAGAAATGTTGTAATTTTATAGGACGGCAACTACTCTGGTGGAACGATAAAAATCCATGAAACACACAAATAAGTTGACGTTGAAGCTGGACTTACAAAATTCAAACATGTAGTGAGGATATAAGGCGGTAAAAACAAATCTGACTGGATAATGCAGGAACACTGCAAACAACTGTTATGTTGGTAATTTCCAAGTTTGTGAGTTAATCACCATACACTAGTGATTTAAGCGAGCATAATCTTTGCCTTAATATTTTTTTAAACCTGAAGAAGAGGACAGATTTCAACACACGAAACGTCGCGGTCTGTAGTAACACATTAATATAGCTTTCTACTACAATTGGCACTTTTATTTTTCTACAAACCTCCTTTCATTAAACATGTAACATGGTTGGACTAATAAAATATATTTATTAGTTTTGTACTGTATCCTCTAAGGAAAATACTCCATGACAATTAATTATTGCCAGATTATTGTTCATTAATAAATAATGGTATTAAAATGGTGTTGGTTTCCTGGCAAATGTAATTATATTTTATTTATGTTGCAACTATTTTTATTTAATTATTTCGTAGTAATCTTAAATTTGAAATTGGATTTATGTACAAACTGAACTCAGTTACAAAATTTTACTTTTTATAATATTGTAATTATTGTTTTATATTATTGTTGCACATATCAGAATAATGTTTAAATACTTAAAACATTTTATAGTTCCTGAATTTAGGTTGAATTGGTATATCCCCAACAAATAAATAAAACACTTCTTCCTATTATAATAAACTAAAACAACTTACACATTATTATTTAGTTTCTTGTCCATTTCACCGAAAACTCTAATGAGAAACAAATTACACTTCTAATAAAACTCTTAATATAGTTTACATTTTATTACTTTGTTAAAAAAAATTTACTTTTCAATTACTGAAAACTTTGTAGTGAAGTTTTATTGACATTTAAAACTTAACACAGTCAATATATATGTGAATTGTTATTTAAGTTAAAACAATTTTATTGATTGGTTCACAGTTGTAATAAAATGTATCTACCCGTAAACTGGGATCTTCTCTCAATCCGGATCTTACTCTCTGCCTACAAGGCTAAAATACAGTAGAAAGTAAGTAGAGCTCTTCAATAGTTTTGTTGTAGCATTAAATCACATGTATGTAATTAGGTTTCCTATTGTTCAACAAGTTTCAGACCTCTTGACTAATAAAAAATTAGTTATTTACAATGGAATAATATTGTTTTAAATTTACAGAATTGAACTTGTACACTTCAATCTACTAAGGTATAAATGTTTTTGACAAGTAACTCTTTTTTATATTGATCTTATGTTTTATTTGGAATGAAATAAGCTTGTTACATGTAATAATGTTTTATTCATTTTTATTTTTTTGTATACTACAATTTACTATAGCGACTATTGGCATATACGGTACAAACACATAATCAGCTCCCTCAATAACTACGCGTATGACTGAACACCCGTATAATCCAGTTCTTTCATTAACTCAATTAACCGATCTGGTCTGCCTACATACTTGATTAACACTTTCATCTGGTGTGTTTTTTAATAATTGGTAAAGAGAGTTAATTTTAATTTGTCTTATTGACCATTTCTTGTACCTTCTATTTCGTTGCTTAAGGACATTACTGTTTATTCAAATTTAATCGAAACATACATTATCCTGTACATCTGAATTTATTTTATTGAATTATAAGTTCTCTTTTGTCTCTGCGATTACTATTTTGTACCTCATCCGAATTTCCAAACGATAACCTGATTTATTCAATATTTTTATAGTTATATCAATATGAACTTCTAATATAATTTTCATAGTATTACATGTTATTTGTACTTCATACACATTTCAAGCACTTAAAGACTCTTACGCCTCATATGTACGTGGCCAGCTACATGAATATAAATTATTATTTCTTGTTTACATAGCTTAGGTGATTTTGATCTCTGCATGGAAAATTTCGAAAAATTATAGAAAGGTTTTTGAGATACAATTTTTCCAAAATTATTAGTGTGAAATATTTAGAGAGCCATCATCATTCATCAGATAGTAAACCAAACCTAGCAGAACCAGAGCTTCTTATACAAACAAGGAGAAGGGGTAGAGCTTTATCGCAATTGGGCGAAGTTCAATCAATCATCAATAAATCAGCAATCAATACCATATAAATAACCAACCACCAGATATTGCTTACGACTTTCCACAGTGAGGCCAATATATCAGGATTTGGATTGTGTTCGGAAATGGTATTGGGCTGTGACTTGGAATGCGTAGATTGTATACTTGATGGCTACCTTATTTTCAGCACTAAATTTTGCCCTTATACTTTACTGAGTTTTCCACAATTCCTCCTAACGATGCCTACTTATCTTGCGGAACTAAAAAATAACTTCATTAGTTAATTGTGACAATTACTCATGTATTTTCAGTACATATTGCAATATTAAATTTACATTATTTAACATTAAATGATTAATTATTTATTAGTAATTATAACATTGTTATTTAAATTTAAATAATACGATTAAAATTGTGCATTTAACTTCATTCCTTTCAAAATTGTAATGACGTTAATGAAAATTACTAACCATCGTAAATAATTTAATTATGCATGACGGTGCGTGTCTTATTGTGATATCTGATAGAGTTTTTCTGAGCGTCATTGATGCCTATATCAGTCAAAAAATGGTCTTTTGTGTTTCGAAGATAGTAAAACATTTCTTTTCTTCATCATGGTCTGTCTCGAGGATATTTGATTATGAAACGAACTAAATATTTGAAAATGTTAATAAAACCCATACAAAGATTGTTACGCAAACCTGATTTTGAGATGTCAATAATAATTTAAATTTTTTATATGCAGTCTTAAATTAAATTTCTTTCAACATCATGATTATGTGTATTTGGAGAGTAGTTCTCCTTCATTTTCATACGGGAGAGATTTCGTATTCACCCCTCTTTTAGATTTACCCATACCAAAAATAATGTGTATTTAATATTAAACACAATACATATTGTACTGCAGTACAAAAAATACTTGAAAATTTGGTAAGTAATTGGGCAGATGGCCAATACATTAATCTGATGCTTCGGTAAAACAAATTAGAACATGTTACGTCCTGCCGGAGCGATGTAGTTGTTACCGTAGAGACATTTGCATACTTCAAAGGGAGCACAATACCGTGGAAACAAAACTAATTACATGAAAGCTGTGTTAAACTGTATGTCTAAAGTGAAGCTATTTGTAATGTCAATCGGCAACAATATTACTGGTTTAATTATGAACCAAATAGTTTTAGAAGCTAGCTCACATTATGAAAACGTATTTAATCACAAAGCTGCTATTAGACGTATCGTGATCAACCAATAAGTTTATTATTCTCGGAGCGTAGAGTCAATTTTAACTGCACAAGCACATGACTGGGTTTCCTTTAAATAAGTAGAGGAAGTTTTCTTAAGATTGGAATTAATCATGTGGCACTCTAAATTAGCTGGTGTCGGAATAAGATGATATCGAATGGTTTGAAATACTTGAAGCGATAACTTCGTTCTTAAATAATGCTTTCCTTGGTAATAAACTAGGTAAATTTATAGGTATTTATTTATTTATAGGTATTTCCTAGGCAAATATCAGGTTTCAGATAGATAAATAACAGTTATATCACTGTCAGATAACTAGACAAAGAGACTGAGCTTCACGTTCAGAATCTCCATATTGTTAGCTGACGCTGATATAATACTTCTTTACGTGCCAGACTGTTGTTTATAAGTGTGTCACAACAAGAAACGTACGCTTCGCGACAATTATTATTTTTATAGACTTTAAACTATATTTATTCGCTCAATTTTCAACCACCCAAAATAACTCAAGGGACTATCAACATATTATATCCTTGTAAAAATGTCTATATCGTTTTGAATAAATTTGTACGTTTTTACAGAATGACAATCGGTTCTCGGTTACTGGATTAAATGAATATGAGCCATAGTTAGGATTTAAGTGAAGAACTAATATAAGAATACAATGATATGATTACTACTGCCTAGGTAAGGGTAAGGATGTGGTCTAGAAGACACTAGAAAACAGATTTGTCTTTTGGAACTTTAGTTTAGTGAAGGCACTATCGAATATTTAAAAAGGCATTCCGCACTAGACGGTAATATAATCCTGGAAGTTGGAATCCTGAGCTCATTTATCACTTTATGTAGTAATAGATTTGTCCTAGGAAACGTGTAGCAGTCCTAGAGGAAGATAAGTTTCACGGCATTGAGAATAAAACAAGTTATTCCTCTTGACCTACCTCTTCCTCCAGCAAGAGAGCTGCCTGATGGTCCCTGGAGATCTGGTATATTGCATAGGAGTTTTGGAGGACGAGAAGGACGATTGGTACCAAGGGAAAAAACCAGCATTTGCCACAAATACAAACGTTGGCCGAGGGCGGTGCCCAGGTTGACCGAAAGACAACCACTTTGGTGCGCAATCTTAAGGCTCTGGTTGTCTCCTATACTCTCAGTCATACTGGTAGGACGGCTGGTCTGGGAAGGGGACTTCTTAATTAGCATCCTGAAACAGAACATAAACAATGTTTTGGGGATTTAGTTACAATAAAAATATTCAAGAAGTAATAAATATTTATTCATTATTAGTTTTCATTAAAATCCAGTGTTTTCATTAGTTGGATATTTATAAAATACCTAGCATAAATCCTAAAATCAATACAGAATTAGAAACAAATCTTTTTATTTTCATTTTGACTTCAATCCAAATATTTAGCCTACTGTAAACACCATTCGGCGTTTCGAAGCGTATTAATTACTATATCAATTGTAAAGTTTCCTTGGCCTCTCGTTACTCATTGTTGTCAAACCCTAATCTTTTACAGTTATCATATCTTGTTTTGTTCAGGTATCGGAGGGATGCCATCTCAACCCTAAGTCTGATGGTTACCAGAACCTTTTCCAGAACTGTTTTGTGAGCGGTTTACATCTAACTTTTACGTAAAGAACCAATATTTATTTTAACAATAATATGTATTTTTTTAGTTTTATTCTGTCACAATTCATATATTTTCTGTATTCCTGTTCCGTCACTTCCTTGTACCTTCTCTTTACAGCGGTATAAATATTGCTCCACCATGACTCAAGTAATAAAACTCAATAGTAGTTCATGGGTTTGAGTTACGGATCGTGTTAGGTGCATTTATAATCTAAACATTGTACCGTGTTTGTGAGTACACAATTTAATATTACAAGACATCTAATATAGTCTTAGAAATGTATTGATTTTGACCACGGCTGAATAGGATTTTAATAAAATAATTAATAGCACTGGTTCTAGAGTACATTTTGAATCAAGAAAAATCTGTTAACTAGTGTCATTTGGGTTAAAGAATGGAACATATTTTTAGTTATAATATAAGATGAATGCACAAAATTTTGTGAATTCTGGATTTGTACAGAAGATTAAGTGAATAATTCAAAACTCTAATTCTTATCAATCAAAGCATTGATTATCATACTTCGATAGTTCGCCAAAATTTCCTTGGTTCTGAAAAATTTAAAGACAGAAGCCCTGCATTTCCTGAAACTCCTGAAATTTTAGATGTTAGAAGCCCTAAAAGATATATAATGGCAAAGCACGCCTAGCGTACAAGCTACTAGGAAATTTATGAATGCCGAATGAGTGTATCGTTTCTCCTACACTGAGAAATACTTCACAACGTTACAAGAAGCAGAATTGCATTTCTGTTTTCTGAATTACCATGTTTAGTTTTGTTGCAGGAAATAAACAGCATTATATATATATATATATATATATATATATATATATATATATATATGTATGTGTGTGTGTGTGTGTGTGCGTGCGTGCGTGCGTGTGTGTCTGTATTTATGTAAAATCAGCACCTTAGACGCTTTAATATAATCAATACATGTTTACAGAAAACGATAAATACTATATAGAAAGCAGTCAAAGTAGTTCAGACTTTTTTAATTTTTCCTTATTGTTGGTACACAAAACTCTTTGCAATGGTTTTTTAGGCAAATAAGGAATAGTTGTATACTGTACAAAAGAAATACATGCGCATATTTATCGACACTAAGTATAGCTATTAAAATGAGATATAACATATTTCATTTTAATAGCATGGGATACAGTATTTAAAAATAACTGACTTTTTCTAATGCCAAACTATTTTTAACGTATGTTTTAGTTTTAAACACATGGTAATACAAATGTACGGATCAGCTCCACTTTTTCTTCTTTTTTAGCTTCTTACCGCCGACTTTATGAGCCCAATCTGTGATAACTTCAAATTTCAAAACCTGCTCTAAGGTGAAGGAGAAATTAAGCTGAACTGAACTTTGGAATTGAATCAGCACTTCTTGTCATAGCTGCGGCATTATACAGTAGAATGTCAAATGAACAAAATAAAGGAGGCAAAAGTATTATCATATTACTTTTATTGGGGTATAGCAGAAAGAAAAATGCACATAAAAAAATGACTTCATAATATTAAGGTTCTATTTATTGGAATTTATTGAATAATAATTTATTATCTGATCGAGCTATGTAGAATATAACTTATTTAACAGTTTAAGTTAGATCTATAACTTTCTTTCGAGTCGGTTGAAACAAAGTTAAAAATATTAATAATTTTGAAATATTATTACGCATTACTATGCTTCAAAATTGTTTGTTTGCTTGATTTTGTGAATTGTTCATTGATTAGGAAAACAAGGTTTCAACACAACTTTCATACTTTATTGAGAATGTTTCACGCGTGTGGAGCTCATAATATATAACCGTGAGAACACTAATTCATGAATAGGAGTTAGTGAGATAAGTCCATAACTCTGATCCCTATCAGAGGAACTAACAATTCGGCACAGCTCAAGACGTAATGATGAAATCCACACTCATAGAGGCTTGGCGCCGGCGGTAATGAGGGAACTTGAATGGCTCAAGCTTTGAAATCAACGTGAAACTTGCCCCTAGAATTCTACATAATAAAATAATTGAACATATATGATTGTGTTTAAATTTTAAACACATATATAGAGTATTGTTACCCTCCTTATGTTATTTAATATTATATGTTAGGAGTTTTTCATTTAACCGTGATGAGCTTTGGACGTTTTAGTCATTAATTTATTTACAAGAATTAATCTTGAATACAAACTGTATAGAAGCAATGGAAATATTACTCTCACGTCCTACTTTGCAATTTACAGTTTCGTTAAAGTTCCTAACAAAGACGGTCTCGCATTGATTCGTTGATTTTGCAGTCCTGACATTGGTTAATGGACACTGGACACCGTAATTCATACTTCTGGGAGAAATATTCTACATCTACTTTCATACACTATATTTTATCTGATACTGACAAACATTGTGAGTATGTTCCACAAACATGTTTTTATGGGAAACTAGATATTATATTTTGTCTCTTGGGTGAAATATTCTTTATATCCTTGTGCACGCTAGGTTTTACCGAATGTGACACCAAGACAAAACAGTTTTAATAGCACTGGACATCATAATTGGTTTCTCAGGAAGGGATTTCTTTGTAATTACTATATTTATCTTATACTGACATTCGTTATGAACAAAACATTGCTTTCTAGAACACTGGAAATCATAATTTGTCTCTCTTGAAGAGATTTTATTTATGTACTTATATACACTAGATGTAACCGATGGTGACGTTTTTGTGAAAGAACAATTGTTTTATAGGACACTGGGAATCATAATTTGTATTCCAGTAAGGGATCGTCTTTATCTCTTTAAATACTATTCAAATACATAGAAATAACATAAAAAACATTCCTAAGTCTCAAAAATAATATATTTAACATGTTGTGTGATAGCCACGATTACCCTAACTTTAAACGAAACATAATGTGTGTTTGGAGTCTGTTTATGAAGTGGAGTTTTCATACTAGCAATATATTATATTCAAGTAGTTATTTGGATATGAAAAAATAGAAAGGTAGTCGCAAGACTGTCTAACAGTAGTGACTACTTCTTATAACGGGCTGTTATTATATATCTTTACAAAGTACTTTTGCTAATTATTAAATGGATATTTTTTAATATTTTATAATAATATAAGACACTTCATTCTTAGAATAAAAAGTGTTATATTTGCTATTCATTTTATACATACTTGTAACCTTTTTTGCTTTTTTTATATATTATAATGATAACACTTCCAATTATTAAGGAATAAATATTTATACATTTCATTGCTATCGTTTATATTAGGTTATATGATTTTGTAAGTATCTAATTCATTACGATATTGTATTTCTGAAAGAATTACTTCATATTGAATGGCATATTCTGACAGTAAAGTTAAAATTTTAAATAACTAAAATTAGAATAAAAATTCCAAATTAAATCCTACTAAATGTCTTATAAAGACAATGTATATCGGTGTTGTATATTTGACTTTGCAAAATTGGTATTAAAACATTTTTTACTTAATTAATTTTTAAGTGAATGTAGGGTAAGGCAGGCTGTAATTGCGTAAAGTTTATAATTATAATGAACAGAATGTCTAATTTTCTCTCTGGATTAAATTATACTGCAGCTTTGTTAACTAGAAAAGTTGTAATCAATTTATTTTTGTGCAGTTTTTACATGTCTTCATGACGAAACTAATAGTGAATCAAAATAGAATGTAGTAGTAACCGTACTGAAATTCGATTTAGAATCCAAAGAGCGGTAATTATTGTTATTTAATGATCCTATAAGGTAACACATTTTACTTTGAATTCATTAATAAATAAATCAGTAGTTCGTGGATTTATTTAAACCTGTATTTTACTACATATTTTAGTCTTAAATAACCTAACCTGAACAACTTCATAACCAAGGAAAGTCTGCAGAAGCAGGAATAAATCCAGGTGATGTGATATTTCGGACAACATTTAAATCAATAATAATACGAACAAACTTGTATATATATATATATATATATATATATATATATATATATATATATATAATCTAAGGTTTTTATTTTTAAGAGTGTATTTCGTTATATCCATGTCTTATTTATTATTTATGTATTAATAGTTTTCATTAAGTATATGTTTAGACAGTCTTACCATGTTCTAATATTTTTATAGGAGAAAGAAGCAACACCAATCATTTTAAGAATATTGACTTTATACATTATATCAGTTATCTGCTTCAAAAATGTCTAAAATTGCGTTGTAGTTTCTCCACTTTAGAAACATACGTTGTAACAACAGACAATATTGCAATAAATATATTTAGGAATAAACCATTCCCTATTATATCACACGAAATTTCCAGGTATAGCGTATTAACAAGGTAAGAATATGCCTACCACTTGTCGTAACAAGCTTCGCTGTTCTTGCATGCACAAACTTCAAACCTACAGTTTTTTACAGAAAAAGGTTGTAAAATAAATTTAAAATTATGATGCAACATGAATAATTAAATCTTCACATGTTACATCTTCCTCGAAATGCCTTACTACACGATACAATCCAATTTTTATTTATTAAATTATTTTTCTTACAAATCTCTAAATAATACACTTATACACACTCTTATGTTACTATAAAATTATATCGTACCCATAGTTAGGATATATAGGTTACTGTGTTAAGTTTCTGGATTTATTACGAGTATGATGAGTTAGCTTAAAAATTTATGTAATGTGCTGTTTCTTCGTTGCTATAATGGTTATATAGATATAACCATATATTCAGTAACACTGACCTAAATTCCATGTAGTGACATCCCCATCAAATTCAGTGGTCAATTCCATATCGAGGAACCTTTTATATAATTGAAAACTCATTCACAATTCTAACTGTATAGGTGAGTTAGTTTTCAAGATATCAAACGAGCAGAGAGAAAGACACATAGACAAATAGAAATATACTTCCAGCCCCACGAGTTGTACGCCACAAAAATTAAATAAAAAAAAACAACATATAAATTTCATTCACATTTCAGTCATCTTTTAGTGAATGTTGCTTTTACCTAGAGTGCTTTGATTAAAAGCTTCATTACAAACTAGAGAAGCTATCATTTAGTTCCATTTTCATCTTAGCAATTTTATTGTGAAAAAAAAATGAAGCCATGATACCAAAATATATCATTAATATTTTAAAAACACAAAATATCAATTGCTTCTTTTTTTAAGTGAGCAACTTATTTATTTTATGCATTAAAAACTGCTACCAATGGTTTATATAGATATCGTGGGTTTTATACCAGCAAGAAAAAGTTTTATTTTAGTGAGTCTCAAATTTGTAACGTTTTTCAATCACCACTGTTTTTGTAAATAACAAATTGTAATTTAATTTACGCTACTTATTTTCAACTTAGGAATTTTGTTCTCCGACTGTACAGCTCATTTGGCACTTACCATCACGTCAAAGGAAGGCAAGGTTAAGCGAGGTTCTCTTCTGGAGGAACCTTCCAGTTAAACTTACACAGGGCACAACAAATAACAGTGGAAAATTTCTCCTGGGAACCCCCAATATGAAGTTATTGCGGATGATGACTTAAGAGTAATGGCTGTTACTAGCGTAGACATTAGGTAATACTGTTCTCTAGCCAGGTATGACTGAAAGACTGTGAACATACCTCTTACAAGGTGATATGAATGAGATGTAATGCCAGATACACCTCCTTATGGAACATGGAATGTCCATTTATTTGTAAATTTTCGATGAATATGTTCAATTGTCAATATTTACGAGAAAAACTCTTTTAGTTTAAATTTGTTTCTGATTACCCTCATTGAGATTCATTAAAATATGTATTACATTATAAGTAGTGACCTTGAACAACGTATTTAAACCACACTGTGATTCATGACTATCGTTTTTTGAGAGAGTGAGATTTCTAGGGCTCATAGGTTCCTTGTCTGCGGTTTTTTTGTCATTTACGAGTTTTTAAGTATCAGTTTCATGGACGTCTAATATGAAAGCTTCATTCACATCGTTTACTAGTGCAATATTATCTTATTTTCAACTTTACATGATGATAATACAATTAACAATGGAAAACAGGTCTCTAAGCGTAAAACCTTGGCCGCTAAGTCGGTTTTGTTATTGCTACTGAAGAAGGTAACTATACGCCATTTCAATGTTTTAAGTGTTACTAGCAATAATATGTAAAGAAATGATTAGTATTATTATAGTTATTAGTACCTATATCACCGTCATAATTTAGTTAAGAAGAATGAAAGTGGTAGTTTTATATACTTAGCTGAAATCAATGATACTTTCATTCATGTGTCTGACATTGGATATTTTAATTATTTTGGTACATGATAATTTGGTCGGAATTTAAAACAATATGGCTGGCGACTGTCTTATTCCTTAGGAAAATTCCTTTTAAGACTTTACGAAAAACACTAGGTTGAATGCCTTTACATTTTTAATTGACTCCGGGCTCATAAACTACCACAAATAATGCAAAAAGATTTTGAATTTCCAAGTGGAATCTTTTTTATATTCTTATATATTTCGTCAGCTGATTGAATAACTGATCAGAAAATAACAGACAATTTCTTAAAACATTAACACGAAACTCTGATGGAGTTGTTTTGGTAACGGTTTGGCTTCACTACGTCATTGGTTTTCCTCATTATTAAACTTTTATTTGAATGTAATTGAGGCAAACACTGTTACAAATTGCAACCTCACTGCAAGATCACTTGATGCGGAAATCTTGAATTAACTTTCAAGAGTGGTTGTTGTCTTATTCATTCTATATACTGCTACACACTACAACATTTTCCAAACCCAGTGTTCAATAATTATGTACCATACACATTTCTTATTTGAGTATAGACTACTACCATACAATTTGTAACTAGTGTACATGGTGTATCTTTCTCTTCTATTTTGACGCAAAATAAATAAAAGTTGTAATTTGAAAGTGAACTAAAATTTTAAAGAGCTTTCATTTGCTGAAAAGCAACATAATCAATATCAAAGATAACTATCGAAATCGGTTAGAATCCTCTCTTTCTTTAGTATTAATTAAAGCTCACTTTTAAATTGAAGGTTGCATATAGAACATTATTTACTGAATCAGAAACTGTTGTGCCTATACGACACTCATATACGTATGAAGCGTGATATATTTGGACATATACTAAGCCCTCACGCGGTATCTTTTAATGAATATTCCAACTCAGAAATATCAGACTAACGAGTCTTTGGCTATAATGAGATCCTATTAAGAGATGACTTTATACATCTCCAAGCTAAGTTAGTTAACAGTGCACTGCAGCCGTATTTAACTAAACTAATTTCCTAAGCTCAAAATGAAACGAATCTGTCATACCCGTAATCAGTTCTGTGGCATTTTTGTTTTTTGCATTGTAATCTCATTTAGTGATTTTAGAGAACAAATCCAAGACGGTTAGTTTAATTTCATTTATTTAAAAGTCAAATAAATTAAAAATTATAAATATTTTTATCCCTTCTGTTTTTAGTGATCATCCCAGATCAATATTATTATAAATATCAACATTGGACAACAATCGATTATGAATATCAATTTTACTTAACAAATTGTGTTTAGGATTGATATTACAAAGCAACCGATTATTTAATGTCTATTGTAAAATCTTATATTTAAATAGCTGTTGATATTACTATATGAAGTAACCCCGAGGAACACCCATCAGGGATCACATCTGGCTGGTTTATTTCTTGCAGCTGAACCCACCACTGGGCACAGCAAAAACCGATGTGACTTAAATCTGGGCAACCTTATGGATGTCCAGGAGCGGCACATCACTAACCGCAAATGTCGAAATTCTTAGGTTCATGGGCAATTCATTAGGTCTAGTTGGAGTTGGTGGGGCTGTGTTCCCTAACCTTAGAGATTCTTGCTAGCCTCAACAAGGGTATACCATCCTGTACCTACGTCGACTAGAGAGGCTGGTTCAGAGCTGGTCTTCCCTTCTTCCGTGAAGACATGACTGAAATGTAGTGCCCTAATTCTTCCTCATGGATCTCGATAAGAGGCGGAACCTACTGCCTAACCTTACCCATCCTGAATACCCTGTCACTCCTGAAGCAGCGCAAAGGTTCTTACAGGACTAAGTGCAATTTATAAGCTTCTTGTCCTAAGGGATAAAAAGAAACCCCCGAGGAAAGAAGGGCTCATTAAATTGTTTATTGGATATTTTGTTATTTTCAGCTACTAGATCAGCAGTATAAGGGTTATTGCCAGTGGAAATACAAAAATAGATTTAGAGAAAATGTACTTTATTAAAATAACGACCTCTGGAAAAAGGATCTCGTTTCAATACTGTACTTATAATAAATAATAGTTTTAAAAAACTAAAAACACGCTTTTATAGCAAACCAAACTAAAAAATAGAAAATAATTTTTAATTGCAAAGAGTTTATATTATGGTAGTAGAAGCAAAACAATCATTCATAGTCAATCACCTCAAAATAAAATTATAATAAAATTTAAGTTATTAACAGAATAAATTAATTCAGAGTAAAAAGCGTGGGGTGCTTGATATATTAAATATTACAATCATTCTATCGATAATTATCTTTGAGAGGAGACTTATGAAATGTAGTAAAATGACCCCACGCTTTTTACTCTGAATTAATTTATTATGTTAATAACTTAAATTTTATTATAATTTTATTTTGAGGTCATTGACTATGAATGATTGTTTTGCCTTCTACTACCATAATATAAACTCTTTGCAATTAAAAATTATTTTCTATTTTTTAGTTTGGTTTGCTATAAAAGCGTGTTTTTAGTTTTTTAAACTATTATTTATTTTTAATTTTTTAGTTCGATTAATCAATTAGTTTCTTGTGGAAATGTGGTATTTCTTACGAATCATTCCACAATCTCATCATTTCATTTAAAGCTTCATTATTGCATGAGGTATTTCCTGTTAACTTAGAGAAATCAAGTTCTTCAATCCGAATACCGTCTAAAGATCTTACTCGACTAAGTGCTACATAGGCTTGTCCAGCAGCAAACTATCGCGAGCCTAGATTAAGGATGTCGGGTCGGACAGGTTTTTGCCCGCTTGGTGCGTTTCTGTCATCGGTGCCTCATTAAAGGTTCTGTCCTATTAATAGCTACCAACGGGGAAATAGCAACCTGCATCGCCTCAATATGACTCCTCGAGCTTGCACTTAAGATGTCGGCTCTGATCCCTGGAGACTCGGAGCTTCGCAGTTCTCTTTAGATTAATTACTATCGTAAAAGTCGAAGGCTGGCATCTAAGCTACCAAGGAACTGTGGCTGTTTGAAACACCTTTGCCGGACTTGAGGGTTAGGTGTGTGAAGTATTTAATAAACGTAATGTTGGCTTGTATATATCATTTATCATTCTCACTGTGCTGTATTAAAACTATTACTTATTTGACATATCTTATATATATAAAAATCTTGAGTCACGATGTATGTTGCCAATAAACTCCAAAACGACTGAACCAATTTCAATCAAATTTCACATGTATCCGTAATTTAGTCTAACTTAGAAGATAGGATAGTTATTATCTGAATTATTCGCTTATGTCGTGAATATAAACGAATAAAATGAAGAAAAGTTTTCAAAGCGCCTGCACATTATAACCTGCAATTACGAGATAGATACGTATATTAAACAGTGAAACACTATTTGAAGGCGCTAAGTTATGATGTATAATTGTCTAAACTAAATTTTTGGTTGAACTTAAAGGTTGAGTGGTAGACCACTTTGTAATAAAATACATTATGCATGTACAATACATTTTTGACATATTTTCTTGATCGTGACATCAAGGTAAAATCTACATCGGGGTTGGAAATATAATTTACTTCAACCAGAAATGCTCATACGCGGGCAAAACTTACGAAAAGCGTGCGAAGCCGCGGGAAACAGCTAGTACTATTATAAAATGTTACACCCTTAACTAAGTTGAATTTTTCATATCGTAAATCATTTTATATTTTTATCATATAATTGCTATATTCTGATGTATATAATTTCAATAAACATTGAATCGCAAAAAGTACTTGCTACACCGGGACTCGAATCCGGATCTCTCACTTGCCGGGTGAATGTGCTACCATTACACCACAGAGCCCTCACTTTTTCTTTGATATCTGAAAGTGAGAGATCCGGGTTCGAGTCCCGGCGGAGCAAGTACTTTTTGCGATTCAAACATACACATACATAATAAAACTAATGGTTATTGTAGTTCAGAATTGAATATACCCATATTTTGGTACATTTATTATTTAATTTATTATCTATACATCTTCGGTAATGTGTAAAATAACTAAACTGTAGGCCTATTTGTTTAACTTTATTTATAGTAAATAAAATTGAAAATGTAAAAAAAATTTGGAATATTGTTGAAATGGAATTAGTTAAAAAACACTAAAGGCTTTGTCTGATGAAAATACTGTGTATGTTTCTGTAAAGCAACAACTCAAATTAGTATTATGTAATGTATACTAAACAAAGAACATGCATGAATCGTGTACTTAGAGATATGGCTGTCAAGGAAACCACTGGAAATGGCAGAGACTGGATGACTACTATAATATTAGTATATTAAGAGAGTCAAGCACATCCGAGAATACCGAGACGAATGGAGACTTAAACGCTGGGTTAGCGCAGATTGAATGGAGACTTGAACGCTGGGTTAGCGCAGATCGCGCGCTAGCTCTATCGCAGAGGATCTATAAAAGAATTTATTAATCCTGGCGGTTATTATAAGGATAATGGAAAACTATGATCAAATTATTGTATTGTCCTCAGTCCTTGATACGTATGCAAAGTTTCAAATTAATCAGATTTCTTGAAATTGGTAAAAATTATGCTCGCAGATTCCGTTACATAGATACAACCGAAGCTAATAAAAGCGTGTTAAAAAGGAGCTCGCCGTATATCATTAGACTCGCCTTCGGCTCGCTGGGGGCTACGCCCCCAGGCCCCCTTTCGGGTATTAGCCAAATTCGGGGATAAGAATGATTTGGTGATAGGTAAAATTCGGACATTATGTCATACCAGGAAATTCCCAGGGGGAGGTTGTAACTTTACCAGGGGTTAAGACATCAGGGGTTATCTGGTCATACCAGGAACTTCCCAAGAGGGGTTAAGAGATTTGGTTATAGGTAAAAATTCAGACATGAGGACATGCCAGAAAATTCCCTGGGGGGGTTGTAACGTTAACCGGGGGTTAGGCACATCAGGGGGTGATCTGGTCATAACAGGAACTTCCCAAGGGGGGTGAAGGAATTTGGTGATTGGTAAAATTCGGACGTGAGGTCATGCCAGGAAATTGCCTGGGGGGGTATAATGTTACCGGGGGAGTTAACACATCAGGAGTTTAATTTACTCAGAGGGTTATCTGGTCATACCATGAAGTCGCCGAGGGGGGGTAAATGTTACCGGGGTTAATGACACACGTGCGCCAATTTTACAGGTTTGCTCAGGAGTTAATATAGCCATGCCAGGAAATTCCCAGAGGGTAATGTTACCGAGGAAAATGTTATGTCCCGAGCTTAAGATTTACTGGTTTAGGAGTGAAAAATTGACCAACTTTATCTACTTTTCCAGATTAATTCAAACTTTTGACTTCAAAGGCATTTTGTGGCTTAACCGTTAGAGATACGACAAAAAGTGACTGGAACTTTCTTGTCGGAAATTTGATTTTGTCTTTCGATTATGCCATCAGATTTAAGCTACGACCTATAATTTAGGCAGTACAGAGCTTAGGACAAAAGGCTGCACTGGGCAGTTTAAAAATATCACGTAAAACTTAAAAAAATCAATACTTTAAAACGCGTTATTCAGCCAAACCGTTGAGGATAGGGCAAAATGTTACTGAACATTTTTTGTAGATCATGCAATTTCTTAAATCCTTTTAAAAAAATTTTTTTGAGCTACGACCAACCGTTTAGCCACTATCGAGCCCGAAAGGTAAATTTTTAGGAGAAAATTTCCAAATATTTTTCACTTAATCACGTTTTGCGGCCAAACCAATGGAGATAGAGTAAAGAGTTACTACATGGCACATTTTTGTAGATTAACTCATTTCCTAACTCCAACGTCCTGTCTTATTTCGACCTCCGTCCAATGGTTTCGCCGCTATCGAGCCCGAAAAACAAAAGTTTCACGTAAAAAATTACAAAACAATTGCACATAATCACGTTTTTTCGGCCGAACCACTGGATTAGAGCAAAAAGTTACTGGACCTTTTCTGTAGATCGCGCAATTTGCTAATTTGATGGTCAATCAGATTTGAGAGCTACGACCTACCGTTCGGCCACTATCAGGCTCGAAACTTTATTTTAAGCAAAAAAATCTCTGGAATGTCAAACATTCCCGCGTTTTGTCGCTTAACCACACGAGATAGGACAAAAAGTCACTGGACCTTTTTTGTATTTCACTTCATTCCTGACTAACAATTTTTCCGTCAGATTGAATCTAGCTCCAACGGTTCACCCGCTATCAGGCTTACAAGAAATGCCTGCAGGGGTAAAGAATGCGCGATTTTTTAGGAATTTTTTTGAGGGGTTTAAAAGTAAAAAAGTCCGGTTTTTCAGACTTTTTCCTCCGGTCATATTGTGAAAGGTACCTGCGTGCCAAATTTCAAGTTTCCAAGCACTTCTAGAACTATGTTAGAATTTGTATCTATCCATCATCAGTGAGTAATTTACACATGCGGCTGTATAAGTATTTAGATAACCGTTTAGAGATACAAGAGAAGTGAATGGACCTTTCTTGTCGAAAATTTGATTTTTTCTTTCGATTATGCCATCAGATTTAAGCTACGACCTATAATTTAAACTAGTTCCGTGTTTTTTATTACATTTGAGGTTATGTTTTGATAATTATGTGTTTTAACAGGCAGTAAATAGTTTTTAATTACATTTGTATTAATTAATTTGAAAAGGTTCAAGGAATTCAACTGAAAAAATAGGTTGTAACAAAGTAAGGGTTCTATCTTAACCCACTCCATGAGTAAGGCGTGTAGCTCTGTAGCACGAAAAAACATTTTTATGGTTCTACATTTTGGGTTGAGATCTGCTGTAACAAAAATATATATTTTCAGAATAAAAAAGGCAGATCAATACTTTGTAAGGAAAACTAGCCATTAATTTAGTAAACATTTGGTCATTATAGTTGTAATGAAAGTAATATTAACAACTAATTAGTATATTTATTGTTTAATTTTTATTTTATAAATAATATTTATGTTTTATTTCACAATATTGAGTTCAACATTTACGATTGATATTAATAATCAATTAAATTGCCAGACTCTTATAGAATCGCAGCCAAATATGTTTAACTGTTAAATACATCCACATAAAGAAAAATACTTCTAAAATGTCGTTATTTGACTAGGAAACTATTTTTAATTAATTATTTACTATAAAATAATATGTTAAATAGAAGATACTTAGGTCAAGATAATATAGAAAGCAAGTAGCATTTCGAAAACATTGTAACGAGCAATATCCACTCACAATGCGACTATTTTATTTTTTGAAGACGAATTAATACAGTTTGTTTATTTAATAAAATAAAAATTAAATTAGTAATAATGTATTAAGGTACAGCTCAAAATTAGGTTTATTCCTAACAATGTTTAATACAATGTATTGTATGGTAGCTATATCAAGGATTAGAACAAATATTTTAATAAAGAGCAATAATATCAAGTTTTAGTATAAATGGAGATGTTGTAGGATTTGACAATATAAAAAATTGTGTTATCAATCTGCTCCATAGGAAAATTATATAGTTTTGGAAATTATAAATATGTACCACCATACAATGACGGTGATGTATTCATCATTTTCTCTTTCATTACAGAAGTCTTTGAGAAATGTCTGTGTCAGATTTAAGTGACCGTACCTCTGCTCGGCATAGTATGAAGGTATCCAGGTTTTTTGACGTCAGAAGAACCAATTATCATTGCAACAATAAGTTTTCATTCAAGCTCTGTTATAGTTTTATGGGACGATATCAAATATAGAACGGTTGATTAGATTTTTTTTTCGTTTCAGAAACATTACTTAATTTTCAACAATGTAATAAAGAGTTGTAGTGCTGCTTGTTAAAACTGTTTCTCTAAAGTTTCTGATAAACTCTGACAAGATATAAATAAAGCCTTTCAAATAATCTCACTCGTGATGGTAAAGTATTGCAGCAAATACGATCACTCTAACATCATTAGAATCTAATAGAGGGTAAATATCAACCATTTTTTTATTTCAATAACTATTTATATATATATTGGAAGGGCGGGATGAAAATTCTTCATACTTTCACAAACCTACCAGTTATACATTAAATACTAGCGGTTACATAAAAGGATCTGTGGGAATAATAACGTGGATAGAGGAATTAAGAGAACCATAAACCTGGTCCTACATACCATTAAGCCCAATAATTTAAATTAAGTTAGCTAAAATTGAAAATTCCAATATAAATCATTTTTGAAGTTTTGATTCATTTTAAAGTTTGCAAAAAAAATTGGTTATGTAGTTTGTGATTTATGAGAACTCGCATGTAACTAATTGATCATTTTGAAATTAACATAACCCAAGAGCATTTGTAAATAATGTTTCTCAAGTAACTTAAAAAAAATAATAAAAACGTGTAGGTTAAGTACAGAAATGGATATTAAGCGTAAGATTAAATGAGTTAAAAAAGACAAGTTAGGTGATTTGTTGTAAGGATACCAGTGTAAACAAAGTACGAAAAATCACTTTTTTACAGATGTAAGTATTATATTTAAATTGAATTATTCATTAATATTTAAAATACGCTTAACTTGGTATGATCCTATTAAGAAATTAGTTCCAAGATTGAAACAATATTTTGACAAGTATCAATAAATAAGATTTATACTTTTAGTGGAAAATTTGCAAATTGTGTCGAAAAGAATAAATAGCATCGTCGAGCAGACAAGACTAAGTGAATATATATAATATATACATATAACTTCATATGTAGCAGAATTAGTATTCATCATCAATATTTAATTCAGTATGAGTCCACTTTAGTAAATTGCTTCAATATGATAGAAATATGATTGATGCTTATATTAATAAGAAAAAAATATAAAATGTGTAATACCATACATGTTCTGCCGAAATGTGATTAAGTATTTGAAATTTATAATATCTAAAGCACAAAAATCCAGAAAGTTGTTTTAAAAATATTTTTCTATATATATATATATATATATATATATATATATATATCTATTGTACATTACGTAAAGTCTTGCACTATTCGTTGCAACCACAATGATAATCTACAAACCGTCTCAATGGTACGAATGAATAAGTAAAGACAAAGAAAATCGATCGATAAACCAACCGGGACAGGGCAAATTAGGGGTAAAACGATTCTTTACTATCCTCTGAACCCATTTGCAATTTTTTTGCAAAATTAGGAGCGGCAATACAGTAATCAGAGTCTGGTTAGAAGTACTAGCAGTATTTATGACAATATAAAAAGTAAAAGGGACTCTTATTATATCTTGTTATTGTTGCAAATCATTTTAAAGTTATTCTTGCTCTGACAGCGCCGCATTTCAATAACTCAACGTGATTTAACTTGATGTAAATTGTACGAAATTTTGTCTTTAAGTACGAACTCATACTAACTTAGGAAGATGTACGTAATTTGTATGCTATTCACGATCTGACAGCGCCGCATTTCAATAACTCAACGTGATTTAATTTAATGTAAATTAGACCGATTCTCGGAGCGGTGACGTGAATTAATGTTTATTAACACTTCTCCCCAAGAGACTGCATTTTGATACCTGCGGTTGTGTTATAAACAGAAAAAATAATTGTTATATTCACTAATGTTATATAGCGTAATATGTAAAAACTGTAAGCGTAGAATAGTTTTTTTTCGTTTAAAACAAAAGAATATATTGTGAATTAGCAACGAATATAACGTTTTTTAAAGTTAGAAACACCGCCGCTTAAACAACAGAAACGGGACGGGACAATTTTTAAAGGAATTACTAGTACAAAAGTAGACAAATTGCGGTCGCTGTTGTGATATAATTATGCCAACTTACTGAAATAATAAGAACAGTTGCGAATTTAAAACTTTTAAAATTATATTTTCAACAGAGGCCTATATTTGAACAATAATTTCAAGAAATTTAAAATGCATCACAATAAATTAATAAATTTTATGTAGCTTAATAATAATACTGGAATGGTCAACATACATGAATGAAAACACATTTACATAGGTTATGTAATTGTTTAGCAAATGTAGAGTATATTCATGTAAAACATGTTTATGAACCGTAAGAATGTTTTTATTTAATATTTCTTAGCCTATATTTTGATGTTACCATAATTGTAGTAACTTAGCATCGAGATATATATATATATATATATATATATATATATATATATATCAGTGAACAAAACTAAAATATGTCATGGACGATTAGCTCCATAAAACGTATTTGCAATATTACAAGCCTTAATTTATTTCATAATACAGCTTCAGAAATAATGATTCTCATTATCTTTTTTGTTACAAGTAACTGATATTACTATCGATGTGTTTTATAAAACGCTTTAACTATCGGAGCAGATCTGTAATTATGCTTACTTTACGGTTACTCTTCTTCTCACATTCCTGTTTGTGTAACAATAGCCTCTCGCTTGAGAAAGCTGATATCACTGTACCGCTTTGTCTGTGGGGTTTGGCTTTGTATTAGTTGTCGTTGCATAAGGATGTCTAAGTTTGTCTTGGACCATAAATCAAACACTGACTATTAATGATATAGTGGATTACTAGTTATTATTAGTGGATTACTACTTTGTGCCTTGAGTTTACACCCTGAGAGACATTGCTGATGACCAATATGCAATTTTAACATTGATAGTATGTATTAAAGTCAATATAAAACGAATTATTCTTACTTGATATCATTATTAAGTTTAAAATTTTAAATTAACGTAATACATTGTTCCAAAATATACTTGGTCAATTTTCAATTTCCTAAATATATAAGTAATTACATTCTCCTGTGTAAGTTTTCTCCAATTACAAACTACAAAAGATGGTTTTAAGTTTATTCCAAACCTTAAAACAAATACAACATTCCAGAATGAATCTCATATTCTTCTCATTTCAATTACATTTTGGTTTAGTTCGAACATAGTTATCAAACTTTCGTGGTTATAATAATTTATCAAAAATTTCATAAATAAAGGGATTTACTCGGATCCATAGTTATTCTAGGTGTATGGTTCAATTGATCCCTCTATCTATAATCTTATTCCAATATTTAATTTTATGTAGCTGGTAGAACTAAAGGCTGTATGCCTACTAACGCTTTAAAATTTTCATAGAACTCCATCATATTACATCATTAGTGCTTTTACTAAGTAATACGAGTATAAAGACTTCGGTTCTAAAAATTGCGTGCGAAGCCACGGATAACAGCTAGTACTTAATATAAATTAACTGTAACGCTGGTCTATAGTGAGTTAGACCGACTTATCTCATTACAATTAATCACCGTAAATCGCTTGTGGCAGTAAACGTGTTAAACGATTGTACGATAACTGTCTAGCTGAAAACATAGATAGTAGTTAAATATCCTATTTTAATCTCGTTATTGATTATCAATTTGTTTTGGAATATTGCTGTTTACATCTTTGTCTGTTTTGTAATATTGATATCTATAATATGTTCCTCTGTTGACCTTTTAAAATGGTAAAAAGTGCAGAAAGTTAAATTTTTTAGTAAATAATAAAAAATATCATTTTGACACGGAAATGATTAAGTAGTATGATGATAGCCAGGTTCATCTCATTTTGAGCTAAGTAAATTAGTTTAGTTAAAAAGACGTCAAATAGTGCACTGTTTGGTACTAACTTTGCTTGGAGCTCATCTCTTAATAGGGTCTCATTATAGACGAAGATTCAGGAGTCTGAATGTTCTGAATATTCATATATGAAAAAAGCAACGTGTGGGTTTAGAACTTCTTTAAAAACATCATAACCAGTATTAACTAGTGTGCAAAAGTTATTATACATCATTAAATACATTCATACATTTCCGAGTTTATATTTCATCCTGTGATAACTACTTACTCATTTAGTAAACCATGTCTTGTAGATAACTTTCTGCGTTATAGCAATAGTAGGTTACACTTCACTAAAGAGAGAAAGGCTGGCCTTATTTGATGGTTTTCATAACAATTATTTTGGTCTGCAACTAATTTAAATAAAAACGAAATATTTGGCTGTCGATGTTAATAACTAAGGCAATTATTAATTTACAATATTACTTCGTAGATTATTCCACAACAATGTTTAAAACAGAGCTATTGGAATCTGAGTAGCTACTTAAATATTAGTAGAAAACGATTCAGTGAAAGGGATATTCAGCCCTGATACTGTTTAAGTATTGTACATTGAAATGTAATCATAGTTATAGCTGGGGCACTCAGAAAACGTACTGCACTAGGAGACAATGGCTTTGAAGTTTTGAAGCGACTTCCGAAAATCTGACTTATGCGGTTCAAAAATATCATGGAAACCGTAGAAAAAGACCTTTTATCCCTTAAAAAACGTACCTTCTTCAATAACCAAGTAGCTGTGACTCAAACTATAAATTAAATAAACTAACGAGCACTAAAGCACACAAAATATCTTCAAGGTCACCTACGATATAATACGAAAGATGAAAGTACCTCAGTAAATGTATTCTCAAACTAAAATGAAACCAGAAGAATTCGACTTTTGCCAAGCATAATTAAGGACTATTTATTCTCAAACCTGCTAAGTATTGGTATGATTTGTTTGTTTTTTGATTTGATTGACATTTTACCACGCCATTCAACCAAATGGATACAGAATCCTGCCGAGCTTCTTGAACCATCATTATGGTCGTTTCCACTGAATATGGAGGATAGCTAAAGCTAAGGATATTGCCCGCCCCCTATTTAAGTTCCATGAGGAGGGTTGACGGGCACTATATGCCAACTTGGAAGATGGTAATTCTGTTACAGCATATTCTAGTCTAAGGAGATTAAGGACAGTACTCCCTACTGTTTCTACTAGTAACAGCCTTTACACCTAAGGGAGCTCCACTAATCAACAGTTTCTACGTTTCCTCTACGGGGATGCCCAATTAAAATTGACATAGTCGTTGTTTATGCACCCATTATAAATGTAAACTAATATATATAATCACGCATTTAAAATTGTTACACCTATAATTCCCGAAATGGTGGGGAATTAAAAATATTATATTTGAAAACACGCTTTGTAATAACATTGTGTCTTCCGGGATAAAACTAACGATATATACAGAAAATAAGAGCACACATTTTTGGAAACAATGATAGTAATATGTATTTATCTTTGGTATTTTTATAATATAACTCTTATATATCCTAGACTGCAGACCTCAGTCTGCATCAAACTTAAAAGTGATTATGAGAACTACTGATATAAGCAGATGCTACTCAAACTAGCAGATGCTAGCAGAGCTTTTGAGCTTTTCCGGTTTTCCAGGAAATGTATAATGTAATCACTCTAGGTAGAAGCAATATTCAATCAAAGGTGACTAAGTCAGATGTTGTATTGAGTTTTTTCTTTGTAAGGATATTTAATCTGACAATATAATATTGCATTGGTAGTTATATTATCCAAATATTTTGTATTCTCAATTGCATGTTTTATTTCATATTGATTGAGGATAAATTCGTAGTGTTTATCCGGTCACATTAATATTTCCTTGAATGAAGGAACGTTATTGAACCAACCACTATTTAATATGTCTTTTTTATTTGAAATAGTTTCATTTAATACTATTATATATATTTAAATCATTGAAATAGTTGAATACATTTTTATACTGTATCGGAACGTTTTCTAAGTGGATATAAAAATTTGAACAATATACTTGTTGGTTAAATCGTACTAACGTTTTAATGTTATTAAATGTTCCATCGTATATTGAACTTATACTGACATAATAAATTGTTTGTTTTGGTATCTTGTTACTCTATTGACTTATGTTTATAACAGAGGTCAGTGTAGTGTATGAAAGGAAACATAATTTTATTTGTTTTGTTGGTTTTTATTTTTTCCTATAATTATCTTATTGATAGTATATTAGCGCGCTGTATTAAAACTAGAAAGTGAGTTTCACAATCCAGAATCATTGTTTCCAGTCATGTACGTTACCAAGCGTCAAAACCGGATGATGTAATACCGGACGTGAGCTGAACAACTGATATGAGTGATTACAACACACGTTATCAGCAATAAGCTCATCCGCTCGTGGTTTACTGCTAACGCACGACTAGACTAGGTATAATCTCCAGAACATACCTCAAATCGTCTATTTTCATGCTAAGTGGTGTAATTAGCTTAAGTAATAACAATATTAATGGTAAGTGACTTATAAATTTAAATATTATAAACAGCACTCAATATTGCCTGAATACAAAATGCTAAATTTTAAATATATTTTATATTGATAATGTTTTACTACTCAACTTTTAGTGAGGCTCCTACTGTCCTATACATATCACCAAACTACCTAATGTACAATAAAAGGAATATATTTTCTCGATGAATCGTTTCTAAAATTAACCGTGAACGAATTTCTTCACAACTCACCCTCTACATCTTAAACGGACATTTTATGGTAATTAGTTAGAAGAATATTGGTTAGGCGATTTTTCTATCCTGATAAACGTCTAGTAGCCATTTTATTTCTATTTATTTTGCTTATATTTTCCCCTAGTTGTATAAAATTTTCTCTTATGGAATGCATCATTATCGACTTAGCTGAAACGGTATTTTATCAGCTAAATTGACTTACTTGAACATTGTATCAAATTACGCTATATAGTAAAAAACCTTTCCTAATTGTGGCTGCAGTGTCTGTATTGTGGAAAGGACTTGATAATCATAATATGTATCAATTTGAATTAATAGGAAACTAATATTCTCAATAGAATAATATTAATATTATTGTAAATTTTTACGGTAATATATTTGTTTACTATAAGATCTTCTCGATGGGAAAAGTTGCTGGTATAGGCTGCATGGTGTCAAGAAATATTATGTTACATCCATCTTTAAAAAGGAAAACCGTCACTATCTCAGTCGTTTTACCTTCGAAGAATGAGGGTCCAGCTCTGTTCAGCAGTCAGAGCGGCTGAAACATATCAATGCGAATTATCATACTTGTGCTATCCTTTAGACTAATTACAATTTCTTGTAAATCCCTTCGCCTTCAGTGTTCTCGTAACATAATTATTTTTTTAGAAGAAGCCGATCCCCTTTTAAGCCTTATAATGTCCGTCCTCATGGGCCACTGATCTATGCGAAGATCTTATCAAATAGAATAAGGGAGAGAGCCGATGCAGTACAAGGTCGATGGTACAGATAAATGTGCAAGGGTCACAGACAGAAGTCGAATCTGCGCTATCTCAAACTCAGGCTCAAATTCCAACGTCTGAGACCAATCGGCCATCGGCACTACCAAAGTAATTATCATAAGAAGTAATAAATTAATGGATCATTAAACAAAATCACTCTCCATGGTTACAATGTTTATAATTTTAAAGCGGAAATGTCCAGCCAGAAATGATTATAACCGAACCTTTAATTGTTTAGAGTTAAAAAAGAGCTATTGCTATGGAAATTAAATATCTTTAAGCAGTGAAGCCTATTTCATAGCAATTTATTTATCTAATCTTTACGTAATTACAAACTTTTAAATAAACTTAAATAAATAATATTTAATAATATGTCAATAAGGCTTTAATAAACTATGACATAGCAGCAAGTTATCTGCCTATTATTAAAGTATAATCTCTGGCGAGGCGGTTATTCATGTTTCATCAAAGTTATTTGTAGCTCAGGAGCTAGTACCTTACCAGTTCTCGATGTTAACAACTGATTGTGTGTGAGTAAATATATAAGTAGTGTTGTTATGAAAGTTCGGTCAGGAGTTGTGCAGATTATAAGGAATAAGAAACTAGATGGAGATTTCTTGATAAGTTCTAAAATAACTGTGGAACTTGTTAGACGGATTTAGTTTTCTCGTTCTTAGAAGTTAAAAGGAAGTTTCTAACTATAGAATACTCAAACGGGTTTAACAATTTTATAGGTATATAAACTATTACTGTCATAATAACTTTAACTTTTTATATGATTTTACTATTATTTAATTAGTTTGACTGTTTATTACGAAATTACTTTTTGTGGAAACATTAAAAATAACTTTTTTTCATATCAGGCAAATATATATTTCTTTTACTATTCTATAATTTTTCCATTATCGAGTACATTCCACATAATATGTTAAACACATTAATTTTGCTAAAAATATTACATTTCGCGTTATAATAATAAATATTACCCATTTAATGTAAAGTTCTTCTGCAATTTTACAAAAAAGTAAGAATGGAAACAATGTAAGGAGATGTGTTTTATAACCACTGTTGCTAGTGAAAAGCGATTTTCAAATGGATATGAATACCTATGCCTAGGCAACTCCAACAGCCAATCTTGGAGCTTAATTCCTTTCTCGAGATATATTTTCGTCATATAAAAATGTATCATGCAGAAAGGAAATTGTGTCAGCCTACTAAATGCTTCAATGACGCTCTGTCAAACTCCACTGTTGTAAAAGCACCATCATAGAAATCATCTCTTACATGTGTAGGAGTAATGTTCCATGCAAAATTTAATGATATCTAACGATATATGTTGCCAGGTGATAAATTCACATCCCTGTTTATTGTTTCATAACAGGTTTCAAATAATAACAGTAGCGGTGATTTCGAGAGGTTACTATAAAGAAAGAGTGCGCTAAAACCAGATATTGAAAAACATTATTAACATTGACTTTAATTTTAATATGTTTTATTTAAACGGACTTTTAATATCTTATATATCAGATGTTAAAATATCACATCGTGGCTACTCATGTGAAAAAGGTCTCCTAACGCTGAGCTATATCCAATTGAGTAACATGCAACCTTCGTAACACTCAGGGTTGTCAACGTATAAATGTAGGTTCATGCAACATTTCAAGTATAAGGTCAGTTAGTTCTCGAGATATTATGCGGACTGACGGACAGTCAGAAATTAAATTTTTCCAGCACCTACGTTAACAGGCTTCACTACGCTCAGCCAATAAACAATAAAGTCGTCAGCCCAAGCTAATATATTAAGGAGGAATTATTGAGGAAGTACGATAGGTGAAAAGATCAAGTGAATGTGACGTCGATGCTACCGTGTTTCATTCTTCTTCTTTAATATGCCAACAACTGTCAGTCATCTCACAATCCTTCCGCCACTGTAGTGGCGGAAACTATCAAAAGATCGCGTTCTGTAGAGTACGCGATCTTTTATGTATTACTAGACTACTGAAATAAATTTGTATGGTTGGTGGTAATTGCTTGGATTTACTATTGACTGAGTTTAGAGACAAAAATAAAGTTTACAGATTAATAAAATAAAGAAATTACATAATGAATAAAGATGTGATTACACATTATATTAAAGGAATTACATAATGTACCAACACTTTAGGAAATCCTCCTTAAAAACCGTACTTTTTCTATTTTTAGGGTACTTATTTATGGTGGAAATATTCACCCATAACACATATTGCAGTAGTCTGGAAAAAGAGAAATAGATGCAATGTAATAAAAGTAATCTACATTGAGAAATAAATAGATACATTTCCCCTAACACGGGAGTAACCAACCGCCAGGTATTTTGATATGACGAGGACTGCAGGATAACTGGAGAGTTAAAATAAGAAATTACACAGCAGTAAGGAATTATTAAATTGGTCATACATCTATGTAGACATACAGTATTTATATGAATTAATGAAATTTATTCCTTTAAATTCCCAACGTACAGTATAAAATATACAGTATAATGAGAAAATCATTTACAAACAGGAGTATTAGTTGACCACAATTACAAGTATGTGTGGCCAACTCTAACCTAAAAAACTAATAAAAACAAAATTCACTTAAAAACAAGAGTCCAGTCAACTTGGAAAACAATGCTATATGTGGTGCTTGCAAGAAAAAATTATTTTATAGAAAAAAAAAATTGAAAGTCTGTGTATACTTTATCACTACCGGCATCAGCCAAACACATGAAGAACTAAACGAAATTAAGATCAGAAAAATAATGGTTATTTTCAGTGTCGATTTTCTCACCACATGACTACCATCTTTAATTAATGAAGGCTACTTTGAATCCAAAGATATTTCTGATTACTGATTATGTTATTATAAAAAAGTGTCCTTGTTGAGGGACAAATTGTTTTAACCTTTGTCCAGTGACTTTGATATGATTAGAAATTTAAATTTCAGGTTACGATCGGTAAACTAAATTATTTAGAAATGATGTATATAGAAATTGATTTGTAATATACCTGAGAAATAGGAGGAGTAGGTGTTTTTAAAATATAATATAACTACAACTACGCACTTAGAGAGGATGTGTATAGAAAATGATTTCAATGCAATGAGGAATGGAAGGAACAGATATTTTAAAGACCAATAATGAGTCTAGAATCACTTGCAAACAAATCCATTAAACAAGCAAATGTTAATAGAAACCACCTTTAACGTTGTTACCAAACATATTGAAAGGCTTTAAGTAGTATTCTTGACGATATATTCAAACCGGATGAATTAAAAATCTCCCGTGAATATAACTTGACAACTTATATACCCTAAGAGGACTTAGTTTGCCGATCATAGAGTGAATACTGTAAAACTTTCCGTTTGTTACGGAACGAGGTCACGAATGAAACATATTTGACTTAGTTTGACTTTATTGTCGGGTAGAATGCGGATATTAATGACGTAATATTTAAATTTTGACAAAAGGTTGTTCTACACTAAGGAATAATTCAATAGAGTTTCCTTTCCAGTAAACACTCAAAGCAAAGAGACTGATTGTTTAGAATCAACACATATCAAGAATATTGAACAGGATATGCTATGTTTGGATAATTTAAATGTTCTTGATTAAATCTTATTTACTATGGCAAAATAAAATGCATTAATGGACACCCTTTTGAAAAATATTGAAACATTTACTGGGAACTGGAGTTTATTGCGTCCGACTGCTCGTCTCTCTTTTCTCTTGAGGAACTTTCTTCTTCTTCTTAGGGAAGATTATATCCCCTAAAGATTCACTAAAGCAGGTTGCAACCAACGTAGAGTTTTAACCAAAATAAAACCGATCATTACGACATAAGACGGCGAGCATGGGCACACATCCTCACTACGAGTGTACAACGCGTGGGACAAGGTCGATATTATTTGTGGTACAAGATCACGAGAGGGGTTGGTGAGATGTTGCCAGTCAAAAAACGTCACCATTGCTTGGCACTTCTAGCAGAGAAATCTTACAAGAGGTACCACATTATTTGTGAACATATACTATATTTAAAGACCAACCAGTTTTGTTACTAATCTATATTTAAAGATCCTAAATATATATATTCACCTTGGGCATTTCTTAGACTAACCAAATGATACCAAAATGAATTTATAAAATATCTGAACGGTGAAGTTTGGCCGAACATCCCAACTTAAAAATACATTCTCAAGACTAAAACTTTTATTAATGAGACCACATAAAAAGAACCTCAACAATTTTATTGTATTAACCGAAATGATACTTAAAAATCAATTAAAATTTAATATTTAAATTAGAATATTAAGTGCCATAATATTCTAAAACAAAGGACTTGTTGTATCAGACTTATGTTTCCGATGCAGGCAAAAAAATGTCACGAATAATCAATAAACTATTTGGAAACTACTAGAGTACTTGTTTTCAACTTTAATTTTAATACACTGGGTTATAAACTAATGCTTCCAATCGAAATTTTAATGTAATTGGTTATTACCGGCAGCTGGTTGTTATGCTTTTTGAGGTAATATCAGATAAAACACATGGACACATAATTCATTCACTAAGCAAGGATATTATTCATATATACACTAAACATTAAGCATTTGTATTTCTTTATACATAAAGCTAATGGAGAGTACTCAGCAGCTTCCTTAACACGCTGAATGTGGCAGAATTGTAGAGAGTATAGTTTGCCTCACTCTCCTTAGAGCAGCAGTTAAAGTGTTATAGAGAAGGCTGGCTTTATAAATACAGAAATATATGTAAAAGGTATAGAGGAGAAAACGTTATGAAAGTGTTTAAAATATTAAAGTTTCCTGAATCTGATGCAAGTTTTTCTGATTTTAAGCCTTAAACATGCATTTCAAAATATTATAATGAAACGAAAAATTCTATTTTTCAATAAGGTGAGTATAACCACTTATTACAGATTTTTTATAATTGTTCATATAATTTAATCACTGTATCACATTTTTTATTCAATTGGTATTGTTCATACCCTATACAATCCAAATACTTGAGCCAATTTGATATTTAAGGGAAAGTTTTATTTCCATTCTTCTATTTTCGGTTGGATTTTAAAGATTGGTAAACTAATATTAATACGATTAGATTATTAGAGGTTTAGTTTGGTGATTATAGAATATTTATAAGAAACTTAGAATCTTTGTTGGCCTATATCTATCACAATCTTGTTTTATTTTTAATACAGTTATTGTGTTGACAATATTTAGAATCGGATAAACCTGCAAAAGCAACATTGAATACACTGTAAAGAAACCTTTTCCTTGAAAAAGTGGACTCGGGTATATATTTGAATGCAATTATACTTATGAATCGTAATTTCATAAGGTACTTATTACCCTATAGATTTTGATAATATATTATATGGTTATTTTTTATGGTTATGGTTAACTAATTTATTTTTCACAGCTTTTATACATTAAACCACCGTTAGACATTTTATCACGATTTCTCCAGGCATATGAGAGTAACCGCCAAGAGCCCGCATTAGAGCTTGTTAACTTGTTTATACAAGTGATGAGAGGTTTGTTTACCACCAAGAGCCTCCGTGAAATCAGGTATTTAAATCAAGTTTGCATTATGCAATTTAAGTGATTTCTTAGATAAAACTAACGTTACCTCATACATTAGTTCAGTGTACGTACATAATTTAGCGTAAGTAATTCAGTTTCGGGAATCTGAATTACTGAATTATTAATTATTAATTACTGAAAATTATTTATTCTGACAAAACATAATTTTCAAATTTTAAGTACTTTAGTAAAAATATTTGTTAGTATTATTGATTTAAATGAAATATCCACGAATCCAAAGTATTTAATACATATAAAAATAAAAATTGTATTAGTAAATAGTCACGGTACAAACCATATACGTAAATATTTTAGAATATGTATATATGTTTATGTTTTCAACTTGCTTTCAAAGTTTAATGACGGCTTTACCGAAACTTTAACAAACTGTTATACAAACATATGATCTGAACTAATAGAGATTATCGTTAATATAAAATCTGTTTGGAGAGATTAAGAGAGAAATATAAAACACAATAACATACACCGTTATATATGATAAGGAAAATAACAAACTGCTTCTCGAATCTAGTAGTGTTTTACAATGATTTGTTTTCAATCCGTTTATTCACATTATTATTGACGTAAATGTTGTCCGAAATATCGTTTCGTCTGGATTTATCCCTGCTTCTACAGATTTTTCTAGGTTATAGAACTTTTTTTTATTTGTCAAAATTTACTAAATTAATGCATACTCTGCTATTAGTAGACATTTTGTCCTTAACACACTAATAATCTTCTCTGCCAAACTATCGTAGCAAAGAGTCCACAATACATAGTAAAGTACTGGATGGAATGATTCTACGAACTACTAATTTAATTATTAACGAATCCAATCTAAAATGTATTACGGTACTGCATCACTTAATGGTAGTATTTAAAGCTTATCGGATTCGAAATTCAACTTTAGCACTTTTAGTAATTCCAATTCCAGTCCAGAACAAAATTTGTCCTGACTAGGTTTAGAAAAGGAATTAAATAAAATTGATTATATCTTGTCTAGCTGTAATCTCTAGTGTAATTTAAACCGGGAAGAAAGTTGTCTATCTGTCATCTGTAGTAGTAACCTTTACTCAGTTACATTGGGCCTTACCTGACATTGACTTAGAAAATAACTACATAAAAATAGAATTACAATAATTTACTTTTAAAGAATAAATAAAAATTAAACAATGTCTAACGATGTGTGAAAAAATAAAAACATAAGTACAATGGAACGCCAATATATGCTCTGTTTACAAAATATTTGGCGAGATTTAATTTCAAAATTTTTATAAATTATTTCAGTTATCATATACCTATAACATAATTTTTAGAATATAATGACAATGAACATAAAGTAATTATATCAGAAAAACAAGACTGTTTTAAAAATGAAACTGACAATGGTATAGAAATGTCTATACACGATAACAATGAAAATTAATAAATATTTATTTCTTTAATATTTTATATTCAGTGATCATAAAAAATTATGCAATTTAAAATATATAGTGACAAAAATATGTATAAAGTTAATTGAAATTTTAACACTTTCTTGTGTTATTGAATTTATTGTCTCAATAAATGAAAATACAAGAAATAACCATTTTGTAGTAAGGAATCGTACTTTTTCAATTCATATATATATATATATATATATATATATATATATATATATATACATATATATAGATATATAGATGTTAGATTGTTATAAGAAATAGTCACTGTTGGTCATTCTTGCAACTGCATTATATTTTTATACAAAGAGAATTAAGAAGATCGGGAAAAGACTAAATAACTAAGACAAGCTTGCAAGACTACATGTTCTTGCAAGACTTATTCAAGTAAAGTTTAGAAATTTTCACATTAGTTAATGTTACTTGATATTGAAATAATATATACAACAGTCTAAGCAAAATTTAATACGAGATATCAAGATTTTAGTAAATATTTTAGGGTGGCATATTTTAATTAGAGTTTTCACTTTATATCTGTACCAACAGTAACATGAAATGACACACGTGGTACAAAGAAAGTTTCAGTGAGGTTTCAGTTCAGTTTTATTTAGACTAGCTTATAATAGAGAAAAGTATATCTCCTCTAAACTTATTTATTTTTATTTTATCAGAAATTTAAACTTCAAGTGCGGTATTAATTTTGAGTTAAGAACTGAAATTTAATTTAATTTATTTTATTTTAAACAAAAAATCATTTTCTTGAGAAAATTCAAACAAGATATTTGGTCTTCTAAGTATTTAGCGATTAAATCTAACTATTTATACATACATAGAGATTATATTATTGAATGGAAATTTTAAGGTTGAACTACTAAAAACAGATCATTAACAAACATGTTTTAATTAAAGAAAGTATTTTATTGTATAACTTTCCCAACAAATATAATTAATTAATATATAAACCGAGAAAATAAAGGATATGAACTGATACAAAACTATGTAACGAGATGTTTTGGGTTTTGCATATATATGTACAGCATCTATTTCCGTTGGGTGGTACTTGTATAGTAGTCGTAAATTGTGAGTTATCTGACCATGGCATAAGGGTAACAAATGATTCCGGGTCACATGACCACATCGTTAGTTACGGGCACTTTCTGTTTGTTATTTTGGGACTATTATACCACAATATCTTTATACCAAGTCATAGAATATGAACTGATTTTGTCTTGTACTTATTAGGTCAGAACGAACTTAAACTTGACCGTATATGAAATATAAAAATGTTGAAGTGGAAAATGGAGCTAACAGAAATTTGTATCAAAATAATAAGTATTGTAACAAATGCACAGGGACAAATAGAATTAGAAATAAGTAAATTCCTAGTTTCGTATTAGTTTTAAGTAAATAACTTCTGTAATTTTCTCAGTTAAAACAACAAAATTATTAGATTGCTTTTCTTTTTGTTACAGTATCTTTTTACCTTCTATTATCAAACGACTTGCCTCTATGATACAGATACGAGACCTTTACGCCTTCTTGTATAAGTTTGCAATGTAGCAAGTGATTTTAAATTATTTTATGTAATAGGTACAATAATAAAGTTTGCAGGACGTTACGTTCTCAGCTAACAAATAATGTTAATGAGTTGTTGTCTCGTCTTGTCTTAAACAACTTAAATTCCTTCAGATAAATTTCAAGTGTTTTAAAATGTAGAGAAAGTCTTTTACGTTATTAGCAGCATTCACTGCTATAGAATGAAAGTTGTTAAAATAACTCAGGAAACAAACTTTTGGAAGTAGGATCTTATTTTGAAGTTTAGTAATTGGAACTAGATGACCACCAGAACTGTAAGGGTTGCTCTGCTGGGTGACACCATTAGTTATAGATATTTGGGGAATGAAGGTTTATAAATACAATTGTGGATACCACAGCATTTCCTTATATTTAATTTTATATCAGTATATATATTACAAATTTGTTTCTCATTAGCTGAATGATAATACGGTTATGGATACTTATTGATCTATTTGTCTTTCTGAAGCAGATTTAGTTAAAGAGAATGTTTAAGTTTCATATATACATAGTTTAATAAACTATTAAAATATAAATATGTTAGGCACATACGTCATTTATATTTTGATGCAATTTTAGTTCTACATACAATAGTACATCAGTTTTGAGGTAGGAAAAATTATATTTTATTTCATATGTTTATTTTTATGGTTAATTGGCCAATAGACTTATATAATATTCGCTGATATAATAAAAACGTGTTCCATTTCATTTTATTACAGTAGGGTAGCACATTGGTTATTTTGTATTCTACTATTGGGGGCATGTCAAAACTTCTCTCTATGATAGTATGTACTTTTGGAATTTTTTTATCCGTTACACGACAGCTCATGATTTTTACAGCTGATTTTTTCATTATTTTTTTATAAAGTAAACATGAAATTTCGCAGGCAACCTCAGCGTATCCTGTTACGTGACACGTACTTTGTTGTATATAAAACCGATATAAATAGAATGTTAAACAATCTGTAATGAACGAACACAATTTGTTTAAACCCCGGTTTGAATAAAAAAAGGATCACGACAGCGGTCGGACACCATTCAAATTTTAAACTAGTCAACGGTGCTCGATCAGCAAAACAAACACATTAAAGGAATCTCTTGTGTATTTTAAAACTCTGTTTGAAACACTCTTAACCCGTTTCACAGTTTACTGGTTCCACTGGGACTAACTATTTTTCTTAGACCAAGATAATATTTACTCGTAATATACTACGTTGTTCATTCCTGAAAGTAAAACAAATTATGAGCTTCAGCAGGAATAACAATAAACAATTTTCACAATTACAAATTATATAAATCATGAGAATTTCAAAATACATATACTTTTTTAATAATTATAGTTTATGCGTAAGTAAAACATGCAATTCTAAAATAAAATCCGGTTTCTTACTCAAAGATAGTTTATTATTTATAAAACCGTCAAAATGGTAAAAAAATGCCCAGAGATGATTACGTAACATACATTAACATCAAGTTATTTTGAAAAGTTAGGGATGATTCAAAGTTTTGATAAAATGGTATTTTAAATTGGAGTGCAAATATTAATAGCTAGAGCTTCAATACACATTGATAATACATATTTGACTCGATTATATTTAAAAATGTTGTTCATTTATTTTCAAAATGCAATTCAGCGTGAAGAATATTAATATTCTGCATGTTTTTTGCATATCAGCAACACTATTTATTATAATAAAATACCAAATTAATTAATATTTTTAGAATGTAACATTCCTTTTTTGGAAAATACAATAACTAGCTGAAAAATCATTCTTTCATGATCATGGAGGATGTTTCGAAAATCCTGATTCCCTCATATTTGATTTTCGAAATAGCCTTAAACAAAACAAAAAAAACTAAATATAGGGAATTCTTATATTTTGACTAGAAACAAAAAATTATCACTGTACATTACTTAGACTGATACTGTTATTAGCTTTATATATACTAACAGTATTAACAATAACAGAGTCGGCAGAGACGAACGTGGATCAGATGAAATGTGTAGCAGCACAAATATGCGATTGTAGAGTTATCTTCTATTCTATTTGTGCAGTAAGCAGCTGTCACACAGACCATGTTGCTATAGTCTCCTCTTATTGACACTGATTTATTAATTGCACAGGTTTTTTTATATATATTATTTAGTTTGAAAAATACGAATTTTATTGTTGTCTAAACATTTCTTGATTGAAAATATCGATTGCGACAAAAAGTTTGTAACTAAAACTAAAAGTTACTGTTTAAAATTTCCATCTATTTCGCAGGAAACAAATATAAAATGTAAACAATATAAAAAATAAACAACAAACAAAAAAGGAACAAAAAACACAAAAATTCCGACAGGTAATTGTTTTACCATGTTTGAAAGTTTGCAAAACCGAAAATAAAAGAATATAATTTAAGTTTTTCTAAATTACAAGATGAAGTCAAGTAAAGAATAAAATGATTACTTAAGAGCATATTAAGGCCATATGGTTACTTAGATTTTATGTGCCAATTCATACTACGCTGGATTATATATTATTTACTATTCTGCACTATTTACTATGTTATTCTCACGTTGAATAACGAAAAGAATATAATGAAAAGTCCAAGATCTGTAAAGTCCATTAAGAGAATAACGCCATATACGGGCGAAATTTTTAAGTCTGTCCATTCAACTAATCGTCCCTTTTACAAGTTTTTAATTTTTCAGACTTTTATCACGCGAAAGGAACTAGTAGGTTAACGGGTTGAAAATGTTCTACAACAGTTACATTAAATTCGTCTAACCATAACAACCTCAACATGACATGAATGGATGCCTTCTGTTTAATCTGAAAATACTATATGTCTTATCGGGACAGCGGCATCATCGTGTATCTACAATCATTACGATTCTACATAAAATTGAGAAAGCAACTTATAACTCGTACGAAAAAAACCTGAAGAAAACAAACAAATAAATGATCTTAAACACATTTGCGACTTTTAAATGTCTACGAAAAATAGGACGGTAATAATATAAACAACTTGTAATAAAACTAAAAAGTTCCTTAAGTGATTATGTTGTAACAATCAAAAACCGAGTTCAAATCTATCGATTCACAAGAATCAATGTTCCATCCTCTAATTTAGTAGCATGAAAGAGTGGCGGGACTGTAAAAATAAAACTGTTTGACTAGTTTGTCAAACTATTGTTTGAAATAATTGGTAACTAACCAAGCATTATTTTAAAATGTTTATGATCATGAACGTTGAAGTCATTGTTTGATTTATGGTTTAAACCTCATTATGGATACAATAATCCTCCAACAATAGTAATCCGATTACTCCACATAAGGCTGTCACTGTTATTAGTACCCAATAGTTTAAATGTAACAGTTATAATCGGATTACATACTTAGTGAGTCATCCCACGATTGGAACTTAAACACAATAAATAAAAGAGCTGCCACTTAAGCCGGATTAACTGCTGACACCCTAACACAACACACGTGTTTATACTAATGTAATTATTGTTAGATCTCCAAGGGAACACCCACGGTTTCATAACTGGTTCACTGCAACAGACATATGTAACACACGTGTAATTTTGTTTCCTTCATTATATCTAAGTTAGTGAAGTCAATCACTCGATGGACTGGAAATCTGTATTTCTGTCTATCTGTGTTTCGCAAGATATCTTGAAAACGACCTGACTTGCAGACTTTAAATGGGGTATGAAACTTCATTTCTATAATAACAACACTTAGTTGGACTATAGTGCATGTAGGTCCATGGGCTTTGGCTGAGCGTTTGCGAATATTTTTAAATGTTTCGTATTGGCAACCATCGCTACAACGAAAAATAAATCAAATACATTTGGAAACAAACTGAATTAAACATCATTTGAGGTTTCAACACATGATTTTTATACATAGAGGAAAGATAAACGTAAAGCCTATGTTAAAAGCCAGTGAAAAAAATTGATTTCAGCGCACACTAGTGTTGTAGTACCTTTTATAGTTCACTGAAACTTGTATTATTCGATCACTGATATAACACCCAGCTAAATTATCAAAAATGGGAATGTATTAAGAGTCAAAATTCATGGAACACTTCATATTTTAACTTTAATTTTAGAATAAATATTACTCAACAGACATGAATGATTTCTATGATGGTGGATGTTTTTACTCGTAATTATAGAATTTTGCTGAGCGTCAATGAAATCTGCGATTCAGGAGGCTGACACTGTATTTATTTTGTTTGCCGGAGGAGACGTAACAATTTATATACTACTGTCCGCTTGATCTAACCAGATGACATCTCTAGAATGTAATCGGCTAAAGATTTAAAAATGTGCATATAACATCTTACGTGCCACGTGGTGCGGCGTACTCTGGCTTTACTTATGTGGCAGAATATTTCAATTTTTTAAGAACATATCCTCATACACATTCTGTGTGATTGTAGGTTAAGTCATACACTCAAGGTGAATTTAAAACCCTTCTGAACAAGCCGATATTGTAAAGACGTTCTTTGCAGTAGAACGTAGTAACAGCCGCTCATGAACGAGCAAGCGCAAAATACCTCTGTTTCCCAACGAACTGTGGCCAATTTCAACCGCTTACTCAGATTTATTTCTTTATTACATAAGTTAATCAAAAAATTATTAATTATTGATTAAGGAATAATAGAATCTGCCGATATTTTAACTTAACTAATCCAACAATGGACTACTTACCCATGTACAAATAGTTCATTTTGAAACCGTTAACCTGATGTTATAAGAGTTGGCAGTGTTCCACATTATGTTGAGTCGTGTATACTGAACATAATTCATACACATTCATATAATGACGCATTATTCCAGTGTTTTGTTAGTGTTATTATTTTTCTTTATGCTTTGCTGTAAAGGTATAATTAATGGAGATATTAATTTAAATATTATTTGCTACTCATATGTGAATATATTTCCAATATTGGAGCAACAAGGAGGTTCAGGAAATTGTCCGTTGTTTGTTAAATCTTCTATATCATGGGTTATAAGGGTCAAACCTGATAGTACTACGTCGGTTTAAGATTTTGCTAATTAAAGATTCAAAAATGGTTAGTGTCACAATTGAAACGTATTTGAAACGGCGCATTTCGTTCTTAACAAGTTTTAAAATGGAATCGTATGAAAACCTTAAATTCATCCTCACATAAATTATGTTACTAACCTAATATGTCGGGCTTTATTAGACCTACCAAATAGTATACTTTTGGTACAGAGTTTCAATCTTCTTGCGATTACATAGTCCTTTTTTCCGGGATAGATTATACCTCTTAGAAAAAATATTTGGATTGAAGATTTAGAGGAGTGTTCTATGAGATATTTAATTCCGGCTCAGGAGTACGTGAAGGCTCTAACTTGCGCTCTCTCTTTTTTATCAGTTACATAGCATATCTCCTAAACTATTATTTTCAGATTTATTTTACGGTCTATATAGTTTTATACACAACGTTGCAATAAAAACTTAGTGTGCAATAATTCATGTATAACAAAAGTCAATATCAATGGGAGTTCGAAACAGAAAACACTGAAAAAGAATTAAAACGTACTATAATAAACTTCCAGTTAAATTAATAATAAAATAAACTGTGTTATTACGGATTACAATTCAATAAAAATTTTAAAAGTCATTTTCAAAATTTTGGATTGTTTTAAAACGATTCTCTGTACTGTACCATACTTTTATGTAATTCAAACTAAACCTGTAGGTAATGCCATAATAGACAGTAATAGAATATTTTGTCAAGGTAAAAGAACACCCCTCTCCGCCTCTCACGCCGACAAAGCAAAGTTAATTGAGGCCTCAAGCTGCCCTCCTGAGACACAAAAAATGTCAAATAGAAGTAATGATAGAACACCGAGACTGTACTGAGAGCCCCTATTGTTTAGTTATACTACAGTGTAAATGAAAATAGTTTCCATGAGTTCGGCATATTGCATAATAATAACAGTCAAACACCGGTTAATTATTACATCAATCTTAATTTACTATTTATGCACGATATTGGATTCACTTACTTTTTTCTAAACTTACTAACATATAATATAGCAATTAATGTTTCATACGGAATATCCGTGTACAAAATTTGCATGGGATATGCACAAGTAGGATGAATATATAGGTATAGCTTGAGAAATTTAAATTAAAATTCAATTACTGTTTTCCATTGACAGCTCAAAATTACATTTATAATAATAATATTTATTGCAAAATTATAAATTATACTTGTAACACATTCTTGCTGTACATGTATAAGGAAACAGTCACAGTTATTTAGTTATTTTTATCCAAAATTAACTTTATAGCACACTATGTTTATACATGGAAATTTTATAGCTATATTTTATGCATTATTAGTGGCAACAAAGTAGAGGTTAATTTATTCTGAAAATATTAAACTTTCGTTGCATTCTTAAATACTTAATTTGAGAAGCAATAGCAAGTAACTTCTTAATTACTACCAAATGGCCGAAATGGTTGTAGCATTCACTCATTAATAATCAGCCACGTGTATTATGATTTTGCGAGAAAGCGTGTCTCCTTTATTTAAGGCAGCACATTAGCTTAAGTAGCCTACCTGTTCATACTTACAAATGAGGTACATATTTAGCAAAATCAATCTGAACTCCGTTATTTCTTTCATCACAATTTCTTAGGATATCCCACTGAAATGACAAACTTATTATTTTTACAGGCACAGTTAAAGCAAATATGCTAATAGCAATTTTCAAGAAAAAACAGTAAATCCTATAAATTGGATATTCTACATGATTTAAAAGGATATTGTGTGTATCACTAGTATCTTGTGTTTATTAAACTTGCTAAAACATTGCCTTAGTAAGAGAATAATATTGTTATAAGTATTCAATACATATCTCAAATGTAAAATTATTTTCAAACCCATCTCTAAAAGCAATTTGGAAACTGAAATGAATTATATGCAAAGAAAAAAATCACTCAGTAAACTAGTAAATATACATACATAGAATTCAAATTATTTAAATTGCATAAAAAATCTTGATTATATAAATAAACTCAGTAGTAATATCTGAAAAATGAGTTTAAAGTTGTAGAACTTCAATAAATCCAAATACTTTGTTCTTTGTTACAAAACCTATTGTACCCCGGTTCGAGGTTCCCAAATTTATTAACGTATTCAGAATTCATAGCTTTGTATGTAGGGACAAAAATTTCTAGTAAAGTTATATTTGCACTTTTTATGTATATTTAAGTCAATATTTAGTTGGAATTTATCTGAAATATTAAATAAAACATCGAGCTTTTACTACACGTACGTGGACGTTTATTTCGTCTATCTGTGTTGGTACAGAATATCTATTGAGAATATAATTTTATTTTTTTATTTAGTATAACATGTATTAAAAATCCTATCGGCAGTTACTAAGAATATGACTGATCCCATATGACCAAAATCCTCTAGTTAAGAAAATTAAATAGTTTTATTTATACTATTTATCCAATAAATGTTCTTAAAGAAATAGCCCCATATACCACTAGAAACACCTTATATTGAGAATGAAAACTTCACTGTTTAAAATAATTATAATGAAAATACACCTTCATTCAATTATATGAGTACATTCAATATCAAAGGAATTCTAGAGAATTCCAATGTACCAGTTTTATTAACTGGTAATTAACAAAACAGATGCATTAGGTCATGTGTTACCATTTTAGTTCCGGAAGGAGTAATACAAATAAGTTGTATATCAAGATCAATGTGTCAAATATTATTTAAATAATTGAATAGCAGGTCTAGTGAGTTGAGAGCAGGCAGGGGGACAAGCAGGCTGTATATTTGATAAGTCACACGAGCCCGCAGTATATCAAGGACAGAAAATCTGATGTAGATGTTTGCACATTGTTGAAACACTCTTGTCTCTTGTACCATCCACCTTCTGGTTGTACCCTAACCACCTAACACCTTCTTCTTCCATTATCCCTTATTAATTCTATCTTGAAAAACTGACATACAATTAAAATCTTTGTAGTATTGTTTTGAAAGAAAAAAATATTCAACAGCACATTTATTTCAATAATTTATTTGCTTTATTTAAGGACGTCAAATACACAAACAATAAATTTTAGAAGCTTTTACCATTTTAACTAACTACGCGCCCAATATATGTTTTAATATGGCACACGAAGATTAATATAACGACAAAAACAAAGTTTTGTCAAATAATTTATGTGTGACACGATATAAAAACAACTGTGTTCTCACCATGCTCCCAAAAGATTACCCTTCAATCGAGTTGACATTTTGGACTATTATTGTGTACGAGAGCGCTTTTTAGGCTAGATTATTTTCCACAAGATTTTTCATAGCATACAAAAATATTGGTACAATATGATAATAATAGGTACCAATATTTTATATTACCTTTTCTGATAACAGATAACAGATATATATATATATATATATATATATCTGTTATTGAAATAAATGTGCTGTTGAATCTTAAGAGATATATATATATATATATATATATATATATATATATATATATATATATATATATATATATATATAAACTTAGTACTAGTTATATAAAATTTGAGGCTTTATAGAAAGAGATATGATGTATCAAAACTAAAAAGACACCTTATCAACATATGTGGGTCAAAATTATTATCGGAAAATGTTTTTATACTCAGTACTGGTATTTGAAAAGGATGAACCTAAAATGCTACTTAAACTAAGTAAGCTTTCTGACCTTTTTAAGACCCCTTAAGTTAATGTATAAGAATATCAATTCATTAATTCTTAAAAGGGTACCTTAGGGTGTACTTAAAAAAAAAAGAAAATTCAGCATATTGGCACAAACGTAATTTTGATTTAATAAATGATAACCACGACATGTACCTAGTAAATTCCACGTCAAAATCCAAAAGAATCTCTTCGGATCCATGTATAAACCTCAAAATTTGAAAAGTCAATTAGATATTTCAGAAAAGGTAATATAAAATATTGGTACCTATTATTATCATATTGTACCAATATTTTTGTATGCTATGAAAAATCTTGTGGAAAATAATCTAGCCTAAAAAGCGCCCTCGTACACAATAATAGTCCAAAATGTCAACTCGATTGAAGGGTGATCTTTTGGGAGCATGGTGAGAACACAGTTGTTTTTATATCGTGTCACACATAAATTATTTGACAAAACTTTGTGTTTGTCGTTATATTAATCTTCGTGTGCCATATTAAAACATATATTGGGCGCGTAGTTAGTTAAAATGGTAAAAGCTTCTAAAATTTATTGTTTGTGTATTTGACGTCCTTAAATAAAGCAAATAAATTATTGAAATAAATGTGCTGTTGAATCTTTTTTTCTTTCAAAACAATACTACAAAGATTTTAATTGTATGTCAGTTTTTCAAGATAGAATTAATAAGGGATAATGGAAGAAGAAGGTGTTAGGTGGTTAGGGTACAACCAGAAGGTGGATGGTACAAGAGACAAGAGTGTTTCAACAATGTGCAAACATCTACATCAGATTTTCTGTCCTTGATATACTGCGGGCTCGTGTGACTTATCAAATATACAGCCTGCTTGTCCCCCTGCCTGCTCTCAACTCACTAGACCTGCTATTCAATTATTTAAATAATATTTGACACATTGATCTTGATATACAACTTATTTGTATTACTCCTTCCGGAACTAAAATGGTAACACATGACCTAATGCATCTGTTTTGTTAATTACCAGTTAATAAAACTGGTACATTGGAATTCTCTAGAATTCCTTTGATATTGAATGTACTCATATAATTGAATGAAGGTGTATTTTCATTATAATTATTTTAAACAGTGAAGTTTTCATTCTCAATATAAGGTGTTTCTAGTGGTATATGGGGCTATTTCTTTAAGAACATTTATTGGATAAATAGTATAAATAAAACTATTTAATTTTCTTAACTAGAGGATTTTGGTCATATGGGATCAGTCATATTCTTAGTAACTGCCGATAGGATTTTTAATACATGTTATACTAAATAAAAAATAAAATTATATTCTCAATAGATATTCTGTACCAACACAGATAGACGAAATAAACGTCCACGTACGTGTAGTAAAAGCTCGATGTTTTATTTAATATTTCAGATAAATTCCAACTAAATATTGACTTAAATATACATAAAAAGTGCAAATATAACTTTACTAGAAATTTTTGTCCCTACATACAAAGCTATGAATTCTGAATACGTTAATAAATTTGGGAACCTCGAACCGGGGTACAATAGGTTTTGTAACAAAGAACAAAGTATTTGGATTTATTGAAGTTCTACAACTTTAAACTCATTTTTCAGATATTACTACTGAGTTTATTTATATAATCAAGATTTTTTATGCAATTTAAATAATTTGAATTCTATTTTTCAACAAACTAAATAATAAATAATGAATTAATAAAGAAGGGATTTAATACGAATATTTGTGTATGCCATTATCGAGTTATTTCCAAAAAGTTAACAGCATTTTTATAAGTAAATAGATTTTATAGTAAACACAATACTTTGAAGCAATATGCGAATAGATCGAAAACGTAGTAAATAGCCAGAATGATGAATACAATTAGTATTGTCGGCTTCGACGTTCATTGATTGATTACACCCTTGTCTCTGCCATTACAAGTTTTAGTACGCCTTATATAAGAACCATTTGGTAAGTTTAATGTAAAGATTTGTTCCCGAGATGAGTATGATTCCAACAAATTTGATAATTTGTCAGGAATTTACGCTTGTAAATTCTGAAGCTCATTGACTTAATATAACTTAACTTCACATGTATGAGTAGTCACTCTTCAACTCAATTGAATTATTTTTTCATAAACATTCACGTACAAGGGTGCTTTCACCCATATGTAATATAGTAAAACGTGAAGACAAATGTGCGTAGCTGATATATTATGAAGCTGAATCGACCTTTGCTGACGTCAACCGCCGCTTCAGCACGGAGATAGAGAAAATGTGGTTGGTCCCTCATGAGATTAGGTATTAACACGTACATGGTACAAAGCTCTCAGCATCCAATTAATTAATATGTTGTGTTTAATCTTTAGAACTAGCGGCTGATGTAATTATTTCAAACATGTTTCCAATTTACCTAGTTCGATAGTAAAATTCAAAAGTGGGCGAAGATGGTAGAGACTTATTATCACCTGTTAATATAACTTCTCCATCACAGAATACTATGTTTTCAATAATCTGATGCTGTCTTATTTGTTGAAGTTCCTTTCCTTATTAATTATTTTTAAGAGTCTTTAATTAATCTTACTTAACAGTATGGCATTTTCAAAGGCACTCTTGTTACGTTGAATACGTCTTGCGATGTATATGTTGGTAAAACATACAATAAGTGACAAAGTGTAGGTTACAATTATGGAATAATAACTATTCACGGAACAAATCAGTCACAGGCGGAATATTCTGTGAAGTAGGAAGAATATTGTAATGGCACTTTTATATTCCAGAATAATTACAACCGAAAGTATTGAAAAAAATTTATTTTTAAATATATATATCCTAGACTAATCTTTGTAAGTGTAAATTTATATTAACACCTCCAGGATGATGCAGGCGGGGGAATGATTTCAGCTTTTTTGATATGAATCGTTAAAATGGTAATTTGTGATCACAATCAAGAGATAAAATATAACACACAGGAGGTTCATTAGTACTACCTTTGATACGTTTAGTTATAGGTTATAACGTATAAAAGAAATTTTACCAAATCCAAGTTCTTTATTCACCATTTGTGGTGTTAAAATAATCTAAATACAAATATGCACTTCATGAGCTATGTTTATACACAACCGATATTTCGTTAAAAACTGTTATTTTTTAATTAATTAATTAATTATTAATGAATTAAAAATTAATAATAATTATTATTATTATTTACTAATTATTTCGTTAATTATTTGCCTGAGCATTAATTAGTTATATATTTTGGATAAGGCTTATTTAGTTTTGTAAGATTATAATACACAAAAATCCAAATAAAAATTTAAAATTTAAAACAAAAATATAAATCGAAATCAAAGTCATAATCAAAATTAAAATCCAAAATCAAAATTAATAATAAAAAATAAAAATAAAAATAAAAAATCAAAATCGAAACACCTTTAGAATATAAGTAATGGATAACGATAAATCGAGAAAATAGTGAATTCTAAGAAAAGCTTTTAATAGTTTTCAAATTATTTAGTTTCTGAACTGTGGAAGAAGTGATGAAATTTTTGTAGATAAATGCAAGGTATGTACTATTAGAGGTTTAATAAGAAGTTCCAGTCCCGGAACAGTTACAACATGTTAGTGACAGCTGTGGAGCAAATCCTGCTAAGGAAATATTTATTTCGTTACATTTCGTCTCATCGCATAAATTACTTTAGTTTCCTTTTAAGATTATGAATTTAAAGGATGGGCTTGTCGCTGAATTATAAGATAATGGTCAAAGTAACAAAATATTTTGTCATTTTATACTCCAAAGGTGCCCCAATTTGTACATAACAAAAACACAGTAAGATTTGTACAGAAATAGTACAGTTGTCTTAGGGAGACTCTTATTTTGCTATAAATTATGGTTACTATACAGGGTGTACATAAAGTCCTGCACGGGTATAATATTTTCTGAACGATAACAGATAAATAAACAAGATTTGGTACATCAATACTACACCTAAAAATCTACTTTTTGAAGGAACTATCAGTTTTCTGTAATATCATGGGGGACGTCCCGCAAGGAGTCAGAAGGAAATCTTAAATAGGAGCATAGGTCAATATGGACATCATTTTAAAGGGCTTATCTAGCAGAGTTTAATGCCGCAAATCGCACTCAAAAAGATTGATCCAGTACAAAATGGCGGCTGTTCAAAGATTTTACTTGGTTACATTTTATTAGTAGCCATAACCCCAGTAAAGCAAAACTGCAACCAAACAAATACTGCAGCTAACTACTACATTATGCTTGTCAGTTGTACAAAAGTGAATTATGACATTAGTTATCCTCAAAGGTTACAAATTTGGTCTAATATATTGATAACGGGGAAAACCTGATAACAGTAACAATTAGAAATCTCTTATCTTTGGGTCGCAGTTAGGACTTTCCTATTAGCCAGTCTATTCATAGTAGGCTATTCTAGTTTTCTTGTTTTAGCAGTGCTGTCCATCCATTTTATCAGTGCGCTTTAGTACAAAAGAGTTTGTCGTATTGCTTGTAGTTCTTCAACTACACTATGTCGCTTGACGAACGTGAACGTATAACACTTCTTATGATGGTTGGTTGGGGAAATAACAGACGATCACACGAGGAAGCATGCCATTTATTTAATGACTACTTTCACGAGAGGCAGCCAATTTCTAGAACAACTGTAGGGAGAACTGTTCAACACTTTATGAAAACAGGAAGTGTTTCCGATCGTCATTCATAGGTCGCTGAGATTTCTAATTGTTACTGTTATCAGGTTTTCCCCATATTGACCTATGCTCCTATTAAAGATTTCCTTCTGCCTCCTTGCGGGACGTCCCCCATGATATTACAGAAAACTGATAGTTCCTTCAAAAAGTAGATTTTTAGGTGTAGTATTGATGTACCAAATCTTGTTTATTTATCTGTTATCGTTCAGAAAATACTATACCCGTGCAGGACTTTATGTACACCCTGTATAGGTTTCACACCTGATATCTTTTTTTAATATTAATAACATCCATTCCTGCAACAAGAAATACTGGTTCTTCACCATATACGGTAGTTTTATACATGTTTAAAGTTTTGAGTGATATGATATGATAAGGCATAAATTGTATATTTCATGTGCGTAGTTTTCACTTAAAAAGTAAGACGGTTTAGCCGATGATGCGTACAATACCTTTCCAGCTAACGTTAAATTGAAACACGCCAGGAGAGAATATTATATAAAACCAGTGGGCAAAGTAGCCAGGAGAATTAGATAAAAATTACTACCAGAGATATATCAGGTCAGATATTCATCTAACTAATATTAATTATATATTAACATAAAATGACCAATTTAGACGCAGCTGTGAGAGGTGTCGATAGGTCACTTCTGCCGTTAACTTTGATCCCAACAGGTTTTTCGAATCAGGATTTTCTTGAAACCGATAGAGAAATTTTCAATTAAGAGTAATTCAGATAGAGTAATTTTCAATTTAATCGTCAACCGCACTGTGTTTAGAACAGGTCGAAATGCGAGGGTGTCAAAATAATTAAAAACATATATAAATCTTTTTGAAGTCGCGACGCCGTATAGTCTCTTTGTCCGGTTGGCTGAAGGTGAAATATTATTATTTCCGTTTATAACTGTAATTTTTTCATATATTAAGGTAGTACAAATATTAAAAAAATTATCGTTTCATATTTTTTCCATGGGACCTCCACCAATATAAGTATGAATTTCTTTCTAAGGAAGGCTTTCCATCAAACTAGAAACATTGTTTCCAGTCACGTACGTAACCAAACGTCAAACCGGCTGATGTAATACCGGACGTGAGCTGAACAACTGATATGAGATGATTACAACACACGTTATCAGCAATAAGGTCATCCGCTTCTAGCTGATTGTAAACGCATGACTAAAGTCAGGTGTAATCTAGAACATACCTCAAAATCGTCAATGTCCATTTTATATAGAGTAACCAGTAACAATAATGACAGTAATATATTATTAATAATAATATTATCGATATTGAACTACAAATTTTATTGCGAAGTGCACATAGTTTTGGTTGAATATAACACTAAAATACTGAATTTTAACTATATTCTACCTTGTAAATATTGTATTTCACTTTTTTGAGTCAGCCTCTCACTTTCCTATATCATCATAATGGCCAATTGAATAACCTTAATATTTTCGTGAATTGCTTTTCAAATAAAACTTGGCATTATTTAACTTAAAATTTAATACTTTGAGAGTACTTACTTTAAATTTCTTAATTGTCTTAAAATTATATGCCTTTAAAGGCTATAGCTAGAGGTTCCTTTTTAATTGTAAAATGAATAGAATCGGTCTACATATTTTGCCACTAAGCTAAGTATTGAATATAATATGTGTTAATGTAATGCATGCTATTCATATACATTATATCTGATATGAAATAAACTTTTTTAAAGAGAAAACATATAGTATTGGTAATTTTACCCGTAAATCTGTCTGAAAAAATAATACATTACACGTACTGTGAACATTGATAATTTTAAGATGTGATCCAAACATTTATTGTTAGATTAGGTTTTCTCTTTTGAGTTTTTTTTTTAACTCAAGCCATCTTTTCTCTTTTATTCACTTTAGTAAAGGAGCTGAGGAAAACAACAATTGCTTTTACTCTTAAAATTACCTTCCTCTGCTTCAGGAGTAGCTAAATATTAAGGATGGGTGAACTTGTGGTTAGAGACTGCCTCAAATCACTATCTTAAGTCCACTTTGAGAAAGAAAAACTAATACTATCTTAGGCATTTCTCGTTGTAAGAATGAGAGACTAGTTCTGTTCCAGCATCTTCCAGTCAAAGTAGGCAGGAAGGCGATACTCCCTCATTTTCAAGCTTGTATCAATATGTGGGAGCGCTTCTCACTCCCAGCAGGCATTATTCGTAATAACCTCGACCTTTGGGCAACCGTATCTATTTACATTTGCGGTTAATGATTTGACAATCCTGGACATCCATCGGGATTTTGATGTACCCAGTATCGGTTCTACTGGCAGTAATAAACCAGCCAGAAGTTTAGTCAACTGGACAGACCTACCTACACATTAATTTAAACTGTAGATAAAGTTGTGTTTAGAATAAATGAGGTTTTTATTCCAGAGTAGAATTCAATTTAAAATCAAACTTTTTACAATCAATTCATGTTAATGACTAAACATATATAATATCTAATTGTGTGCAACTATATTTAATTAAAAAACTATATTACAAAACAGACTAAAAAATGAAAACAATTATTCTTTTTAAGAAATGTATGAAGTTTTAAAAGTTTGTTTTTATCTCTTACTTGCCCTCGACGTAGTGTAGCGGGTACAACAGTTATCGCAAGTGGAGCGTGGCTGCTGCTTGGATGGGTGACCGCTGAGCGGTTGGTCCCCAGGATAAGTGTTAGAGAGTGTTTTTACCATCGCATGGTAAAATAAGACATCTTTACTTTATTTTAATGGTGGGTGGCAGGGCATTATACTCTCCAGGTTTCATGTCGAGGATGACATTATATGTTCCCTTACAGACGCTCGTATTGACAAGGTGTGTTTCAGGTAAGAAGGTTCACCAGAGTCCAAAACCTTATACATCAATGTCACTGTATGGAATCTACAGAGATCCTTCTCTGAAAACAAACATGCCCGCTTTCTATATTGAGGATGTGGTCAAAATTGTTTAGATTATAAAGGAATCTTTGGGCACAATATTGTCTTCATAACAAAATACAGGAAGAGCTTAATTTACTGTTGAATATACCCATAATGTTATCGTGTTCAATGTCTGAAAGGTTCAAAATATTACAAATATTTAACTGATTAATTACAGTTGAGAGAATGTCCACCATGACTTATAGAATATATGATATTTATGTTTAGCAAATATGATATTTATCGTACATGGTAAATAAAAATTTGGTATTTTATCGTAGTTAGTTGCTCCAGCAAATGTTTTTGAAATACAAACGTTTTGAATTCATGTTTTTCATTGTTTTTGGTCCCAGCCCACAGGCAATTTCAATTAAACTAATACAAACGTAGATCAAGACTTGTAAATTAAACTGTGGTGAGCAAGTGTGGGCAAAACCACGTAATTAAAAGCGATAATTTGTCTCTATGGCTCCAACTCCAATTCGGAACCAACGTCAGTACAGATTAATGAACTCGTGTTGAGTTGAAATTGTATTGGTGGTGGCGTATATAATGTTCTTCTTTTGTGTTTTACTCTCTCGTTTAGGGATTTCCCTCATCTCATTAAATTTTACAATAAAGGTGGAACGTTCGTCTAATCCTTTTTTTGCAATGATTAAATACTTAATTATTTCGTCATCAGTTGTTAATTATTTTATGATAGCCCACTCTCTCGTCAAGTCATAGCTTTAATTTCTTCTAGTCTTGGCGGAGCAAGTTCTTTTTTTATTCAATGTTTAATGAAACTAGATTCAACTATTGTCATTTATATAATTTTAATGAATATGCTTGTGTATATATATATATATATATATATATAAAAAATTAATGATTTTTTAATATTTATTTGGACTTTTCAGTGTTTCGATGTGTATGTCTGCAAGCAACGGGCGAAAACATGAATGAACCAAACAATTATAAAATGCGCTATGATTTTAGTTAATATCTATCTTTTCTTACAATTTTGCTAAGTATATTCCTTCAAATTAAACAGCTTTATTGGTTTTCCAAAGTTAATCAAAATTATTTGTTCCACGTAAAATAACATTAAAACAGTGACAGACATTTATTTTTGCTGGCGAAATTTCAGACTTTTTGTTCCTACTTACTTATTTAGTTTCTCAGAGGATCTTTTTGCTCATAATTTTTAATTAATAAATATGTATGTGAAATAGATTATGAGTACTTATCAAAAAATTAAATTTGTGTTATAAAACCCAAGAAGGGGTTTTTATTTTTGTTAAGTATCATAATGAATCTGAAAATTTTGAGCACAACATGACCTACGTCTACCAGACTAGTCTTTGCAAACCCTTCTGGTGGTGTGGCTATGGTAACAGTTTTAGTATGAAAAGCGTAAATGTTTCCATTATATGGCCTTCAGGCTTATCTGACCGATCCTTTTTTCGTGGTGTACGAAAAGAGTTCTCTATACTTTACACGAATTTAAAAATTATGTATTTCGATATAACACTTATATAATTAAATTATATAGTATGTATTTTATATGTATATATATATATAAAACAAATATTATATTCTTCTGTTTCTAAATTATCTAATTTCCAATATTACAACGACCTATTAGACAACTTAACACCCCCTCAAAAGCTTTCAGAATCTATTTAAAATATCTATAGGTGAACTGATAGCCATTTGAGCTATAACTATAAATAATAGTTAATGAATCATAAAATATAATACATTTTTTTAAATTTTAGTCAATAATAATAATTATTCTCATAACTCATCCTACAGGTAATTTATTCCTAACTGACCTCATTTCAAATGTAATATGTGAATTCAATTATGGAGTTTTTTGGATTTTGGATATTTACCTAAAACTTCATAAAGATTCCTGAGAGAAACTTTTTTTATCAAGGACATTTATTTCATGGATTCAATGAAATATAACAAGTAAATTATTTTGCAGGTTCCATAATTTTTATATTGTATTACTCAATTTAAGGTCCATTTTATTAATAAAATAAACATTTGGTTCATTACGAGCAAAAGCAGGTAAGTTCAAAAATAACAGTATAAAATGAGAAGCATCACCAAACATATTTTACGAAAAAATATAAGAACTAATATTTACCATGTGTCTTAGGTTTAACTTCTTAAGTGCACGTACTTCTTTTCTCAATCTCTGGTGCGTGTGAAGTGTTGTGTAATGATCTAGTTTTGTGTAGTGACACATTTTGTGTAATGCTCCTGGTTTTGTCCAAAGACTTATTATGGCATATTTCCTGAGTCTTGACTTACAGGTATACGTTTTTGACAAACAATATATTCTGTTATCAATACTATAAGAATATGACGAGTTCGTCACCGCAATTTTTAGTATTTAAATTTCCGGGTGTTTTAAACTAGTATCTCAAGTTTTTATGACAACTGAGGAAGACGACATTTTTATCTTCAAAATACAGTGCTGTATGCTTGTAGCAAAAATTGTTAAAAATAGTCGGAAGTCCTGTTATTCTAACAAGACGAACGTTTGTAAAACACCAACTTATTAAAGACTAACTAAGATGTATTGTTTCGTTCATTACATTCAAGCTCCTCCAAATGGTATACCTTAAACATGACTTTATGGAATAGATTTCTATAGAGATCAGTTCAAAATCACCTGTTCAATACTCTTGAATAATGTTATACTTATAGACTTTTAAATGACAGAGTAAAATGTTACCGCTCTTTTATAATAGTTGCTTCCTAATATTCATATATCACACAATTTATAATTGTACTCGATTATAGCCGTACTTAATGGATATGCACAAAACTCGGTACAGTAAAATACTTAAGTTCAAGTAACTTGGGGAAGAGTTCTAAAACAAAACCTGTTTGCTCACGTCTACCTTCTACGATGTGTTGCAGAGAATCAGATAGGGACACACGTTCTATAGAACACTATTATCAGAGGCTGAGTTGATCCTTTAGGCACACCAACCTAGGCATTCTGCCAGTTTGGACATTGAATAGAGCATGTGCCTGCCTCAGATAAAAACCACCTTCTCAAGTAGATCTGTGGTAATAATTAAAGTATTAAATAGTGGTTTATGCAATAAATTAAGGTGCTCCAAAACGTGACAAATGCGGATGTTTTTAATTAGCCCGATAAAGATTTAACATTGCAATTTAATAAAAGATTTGTTTACGTGATTTTAAACTCTAAAACATACTCAAAACAGCATTATCAAAGATGCATACCTATAAATTAGAAAACTTGTCTTTAAATATAGTCATCGTCCTAATAGTACGTCATTTTAAAGTAAATTCGTTGCTTTAATTAGATGTACTGCACTTTTTTAATGTCATACTATAATCACGTACTCTGAGTAAACTCCACAGTGTTATGTTGTCAGATCTAGTAATGTTGATCAAAGCTAGGGCATAGTGTGACAAATGTTTTATCTATTAACCGAGATAATCGGGACTGAATTTTTCAGATCCCTTTGAGTCTTTCAAGATGGTCTCATCAATTAATGGTTTTATTGATAGTACATTGGGTGTCAGAAAGGATTGCGGTGCTATTGATGGTGACTGGCTATACACTGGATCAGACAGAATAGGTTCTAATTGCTTTGAACATGACTATACATAGGAATATTGGGAACAGATTAGTGTTATACTGAACGCGACTATACACAATTATTATACTCTTTACTACATTGCTAATTCATCAACTCCTAAAAATGTTATTATTGTCACTCGAGTTTAATACGATAGTTATTGGTTGATCAGAGTTATGAGTGAATAGTATTTAGAGTTGTATTCCATGAAACCGCATTGTATTGTAATGGCTGTAAAAATATTATTTTTTCGTGTGTGTGTGTGTGTGTGTGTGTGTGTGTGTGTGTGTGTGTGTGTGTGTGTGTGTGTGTGTGTGTGTGTACGTGTGTGTGCGTGGGTGAACAGTGTCGTATAACCGAAAAGAGCTTAGATGGAGTCAATATCTTTAGAAATACTCTTAACACAATGCAATAAATCAAGTTTAATCCAATAGCTGCCGAAGCGTTTTAAGGCCTCATCTCCTCTTAAGTCAAATGAAAAGCCTACACAGCATGAATATCTTTCACCATTACGAATAAGGCTTAAATCCATAGTTATCTGGTATTAGCTTCATGGTTGTGATTTCATTGCTAATATAATGTGCTGCAATACATTTTATTGTTAAAATAATACAATAACTAGTAATTGTAATGGTCAGTAGGTAACCTTAGAAAATTTTCATTTCATTACAAATATTAGTTGAAGATAAAAACTCAAACTATCTAAGTTTCATTTTACAAAGGATTTCTGTCATTGAACTTGGACTTAAGTATTTAGCAAACAAATCTTTTACTCAAGTTTCGTTCAGAAAAAAATATTAATCGAAACAAAACAGAGATCATTTCTTGTCCAATCACAACATTACATTCTGTACTATGTAAACAAAAGATAGTATATTACACGTTATACAATGCAGATCTGCACCAAATGGCGTTGATGTATTGAAATAATGAGTTGTATAGATTTTACTAAATATGTGTTGGAACGCTAGCATTGCCCGTTAGTTGTTACTTTCTAAATGTAAAATTTTAATCAGTGCATAGCTAAGTGTAAAGTAAAGATTAAATGTTTGTTTAGTTAAACTAAAATTTGTTTTCTTTAAGATAGTTAACCATGGTTTTTTCAGAGATCAAAACCAATAATTAAAAGGAGAAATTTACATCATAAAAAGAAAACTTTCATGTAGTAAACTTTATATATAATCTGCATGGTACATAACGACTAACAAACCTCACTATCATAATTATTCATATCACACTAACAATTCATTAATGAACTCCATACTTCCCCATCCTTTACCGTTTCACTACGTCCCTTATTTTCCTTAAAATGAAAAGGAAATTTCAAGTTCTCGCTCATGTCTCAAACCTAATTTGAAAATACTTCCTCTTTACCAACTTTTGTGTTTCGACTCATAAAACTCGGGGAAGATATTTTATATCTACTCTGAGTATTCACAAAAGAGTGTCTCAAACTTTTGTGACCGATAGTACTTATCATTTATAAAAAAATGTCATATAAACATAGGTCTAGAAATTACTCGTTTAAGCGCTAGCCACCATTTTGCATTTTTATAAAAAAGAATTTTTATCTCTGAAACTATTAAATTAACTATTATCTAGGTAAAGAAATCAAATTTTAAAAGATAAGAATTGGTTAAAAATTATTGTATTATTTTCTTTATTATTAACAAAATGGCGTCTGTTGAAAATATTTAAACTCAAATTGTAAAAAATCAGTATGGTCATAAAACGTTTACTAGACTACTATTATTTGTAAAACTTTATCAAAATTCCAACAGTACTTCTTTCAACTAAATCCGTCAATGCATAAGCGAGCTTGGTCTTTTTAAATATAGACTTACACAAGCAGGTAGGAGCAGGTAAGCTGTATTACATCAGTTATAAAAATGTAAAAGATATCAAATGTTTTAAAACCTTTATAACAATTCCAAAGGTACTTTTTTCCAATGGAATCCGTCAACGCATAAGCAAACACTACCACTGTTAAAGACAGGCTCGCACAAGCCCGGAGCGCCAAACACGGCAAAGTTGAGAGGCGTAGTATTAGTTGTTTGTTGCTTCTGGCTTGTGCAAGCGTATCTCTCATGTGGTTGTGCCCGCTTATGTGTTGGAAAGTGTATCGTTAGAATTTATGTTTCATTAAATTTTCTCTTAATAACACCCATATCATCCAGTTCTTTGATTAATTTAATTAACTTACTTGGTCTGCATATTTACTTTAGTAAATCTTTTAATTTACTTGCTTTTTTAATAATTGGTAAACAGAGTTAGTTTTAACATGTCTTATTTACTATTTCCTCTATATTTCATTGTTTAAGGATATTACTTATTATTAAACTTCAAACATTCTGCATTTCATTTTTAAGCATCTTATCTACATATTCAAGAGTTTCAAAAACTCTGCATGAGAATAACAATGTAACGCAATCCACCATATTATCAATGTCCACCTAAGTTCCTGATATATTGTTTAGCGTAGAAATCGTGCGACTGTTAGCATTAAGTATGTAGTTCTTATGGTAAAGAAATACATAGACTTACTACCAATAGAATACAAATACAGCTTTTTATCTCAGATAACACCTGTTCTCAAAATGTTAGTATAATCGACTCTCCCCTTTCCTACTAATTCATGTTCTCAAAAGGGGTTCTCTAGTTCTCTTTAGTAAAATTTACTGTTATTATCATATATAATATTTGAAGACTAACAAAAAGTAATTAAAGAAATAAAACTTATTACATTGAAACTGATCAACCATTATTGTTTTAAGCAAAAATAATTATAATAACAGAGCATGAAGAGTGAATAAAATAACACTAAAATGATAAAATAATCCTGATATAAGTAGCCTATAAAGTGTGTTCCAAACATATGCAGCAGAAATTAAATGGATAAAGTTGTGCTTAATATAAAGAGCAACAGATCAGTGTGGGTAAATTAATTATAGATTGCGTCGTTCACTCGATACGCTTAAAGAAACGGTTATTGGTTTCTAAAACTTAACAGCTTTCCTATTAATACCTATAACGGAAAGTGTCTGACACGAAATTTGTAATTTTAATAATATTATAATAAGTAAGTGGTGTAGGGGTTGAGTAATTGTTTACGCAACGTCCTGTATTTTTACTTAATAAAACAATTTAATTTGTTTATTGATTAAAAAATACCATGAACGTTATATTTTCCTTGTACCTTTAGACAAATAATTCATTAAACCCATTTTTTATATGGTTGTCTGAAGAGAAATTATACTACTGGCTGGTAAGCCTAAACTGATATTTCACTGCAAGTAGAGTTGGAATTTTGTGAAACAGAAAATATGACATGGTCAGTCAAAAAACGATTGTTACAGGGATTGTTGTGTCTTGTTAGAAATAAATATCACCATTTAAATATAGTTAATCAGCCTAATTAAATTTTACACGTAACACTGCGCAAACTAATCTAATTACAACAATGGTGTATTAAACTTTATGTCTGAAGTAAATTAATGCGTGAATTCGCTCAACAATCATGTAACCTGGTTCAATTATGAAGCAATATAATAGTTTTGGAATCCAGCTCATATTATGAAACAGTATTCATCACAATGCTGTTATTTGTAACAGCGTGATAAACCATTAAGTTTAATATCCCACGATATTGTTTTTTTTAATAAATAAAGATATCCCACGACATTGTTTTTTTTTAATAAACAAAGATATCTTTCCTAACAAAGAAAACAGTCCTGAGCCAGACTATTTTTTGTAGAGGGGCGACTGGAAGGTATAAAAGTGGTTAAATACAAAATGGTAACTGTTTCTAAAGCTAAGATGTTCTAGGTAATAAACCGAAAATCAAATCGCAGATGCATAAAAAAGAGATATATCATAGCCAGACAACTAGATAAAGAAAGTCACATTCAAAGTCTTTATATTTTAGCTGACACTGGTAATCGCTCATAACAATTGCACAATGTATGGCAAATTTCAAATTGATTATAAATTTTAAACTCTCATGCCACATTACCACCACGTCCAAACTTATATCATTTTTCATACATTCTAGTCTCATTCATCCTTCGCCAATCTCAACCCACTTCCAGCGCTGAAGTCAGTCATCGAATTGGGCGGCCTCCCAATTAAACACCAGAAACTCGTCAGTGCTGTAGAATGCATTTGACACCAGCAAGCTCTTAAAACGAGCTTTGACGCCTTGGGCGTTTGGGCGTTTTTATAGAATATTGCAATATGTTGATGTACCTTCAAAACCTTCTTGTAAGTTATCTCTGAATCAGAGAGTCTTGTCATCAGCATACTACACGATTTTACCATGAAGCAGAAATGAATGTACGTAGTTTACGTATAACAGGAAAAAGATTGGATTAAGTATACATCCCTGAGGAACTCCATAACTCATTTGATTTGGTTTAGAAAATTGGTTTGAGATCCGAAAATATTTATGTTATAAGAGCGGCACGCCTCGGATGCCATGAGATTCTAGTCTGTCAAGCAGTATTTCATGCCCCTTCTAGCCCCTCCTACAGCCATATCAACCAGACTTATTTTTTCTGAATTGAAATTAGTGTTCAGAAAGCTGCTTATTTTTATTGAAGAAGTAAAGCGTTCTCGTTAAAAAAAGTTTTTCAGATATTTTTCTCAAAACAGGCAAAATTTAGACGAGCAAATAGTTATTTAATGAACAGGTGTTTCCTTTCTTGAAAATTGGATGCAACTTTGCAATTTTTAGGAGAGAGGAAAAACCTTTATAGTTCAAAGAAAAATTTACTAATTGAGTCAGTGGTTTCATTATAAGCCTGCAAAGGCATTTCTTATATTATGCCTTTCATTATAAGGCATTTTTTTTTATTAACAACATAGATCTCAATTCTACATAATTTGATTATTTTGCTGAGAGTTGTTGAATGATTCTATCGAGCTCTTCCTCAACTAAGGGAGTCAAAGACATTGAGGCTATTGGACTCTGTCTACGCGACCCTGTATCAGTGATGGACGAGGAGCCCATCCACAAGCAACAGACACAAAAAGCTGTTAAACTCGTCGGCAACCCTAGAAGCATTACTCACAAGTGTGTTTGAGTGTGATTTGCTTGAATTCTTAAAGTTTATTGTTCATAATGCCACATAGAGTCTTGAAAGGTTTTTTGAAGAACTAAATTATTTTGAGACATCAAACCCTTTTGCAGCTTGTATCGCCTTTCTGTAATTTTTTATAATTTCCAAAAAAAAAAAGATTTTGAACTGCTTATAGGTTGTTTTCTGTTTATTTCGGAGAAATATTTTAGTTTTTCTCTAGAAACCAAAATGCCTTTGGTGACCCAAGTATTACAAGCTTTAAGTATAAGAGCTGACTACAAGCTCTGAGACGCCGGTAATATCTAAGAACAAAATTATGTTATGACTAAAGTCTTACAGAATTCTGAAGTATTACAGAACGTCCAATAAGATTATCAGAGTCTGGCAGTACTCGTTTGCTAAAATGTTCTTGGTGGTAGAATCTTCATAGACTGCAAGTCAAGTCTCACATACATGCTACTACGAAATTGATGAAATCTGAATAAATATATCGTTTTTCCTACATAGAGTAATACGCATCTTTAAGCATAGCGAAATTGATTTTTGTTTTATAACTGTCCACGTTTAAGATTCATGCGTGTTAAATATAATAATATGTAAGGTTTTAGATTAGAATTAGAAACCAAATATGAAAGCAATTGATTCTTAATGATTTTGTGGTTTTAATTGTCGGATTATTATTTCTATAAATATTTAATTTAGTTATAATACATTTACCCAGACAATTTTTAAAATTACGTAAATAGGTAACCAGTTTTACAAAAAAATTATTATTTTCAACTATAAATGTATATTTCATGAAAAGTACTTGTGGTTAAAATCATTATTATTTTTATAAATTGTAATATTAAAATCCTATATGCTGTGTAAATTTCGTTTCAGACTGAAAAATAATAAAGTCTTTGAGCTTTTAATCACAGTTGTATCAAATTTCATCTTAACAATAAAATGAAATTACTCTCAGAATAGTTATGTCACGATCTCTTTACCGTTACTACTTCTAAAAACGAAAAACCAATAATGGTGGATTTTTACATATAGGCCTACTATCAACAAGGAAACATATCTTAATCCAGTTTTTGAGGTGCTTGGACCTCTATGATTTCAAAGATTCAAAAATGGCAGTATTTGCTCATGAAATAACGCAATCTAGTCTTTAAAGGCCGGCGTTTACTCTTACACTTTCCCCTCCATAGGTTAGGTGTCCTGAATATGGTGGGATTTCAGAGGTCAGAATATAGCTTAAAAGCATTTATTCGAAGACATTGTTAGAGGCTAATAGCTTTAGATTACGTAACATTTTAAGTTTGAAAGAATACTTCAAGCTCTTGGAGGCTATTAGTCTGTAATAAAAACATTTTACAAAGTTATTAAACGTTCCATTAAGTCATATAAAAATTTCTATAGTCCGGTATTTGAACAAAGTTTCTTTATGCTGGAAGCTTCAAAGAACCTGAAGTCATGAAATGAGTGACCTGGAAAAGTGGGAACCAGGAATCGACATCAAGTAGTCAGATACTTTCTAAATAAATAAGACTTTTAAAAGTATGAGGCTATTAGAACATGAGAGCTTCAAAGGTCGAAGTCATCCGTAGCAAAAAACTATCGCTGGCTGAAATTTCCAAAATCCATAGGATGGAAACTTCTAACCTCAGAGCAGTCCATAAAACTGAAGTTCTTGTAGGTCAAAAGCTTTTAGAAACTAGAGGTTGGAAAATAATGAGATTTAAATTTTCAACATGCCAGGAGCGCACGCGGGCTTCGGAAGCAGAAACTCTAGATATAGCAATTTTATTGCTGGTTGATCATGTTTGCCAGTAGATAGTATAAGCCGTCAGCTCTAAGTTATGTTCCTTAAGAGTGCACTGTACAAGATAAGGACACAACAGTTGGTTCAGCATAACAAAACTCCAGATTGCTTATAAAAGGTATGGAAATATAACTTAATTTTTCGTTTAATAAACCAAAATTGTCTGTTTAGGTGTCTGCTAAGCAGGTTTAATATCCGTAAGGTGAAGACTTGAATGAAAAATATTTACTTAAAATAACACGAAATATAGCGTGTTGTAACCTAACAGTTCAACAATTCTGAAGCAAGCCTCACATACAAGCTACTACGAAATTTATGAATGTTGAATGAACGTATCGTTTCTCCTACTCAGAGTAATGTAATACGTCACGTTAGGCGGAGCGGAATTGAATTGCTCTTCTCGTACTTTCCGCATTTATGTTTCGTGGGTGAAACAAACAGAATACTTTTCAACGTTTTAGGAAGTCATTGTATACTAAATATTAAAACAATTACGATTACAAACTTTTAATTATTTTCTATAATTCATAATTGCGTGTTATCCAAAGTTTTTGGTTTTGATATTTATTTTTTTATTAGGAATATCCAATAAATATTTAAAATATGTAAATTAACATAAATTAATAAAAATATTTCAAAAAAAGTGTATTTAACGAAAAAGAGAAATTAGGAAAGTTAAAAATCATTATTAAATATATGGACCACAATAATAGCAACGAATATCCTTTCAGAATCACATACCAGACAGAAGAATAATGGAGGCTTTGCTACCTTTAATCATAGTTAATAAATGAAGAATCTTGAGCATTGGAAAAAGTTTAATTTAATATCACTGGTAAAATAATATCCAGTTTTCAATATTCATTTTATTCTTGCAAGTTCTTCGGGATCAATGATTCCATCATTTACCAGTGATATTAAATGGTTAATTAAATTTGAATGTTTAAATTAGATTACCTTTATTGGCTGAGCTATAGCTAAGTCTACCACTTGAAGGGCTGGAAAAAATTTATGTCTGTCCGTCAGTACGTTATCTCGAAAATGAACGTGAATTATAGACTTGAATTTTGTTTATGTATGTAGAAAAATGAGTTACATAATGGTACATCTCACTTCGTGAGATTTGGCTCAACGTTGAGACCATGATAGCAATGAGAAAATTGCTAAATAAATAAATTTATAAACATAATCGACACACCCATAACAGATATAAACATGTGACATATTTAACATGCAGCCTTATTATCCTAATACATAAAACATTATTTTATAGTGACTTCTGTGTAGAAATTTACTACCTAAACACTAATTATGAAATCCAATATAATGACCAAAAATGTGATATACAGGCATTAAATTTTGCACGACATTTCATTTATACAAGACTTGAGTTCTATGGTGCTCATTTTCGTGTCGCGTTCTTTCTTGTTGTTTGTTTGTTTCTCTATAAATCTTTTCACACGACTTCTTAAGAATGAAATGAGCAACATATTTGAAGTTTTGCATGCAAAATCAGAGAAGCCTGTTACGACACATGGTTTAACGCATCTATGCCTTACAATAGTTACGACAAGATCTATTTACCATTACTTCTATAAACGATAAAATAGTGAGTTAGTTTTTTTCTCGATTGTGCATTAATATTAATTCTGCTCGCGTTTTATGAGAGACGAAAACCTTCGAATATATTGCCAAACATGGAGTAAGTAATGTTGTGTAAGTAATTTGAAGATTGTTTTCGCTCAAGACCTGTACTTCCGTTGCTCAAAACACGTAATAATTACTTGGTTGATAGATACAGTAAAGAATATTTATTACAAATTATGAAAAGATTCATAAAATAGACACAGATCTTAGATCAATCACTTTATACATTGCTTTTGTATGTTTTAGTTTTTAGGTCGGATTAGATTTGGACTGGAGCACTGCTTTCCGTATGTTGAGGTATGCATTGGTTTATACACGGGTTTTGTTTTATTTTTTATCTTTTTTGTGCTTTTTATGTTATTTCCTCATATTTAATAATTATTTAAGTTAGGGTAAGTGCCCCTTGGTTAGTTAACAATATGCTTGATAAAAAACTTTATTTTGTAATTATTTTAGACTGGCTATGCCGATAAGAGCGAATTTGGATATGTTTATAGCTCTCATAGCTTCAGGAAGAACTAAAAGTTCAGCACCGCTCGATAGGTAATGATGTATTCAACGTTCATAAAGGTTTGGTGCCGCGATAATGATCGAAGTGAATGGCTTGGGATTTTAATTCAACGAGACACTTCCTCTTCATTTCTAGATAACCAACTACTTGAACATAAATTGACTGTGTTAATATGTAAAATACATTTATTTAGAAGTTGGTTTTTATTTTCCTTATTTTAATTAACCTTTAGTTTTAATATGTTACACGTTTTTATCAACTTTATGCATTTTAAATGTTTCTATTACACCTGTATTTAGAAGAAATAACTTTAGAAACAAAAATTTTGGAAGCAATGGCAATATTACTGTTACGTCATTCTTTGCAATGTCTACTTTCGTTAAAGATCCTAACAAAATGGCTGACACTGTTCATTGTTTCTGCATTCCTGACATTGATTTAAAGGGCAATTGAAATCATAATTTATACCTTCAGGAAAAATATTTGATATCTCATTTTATACACAATATTTTAACCGATATTGACATACACTATGGGTATGTTCCACAACCATATTCTATGATATTCTAGATGTGGTATTTGTCTCGCGGGTGAAATATATGTTTTATATCTTTTTATACACAAGGTATCTAGTTTCAGACACCAAATTTCAAGACGTAATTATTTCATACGGTACTGGACATCATAATGTATATCTCAGGAAGAGATCTTCCTCATACACTTTTACACAGTGGGTTGATGAACATTATTACTTTGTTAATTTCATTCTATGTGGACCATAAAATGTTACTTTTCGTTATATTAAATGTTCAGAATTACTTTTATGCTTATATTAATTTTTCTTTGAAAATGTTCTTTACTACGCAAACTTTTAGTTTTGAGATATCGTATGGACATTCACATATTAAATTCCCAGCCTCATGAGTTGCCTTCGCTAAAGCTCAACAAATAATATTCAAGAAACGAACTATTTACTGTTGTCATTGAAGGAACAATATTAACAATTGAATGGTAATATTAAATATACTATGGTATACGTAATATTATCAAAATATTAGTTAGTCCAATTTTACAAATTACTTAATTGTTCAAAATTTTTTATCTATGTATTTTAAAAAGCACAGTACGATAATGTATAATCATTGTAATTATTCTAATTCAGATATTTAAATTGTTCAAAATTATTAAAGGACACTAGTTACAATTCAAGATTAAACGAGTATTGTAAAATTTCTGAGCTTTCTTTATATCAAGAAAATATTGGTGCAGTGAAATCACAATTAATAGCTACTAAAATTATATTAAAAAACGCGAAATAAAACATGCAATTCCCAACACAAAATATATCAGATGATTTAAGGAGAAAAGTTACTTTACATTTTCAGATTGAATATGTTTATAAAGAAACACTTCAATACACCATATAACTTCGTCACCTTTGATTGAACATTGCTTTTACCTAGAGTGCTTCGATGAAAAGGTTCGTGAAAGTCCAGAGAAGCCATGCATCTGCTTCTACCAGTGATTCTCATAATTGCTTTTTTATTAATTTGAAAATGAGTCATGAATACCGAGGTGTATCAAATATTGATCTTAAGAAAACTCAAACGAACAAATGTGTTTGTCATTAGTTTTATCTCAACAAGACAAAGTTTTATTATAAAGTGTCTCAAATATATGATATTTTTAACTACCCACCGTTAGGAGAAATATAATAGCAGCAATTCAAAGGGACGTGGTTATAGTGATCATTATGACAGCTATTTCTAGCATAAAACTTTTGAGCTCTGACTTGGACCTCTTTTGGATATTCAATGACGTATCAAAGAAGATTTTCTCAATAAGAGGTTCCCTTCTGGGGGATTATACATTAAAGTTGAGTCTATACTGGTTACAGCAAATATTGTGTGTCTATTTCTCATGCACAAACCCCCAACGCCTAGATATTATGGACGATGACTTTTGGTGGATGGAGACTCTCTTAAGAGTAAAGACTGTTACTAACCTAAACATGAGGGAGTACTGTCCTTTACCCATTATGACTGGAAAAGTCTAGAACAGAATTAGCCTCCCATTCTTAAAAGGTGTATTGAGTTATAATGGCCATTACCCCAACTCAAGAAACCTAAATAATGCGTTATCACTACCATGTATCCATCTATCATACATTAATTGTGAAAACGACTATGCGGTAGTTAATGCCAAATTGGTTGGCTTCTAATTGGCTAATTGGCTAGTTGTCTATTTCTGTGTCTATTTTGGTAAATGGTCTGTAAAATATGGAAACTTACCGTGATAAACGTGGTTTTGGTAAATTGATATACCTTTAATGGTACAGACACGTAAAGGAACTGTGGTATTTCGTATATGAATAGAGGGATCAGGAAACCATACTGTGAACTGTTTTCATCACATCATTTATATTAACTTTATTGCTGAACGAAAATGTAATTAGAACTTGAAGGGGAAGGTATTGCTAAGGAATACGTTCTTTAATTTTGGATTTATTTTAAAGTTTGGAATAAACAAAGAAATTTCGTTTGTGGTAAAACTACAACTGTGTAAATTAGTATTAAATAAATTAGATATTTTAGAAAATTAAAGCAGGACATCAGTATTTTAAACATTGTCTTAAGTTAATGTAAAGTGTATTTAAAATAATAAAATAATATAATAATTATAGCCCTATATTTTTTATATTTTAATAAATAATACTGATACCTTCAACCGTGTACTAATTACTTTATAGGGTCAATTTTTAACTTATGAAGCCACTCTGCAGAAATGAATAAATGGGTTCAATGGAAGGTAGAGAAAACGTTTAACTCTTTCTATTCACTGTTTCACTTGATTTATTGCTTGCTTGTTTGAGTCTTTACCTGGCAAATCGTAGCATTTAAACTGTTCGCAGATTATCATTGTAGCTTTCATGACTTTTGCAAGTCGTATATTAATGCAATAACCTGAAAAACTGTATTTATGCTGCTGCTTCGCCCGTTTTCGACGAATTACTTGAACAGCTGTTCACATTAATCAGCTCATTGACTTTAAATTAGCTGTTCAGAGTAAAACAGTTTAGAAAACTATACTTCCTGTTGTGTAGTGTGTAAAACATGGTATTATGTTTAATAGTACTAATCAGTTGTTTTTTATCGGATTTTAATGAAAAAACCACTGTTAGATTTAGAATAAAGTTGACAACATTTTAATATTCTTGTAAAATTTTCATACAGGGTATCGATTTTGCGGAATTTAACATAAAAATTTATGATTGGCTGCCATTTTGAAACGGGTAAAGATAATTTGTTCATTTTTTTTCTCAAATGGGCATACAAAAGGCCAACACAACTGCAAAGTTTCATAACTTTATCTTTACTGCTATAAAAGATATAATTCTTTTTGTAAAAATCACATACAGACAGATAGACGGAAAACTGAAAGTTTTAGGACATACCTCCATATGAAGTTTTTTTGCTCATTTTCACGTCTAGAAAAAAATACAACAATATTGGAACACCTTTAGGAAACACCCTGTATATAACTTTATATTCATATATAGGGTGTTCACAAAGTGGGCACAAACTGATGTGGCTGATTGGGATATAAATATATATCGAAAATGAATTGTTTAGCCGCAAGCCACCATTTTTAGTAATTAAACCATGTTTATATTTTTGAAATTTTAATCGTCGCATATCCCAACAACTTTCACTAGAAAAAACTTTGATTTATAAAAACAACATGGACAGAAATATATATATATATATATATATATATATATATATTCACTTTTTACAATTTTGTTAATAGTAATAAAATCGTTTTTCATACGTTTGATACACTTGTGCTATATAGTAGGCCGTCTTGTACTTAATTGAATATATTTCAAGAAGTACTAAAGGTACTTTTGAAGTAATTTTTAGTAAATCTTGCCTGTTTAACATTTGCCATTTATTGTTTTTTACATAACTGTGAAATTTGTCTAGCTTAATAAAACCTGTAGTTGGAAACAGACGTATATGAAAGACATATTTACATAAATGATTTAATTATTTAGAAATTACGTAGTACTAATTTAAATTGTTTAGATTCAAATAATTAATTCAAACACTTTTACTAACCAGAATTGTTAGTTTATTAGATTCCTAACCTATATTTTAAAGCTACATAATTGTAGTAGTAAGTGATATATTAGACTTGAAATATATCAGTGAAAAAAACTTCAGATTATATTTATGTATTTTCATTAACATTTTACAGTGTCAGCTAACCAATTGTTTTAAGGTTATAAAATATTTAATTCCCTACGCATATTTAAGTATAGAAAGGTTTATTCAGGTTGAGGTAAGGACATAAGCTTTATAGGTAATTAAGATAACTTTCTAGGTTGTAGTGAAATATTTGTGAAACCACATTGTGTAATTTTTAACATTTGTTTAAGTAATTGTTATTTTCCTGATTTGTTTAAATTAACTCGAGTAACACCTATTTTTAAAAGCTTGTACAGAGTTATCGCCCAGTTGCAATTTTATCAACTCCTGAAAAAAATATTTGAGATTATTATTTGTAAAAAAATAAAAAATTTTATGACACCATTGATGTCTGATGGGCAGCATGGGTTTCAAGCTAATAAATCAATTGTTACAAATTTGTTAAATTTTACGGAATATGTCTTATTTCAAATGGATAATAACTCTCAGGTAGATGTAATGTTACAGATTTAACTAAGGCGTTTGATAGAATAGATCACAGTTTAATTTTAAGTAAAATGAATAATTTAGGTTTCTCGTCTAATTTGGTAAATGTTTTTTCTTCTTACTTTTCTAATAGGTTACAATATGTTTCTTATATGGGGGCCAATTCTGGTCAATATTTAGTAACTTCAGGGGTTCCTCAGGGGTCAAACTTGGACCCAGTACTTTTTAATTTGTTTATTAATGATATTGTTAACTCCACAAAAAACTCACAAATTTTACTGTTTTCAGATGACCTTGAACTTTATAAAGTAGTCAATAGCCCTCAGGATCCAACGCATTACAGGGGGATTTGGATGCAATTGTAGATTGGACTAGTAAAAATAAGATCTTTTTTAATATTAGTAAGTGCAAAGTAATGTCATTCACAAGGAAAAATATATAAATTTCCAATAACTATGCCATAAATGGTAGTAATCCTGAAAGGGTATTTGAATTTAAGGATTTAGGCGTAATTTTGGATCCTACTTTAACTTTTAATCCTCATATCTCATCTATTGTAAATAAGGCTTTCAAAATTTTGAGATTTATTATTAGACAGTCTTCAAATTTTTATTTAATTTCAACCTTAAAAACATTGTATATGTCACTTGTCCGATCAAATTTAGATTTTGCCAATATATAGTATGGAATCCTTATTTTGCTAATCGCATTAATTTAATTGGAAAGGTACAAAAAAGGTTTTTACGATATTTATATTCTAAAGAAACTGGTCAATTTACCTTCGATATTTCATATAATCAACTTTTAAGCATTTTTTTTAATGGAAAGTCTTCAAAATCGTAAAAAATTAGCTAATTGACTTTTTTTATTGCTGAGAGGTGAAGTAATGGATTCATTTTGCTTGTTAAAAGTTAATTTTTACACTCCATCATTTTGTAATAGATCCCAAAATTTGTTTCATATAAATTTTTTCCTGCACAATGGCACATTTTTCATTACCTTTGAATACAATGATGAGATTGCATAATTCTTTGCCTGGGGAGGTTGATATATTTTTCCATA